>NC_088713.1:60343534-61077412 GCF_963576615.1 Watersipora subatra
GTTCCCTTCTACCTGTAGGATTAGTTTTATCTGGGCTAGTTAGGTTCCCTTCTACCTGTAGCATGAGTTTTATCTGGGCTAGTTAGGTTCCCTTGTACCTGTAGGATTAGTTTTATCTAGGGTATCTAACTTCTAGGGCAGTGAAGTTTTGCATACATTTTCTACTGGTATATAACTACATATTTATACATATTTATGCTAACAGAATGTTTATTTGTAGTGAACAGTGGTCATTGTTTCATCTAATGATTGTTGATGACTTACATGCCAACAGCAATAATATTTCTTAGTCTTGCCGCTGCTACGGCCAAACTTTGACCCAGAAAAAATGTTCAAACAAGCGTTTCTGTTACCAGTTTCATCTCACATGTTATCATTTTGGTTAGACCTGGCTCTCAATCGGCCCTGGCATCAGTAAGTAGGTCTATTCATTGGCTCGGTAAAGGTTTACTTCCGCGCTAGTTTTGTAATAGGGTCTATTATCTTTGCTTATTCACATTTCTCTGGTTGAGTGCAGATCTAAAGATTGTGCAACAAAAACCCTATCACAGGACACCGCCCTCCATCTTTATGATTTTGCTCTAGTTCCCTTCGATAATCAAAGGTTCATCTAAACGCCGCTCATCATTGTTTTGGTTTCTGCTGTGAATGTGTTTATAAAATCACATCCAACCAGTAGCAAATCCACCCACTCAAAAGTTAGATATCTTACACCAACATCAATCGCACCACCCATGGGTTGATGACAAACTACTCCCGGTACCACCCATCCATTCTTACTAGCTAGTCGCATGCTATTGACACCTGTTATCTAGTATTGACGTACGACTAGCTTATATCAAATACTCGCTGTGATACTTGATAATCGGTGTGTACAATTACATACCATTCTACTTAGCAAATAGGAACATTTTGTGCCGTATGTTAACGTTGATCTACGGTTTATGGTTTATCATCCGTACGTATTATGAAACGCACTCAATTTTGCGGTGGGAGGTATTCCCATGAAACCATTCCAGCCAAGTGAACCCGTGATGGATGGGCAATTGTCTGACAGCCTGCCTATCAGCCACCTCTTCACAGATATTGTCTATCTATTGTATCTCGCTCACTCCTTGATAAGACCGTATGAGGCTTATCTTCTCGTGTGAGCAATTCTTTGCCATCTGTGCAATTCTATGGCTGTCACAGCATTCAGCTTGCTGCCTGGATTCTAGATCTGTTTCGTGCCATCTCATTCTTTTTTGTCATGTTGGAGTTGCCCCACTTACTAATTATCAAAGGGCCTGTGACGGCATATGGATTTACTAAAGCTGCAACACTTTCTGTAATTATCTTGGCTATTATCTTGTATATGTTTTAATGTTTTTTTGTTCTGCCGTATATATTTTTATAAAATATTAACTCATTTAAAATATTGAGTCATTCTTTGTTTCAGTTGATATGTCTATCACAGTTTCATTTTCAGAAGCTTATACATAGCTAGTGAAGAGGGCTTCTGGTTGCATTATCAACCATGTTTATTTAAAATGTCTGGGCTGGAGGTATCCTTGACCTATGAGTGCTCCAGTAACTGAACTGATGATATGCTGCCTGGCAGCCAGTTTATAAGTTACAAGTTCTTACAAAGCGCCAAGCCTCTAACATATTTTCAACAAGTCATGGGAGAGACAAGGAACTAATGACTTGGTTGACACTCCTTAGCTTGCTGTCCACTGCGTAGCATCTGTATTGTTACAATCTTTCTCTTGACAACCAAGGATTTGGTCTTTGTTTTACAAATGAAAATGTCAACCAGTTGTCAATGAAACTGCCTTGCAAACTGATAAACAGTGGCGCTATTCTAGTCTCGCATGGAGCGGTCTACTAGTGGTATATCCACTCCACTGGCTTTCTCTAGGAGCAATGGAGAATACTTTAGTTTCCTTATGACTCATTCAGTGGATTGCCCCATCAGATTCACCTCAGTGCAGTCTTTGTAACAAATGGTACTATTATGATGTTATCTCTCTTCTAGCTATTGGAAATCAACCGCCAGAGTCTCACCACGAAGCCCATCCAGAGTCTCACCACGGAGCCCATCGACTACCAGTCCATCCGCTGAAGGATCAACCAGTGTTCAGAGCGCGCGAGAGAGGGTGCTGCATGCCAAGGCTATCTTTGAGGGTCGAGTGGTGAATTCGGGAAAAAAAGGAAGGAAGGAACATGGCCCGATCTCTTCTTTAAAACTAGGAGTGAGTCTTATACAGCTAGAATACGTATTTGTTTAGTCGAAGTTCAGGTTAGTAGGTTAGATAAAGCAAACTATCTAGTGTTAAAGGGTTACTTGCATCAAGTTTTAAAACATTTCATCAGAAAATTTAGACATTTCTCTATCATTTAATATTCTATTTGTTGTTTTATGGGATCTGACTGCCGGGATGTTTCAAGATTAAAATCAACAAAACTTTATCGCTGTTAAACCGCTCAGATCAAGCGAAAGTCTGATTTCTATAGTTGCATAGAGACCAACAGAATAGAGATGCATAACACTGTAACTTCAATGCAATGGCCAATATCAACTACAGTCATACCTCTACATACGTGTCCCCAATATACGAGAAACTCGAGATATGAACTGAGTTTCTAACAAGTTTCTTCTTTGGAATACGAGTAATCTTTGAGATGCGAGCATAAGAGCCGGTTTTTGATGGCCACTACACTATATGACCAAGTATGCGATAGGTTGCTTTCAAGAACGGCATCGCCCGGTTTTTATCCTCGAATCAGTATAAAAAAGTTGTTAAAAGGTTGGCTAAAAGTTATAGTGAACTCGAGGCAAAAGCGCATAACTGGAAGCATACTGATAAATATGATGATGAAATTAAAGTAAGTAAATAGTAAAAGTGATCAAAACTTAGACTCAAGTGTGTGTTTATTAAGGTAAACTTATTGAACTTAAATTCAAAGTTTCTATTAAGTCTCTTATTGCTCTCAAGTCTCCCTCAGGCCACCATTATCCACAAGGTTTGTCTTGAAGGTAAAAGCTCCATTCAGTAGTGTACATAGTGATGTTACATTTTATTACAGATCATAACAACTAAATGGGTGTTTGTGACTTTGTTAGTGTAGGTCCTGAATTATAATACTTAAAGGTTGACATGCAACAAAATTCACATTACCGTTATTTGATATGAAAAGATTCACCATGTCTTACTCTGTTGTGTTGTGGGTGCAAAATATGTGGAATTGTGATTACAAGCTTTTATAAGCTTAAAAACGAACAGTTTATCGTCGCCATCACTAAACTGCCGTAGATTAGAATCTCTTTCCAAAACGGCGCAAATAGGACGTAGTTGTACAAGATGGCTTCTGTTTACACTTTCATGCAACCTCATTCGTCGAAATATTTTCATGAATATACTTCACGCATTCAATAAAACCATGTCTATTGTTCTTACGCGTCTATTTTATCGTCATTGTAATGCTGTCAGTTTCAGCACTGATATCTTAAAACCTACCGTACAAATTCGTATAATATTTTAACCTTAGCTCGAATGAGTATATATCATTGTCTGATAAACATGACGAGCCTGTTGGGCACCTGTGAAAATCGAAAAATGCTGCAGAAATTATTCGCGAATAATGGTTCACATGATCAGATTACGAATAGACGATTAGACCAAGCCGAAACAAAACTGTAAAGTAGCGAGCATCTATATTTAATACGGGGTCTTCGGTAAAACCCAAAGTGTTTGTCATAAACTAGTGCTGCGAGAAGTTTTATATTGAGCTTTTTATTGGCCTTTCAATTTACGTGAGAACATCACGTGACAAAACAATAACCAAATGTAATGACCACATCAAAGAAATAAACTGATTCCAATCTACGCAGGCTTTTCATTTTTGAGCTGTTAAAAGCTTGTAATCACATTTCCACATATTTGGCACTTACAACACAGCAGAGTAAGACATGGTGAATCTTTTGATACCAAATAACTGTAATGTGAATTTTGTTGCAAGTCAACCTTTAAGCCAAATTTATTGAAGTTAGATTCAATGTTTCTATTAAGTCTCTCAAGTCTCTCCATTCCTCTCAAATCTCTTCATTCCTCTCAGTCTCCCTCAGGCCTCCATTATCCACAAGGTTTGTCTTGAAGGTAAAAGCTCCATTCGGTAGTTTACATAGTGATGTTGCATTTTATTACAGATCATAACAACTAAATGGGTGTTTGTGACTTTGTTAGTGTAGGTCCTGAATTATAATGCTTAAAAACATATTTTCCACCAAATATCCTCTTTAGGTGGATTTTGTGTAATATGGTAACAGATTAATTTTTGCTTAGTTATTTTATATAGGAAATATTGTCTTGAGATGCGAGTTAATTGATAACTCTGGCTTAGTCCACGAACGCGTTAAGCTCGTATGCCGAGGTGTGACTTTATCCCAACAACGGCTACTAGTGACATAATTTTGGACATATTTGTCTTGTGAGCGTTTCAAATGTGGTCAAGTTTTGTCGATTTTAATCTAGAAACATTCTGGCAGTCAGATCACCTCAAACAGCAAAAAAATCACAAATAATAAAAAGTACTGATACTTTTTAATAAAATCTACCAAGGCTTTGCGCAAGTTCATATGTAAACCAATATTAAGTAACTAAGGCTAGAGTAACTAGGGCTAGAGTGACTAGGGATAGAGTGACTAGGGCTGGAGTAGCTAGGGCTGGAGTGACTAGGGCTGGAGTGACTAGGGCTAGAGTAACTAGGGCTGGAGTGACTAGGGCTGGAGTGACTAGGGCTGGAGTGACTAGGGCTGGAGTGACTAGGGCTAGAGTGACTAGGGCTGGAGTGATTAGGGCTAGAGTAACTAGGGCTGGAGTGACTAGGGCTAGAGTAACTAGGGCTAGAGTAACTAGGGCTGGAGTGACTAGGGCTGGAGTGACTAGGGCTGGAGTGACTAGGGCTGGAGTGACTAGGGCTGGAGTGACTAGGGCTGGAATAACTAGGGCTGGAATAACTAGGGCTAGAGTTACACAAGCTCGGTTACACCAGCTGTACACCTTGTTCTAGTTATTTACCTTGCTTATTATCTGATTTCTATTCTAATTATCAAAATGCTCATAAATGTTTAATCATTATAATCAACCTGGTGTGTGGCCTTACCTCCCATTGATTTTAAGTAATAATTTATACAAGGACATTATGTAGTGAGATTTAAGAGGACTTCATATCTCTTATACAAGTCCTGTGTTCCATTCAGTTGTTGAATTGCTTAAGTTGTAAGTTTAGGAAGCTGAGGCTCAAGTTTGTATATTTGTCTCATGCTTTATGAAGCCTGTGATCACTGGTTCCGAATATATCCATTCCAAAATGCGTTTTTATCAAGAGACGCTTAGATGTATGTTGACATCATTATACAATAGCTGTTGAACCAGTCACTACCAGGGTTATCTCACGTTATGTGAGCTAACTAGTGTACGTAAATGGGAGGAGGTTAGTAAGCTACTTGTACAGTGTGGCCGTCCTGTCTGGCTAATTTCTATTTATAAGGAAAGGAAATATGTTCATAAACCAATCAAATTATTGGAAGATGTTCGTAAACCAATCAAATGGTAGGAAGATGTTCATAAACCAATCAAATGATCGGAAGATTTTCATAAACCAATCAAATGATTTGAAGATGTTCATAAGCCGATTAAATGCTAGGAAGATGTTCGTAAACCAATCAAATTATTGGAAGATGTTCATAAGCCGATTAAATGATAGGAAGATGTTCATAACCCAATCAAATGCTTAGAAGTTTATATGCCGACTAAATGATCACAAAGAGTTCATAAGCCAATCTAATGATTAAAAACGTTAGTTCATAAATAAATGAAATTATCAAAAAATTTTCATAAACCAATCAAATGGTTAGAAGAAATTCGTAAACCCATGAAACGATTTCAAGGCCTCAGCTATGAAAGTCGTTCTCAGTACTTGATAAACACACGAGATTTGATTCAGTAACTTACAAGACCTGATTATCTTATTACTCTGGTAGAGATGTATCAGTTATAGCTCCAGATTCTATGCAACTGAATCCTATTCATCTGTATGGAATCGGATTCTCACAATTGGTAGTCATCCGAAATCTCTAATAGGGATAAGTCTCGTTACAGGCTAAAACTTCTACTCCTGTCACTTCGACATCATTTGCCCCAACCGGCAAATCAAGTAAGCTTTCCGAGGTTAAAGTTGACTCGGACCAAAAGGTGAAGAGTTCTCCAGATATCGTGATCATAACAAAGGCACAGAGTGAGGCATTGGAGAGACCGGTTCCCGCAGCCAGTGAGGTGAGCTCTCAGGGCACTATGCAAAGCAAGTGTGTTTCCCGGCAAGTTTATCTTGGGTCAAGACATGCCCTGCAGTTCGCGAAAACCATTGAAGCTTGCATTGAACTTGTGGAAGGAACTTCTTAATGTTTTGCCTTGCTTCCTCACGAGTTTCTTATGTTGTATTTTTGGGTGTCAGATCGAAAAAAGTATCACCCAAAATAAGTGGCAGAGCTTCAAATTTATTTCGAAATCGGGACTATGGATGTCTATTGATCTCAGTATTTGGTTCTGAAGCTAAGCATCTCATTGGTTATTTTAGAAAGCGGCACAGACTGCTGTTAAATCACCTGTCAAGAAGTATCGTTATAGCCCTCCTAGCACTCCTCAACCTCTCTTTACTTCTATTAAACTCAAACCTACCAAGCACCGACTCTACAGTGCCAATGAGGATGACATTCATTTGCAACCAGAGCCAATTGTCACATCACGGCCTATCAGCAAATCCAGTGTAGCTGTTGTCAGTCAAAAGTCGAAAGCGACAGATGGTAACAACAGTAAAGCTCAAGTTGAAGAGAGACTCAGTCCTAGAAGTGAAACTCTAGTCAGTCATTCCGGTTCCTATAACTTAGCAGAACGAAGTAAACCTACTAATGGTATTTCAGAACATAAACCTTTGGCCAATCACGGTGCATTAAATTTGCATATAGACGAGCCAACACCTCAAATTACAGACGTCTCAAAAAAAAAAATTGTAGACGAATCCAGTCAGGCTACTGTGCCAAGGATATCTCTTTCTGATATTCCAAATAAACCAGCACCAACGCGTAAGACCAACTCTCCAAATGGACAAACTTCATTTATAGACTCTAATTTCTCTAAGGCCAGAGTGTCTCCCTCCACTTCTATTTCCTCTCATTCGTCAACATCTGATACCACTGAGGTTAACACCCTGGAATCAGCTGATAGTGATAAAGTCAAAAATTCTGTAGGTCCAACTACTATTTCGCCATCACTCAATCAGAAAGCCGATGAGGTTTTCGAACCGATCGATCCCAATTCTGTTAAGATTGTAGTACCACCGCCTGATGTAAAAGTTGTTGAAAACCTTAAAGAAGTAAATGAGCTGTCTCAGGGTGTGGTCAAGGACATTGATAAGATAGCAACTAAAGACATTCCCATACCAACCGCCCAGACAAACTTTAGCAATCGTGAATCAAACGATCATATTCCTCAAAAAACCCCTGTTGCTGTTATCTCTCCAGCTCAAACGGTTGCTGAACCGCCATCACTTGTGACGACTTCGAAACAACCACCGACCGTCCAGTTACTTTCGTCAACCAATCACAGCATCTCGAGCAACAAAATAGCCAATAAAAATGACTCGGTAATTACTACTACGCCAGTTAAAGGGCCACAAGTGAACAAAGCAAAGAGTCTGGCTGACATTCCCGCCCCGGCCGCGAAGGCTCCACAGGCAGCGAGGGGAGGTGGAGGCGACACAGACTTACAGGTCAGTGACAGTATTTTGTCGCCTCTGGCCCTTTGTTACAGTAATTTGTATTTTTCTAGCATAAACCACTTACATGTAACATACCACTAGTGGCCGCTTCAAAGTGTTTTTAAGGTAACTGCTGTCTTGTTGGATGATCTGTACATGGTATTATAACATGCAACATAAAAGGACAATATGAAAAGTCATTTGCGTTAGAAATACCATTAATCTGCATGGTCACTCTTATGGTATTGCGCAACTGCTCATATAGTGCTGTTAGCACCTGACCATTGCTGTTATAACTGCTCTTCCAGTTACTATGTAGACCATATGTGGGCCTGTTAAGCTCTGGCATACAACTAGTGGCCTCTTCAATGTGTTTTTAAGGTAACTGCTGTCTTGTTGGATGATCTGTACATGGTATTATAACATGCAACATAAAAGGACAATATGAAACATCATATGCATTGAAAATATCATTCTTCTGCATGGTCACTCTTGTGGTATTGCGCAACCGCTCATATCGTGCTGTTAGTACCTAACTATTGCTGTTACCACTGCATTTTCAGTTACTACGTAGACCATATGTGGACCTGTTAAGCTCTGGCTACACATACCATGAAATCTGGTCTCTGTTCTTATTGGTCTACCTGGATTCATCTGTGATTGGCTGAGATAATTTGGTTGTAACAATCTCGAGTGTACTGTTAGCATTTAGACAAGTATAGCATGAGTTTATGAGGATTATTAGTGTTAAATACTAACTGATGACAAGTCGAGAGCAGAGTTGCTGCTCACCAGCTCATCTCTGACGACCCGAAGCTATTTTATTAGTCTTTAAGTCTGAACAGTTTAAAATCTGTTTGCAATCAAATCGATATTTACTATAATGAGAGCCGTGTCCTTCCACCCGTCTGTCTGAAGCTACGCTTGGAGCATTAGGAAAAATTCAGTGCGCGTGAATTTAACTTGGATATCCAGCTTTGCATACTAGCGGCCGCACTGCTGAATCACCTTGCAGTATCATGGAATAATTGTGCACATAGTTATTACAGACAGTGATTCCCGACGGCACACGAGATTGCCAGTGTACTAGTAATTTAATAATCAACATCTTCATCCGTAGTCCATAATAAATAGCTTAACATAATTTTGTTACACTAAATAAGTTAGAGTAGTTACAGCTAGTGATTGTGTACTCTTCGACCTGATACTATGTTATAAACTAATTTAGAGCCCTTAGTTAAAGTCTCTACTTGTTCAGTCAGATACATGCTGTATTCCAGGTTGTGCTGCGGCGCATGAAGAACAAACCAAACTCTGATGAGCTTCCTGTTACGAACATTGATGAAATGCTTGGTGCGCGAAGAGGCCATGGGACTGTGCTCGACACACGCAAGTCTATGGGCAAACGCAAGGTTTGATTTACTGATTACACTTGGGTGGTGGATTGTTCATTTTTTTCCAGAGAATCTGATTGTAGTAGCATATTATTACTTGAGTTGTCCTATCTTGTTATGCAGCTGATTTGCTTAAATGCATTGTTAAGATGTACTCACCCATTATATCTGTTACTCGATACATGATTTATGAAGATGTAACACCTGAGGATCATTTGCGTTCTTTTCCGATTAGGCACATTGAATTATGCTTCACAAAATCATTTCATCTTGTTTCACTTGTGTTTAGGACTGACACCATTCTCTTCTATGTTGTGGTCTCACATCCGTCCTTCTCTCATGTGTTGTGGTCTCACATCCGTCCTTCTCTCATGTGTTGTGGTCTCACATCCGTCCTTCTCTCATGTGTTGTGGTCTCACATCCGTCCTTCTCTCTGGTGTAGTGTTCTCACATCCCTTCTTCTCTCTTGTGTTGTGGTCTCACATCCCTCTTCTCGTGTGTTGCGGTCTCACATCCTCCTTCTCTCCTGTGTTGTGGAATCACATCCCTTTTCTCTCCGGTGTTGTGGTCTCACATCCCTCTTGTGTTGTGGTCTCACATCCTTCCTTCTTTTCTGTGTTGTGGTCTCACATGCCCCGTTCTCTTTTGTGTTGTGGTCTCACATCCCTCCTCTCCTGTATCGCGGTCTCACATCCCTCCTCTCCTGTATCGTGGTCTCACATCCCTCCTCTCCTGTGTCGTGGTCTCACATCCCTCTTTCTCTCCTGTGTAGTGGTCTCACATTCCCCTTCTCTTCTGTGTCGTGGTCACACATCCCTCTTTCTCTCCTGTGTAGTGGTCTCACATCCCTCTTCTTATGTGTTGCGGTCTCACATCTTCCTTTTCTCCTGTGTTGTGGTCTCGCATCCCTCTCCTGTATCGTGGTCTCACATCCCTCCTCTCCTGTATCGTGGTCTCACATCCCTCTTTCTCTCCTGTGTAGTGATCTCTCATCCCCTTCTCTCCTGTGTTGTGAAGCCAGATCATTTTTGTGTTGAATATTCACAGAACCCATGACAATTTAATCAAAAACCCACAAAGGTTGCTCAATAATACTACAGAAAATCTTCCTGAAATTTTACCCGACGTATTATTTAGTATTGATGTGAGTGTTTGATTGGCCTTGACAAAGAGTGCAATCAGAGATTATATCATGGCAAAGCAGGAGATTTCTATGGGTGACATAGCATATGACATATATCTCATATCTCTATGTGATATGGCATAACGGTTTCACATTTAAATAGATTTGCCTCCTCCGTCCTGCTGTTTATACACTTCAGCATTCAAATGCTGCTGGCCACACGTTTTTGAAATATATGTTGGTTCTTCTCATACTTGTGGTGCAGCTAGTACTAGCTATGGTGAGAGGCAGCAACACGACTAGATATAAACTACTCAGCAATCACTGTTTCCATGGCATGTATCACGCGGATTTGGAGTCGTGCACACGTTGTGTTATAGTGCAAATTAAGTGTTTCTACAGACATTCGCATGATGCGGATTGACTCTCACGCCTTGTTGAAAAAAGTAAAGATATGTATGCTATAAGTTATTAATTAGCTATGCATGTGTTAGCGACACAAAGAAAGGATGAGCGGAAGTATTGAAAATGTTGAAAATTGAATAGCTGGTACGGTATATTAATTCTCATCATTACCAAGTGCTGTTTCCATTAGTCACAAGCATGATGAATTCAATGAAGTTTTGCGAATTGTCAAACTCGCTTATCTTGCGGATTAGCGCCATTTCCATGATGCTGATAACTTGCGGATTAGCTCAAATTTGTTGAACTGTGTCATGGAAACATATGTATGGGATCTCAAAATTATCAATGTGGTATTAATGTATTATATAACACTAGTGGTAAGTCAGGCATTGCTCGGGAGTTCTTCCATTCTCATTCAGATAGCCAGCAGCATGTAGATTTTCAATTCATATTCCCACGCGGCTTTCACAATAACAATACAGTGGACCCTTGTCATACATATTTAATTTGTTCCAGTGTTGGCAACATAAAAGCGAAAATGCTGTATAGATGGGTATAGAAACCCGTAGTAATTTTTAATGCAAACACCCCATGGTAAAAATCATTGAAATTTTATATACGTACTGTACATATTAACAATTAGAACAAATTACTATGTTAACTTTAGTAACTATAGTTATCTACAGAAACTTTAGTGTATTTAGTGGTTATGATCTGCAATAAAATGTAATATTACATCGTGGTATGCGCAGTACGTATCGTAGAGAACTCGTACCTCCAAGGCAGATGTATAACATGAACATTGAATATAACCTAAATGATATTAGCTTATTAAACACACTTAAAGCTAGGTTTTAGTAAGTACATGTATTTTTAACTATTTTTCTAAACTTCAGCTTTGTCATTGGCTAAAATTTCATCACATGTCTGTTTCCAGTTTTTTTTTTACTATATTTAATACTGAATATCGCTAGATTGAGAGAAATCGATCATCGTATCTCTTTCATCTTTCATGCGTTATGGGAGGGATTGCGGCGAATAGCATATCGGCCTATTCGTCATTCCGACGTAATCGGCACAGCTGCTGCCAAATTTTAATATCAAGAGAAATTTTTATTGATATCATATGACGAAAAATATTTTGTATGGAGAGGGCGAAAAAACATCGTGTTCTACATCGTAAGGCGAAAAAATCGTATAACAGGGTCATCCTAACCCGAGGGCGCACTGTACGTGAGTGCATTCATAGAGAGAAATTGTCCTTGGGACACGCAAAATCACATTCTTGATTGGCCAATCAGATGGGTGGTTGGTTAAGAGGCGGGTTATCTGGAACCACACTGGAGTTTTGGTGCCAAACATTTTTGTGACCTGGATGAAGGTGCGGAGCATATGTGTAAACGCATTTACACAAACAGACAGACACAAGGATCTAATTATATAGATTAGCCCAGCCATAAGTATGCTTGTAGTAAGATTTCCTTTCGCTGTGGATCTTAGGCTAGTTTTAAGAAAGTTTGACAATCTTAGAACTAAAAATTGACAACAACTCTCTACTACAATGAGAGCGCGTCTGTTTAAAGCCACAGATGCCAAATGAGAAAAAAAGATCGCATCGTTTGGGATTCGAACGCTCAACATCTGGCTTAGCAGCCTGGCAGGCTACCACCTGCATCAATTATGTAGATACTTATTACACCTGACAGATTTCACGGTACAAACTGAACCTCCCAGGGTACAAGTAGTAGTACTTACCATACCAAGAGCCCTGTCTGTCCAAAGCCACAGTTGCATGTTGGGAACAAAAAATTGCATTCCATGGGATTCAAACACTCAACATCTAGGTTAGCAGCCAGGCACACTACCGTTTGCACCACTCGACCATCTTGCTGCATTTTGGATAATTACACAAGACAATCTTTTACTCTGCATGGGACTGTCTGTGGTCTAGCAGTAATAATAGTAATAGCCAGTTGTTCATAGCATGGTGTTGTTTTTAGTTATCAGAGCAGGACAATAATTTGAGTTAATCATTTGGCTTGTGTTACTCTTCGTCTGCAAGAGTGGTAAATCTTTTAAACTGTTTCACGAAGCAGCTCCTCCTAGTTAAAGTGTTCTATTCCATAGTGGGTTTGGTACCCCTTGAATATGTTTGTATGTTTGGCTTTATGAGAGACTTTAAATATTTGCGATTTGAATAGTCATCAGGTTATTTGAATGCATTCATTAACCCTTTTCTTTAGTTGTATCTCTGCATCTTCCTCTGTTTTCATCAGAGCAATTTTTATAGGGGGCCTTCGACAATGAGGAAAGCTCTAATCTTATTCCTCCCATCTTCACCAAGCAAACATTTAAGACATGCATCTCCTAGCGCCTTTATCTAGTTGCCCAGCTAAGCATCGTTTTTAACCTTTTCACGATTGTCTGAGTCTGTTGTTTCCTTAGTCTGGTTTTGCTTGGGAAAGTATATTTGTCTGATAATACACAGTTTGCTTGGGCAGCAGGTTGTTGTCGTAGGTTGAGTGTTTGCTGACATTTGGCAGCGTGTGTTGTATGGGCTAGCCAATGGTTGTGTTTACTTTGTGAATGCGGAGTGTATCATTAGCATTGAGAGATGTATAGCAGGAGTTTGTGTTGGATATAGTTTCATTAAACAAAGAAATGGAGTCACATCATTTCAGCAATTATTTATTGTGCCAAAAACAAATATTTGGCACAATAACCTGCCTTCCTAACATGGGGTAGCAAACCAGTAGGGACTCCCTGTTATCATGCAACCCTGTTAGGTCGCATGATATAAGGACTCTGTATGCTCGAGCTAAAGTTACTGTAGTATTAATGATAGACACTCTTTTCTCAGGTACCAGAGTATGAAAAGATTCATGAGGGGCCAACTCTCAAGTTTACCGACACACAAGTAGTGATTGGCAATGGTTGCCTTCGTCCCGTTACTAACACACCGGTAAGTGAATTTTGTTTGAATTGTGGTGCTATCAGCTTGTGAACGTATTAGTATCTGCTCTGGCAGATATGGAAACAAAGACAGTTGTGGATATGATCTTGGAGCTCGTTTAGTTAGCATTGTTTGTCAAATTTTAGTGTTTTGTGATCAATTCACTGATATGATCTCCTGTAGCCTGTTAAATGGATACCAAAATGTCTTAGTCGACCTGAAATGCTTCGAGCGTTTTGTTGTTTCATCATTCTTATTCGATTTTTTCACCAAACTGTATTCAATCTTCTTCGTCGTCGTCATAAATCTCAAAGTTTGTGTGCGTACTTCGGTTTGTTCGGTTAAAGCTATGAAAATCTTGGAATTAGCAGCTTGCGTCCTGCTGGATTTGATCTCAGAACCTCCCATTCATCAGGCAAATATCTAACCAATTAAGCTACACGAGATAGATGGATTCATTGGGAGATATGAGTGATTATATAGGTTAGAACACCATAGCATTACATTACGGCACAACATCACTAAAACTTGCTCTCATTGCTCTTATTATTAAGTTTAAATTACTACTAGTTAGAATTAGCCATTAGCAATGTGCCGGGCTAATAGCAAGTGGCAGGCAACTACATTACCTGTCACAGTTTATAAGCTGATTTCATACCCGTGCAACGCCAGGTATTCCGCTTGTTCTTCATAATGTTACTTATTTTGGGAGCTCAACTTATTCCTTATTGGCTAGATCTTTCTAGTGGGCCTGCTAATAGCTACTACCTACTCATAGCAGCTTTCAGGTTCATGGGAGTTGTCATTCTTTTGACAACAAAAAACAATATGATTTTCATTTTAACTAATTGTTCTATTCATCAAAGGATATGACAAAAGACCAGATCTCGGAGCATCTGGTCATGAAACGTCAGTTCAGGGACTTAATAATTCCTGAACACAGGCTACACCGTTTCACTTGTTAGATGCATAGAGTTTATATTCATGGCTTATTTCTACAGATTAAGAAGAATTTAAGCTTCAACGACCTTGATCTAGCGAAGGTTCATGAATACCCTAGCGAAAAGATTATGATACAACAAATAGCCAAGGTGAGGATATTGTATCAACAAGGCGCACTAACTTCTGTCTTTAGTGTTTCTTGTCTCAAACACACATCAACCTGAGACAATGATAATTTCGCTCTTTTGACAAGTTGTTACAGGTTAGTGTTCATTCCTACTCTGTGGATGTATCAGAACATTTGTGTGATGTTCTTACTGTATCCTCTGCTAGTTTATAATACACTTGACAGGGAATGGCTGTTGCTAAGTGAGGCATGCCAAGGATGACCACCTTTGACTTCTACTGTGTGTCATTGGCACTTCTAAGCGTAATTACATTTATTTTCAATAGCCTATTATAGTGTACGTTTTCATAAGATCATATCGTACTGTTTATTGTCTCAAGTCTAGGGTCATTGACTGTCTGACTCACATAAGCGTGTCGTTGTTTGGTAACCTGTTGAGACAGAGGTATACATTGAAAGGGCGTAAGCACGCGACATGTTTCCACAAGTTCAAAATTCAATAGTGTATTTTACCTGCAGTAGCCGTGTTCAACTCAATTATATGTAATCAGTGTCACCATTTATCAGACTACTAGGTCAAGCCAAAGACTTCATTCTAAAGCAGCTGGAGTTTGTTAAATTTATAGCCTGAGATTATATGTCTGTGTGTGGTTTAGGAGGCGGGTGCTGTGTATTGGAATGATTCGGACCATCTTAGCCTGAGATTGTATGTCTGTGTGTTGTTTAGGAGGCGGGTGCTGTGTATTGGAATGATTCGGACCATCTTAACTTGAGATTATATGTCTGTATGTTGTTTAGGAAGCGGGTGCTGTTTATTCAGATGATCCAGACCATCTTAGCCTGAGATCGTATGTCTGTGTGTTGTTTAGGAGGCGGGTCCTGTGTATTGGAATGATTCAGGCCATCTTAGCCTGAGATTATATGTCGTACGTTGTTTAGAAAGCGGGTGCTGTTTATTGAGATGATCCAGACCATCGTAGCCTGAGATTGTATGTCTGTGTGTTGTTTAGGAAGCGGGTGCTGTGTATTGGAATGATTCAGGCCATCTTAGCCTGAGATTATATGTCTGTATGTTGTTTAGGAAGCGGGTGCTGTGTATTGGAATGATTCAGGCCATCTTAACTTGAGATTATATGTCTGTATGTTGTTTAGGAAGCGGGTGCTGTTTATTCAGATGATCCAGACCATCTTAGCCTGAGATTGTATGTCTGTCTGTTGTTTGAGAGGCCAGTGCTGTGTATTGGAATGATTCAGGCCATCTTAGCCTGAGATTATATGTCTGTACGTTGTTTAGGAAGCGGGTGCTGTTTATTGAGATGATCCAGACCATCTTAGCCTGAGATTGTATGTCTGTGTGTTGTTTAGGAGGCGGGTCCTGTGTATTGGAATGATTCAGGCCATCTTAGCCTGAGATTATATGTCGTACGTTGTTTAGAAAGCGGGTGCTGTTTATTGAGATGATCCAGACCATCGTAGCCTGAGATTGTATGTCTGTGTGTTGTTTAGGAAGCGGGTGCTGTGTATTGGAATGATTCAGGCCATCTTAGCCTGAGATTATATGTCTGTATGTTGTTTAGGAAGCGGGTGCTGTGTATTGGAATGATTCAGGCCATCTTAGCCTGAGATTATATGTCTGTATGTTGTTTAGGAAGCGGGTGCTGTTTATTGAGATGATCCAGACCATCGTAGCCTGAGATTGTATGTCTGTGTGTTGTTTAGGAAGCGGGTGCTGTGTATTGGAATGATCCAGACCATCTTAGCCTGATATTGTATGTCTGTGTGTTGTTTAAGAGGCCAGTGCTGTGTATTGGAATGATTCAGGCCATCTTAGCCTGAGATTATATGTCTGTACGTTGTTTAGGAAGCGGGTGCTGTTTATTGAGATGATCCAGACCATCTTAGCCTGAGATCGTATGTCTGTCTGTTGTTTGAGAGGCGGGAGCTGTGTATTGGAATGATTCAGGCCATCTTAGCCTGAGATTATATGTCGTACGTTGTTTAGGAAGCGGGTGCTGTGTATTGGAACGATTCAGACCATCGTAGCCTGAGATTGTATGTCTGTGTGTTGTTTAGGAAGCGGGTGCTGTGTATTGGGATGATCCAGCTCACCTACAAGCAGCAGCAGACCGAAGTGTTGATGAACCAGAAGCAGAGGCAACCAAGTCCTCCCTCAGAGCTTCTCTCACCGGAGCTCCTACAACACTTGGTGAGGCCATATTAGATCTGCCTGCGATCATTCATCGTTTTCATTCTCTAACTAGATAAGTTATGTCATTCACTAGTCATTACATGCTACGATGTTTTGATCTTCGAAGTTGTAGTTTTGATCGTAGGAATGAGGACGAACTTACATGCTACACAGGAGTGATCACACAACTCCCAATTATTCATAGCTGACGAGTTTACGTGCTACGGAGAAATTGTCGCACAACTCGGCGTTTTCTATGTTAGCCTGTCGCAATCTTATCTACGACGGGGCGCATAATTTATATCGTGGCTGGCACTCCTAAAATGCGTCTAAGGTCAACGTCAAAGCGTGTAAGAAATTTTTCTTTAAATGTCGAAGTTAATATTTTTTATTTTGAAGATAATATTTTTAAAACGCGTGCATTGAAAACAGCTGTAAAAATTCTGTAAGGACGTCACTAATGAAAACGATGAAAATCCAATCTATCAATCGCAAAGATTTGTTCAATAATACGAATACTGATGTTTACATAATACACAGTACTTCGTTGTTACGATGTTTTTAAAAATACCCCCTCTTGAAACGGAGGTTTGAATCACTTCAAAGATTTAAAGATTCGACTTTTTGAACCATTTACTTGCTACTAAGATGAAAAATATGACAACACTTCGTAGCATTAGTGATTGTTAGCCTCCTTGTGGTTTAAGATTCTCTTTTCCCATAATTCATTTTTAATTTCTCAGTGCCATAATCTGATCAGCAAAACCTCCATAGACAGGCCTGTCGGGTGATATATAAAAATTCACTTTTTCACAAAAAATTTTGGGGAATCATCGTATTTATCGGGCACATTATCATCATCATTTTCTGACTCAAATAATCAGCAAAATTATAATTGGTATCATACAATTCTTCATCTGTATCACATTTATCTCTCACATATCAACATACGGGTCACATCAAATTTTCCCGCGACCAAACGAGCGGAGCGAAGTTTGAGAGTTTTTATGATGAATGCATGTGCACACAACTTACGAAAATTATTCATCAACAACGTCGCAAACCCTAGTATAGAAATATCATCAACAAATTTAACCATTTTTTTGTAGACTCGTTAAAGTATAATAACGATACAAACACATATAAACCTATTTAAACATCTTACCAAGTCTATGAAAGGTTGCCGCAATATCTTAAAACTAACCCATCTGATCGGATTATACATAAATAGACAGATTAATTCGGCCAAAAATCGCCACAAAACGCTTGAAAAGCTTGGTTTAATAATAGTTAAGACCGGCCTACGATACGCCAATAAAGCTGTGCGACAGATAGTAGAACTATTTAGCAGTGCGCATTTCACCAGTCTATGGCATTGTTTACTTGTAATCGAATTTATCCGAAGGTTTCTGTAATAAACGTAGACCGTTTGAGGCGTAGACCGATTTACAGGTACGAAATTGTGGTACACAGTTTATTAGCCTATGTTTTTTGTCCAATTACCCAAGGTTTCATTAAATTATTCAAAACGTTAGCCGAAATTCTTTACAACTTATGTACAAGCTAGGGCCCCTCTACAATGCCCCTTTATGACGAGAACATTTTTTTATTTTGCTCCAGTTTGCAGAAAACTTCCAGACGCGTGAATGCTCATACTTGCTTTCTGTTAAATATCGCTATCAAAACCATTCTACATTCAACACAACCAACTTTCAAACTGTGTATTGTACACAGTAGCTTGCCATTTTACTTCTAATTTTGCATTTCCGAGTTATAATAAACATATTTCCTTATTGTTGTTGTTAAATTACATACAGTAGGTTAGGCCTACAGCTTTAATTAATATTTATTTTATTGTTGCGAAACATAGGTTTGAGATAGTAGTAGATTAGGTGTGATTTTTTGTGTGATTAGGTGTTATTTATTGTTGTAAAACATAGGTTTGAGATAGTAGTAGATTAGGTGTAAAGTAGATTAAATCAAAACACGCTGGCCGCAATGCTCACTTGGCATCTTCTAATCTTGCATGCAGTCTTCAACGCATTGTATTTCTATCAGTCGGTTCGCGAGTTATGCTTAGAGCAAATCTTTGGACTGAGAAGGGATTAGTCAATGGTTCAATTGGTACTATCTTGCGTATTATATACTGTGCAAATCAAGGTCCACCTGCATTACCTGCTTTCGTTGTCTGCATATTTCCAGATTATACTGGTCCAACGTTTCTTCCCGAACACCCCAACAGTTTTCCAGTTACACCTATGAAACGTACTTGGACTGCTGGCCATGCCACTCTTAGTCGCACAGGCATTCCTCTCGATCTAGCATGGGGTTTGACAATACACAAGAGTCAAGGTCTTACCATGGCTAAGGCTGTCATTGATATAGGACACTACGAAATGACCGTTGGAATATCGTTTGTTGCTCTCTCTCGAGTTCGAAACATTAATGACTTACATGTTAACAATTATGCTAGGGAGCGCATCACTCGATTAGCTATCAATGACCAAATCCTACAACGTAAAAGAGAGGAGACTAGATTGTGCGACCTTTAACAGAACGCTAAAATTATCTAACTTTTCTATATTTGTTGAAATTGTTATTTGCACCTTTTTGAAGTCGTGCTCCCTCAAATTCATTTTATGTCATCTCGAACAACTCTCATTTACACTATACTCTGTCAATTCCTGCTGACAACTACTTTTTCAACAACCAGCACTGCCATTTCTTTTTTCCATTATCACTTATTCCATTATCAGGTCGTGGGCTGTATGAAAAAAGTGAACTATATATTTTCAGTGAAGAACTGCTATTGTTGTAGGATCTCTGGCCAACCACAAACCATCTCATCAACAAGAGTTTAAATTCGGCCAGAAGACTGTAGCTCCTCGTAGCGGCTCTCCTCCGCCGCAGGTTGAGGTGGTGGAGGACAGCGACTCACTCAGGATTGAGCCTGCAGCAGATCACGATCTAAAGTCATGGTCATCTGATGGCACAAGTGATATTCTCTTTTGATTATTATATTTATTTCTCAAGCTGTGCTTTTATATTTACTTATAGCCACGAGTGTACGCTGACTTTTTCAATTTTACAAAGTTTGTCATTCCCAATTGTGATGCAATTATTGAATTCCTTAGACATTTTGTATTTAAGCTTTTCGCCGATTGATTGTTACAAAATTTAATACAAGACACAAAAATTTACGGCTCAATTTAGTTCTGTTGTGACAGTGTCCTGTCTTATTCTTTCATAGAGAATTAATGTTTTATTTCTTGTGATAAAAGACAGCATCTGTAAGCGATGCCAGTTTAGTTTGCTTGATAAAAGTCTATCTTACCTTTGTAACAGGCAGTTTATTTCTCTCAAAGCCTTTTATGTTTTTATTGATTTCGATGAAGTCATTGGTGTGTTGATTTCTAGACCAAATTCTACAAATGTCTATTGTCTCGGTAGAGATGTAATAATTTTCTGGAAAAAGTATGCTAAGCTAATAATCAAATTGTCCACCAAAGGAGATTAAATTCCTAGAGTTTGATTAATATAACAAGTTCTATCTGGCAGCACATACACCTGTTCTATTACTGGTAGATGGAAACTAGATACAATTCAATTATATTTATATGGCTCCTACACCTTTCAACTGCAACAAGTTAACCTTTATCAATAAAGCTTTCAAAATTGGTATCTGTTTACTTTTCTGCTTAAAGACATTCAAGAGTTGCTGCAATCCATGTTGTGTCGAGGGAGGCTGCTCACATTTAGATGGGATGTCTTACCTTTAGTTAAAGTGTTTCCCTTTGATCAAGCACTTGGGTTGTCAGTGTGTAATTGTGGACCAATCTTAGGAATAACTGTCCCGCCCCTGAACCGGGTTTACTTGCATTCAGATTGTAAAATGCCTAGCAGTTGGTTTGGCTCCAGTGGAAACGTAGTTGTTATTAAAACCTTAAAAAGCTAGGTCTGGCCTAGAGATGGTTAACTATTTCTTATCTATATGGAATATTTAGCAGCTGATATCTCCTCCAGAAGTGTTCATTAACTTAATTTATTAACGCAGAGAGCAGTTTATAGATATGAAGAACACAATCATGAATTGTCTTCTACTTTTTTATGTGAAGTTGTTTTCCCCTGGTATAATGCGGTTATAATCAACTTGTTCCCTAATAGTAGGTGTGATTATTAGTAGACAGAGAGAATTATTTGTAGCTGTTGGCCTGCATTATATGACATGTTAGTCTTCACTACCATCCAGGTTAGAATAAAAGATTGCTTTCAACAAGAGTTGAACTCATGAAATTCAGCTTGACAGAGTGATACTTTAATACCGGGGTGATAGACTGTCGGTTTACTACCCGTGTCAAGTCAAAATATTACTACCTGCACTAATTGTTCACTTTCTTACGCGTGGGAATAGTTCTGTATATACTTATTCTCTGTGCTTTATTGACACATCTGAAGATCTCTCATGGCACACTAGACTCTCAGGGTACTAGACTATAAATAGAATACATTTAATGAAATTATAATCCATGACAAAATCTAATGTATCCATAAATGGAGTTGTCTGTACCTGTAAAAAAGTAATGGCATGCTTCTGCCATGTGGGCAAAATGCTTGGTAGTGTTCTCATGTTCTCTAGTAAAAAGACTCACCGCCAGGACTAGTTTTTTATAAGCTACCTTGGGTGGTCCTAACACTTATCAAGGGCTTCTTCTGGAACTGTCAGATAAACTCGAAGAAATGCATTTTGAAACAAGTTCAGTCTGACAGAGCCAGGTAGCCATTTCACTTGGCCCAATGTGCCAAGGACAGAGGTGGATCTTTAACATGCCCACATTTTCAGTGGGGTACACAGGGCCTCCAAGTTATGGTCTAGATCCAAAAGACTCAGCAACTTAGGGTTGAAAGCTCACTGAAAGCTTTTTGTCAGGTTGGCATTGAGCAGGGCTCAAAACCACCAATTCCATAGTTGACAGTTAAAAATGCTACCACTAGACCACTCTGACACCATGAATGTATCTGTGAGACTGGTAAAAATGTGACAAAGCAGTTGCCTCTGTTACCATTTCATTTCATACAATTTTACAGAGGTGGACCTTGATTTTTTTCGTTCAACAGCCATCCTTATGTGACAAACAGAACAGGTGCTTGTTTCACAGAGGAAATGAGAAGAGCTTAAATATCTGTAATAAAAATAACCTACTCTAAACTTCATCTAACCTAGACTGTCAGGGTACTAGTATGTATAAAAGAGATATCCCTACGCCTATGCGTAGTTTTTTTTCCAAGTGCGGAAAGAAAGAAAATGATGCTTTTAAGGCTAAGTATGTGGTTCTTGTTATGCAAATTGAATTTGTGAACTTGCACTGAACTGACACTTGAGGTTTTATAAAAACCTTTTTAATTAAAACATTTTTTAAACCGCAAAAATTTTACACAAGTTCTATACATTTAGCAAAATTTATGTAAAAGTAATAGTACTAGTAAATTTGCTTGTTTTAACCATTTGATTAAAACTATGGTCTCACTTTGGAGTTGTTCACTCTTAGCAAATGACAGTAGAATTTAATGTTTTGTTGAGTTAATTTAATTTAATAAATGTTCTTAGCATCTGGAATGAACATTTTACGTGCTTGAATAGTTAATATGTACAATTAACAGTGGCTAATTAATTTGTACAACTAACAGTGACTAGTTAATATGTACAATGAACAGTGACTAGTTAATATGTACAGCTAACAGTGACTAGTTAATATGTACAACTAACAGTGACTAGTTAATAGGTACAGCTAACAGTGACTAGTTAATATGTACAACTAACAGTGGCTAGTTAATATGTACAACTAACAGGTGCTAGTTAATATGTACAACTAACAGTGGCTAGTTAATATGTACAACTAACAGTGACTAGTTAATATGTACAACTAACAGTGACTAGTTAATATGTACAACTAACAGTGACTAGTTAATATGTACAACTAGCAGTGACTAGTTAATATGTACAACTAGCAGTGACTAGTTAATATGTACAACTAACAGTGACTAGTTAATAGGTACAGCTAACAGTGACTAGTTAATATGTACAACTAACAGTGACTAGTTAATATGTACAACTAACAGCAAGCCTGGTAATGCCAAAGATTTAATTTTTAACCAGCAGGTAGCCCGCAGGTAGCTCGCAGGTAGGTGTTTAAGAGGCTGGTTTTCAGGAGCTAGATGAAGCTTTGAAACTTAATATTTTTAGCGACTTGGAGTCATCCGCCTTTAGCGGCGGAAGACTCAGAGCATATGTGTGTAATGTTTGAATGAACTTGGCCACAATGGTGGAAGCGCATGGCATTTACGCAAACTAACTGACATAAACACACACAATGACAATGTGGAGTTTGTTAATATAGATAGATACAGAATATAATCTTATATATATATTTCTTCACGCGTAACACTACAGCTAGTATTATGTGCAAAGCCAGACCAGAAAAAAATGTTTAAGCTCATTTTAAATCTGTAGTAGGCACTGCAGCCGGTACAATATGAACTACATCAAAATAAGTATAGTACATAGAAATGAACAAACACCTTCATTCAGAAGTTAGAATAGTAAATGATGGTGCTGAATGTGTTGAGTAAAAATAAATTTTCCATGTAAAAACTTTTTCATTACCCGCGCAACGCCGAGCATCCACCTAGTATACATACATTTATCATTGTTACCATATATATATAAATTACTTACAAGTTTCAAATAAAACTTATCAAGTACAACTGTTTTCTTCAAACACTTTTAAAGCAAAGAAATAATTTTTCGAACTGTGGACATGTATGTAATGATTGATAACAAGGTGACTAAGATAAGTAAGTGCTTGAATGTCTTCCAACTGTAAAGGCTCAAGAAAAAAGCTGCAACTAATTGGATTTGAACCTCAAGTATTAGCACAAATTATTAAGCAACAAACAATATAAGCCTAGCTCATACAGTGATTAGAGATGGGAAGACAACTCCTGTGACACCTGTTGAAAGCTTTTCATGGCTAGTTTAGAATCATACGTTTAGTTTAGTCTAGATCGCTGTTGACAAAGTTCGAGCAATGATGGCGCTTGTCATCCACCATTAATTTTAGTATTAAACATATTCTGTATATGTAGGAGTTTAGTCCGTCATTTTTAGGTGTACAGTACAGCAATACTATGACATCACAGTAGGAAAAGGAACCTTTTGGTTGTGACCGTTCTGGCGCTGGACCTTTTTTGTGGTCATTTATGGTGCAGGACTTTTGGCGTAGGTTAAAATTCAGAATTTATCCTTTTCATTGTGACTTTTGACTCAAAAATTTTTAAGTAAAAGTGAAAAAGAAAGATTTGTACAAAGCGGCTACATTTACATACTTGAAAATGTAGTTCACAAAATTGTTCAATCAAAATTTGATGCTGTCAACGTAAAAAGATTTTATTTATGTATTTTGGAAGAAAAAGTATTGTTTGTGAATGATAGTTAAGTTGTTTTTTGCATTTTTTTGTAATTATCATCGTGTTATTTATTCATTGTATATAAATAATTTCTTTGGTGTAAAAAAAACAGTGCCAAAAAGTCTAGCGCCAAAAATTTTGACACAAGTCTTGCGCGCTAGAAAGCCCTAGAGCGCATCACAGTAACCTACCGACCACAGTATAGATGGCTCCCATTGTTGCTAGCTGTATCATGAGGCAGCGGCAGAACTGTCATGTGATTGGCCGATCATCGGCGATATAAATAAATACATCTCAATAATTGAGCCAAAAACTATTTAAATTAAAAAATTACATTAGATGTTAAATGTTGACTTGCAGTAATATTCACATTATACAGTTATTTGGTATCAAAAGATTCACCATGTCTTACTCTGCTGTGTTGTAGGTACAAAATATGTGGAAACGCGATTGCAAGCCCTTGAAAGCTAAAAAACAAACAGTTAATCGTCGTCACCACGAGACTGCCGTAGTTTGGATTCTCTTTCCAAAATGTCTCAAATGTGACCCAGTTGTACAAAATGGCTTCTGTTTACACTTTCACGCAACGTCATTCGTCAAAATATTTTCCCAAATATAATTCACGCATTCAATAAAACCATGTCCATTGTTCTTACGCGTCTATTTCATCCTCATTGTAATGCTGTCACTTTCAGCACTGATATTTTATAACTTACCGAAAAATTTGTTTACCATTTTAACCTTAGCTCAAAAGAGTACATGTCATTGTCTGATGAAAATGACGAGCCTGTTGGTCACCTGTGATAATCGAAAAATGCTGCAAAAATTATTTGCGAAGTATGGGTCACATGATCAGATTACGACTAGACAATTAGACCAAGCCGAAACAAAACTGTGAAGTAGAGAGCATCTATATTTGATACGGGGTCTTCAGCAAAACCCGAAGTGTTTGTCATAAATTAGTGCTATGAGAAGTTTTATATTGAGCCTTTTGTTGGCCTTTCAAATCACGTGAGAACATCATGTGAAAAATAATAACCAAATGTAATGACAACGTCAGAGAAATAAACGAATTCCAATCTACAGCGGCTTTTCGTTTTTGAGCTTTTAAGAGCTTGTAATCACATTTCCACATATTTTGCACCTACAACACAGCAGAGTAAACATGGTGAGTCTTTTGATACTAAATAACTGTAATGTGAATTTTGTTGCAAATCAGCCTTTAAGTAAATAATCGAAGAAATAAGATTGAAGTTAAATATTTTAATTTATCACTATTGATGAACATTTCATTCTTTGTTAAAGCATTAGATCAACAAACAAAGTCTAACAGTTGTTCAAAGTGAGTTTTAACAAAATTAACAGCAGTTAACATGTTAATATGTTAACATGCACAGTTGTTCAAAGTTAGATATGCAGCACTGCAAATAACTTGAAACAAGTTAAGTTTATACATTTGTAAAATATCTTATAAAAAGGGTACATACAATCGGTCTACATTTGCTCATAATTATAATCAACATACTTGGTTTTATGATGATAAATGATTACATGTGATAACCTGTGAAGACTTGAGATCGCTTGTGATTATGTGTGATGACTTTTAGTGACTTGTAATGACTTGTGTTAATTTTGTGATGACTTGTGATGACTTGTGAGGACCTGTGATGACAGGTGATCACAGGGTATCCCAAACCCCTTGCTGGCTAATCAGCAAAATCTTTCTATTACGCAATGTAGTCAGCAAATACAGGTAGCGTTTATATACATAAAGGTTTGACCAAAGTACCTGCTGTGTGTTGTCAGCAAGTGCTATTACGCGGCAGGTGTTGATATACACTTGTTTTTATACTAATGTAGTTTTTATTTTAATACAAGTTTCACCATGGATATTCTACTGGTTTATTTTGATACGCTCAGCTGAAACCAGCAACAGCTTTATGGAGATGCTTGGCTGTTTGTTAATATGTGACAATAAGACCAAAGCTTGTCTGTAAGGACTTTAATACGATTAAGAAAAGCCTCAGCTATAGAACGCTTCTGGGGGATTAGCAATGTGAGCATAAAGTCACAGCAGGGTCAGGGAAGTCAGGCAGTTCAATTCAGAGTTCAGAAAGAGAAGGAGCATTTAGGAGCTGGTTGTTTTGGTGCTTGGGTGCTGATTGGTCAAGAAGTTGCTTTCTTAGAGGAACAAGTGCAGGTATGTATTAACAAAAATTAGTTGATGGAAACAAAAACATAAAAATAATTTAGGTTGCAGTAAAAATTATTTGCTGTGGAAAATCCTTCTTGGAAGATTGTGAAGTTTGTTCTGAGCTAAGCTTAGTTTTTAGGCTTTTATTATTGAGAGGTTCGTCTATCCAATCTTTTACAAATATGAGACTAGTTTTGCTAGCTGCAACAGGTATACCCAGTGCGCTGAGAAATAGTTTTAATCAGTGGTGAAATCAGTAGTTTTTACTCACGCAGAAGAACTTGCCTCGGTTGTGGAAGCTTTGATAGAGAATACTAAAATTTGTTATGTAACTTTCATCTTATATCGTCATTTTGCCTGTTTACAGAAACCCTCCCAACAGAAATCATGAACACCATAGAAACTACCGCCCAGACTTCCACAACATCTGGCTTTCTGTCTACCGTTTCCACCTTTTCTGAAAACTACACATCAACACTCCCTGGAAATTCTACCACTGTCGCCGGCTTAGATGAGATGACCAGCACCGTATTGATCGTCTTCGGTATCGTACTGGGTGTGTGTCTCATCGTTTGCGCACTGATTCTGATAGTCGGAGTGTGCCGATCGGGTAGGGCATTCTTTCGGCGGTGTTCGTGCTCTTGCTGTAAGAGAACCACTGTGGTTAGAAGCGACCATTCCGACTCGGAGACACAAGACAGCTCAGAATCGTCAATTGAGCCTTCACAGCTGGAGGAAGGAGCAGTGGCAGCACCAGTAGCGGATGAAACCACGCCCCTCTGCCCTAAAGATAATGTCTCTCAATCAACTGATGAATAGGAAACTAAGCCAGCCCATATTTGGGCAGTGTTACCATCGTGTTAGTATCGTTTAATGTTTCAATTTATGAACACTGGAAAAAAGTTGTATCGTATCCTAATTTGTAACGTTTTTCTTTCCAATTTGTTAAAGTTTTTCATATTATTTTATTAACTTTTTCATATTATTATTAATTTATTAACACAGAATGGTTTATACTGTAAATATGAAGGACACAATCATGAATTGTTTTCTACTTTTTATGTGAAGCTGTTTTCTCTTGGTATAATGTGGAATCTACTTGTTCCCTGATAGTAGGTGAGATTATTAGTGGACATAAAAAATTGTTTGTAGCTGTTGGCCTGCATTATATGAAATGTTAGTTTTTACTACCATCCAGGCTAGGATAAATTATTGCTTTCAACAGGATTTGAACTCATGACAGCTTGACAGTCTAACAGTCTATCAGGGTGATAGAATGTCAGTCTGTCAGTTGACTTCCCCCTACCATTTCACAATAATTGTAACCATAATTATTACACCTGATGATCTATTACAGAGTCCTTGTATTTACTATAATAAAAACCCTGTTCATCCGCGGCGAGGGTTGGAGGTTGAGATAAAAGATTGCTTTATAATGGATTCGAACTCATGACATCCAGCATAGCAGACCGAAATTTTACTACCTGCACTAACTCTTCACCTTCTCACATGTGAGAATAGTTGCGTATATACTTGTTCTCTGTGCTTTATTAACACACTTGAAGATCTCTTGGCACTCTAGACTCTCATGGTACTAGACTATAAATAATAGAGATACTCCTATGCCTATACATACACATAGTTTTTTTCTCTCAAGTGCGACAAGACATAAAATGATATTTTTATTTTTGGCAACCTGGCAAAAGGCATGTCGTATATGTGTAGATTTTGAATGAATTCGGCCACAAAGGTGGAAACATATGAAATTTATGCAGACTGACAAATGCATGCACAATGAAAAAGTAGAATGTATCAATATAGGTAGACTAGATGAATTTCTAGCGCTACACGAGTAATAAAAAAGTTTTTGCGTACAAAATTTAGTTATAATTGTTGCTAAGTTTTTTACCCAATGGATCTGAGTAACATGAGCTAGTTATCTACAAAAAGAGCGATTATATCAAACTGAGCATTAGAAAAAAAATTCATGGCTTTTAAGCGTGCTACATGAATCGTATTTTAACCAAGAAGCATTAAAGACTAGTAGGTGTGATAAGTAAAATGTGCCTAATTATTCCCTTGTATGGCAATGTAGCTACATGATCTAATGGTTTAGTGTGCCTGTCTGCAGATCTGTAGATTCAGAGTTCAAATTCACTCAAAGCGCATATTTTGTTTGTAAAACTTAATCGTTAAAACTGCATGCATTATCAGACAAATGATAAGCATTGAGATTTAAATATACATATAGACGTGTAGATGTGCATACAGAGTTTTGTTCTATTGGCACCTGTCTCATCTAATAAACAAAGTATAAATACTAACTAAAATTTGTCTGAAGTCATTCCGCTGTTTTTTAGTTGATTCTTGTTTCTAAAGGGTTTATTATTTGACAAGATAAATCTTTCTTAACTCATCAGATTCTTACACTAGTGGCAGCAACATTAACAAGCACAATGAAGGTCTGATAAGTGAACGTTTTCAGCCAAAAGAACCGATGAACAAAAACTAATTGCTTCCATAATATACAAAAAAGTACCGCTGAAAGTGAAGACGATTGCAAATAAAGAATGCATCTATGCTTTGAGATAAGCAAAGATATTCCTGGCTTGTACACATCATAGTAGAAAAAGAAACTTTTTGGTACTGATGTTCTGGCGCTGGACTTTTTTGTCATGGTGATTTATGGCGCAGGACTTTTGTCGTAGGTTACAATTCAGAATTTATCCTTTTCATTGTGACTTACGACTCAAAATATTTTAAGTAAAAGTAGAAGAGAAAGACCTGTACATAAAAGCTACATTTACGTACTTGAGAAATGTAGTTCACAAGATTGTTACATCAAAATTTGATGATGTCAACGTAAAAAGATTTTGTTTATGTATTTTGAATAAAAAGTATTGTGTAAGTGATAATGTGTCAAATAGAAATGTTTTTGGCATTTTCTTATAATTATCATCGTGTTATTTATTCACTGTATATAAATAATTTTTTTGATGTAAAAATAACACTGCTAAAAACTCTGTTGCCAAATATTTTGACGCATCAAGTCTTACGCCAGAAAGTCCTAGAGAGCATCACAGTAACCTACCGACCACACTATAGATGGCTCCCATTGTTGCTGTCTGTATCATGAAGCATCGGCAGAACCGCCATGTGGTTGGTCGATTATCGGCAATATAAATAAATTCATCCCATTAATTGAACCAAATTCTATTTAAATTAAAATATTAGATTATATGTTAAACAAATAATAAAATAAATAAGATTAAAGTTAAATATTCTAGTTTATCGCTAATGATGTTAACATAATGATGTTAACATGTTAACATATTAAGCATGTTAATTTGTTAACATAATAACATGCACAGTTTAACAAGTTGCAAAAGGGTACATACAATCGGTCTACATTTGCTTATAACTATGCTCAACATACTTGGTTTTATGATGAGAAGTGATTACATGTGATGACATGTGTTGACAGGTAAATCTAGACCCCTTGCCGACCAATCAGCAAAATCTGTCTATTATGCAATGTAGTCAGCAAATACTGGTAGCGTTTGTAATCATAAAGGTTTGACCAAAGTACCTGCTGTGTGTTGTCAGCAATACGCTTGTTTTTGTACTATTGTAGTTTTTATTTTAATACAAGTGTTCACAACCATCGCTATTCTACTGCGGTTTATTTTGATACGCTCAGCTGAAACCAGCAACAGCTTTATGGAGATGCTTGGCTGTTTGTTAATATGTGACAATAAGACCAAAGCTTGTCTGTAAGGACTTTAATACGATTAAGAGAAGCCTCAGCTATAGAACGCTTCTGGGGGATTAGCAATGTGAGTATAAAGTCACAGCAGGGTCAGGGAAGTCAGGCAGTTCAATTCAGAGTTCAGAAAGAGAAGGAGCATTTAGGAGCTGGTTGTTTTGGTGCTTGGTCGCTGATTGGTCAAGAAGTTGCTTTCTTAGAGGAACAAGTGCAGGTATGTATTAACGAAGATGATTTGATGGCAATAAAAACATTTTTGTACAATAATAAAATTCTTTTAGGTTGCAGTAAAAAGTATTTGCTGCGGCAAATCTTTCTTGGAAGATTGTGAAGTTTGTTCTGAGCTAAGCTTAGTTTTTAGGCCTTTATTATTGAGAGGTTTGTCTATCCAATCTTTTACAAATATGAGACTAGTTTTGCTAGCTGCAACAGGTATACCCAGTGCGCTAGAAATATTTTTAATTGGTGGTCAGATCGTGGAAGTTTTTACTCACGCAGAAGTACTTGGCTCGGTTGTGGAAGCTTTGATAGAGAATACTTACCATTTCTTGAGTAACCTTCACCTTATATCGTTATTTTGCCTGTTTGCAGAAACCCTCCCAACAGAAACCATGAACACCATAGAAACTACTGCCCAGACTTCCACAACATCTGGCTTTCTGTCTACCGTTTCCACCTTTTCTGAAAACTACACATCAACACTCCCTGGAAATTCTACGACTGTCGCCGGCTTAGATGAGATGACCAGCACCGTATTGATCGTCTTCGGTATCGTACTGGGTGTGTGTGTCATCGTTTGCGCACTGATTCTGATAGTCGGAGTGTGCCGATCGGGTAGGGCATTCTTTCAGCGGTGTTTATGCTCTTGCTGTAAGAGAACCACTGTGGTTAGAAGCGACCATTCTGACTCGGAAACGCAAGACAGCTCAGAATCGTCAATTGAGCCTTCACAGCTGGAGGAAGGAGCAGTGGCAGCACCAGTAGCGGATGAAACCACGCCCCTCTGCCCTAAAGATAATGTCTCTCAATCAACCGATGAATAGGAAACTAAGCCAGCCCATATTTGGACAGTGTTACCATCGTGTTAGTTTCGTTTAATGTTCCAATTTATGAACACTGGAAAAGAGTTGTATCATATCATAATTTGTAACAGTTTTCTTTCCAATTTGATAAAGTTTTTCATATTGTTGCACAGTATTTTCACTAACACAAAAAAAAACTCTACTGACCTCAACAGCATGTATGTTGCTACACCGGTAATATAATAATATAGTATAATATGTAATATATAATATAGTACAGTATAATATGTAATATATAATATAATATAGTATAATATGTAATAATATAGTATAATATGTAGTATATAATACAGCATAATATGTAATATATAATAATACAGTATAATATGTATTATATAATAACATAGTATAATATGAAATATAATATAGCCAATACTAATGATTGAGCAATTGCAGAGCAGCATTTAATGACCTATTTTCAACTTTTAAAAACGGCTGCTAAACAAAATGGCAAAACAAATTTCCGTGCCTTATACTTCGTGCCGTAATAGTAACAAAAAAACATGCAAAATAAAAATTTCCATGCTTATTGCAATTGACTCTGACACAAACTTTATACTTTTTGCTAGTTTGCCCCAAACTGAAATCGTCATCTTTCTTTTTTTTAACCCAACCATCCAAATAAAAAGGAAGCTAGCACACTTTAAACTGCAGTTAAAATTACTATAATGATCGTGAGCAAAAATTGCAAAACGAAGAGTCATTTGGAAATTTTCAAAGAGATAAAATAGATTGGAGTCTGAAAATATAAGCAGGGAAAGCAGCCAAAGGAATGACTCAAACTTACGATTTTTAGTTTGGTATAAATAGAATCAATTCTACAACTAATCACTTCCTGAAAACAACTAAGCTTCCAGAAAACCTAATCAACTGTTATTATATTTCAGTTTTCAGTATTCAGTATTCAACGATGTGCTTTAATAGCCTTGAGAAGATCAATGTAGTGTTAAGCAACGGTAACTTCAATTTAATGTACTTTACAGAATTTAATCAGATTTTAATTTAATTTAAGTATCTAAGTTACTTTATTTGTATGTTTGACTTTCTGCTGATAGTGAGCAGAGATTTTATTGTGCTTAAACTCCACGTCCAGCTACCCTGCTTGGTATAAGCATCGCATTTATTCTCTAGAGATATAAACCAAGAGAGCACAACTCGTAAGAGTTGTAATACAGTATAAAATAGTCAAATGTACAATAATTAGTTTCTCCCGAGACTTGCTTAGTGCAGACCATCGTAAGTGTAAGCCGATCAGACCTTCTGTAATCAATCAGGAGGCTTTACTCGCATTACACTGTCTTTACTAGCATATTCAGTATGACAGCAGGTGTCAACAGGTGCTTGGTTTCTAGTTTTCTCTAAAACCAACAGAACAGTAAATTTAATTGTGGCAAATAATACAATATATGCTTGAGCTGTATTGAAATCAGGGATCGCTAAACATATTATGGAAATGTTTCCTTTTCCATATCAATTTCCATAAACATAAATATTTCCATAATTTTATGGAAATGGATATGGAATTTTTTTTAGAAATATGGAAATGTTATGAAAATAAAAAAAAATATGTAAACGAATTATAAAATGTTATGGAAATGGAAATAATATGGAAATGAATTATGGAAATGTTATAAAAATAGAAATAATATGGAAATGTTATGAAAATAATATGGAAATGGGAATAATATGGAAATGAAATAGGGAAATGTTATGGAAATGGAAATAATATGGAAATGAATTATGAAAATGTTATGGAAATGGAAAAAAACATTGAAATGAATTATGGAAATGTTATGGAAATGGAAATTGTGATATACATGTAATCCCTGATTGAAATGTCAGCTAAAATCTAATATCGCCTTGACAAATCAGAATGCTATAAAAAAAAATTATTGGCACAGAACCACATCTAGTTAGTGTAACAAAACTAACATTCACACTTTTATGGGTACACTTTTAATCTATGTACAGTATATAAATCTCAATGCAAGCTAAAGCCATTAAGATTTAATAATGAAATATTTGCTCTATGCTAAATTCGATCTCAGGACCTATCATTCCCCAGGCGATTATCTTCACGATTAAGCTACGCTATTTATTAGATCTTATGAGTCATTATGTCGGTTAAAATTTGCCGTTACACATCTATTTTCAGTTTGTTGTAAGGTTCCATCGGTAAATTGGTAAAAGCTAATACTTTCCGTTCGGTCAGACAAAGGCAGTCCGTTATCTCATTTCTACAAATATCGAGAGGTACCCGTATCGTCATATTCAAAGTTCTGATTGATAGCTTTTGGTGGAACAGTAACCTTTTTTTATACACACAAACACGCACACACGCACGTACACACACGCACACACACTTTTAAGCACAAATTTTTATTAATAATTCAACATATTCAGGATTTTTATTTTGTTTTCTCAGTTCGTATTAATTGTATCATTACCAAATCCTCTTTTATGGTAGTCGAAGCAAAACAGACTTAATTTAGCTATTACTTGCTAATTATTTCACATTGACCTTTAAACATTTTTATAGTTGTTTTATTTTGTTTTTTGACTTATTTAACCTGGTCAAAACATTTTCCTCATGACATGAAATTTTAAAGTTACAGTTGTTTGACAAAGTTTGAAAACCTTTACAGTTGTTTTACTTTTTTTCTTAATTTATTTAAACTGCACGAAACATTTTTTTCGTGATATGAAGTTTTTAAGTTAGAATGGTAATTGTAGTTGTATGTTAATTGAAAATAAATTTTCTGCGCAAAGACTTTTATTACCCGGGCAACACCGGACATTCAGCCAGTATATATATAAATCTCAACATATATTTTTTGTTTGTTGTCTGTCTGTTCACGGGTCCAATTATAGCGATAAAGATTTAGGAACAAAAACCCACAGAGGTTTTGATTTTGGAGCCTCCAGTTTTGGAGTCTAGAAGCTTGGCCATTAGTGAGTCAACTGCGCATAGCGTTTCATAATAAAAAAGATATTCATTACATCAATTAAAATACATGTACTCACGCTTAAAGCGCTTGGTGTTACTAACTAGCACGGTTTACCGTTAACATAACGATTCATAAGCTGGCTTCAAACACAGCTATTGTTTTAGTAAAGATTTAGAATCCTAGCTTACGAGGTAAGTTACTCAGATTTATTTGGTAATTATTTTATTACCTGTGCAATAGTCTACAGTATATGTATAAGCTACAGTCTGTGCCTGTCAATTATTAGAGATAAAGTTCTAGTAACGAAAAATCTGCCTTACAGAGAACTTTCTGTCAAAGCAACCAGTTATGAAGGCATAAAGTTTTTCCAATACATTACGGTTTTCAGTTGAGTCTAAGGAACAATAATGGTGAAGATATCCATTACATCAGTTAGAATAGGCATAACGACATAGGTGCATCACAAATAATGATTGCCAGCTGGTCTCACTAGGTAAATGCCCTGTGCACACAGGTAATAAAAACAGCTTTCAAACAGTTTTTGGAAATGTACTGTAAGGATAATATAGCAGGTAAAGCGATGTAATGTTTATAGACCATTTTTATTACTCGTGCAACACCTAGCTTTTGGATAGATGCATATATTTCAAGTTCTCCTTGCAGATTTCTTTTTTGCATTAGTTTTATTGTTAGGTGTAATAATCTACAGCATTTATTAAAGCATAGACTTTGATGCCTAATAAATGAGATACAATGCATTTGATCGAAAGACCTGATCCAAAAGATAATGGTTTTATTGTACGAATCCCACTTAATAAAGATATTTGACTGTTTTAAAATAAGAAACTATTTCCTCACCTTGTGGCCTCACACTGCTCGTCGCCGCTTTCGTTTCTTTCCACGTTTTTTTGTTCTCGGCTTCCAGTGGCCACCATTGACTCCAAACCCCTCACTGTACGTACTCATCTTATAACCAGCGGTCACATTATCTGTCAGTGACTCTTCCATTGGCCGGCTCTTGCTCTCTCGGTTTGGCACGACTCGTCGCGGCGCGTGGGCTGACATTGGCTTAATGAGTATGTTTGACTGGCGAGCTACATTCATAGCTTCTAGCTGGAGGCGTTTCTTATTTCGAGATGATTTTATCAGAGCCATAATTGAGCTGAAGACGCAAATTGGCACAAGAGCAAATGTCGAAATTATTCCTATGAAACCGATGTTGCTGCTGCCTAAACCTAAAGAGATCAGCAACAAAGGTAACAGTACAGAGGTAACTAGTACAGAGGTAACTAGTACAGAGGTGACTAGTACAGAGGTAACTAGTACAGAGGTAACTAGTATAAAGGTAACTAGTACAGAGGTAACTAGTGCAGAGGTAACTAGTACAGAGGTAACCAGTACAGAGGTAACTAGTACAGAGGTGACTAGTACAGAGGTAGCTAGTACAGGGGTAACTAGTACAGAGGTAGCTAGTACAGAGGTAACTAGTATAAAGGTAACTAGTACAGAGGTAACTAGTGTGCAGAGGTAACTAGTACAGAGGTAACCAGTACAGAGGTAGCTAGTACAGAGGTAACTAGTACAGAGGTAACTAGTACAGTGGTAACTAGTGTAAAGGAAACTAGTCTATTCGTTATACCTTATGATAATATCATGCAAACATCATCACACTTACAACAACCTTTGTGAAAACTCTCACCGGAGATCTTTACGAAGGTTTGAGGATCTTTGCGGACCAAAAGTAGACGAAAACTAACCACCCGAATATAAAATTCACTCATCACATTCTAAGCAGCTGTATGTTTGGCAGCTCCAATCAGGTCTACCATCCAAAGTTCCTTTCACTATAATCATTATAATCATTATAATGATTATAATGATTATAATGATTATAATGATTATAATGATTATAATGATTATAATGATTATAATGATTATAATGATTATAAATATATAATCAGAGATTACACACAACTAGTTTTGGTCTACTTTTGGTCATTCACGATCTCAACTGTGGAACATACATTTATCAAGGCTCTTAGGCTAAAAGCAATATCTGTATGTCTTTATAATAATTGTTAGTTTAGTAATATTAAAGGCCATGTCACAATTAGACATACTCTTTGCATTAGACTTTTTAGGGTTATAAAGATTTGTTACAAAAATGTGGTTCAAACTCCACTTTTTTAGTGGTTTTTGACAAAAATCTCTTCAAGCAGTTCTAGTTTTTGGTTTCAGCAAGTTAGTTCAGCAAGTATTAGTCTTTACTGCCCCAAATAAAAGGGATGCGTGCAAGCATTAAAAAAAAAGAAACATGTGGTATTTTCCAAAAAACCGATTTCAAGCTAATTTATAGCAAACATTAAATTTAACCAAAACCCGGCAGCGTTGACTAATTAAACTGCAAACCAAAAAAAAAGCTTTTTCAACTCCTATTTAAGTTATTCTATTCTGTAAGCCACTCCAGTAACTTAATTGTTCCGTCGGTTCAGTTATTGCCAGATATTTTCCTTCACTCTTAAGATCAGCTAATGATTTAAGCTTATGAAATTTATTAATATCAAAAAAGCTGACAAAGGAAGATATTTTTCCGAATTACAAAAATCTTTTTTGTCAATTATTCTCTCATTGTGTGCTGACATTCACTTGTCTAATGTCACTTGTCTTGTCACTAAGTTGTCTACTTGTCCTACAAATTATGTTACTCGTTTACTCATTGCCAACTGACACATGCTTGCTTGTGGTCTAATGTCACTTGTTCATTCCTTGCTGGTTGTCACTTGTCATTAGATGTCACACATTCACTTGTTGACACTTGTTCACTCATTTGATGTCACTCATACACTCGTGTAATGCTTCTTATTTACTCGAAGTCAGAACTTATTGACTTGTCGTTTGTTATCCCTCTTTTATTCTTTTCTGGTTGTCACTTGTTGCTAGGTGTAACTCAATTACTCGATGACACTTGTTCACTTGCGGAGTGTCACTTATACACTCGTTTAATGTTACTCATTTACTCATTGCCTGCTGGCAGTCATTGAAGATCTTATGCTCTCCATCTTACGTTACTGTGATTTATGGAAATGTTAAGCAAATCCATGAAAAAATATCAAAAAAATTAAAAGATTATGTGTTCAAAAACAAACAGATCATAACCAAAGCTAAATGATTTACCAGAAAAGAAATGATCAGCTTCTGTAGACTGAGAGCCATTCTCTAACTTGATCGTGGTTTCAAAGTCAAAGGGGGGTGTGGATGAGCCTTTCTGATTGGAAATTCCTTCCCAGGTTACTACAAAAGTAGCACAAAAGTGAACAATGATGTCATCATCTTGCTTTCTTGAGGTCTGTTGATTGTTGATAATCAGATTGCTTCGAAGGTCAGTTGTTCACTAGTATTTAACTAAAAGTTTACTATCAAACCACTAGTAAAGAACTAGTAAACTACTAGCAAACTACTAGTAAACTACTAGCAAACTACTAACAAACTAATAGCAAACTACTAGCAAACTACTAGTAAACTACTAACAAACAACTAGCAAACTAATAGCAAACTACTAGCAAACTACTAGTAAACTACCAGTAAATTACTAGCAAACTACTAGTAAACTACTAGCAAACTTCTAGCAAACTAATAGCAAACTACTAGTAAACTACTAAGAGTTAATTATTAGCCTTCTATTGTAACTAGCAGTCTGCTTAGATCTTTAAGATTTTCACCACTGGATAGATGTTCATATACCATGGCAGAAGTTAGATGAAGTATGGGAACACTCATCACTGCTCATTTGCACAACTGATTGTAAGGAAACATTTTTACTCACAAAATATTAGGTGAGCTACATTTATGTTAGCACACGAAATTGTGTTTGAAACTAGTTAGTAATGCATACTAAAACTTGATATCAATGCATACTAAAACTATATACTTGTATATATAAGTATAACTAGAGGTTTTGGAATAGGTTAAAGTTGCTTATTGTTTTTCAGGTTGGTGATTCCCTCTGGAGTAATGACAGGCCTGTTGTGTGCTTCTGCACTCTTTAGGTGACTGGTGGTGTACAACAACACCAGTAGAAGCACAAAACAGACCCGTCATTACTCGAGAGACAAACATCTTTCTAGAAAAATCCGATCCAAATCGTGTACAGGGGCTTTATAGTAACTTACCATTGACAAGACAGATGATGTGATTTTTGCTGATATATAGCAAGGAGGTGTTAGGCTGGAAGATTGCATTGTCGATGAATTTTATTCCACATAACGGCTCTAGTTTTACTACACTTACACTTTGGCTGATCAGGTTTAGTAACCGACAGTTTTTTTGCGCATCACTTACGAGATAAGCCTTGGTAAAACCAAATTGTATAAAAGATGATGGCTGATAGGTTAATCCTGGTTTTATTTGTACGTTGTTCCAGAGTGTGGTGGATGTAGAAGAATGGATAACTCCATGGGAGCTGTTAGTAAATAGGACCCGAAGAAAACCTCTTTTAGTCGCTATAAGCAACCAGCTCCCTTGCCAAGCAGAAATAACCATGTTCAAAGCAAACCTTTTATTACCATCGAGTTTGAATGTGCCAACCTGAGCAGAAGTGGCATTCACCGTTCGTAGTTTGTTCTTCTCAACTATGATTAATCCATCCTGAGTCATTTTATTGTCTATGACTTGCAAGGGAAAGGAAAACTGAGCGGAGGTTCCAAATCCATCAGCACTTCCTTTTCCTCTACACCCAGCGAACTGCGATACCGAATTTCTTAGAGAATTGACAAGAAAGATACAATGATACTTCGGGTTGATGAGGAACCAGCTATATTCCTGAAACTGAAAGATGCCTGTGTTTGGACTGAATCCTGTGTCAGCAACTCGTCCTTGAACCCCATTGGTCCATGAGCTTACTTTAGTTCCGGTACAATATAACATCTTATTAGTCTCATACCTATCGACACCGAGGCATGTTATCACTGTTCTCAAGTGCGGAAGTGTAAAATTTCGTTGTAAATTAAGAGAGGCACTGAAAATAAAAAATATATTGAAAAGAATTGATGATGATTTAGTTATGTATACCATACAGTAGAGAGCTATTGTGAAGAGTTGATGATGATTTAGTTATGTATATAATACAGTAGAGAGCTATTGTGAAGAGTTGATGATGATTTAGTTAAGTATATAATACAGTAGAGAGCTATTGTGAAGAGTTGATGATGATTTAGTTAAGTATATAATACAGCAGAGAGCTATTGTGAAGAGTTGATGATGATTTAGTTATGTATATAATACAGTAGAGAGCTATTGTGAAGAGTTGATGATGATTTAGTTATAAATATAATACAGTAGAGAGCTATTGTAAAGAGTTGATGATGATTTAGTTATAAATATAATACAGTAGAGAGCTATTGTAAAGAGTTGATGATGATTTAGTTATGTATATAATACAGTAGAGAGCTATTGTGAAGAGTTGATGATGATTTAGTTATGTATATAATACAGTAGAGAGCTATTGTGAAGAGTTGATGATGATTTAGTTATGTATATAATACAGTAGAGAGCTATTGTGAAGAGTTGATGATGATTTAGTTATAAATATAATACAGTAGAGAGCTATTGTAAAGAGTTGATGATGATTTAGTTATGTATATAATACAGTAGAGAGCTATTGTGAAGAGTTGATGATGATTTAGTTATGTATATAATACAGTAGAGAGCTATTGTGAAGAGTTGATGATGATTTAGTTATGTATATAATACAGTAGAGAGCTATTGTGAAGAGTTGATGATGATTTAGTTATAAATATAATACAGTAGAGAGCTATTGTAAAGAGTTGATGATGATTTAGTTATGTATATAATACAGTAGAGAGCTATTGTGAAGAGTTGATGATGATTTAGTTATGTATATAATACAGTAGAGAGCTATTGTGAAGAGTTGATGATGATTTAGTTATGTATATAATACAGTAGAGAGCCATGGAAAATAGTTGATGATGATTTAGTTATGTATATAATACAGTAGAGAGCTATTGTGAAGAGTTGTATTATGAGTTATGTATTATATACATAACTCATTACAGAGTTATGTATATAATACAGTAGAGAGCTATTGTGAAGAGTTGATGATGATTTAGTTATGTATATAATACAGTAGAGAGCTATTGTGAAGAGTTGATGATGATTTAGTTATGTATACCATACAGTAGAGATGTATTGTGAAAAGTTGATGATGATTTAGTTATGTATATAATACAGTAGAGAGCTATTGTGAATAGTTGATGAAGATTTAGTTATGTATATAATACAGTAGAGAGCCATGGAAAATAGTTGATGATGATTTAGTTATGTATATAATACAGTAGAGAGCCATGGAAAATAGTTGATGATGATTTAGTTATGTATATAATACAGTAGAGAGCTATTGTAAAGAGTTGATGGTGATTTAGATATAGTTGAAATAATGACTAAACCAATTACTAAAATATGTATATTAAATCGGAAAAAAACAAATACAAATACTTAGATAGCAGCATCAAGCATGAAGCCATCAACTCGGCTCTCATATAAAAAGGCCCTTTATTCGTCAACAAGTACAAATTGCAGTACATTGTCAGTCACCCCTTTATAATTTACTGTACCTTTGTACAAACTAAACATATCCTTTTATCCTATATATTGTGTACTCATCTAACTGTTTAAAAATAAAACTTTTGGTATCAACATATACATGTAGGAGCAGTTATTTATTTTGAATTATTGGAAACAGATTGAGTGGATGACAAAATGAATTCAATGGAAAATTAAATTAATCTAACAGTTGTCTTTAGTCACACAAGGTCTTAGTTGCACAAGGTGTTAGTCACATAAAATATTTGTCACATAAAATATTTCACTTCCACCTCTTTATTGTTTTTGAGCACTTTTATTAGACTGTATTGCAAAGTAAAATATCTTTTTCTCGCAAACAAACACATAAAGGGTAAATTTATTTTGCTTATTGCATCATAAAAGTTAACCTTAATACAAGTTATCAAAAATATTTCATCACGCTGTCTCTCGGCATTCAGAAAACTAAATACTTTTGAGAAACCATGTTTAGTTCCCAAAAACAAAGTTTTGATTGTTGCATTGCAAACTGCCCTTTTTTACGGAGTCGTGTCCATTTTCAAATATAGACTGAGTTAAGTGAACCTCAACTTAGTGCGTATTTGATATTACTTGTCCGGTAGTGAGCAAAATTCCTTTGGGAACTAACGCATTTCCTGAACAAAGGTATTTCGTTAGCTGTTATTAATATAATTGGTAGAAAGATTAATGCCTCCAAACGGTAGGCATCTCTGGTGGGCTATTGCTGTTTATAAATTTACTTATCTCATAATAAGACAGATTTTGTGCTGCCCTGTACAAGGTCAACATGATCAAATGTAGTTAAAAAAAATGTTTGAAGCATCTCATATTTTTAAATGACAACTCCGCTACCTTATGAGACCATAAAAATATTAATTATTAAACTAGAAATTCCACTGTCATACAGCCCATGACCAAAGTGATATTGGAAAAAAGAAAGGGTACTGATGGTTGAGAAATGCAATATTAGCAGTCAATTGGCACTGCAGTGCAATAGGATTACTGTAATGGTAGCTGTATTGTACTGGGTATTATTATATACAACAAACAGCAATAATGAAAGGAAAATATTATATGTTTATATCTCTCTCCCCCTGCAATAGGAGAAATGCAAAATTAGAAGTAAAATGCACTGATACTATTAGAATAACCAATATCATTAATACAGTAATACAATAATAATAGAAAACCAATGCACAATTTTGTTTACATTTAAAAACGTCATAGCTAACAATATCAAGAAGTATCAAGAAGAATATCCAAACTAATAATTAAATATCGTAATCTCATAAGAATCGTTAGAAAAAAATATCATCGTTATTTCCTTTACTTACACTGCGTTGGACATCAGATAGAATACCAAAGAACTCAAATGTGTCTAAATTGTCAGATACTTTGAAATCGGCAAAAATGAAACGATTTCAGTACTCCTACGTTAATTACAGAAACCTTCGACAATTCCTTCAGCAATTGGACAATGCTATAGACTGGTGAAATTTGCATGTTTTTTTCGTGAAATGTGCACGACTTAATCGTTCTACTCCCTGTCACTCGGCGTTTCAATTTCGGGTCTTAACTTTGAAAAAACTGAGGCTTAACAAGTTTTAATAACGATTTTCGGCCGAATAAATCTGTCTATTTGTGTATAATCTGATCAGATGGGTAAGTTTTAAGATAATGCCGACGGTTTACAAAGACTTGGTAACATATTTAAATAGGTTTGTATGTGTTTTGTATCGTTATTATACTTTAACGACTCTACAAAACGATGGTTAAATTTGTATGGATAACTAACAGCTCTCAAACACTACAATTTTTTAGAGGAGCTGAACCTGCACTCAGAAACTGGTTTAGACTGGTCTATTCTGGTTTAGACTAGTTTATTCTGGTTTAATCTGGTTTTGGACTAAACCAGAAGTTGCAACTTTAACAAACACTCGTCATGTCTTTAATGATGCAACTGAAACCGCTGACTTCTGTGTGGCATGTGTTCTTAGCAGGTATATAGGTTGTCAGCATTACCCTAGGACACTTATACTTCGCTAGTATTTAGTTTCGTGAGTAGCTCGCAGACTAAAATTTCGGAGCAATTTAATTTCGCAGCTCCGATGAGTGCGAAAGTATAGTGATGTGAAAATAAATGCAGTGAAACAAACATAATTAGATTCCTCAGGTTCAGTTCACCGATAAAAAAAAATTTCAATTTGCGACTAGTTTGTAATTGTGAACCGCAGGTAGAATGGTGTGGGCAAGGTCGATAATGCAATTTGATCGCTTGCTGCCATTTGTTTCTTGGACTATCAACAGGCCCGTTTTCACTGGGGCAGCTAGCTGGCCGGCTGAGCCGCCCCAACTTTTTGGGAATTTTTTACGGTAAGTGCAGTCCAACTCGGATAACTCGCCCTCAGATAAAATGTAACATTTCATCTCGAACACAAGGTCAACTCAAACGGATTTGTTTGGTCAGTTCCAATGCAATGATAAATTCCTTCAGATAACTCGACCTCAACATCATTTATTCGAAAAGTTATTTGCCCAACGGCCATGGACGCGGTTTTTATCGCTGTGGAATATCACTTCATTCCAAGCCATAGAGACAAACATCAACTTCTAGTAGTTCTTAGGCATCATTATTATCATCATCAGAGGCAAAATATTTTTGTTAACGACTTTTATAAAGGTTTGCAGGAGATTAAGTTTTATCAAACACCCGCTTGGCCATGTCTCATCGAAAACGTAAAAGCCTCCTAATGAACTTAAAATAAAATCCGCAAAATTGATCTTTGTTAAAACGCTCAAAAGAAAAAGATGTCTTTTTTCTGAGCATTTCAACTGCGGTCATGTTTTGCCTATTTTAGTTTAAAAACGTCTCGTCAGTCACATCACTTAAAACAAAACAAATCTCAAAAAATTACAAGTTATTGAAGAGGTGTCAGTGGTGAATCCAAACCTTTCCAGAGCCATGCTGCTTGTGTAGTACTGCGAGTGTCAGTGCATGTTGTGTTGGATCCTGCGACCCACACGTAGAGGCGACCTGGGTCGGCTTACTCTACCGGTCTGCATTCACCCTCCACAGGGGCCGTGTAAGTATTGCTCGTAGACCAACACGCGGAGGCGACTAGGTCGACTTACACCACCGGCCAATCACAACTACCTACACCAGGAATTGCTCCCTGGGAGATATAATGCTCGTACGACAAGGTCGACCTGAGGTCGACGCGGGTCGACAGTGTATTTCTAACCCTACTCCCAAAGCGCAGTCCGAAGGACTTAGGCTTGGAGTACGCAAGAGCTCAGTGTGTTTCTGTATTGCGCAAGGAAATAGAAGAGTGTGGGTTCAAATGCAAAGCATGTATTGAACAACTTCTAGGCCGATAGACACGGCCTTATATATAACAAAATATGTAAATGAGGTGGCTAGGGCCAACCTCCTCTAGGGGCGTGACTATATAAAATAACCAAGGGCACACAACTCTAATAATAATAATAACTAAAAAGGAGATGGTACGGCAAGTTTCCATCACATACGCCGCCCCTATAGACGGCTATCGGCTATATACAAAAAAACACAAGAAAGAAAAAAAAAGAAAGAATACAAGAAATATAGGAACACACCAACTAGCTACTACAAAACAGGCAAAAAAAAGAATATAATAATATGAGAAACCGCAATCACTAAACACCAAGGGAAATACGGATAAATCATGTCGACCGAGTCATCTGGGATGTCGACATGCGGTTTGCTAGATCCTCCAGGCGACGAGCCGCCCGCCGGAGGTTGGAGGCCTCCTCTCGTAAAGCATCTACCGTGACCCGGGGTCGTACTTCCCCCAGCCGACTCTGGATGCTGCTGATTGTTGTTAACCTTCTAGGGGCTGGGACTGGTCGTTCCCGTTTAGGTGGACTGGACCACTTCTTTTTCGGGGGAGAAGGGAGAGGTGCCGGGGGTCCTCTTCGAGTGGGTGGCTTTTTAATCGGCCCGTAGGGTGTAGGCTTCTCAAAGGCCGGAGGATTGTTTAATTTCACCCTTTTGCTCCAGGTCGGATAACTATCTCGGTCGACCTCGTATATATTAATCCCCTTTCCACCGTGCGCCTTCCTTACTTCGGCATCCTTGATCCGAGCCTGATGTTTGGCAATCGTATCTCGAGATGTGGAATTTCTTCCACATTTGCAGAAAAAGCGGGTAAAGTGCTGGGCGATGTGGATTCTGCGCCGTCGCGGGGTAGAGAGTAGTTGTTGGCACAGTGGACAGTTCGTACCTTTCTCTTGACAGAGTTTCGAGATCGCTTTAGCTGTCTCTGCCGCAATCCATTTGGTTGGTAGTGGAGTGGGTGGAACGCGATTATCTGAAGAATCTGTTTCTGAATCGTCTAGGGTTTCACCGGGCGCTGGGTGGAGCTCCAATGGTAGGATCTTCACTTCTGGCAACATGGGTAGAGCTCCGATGATCGGTGCCGACTTCTTTACAGTTTCTTTGGTGATCTCCATGTCGAGAAAAGATGTAGGTGTGTGTGCCTCGATGTGGTAACAAGTAGTGAGCGCGTTCTGTCTGGGATCCAAAATGGCCGCCTTCTGACCTTGAACCCCGAGGGCTTCTCCCGATTGGACGGTGCTGGTGTCGTAATCGGCCAAGTACGCGGGAGGCCTCCTGATTCGTTGAGGCCGTGGTACCTCTCTAACCCCGGTATCACTAGCCTGGGCTCCCATATTTTCTGTGGCCCTCTCTTCCTCGGGTAGCAACTCGTCGCCAGGGTCGGGGTCAACCCTCGAGGTAGGATTGTGCTCTCCTGGGGGAACCAAGGAGTCCCTCCTGGGAATCCGGAGTGTTTCTGACCTTCCTGGCGACTGAGGTATTCGCAACTCTGTTAGTTGGCTAGGCAGGGGTAACTCCGAAACAACTACTTCTGGATTGTCGTTTCCTCGTGCGATTTGCCTTCTGGGTCGGCCCCTCATGTTGGGACGGCGAGCAGGCTCGACTTCCACTGGGGCTCGTCCTTGTTGCACCGGACTGGGGCGACAGAGTCGTAATCTTCCCTCCGCTTGGATAGATCGTTGTCCATACTTCTCGATCTCATAAGTGTGGTTTTCGTGACTCTTCAACACGCGATAGGGCCCCAAGTATTTGGCCGCTAGCTTCGGGTTTTCCCCTCTTCTCCGCCGCTTGCTCAGCAACCACACGAGGTCACCCTCATTGAATAACGGAGGCTCTCTCGTGTCGGTTGACACGATTTCTTTTTGCCTATCTCTGAGGAGGGTATGGGCTTGTACCAACCGGTCGTGGACCGTCTGCACATACTCATGTATGCTTGTGAATGATTCTAGTCTATTCCCATACTGCAATTGGTCAGGAAGACGTAGTTCCCGACCCAACATCAGATAATTTGGAGTTTCTTTAGTTGCGGAGTGTGGTAACCCTCGCAGCGTCCTCATGACTTGTGGCAGTAGCTGGTCCCAATCTTCCTGCCCTCTACCCAGCAAGAGAGCTCGCAGGGAGTCACCCAATACGCGATTGTTTCTCTCGACCACCCCATTCCCTTCGGGGTGGTACGGGGTGGTCCGAGACTTCTCAACTCCCCACAAGTCGCATAGCTCCTGGAATAATGAGGATTCAAATTGGCTCCCCTGGTCGGTATGGATGATCTCGGGTAACCCGAAGTAACTAAATACTCTTTCGTCCAGGATCTGGGCTACCGTAGGGGCTGTAGCGTCAGGGATGGCTAACGCATCTGACCACCTAGTGAAGTGATCAGTGAGCACCAGCACCCAACTATTTCCACGAGGGGTCGGAGGCAGGGGTCCCACCAAATCTACGGCTAGGCGTTGCCACGGCCTCCCGGCGTACAGCCGTTGTCTATTCCCGGAAGTCCGCCCCTTTCCTGTTTTGGCCCTCTGGCAAACCTCGCAAGAGAGGACTGCTCTCCGGATATCTCCGGCCATACCTGGCCAATACCAGTCTAACTGGACGCGTTTCAAGGTCTTCTCCACCCCGCAGTGTGTTTGCTCGTGGGCTTTCCACAGGATCTCCTGTCTCAAGGTTTTCGGGCAGACCACCACTACCTTTTCTCGCCCATTCTGGGTAAGATGGAGAGTCAGCACGCCCGACTCGTCGAGCTGGAGTTGGTGAAACATCCGGGCCAATCGTTGCAGCTCGGGGCTGCCCACTCGTAGTACGGCTTCTTCCACTCCTTTCCGGTCCCTGACGGCTTGATAAATGACCCCTAGGTCGGTAGTGGCCCTTTGTTGTAGTGCCCGCACTTCGTCCAGCGGGGTCTGTACTACTGTCAGTTGTTCTGGGACCTCTTTGACTGTACTTTCACTAGTTCCATCCAAGTGTTTGGTTTCGCCGGTCATCTTGACGACTGGTGACTGAAGATCCTGAGGTCTTTTGGGAGGGGAGTCCAACACTCTAGGTGTTCCTGCCCCGCCCGGCTGCTGCACCGGAACTGGTTTGGTTGGTGTGAGAATCGGGGGGCCATGCCCTAAAACCGGTCTGTTGCCAGGTAGTTGAGGCCATTCCTCCTCATCCAACTGGCAGGGGTTGGGACTGGATATTCCGGCGCCTCTTGGCGGCCGTACCGGAACTTGGTCCACTGGCACAGCAGTGGCCCGATTCGTTCCTGAGTTTATGAGGGAGTCGTATACTTGCGACCTCGTTGGCCCTTGGTCCCGCTTCTCAATAGCAGCACACTGCCGGCAGTCGACGCACTGTCGTCGACTCAATCCATCGGCGTTCCCGTGTTTATCGCCTTTTCGATGGATTATTCGGTACTTGTGCTCGGCCAGACTCTCCAGCCACCGGGCCACCTGGCAAGAGGGTTCCTTCCTCCGGTGTAACCAAACCAAGGAGGCATGGTCGGTTCGGATGGTGAACTCCCTGCCATATAGGTAGGGCCGGAAATGCCGGACAGCCTGCACCACTGCCAGTAGCTCCCTTCTGGTTACGCAGTAATTGCGTTCGGCGGAGGAGAGGGTCTTGCTATAGTAGGCTATGGGTCGCTCCGTGCCCTGCTGGACCTGGGATAACACAGCCCCAGTCCCTACATTACTAGCATCAGTATCTAGTACATAGGGCAAGGAGGGGTCGGGATATGCCAGTACTGGAGCGTGTGTCAGCGACCATTTGAGCCTAAGAAAAGCTTCCTGCTCCTCTTCTCCCCATTTCCAGGGGACCCCTTCGCCGGTCAACAAGGTGAGAGGTTTGGCGACCGAGGCATAGTCCGGCACATATCTGTGATAGTACCCAGTGGTACCCAAGTATGACCTTAGCTGCGTCACATCTTGGGGTGCTGCCCATCCACTTATAGCCTGAATCTTTTCAGGGTCGGTAGCCACCCCTGTGTTGCTGACTATGTGGCCCAGGTATTTGACTTGGGTCTGGAACAAGCTGCATTTGGAGGGCTTTAATTTCAGCCCGGCCTGCCTCAGTCGCTCCAACACCTCGGCCAGCCTAGTGACATGACTGGAGAAGTCGGCGGACATGACGATGATGTCATCGAGGTACAGCAGCAGGGTTTTCCAGTGTAGCCCTTGGAGGACACGTTCCATCAGCCGCTGGAAGGTAGCTGGGGCGGAGGTCAGTCCAAAGGGGAGCACCTTCCACCTCCACAACCCACTGCGTGTGGCGAACGCCGACCGCTCCTGGGCCTCGGCGGAGAGGGGTACCTGCCAGTACCCGCTCATCATGTCCAAGGTACTGAAGAACCTACTGCCAGACAAGGCGTCCAAGCTCTCATCAATCCGGGGGAGGGGGTAGGCGTCCTGGCGAGTGACACTATTAAGTTTCCTGTAGTCTACACACAATCGCCACGCCCCGTCCTTCTTCCTCACCAAGACCACCGGAGAGCTCCAGGCCCCGTGAGCGGGCTCAATCATGCCTTGCTTTTCCAGGGCCGAAACCTGTCGTTCGATCTCGGCCTCCTTCTCGTGTCCTACACGGTATGGGTGTTGACGGATGGGTTGTGCCTCTGGAAGGAGGGGGATCTCGTGTTGTACCAGGGTGGTACGCCCCATGTCCTCGCTCCCTTGGCTGAATACATCCGCATAGCGGGTCAAGAGGTCTTTCATTCTTCGGTGCTCGGTAGGGGACGAGCAATGTGGTGCCGCCTGTTGGAGCAGGTCCAGCATGTGGGGTGGTACACTGGAGACAGAAGGGGGAGTTTCTTTGGAAACCTCGGCTTCTCCCTTCGCTGTCCAGGGGGCCCCTATTTCGTCCGGCCCGACCCCAGTGTATTGCCCCACGACCGTTCCTGCCGTCACGCTGACGGGATGGTCGGTGGGGTTCATACAACGGATGGCCACTCTCCCCTTCTCACCGGGTTGGTGTAGGCTGGCGGCCACCATATATCCATCCTTCGTTCCCTCAATTAACCCGACTGGTTGATAGGAGGAAGACGTGAGACGTCCGGCAACCAGGACCTCGGTTCGAGGGGGAAGCGTTGTGGCTCGCATTATCTGCACGCTGCTTGTCAGAGGTCGACCCTCTCGGTCCGTGCACGTCAACTTCTGTCCATTTAACACCAACGTGGGTTGTTGGAAGTTCATCTCGCAGTGGTGGTCGACCAGGAAAGGCATGCCCAGGATGGCATCCTCCTTCAGGGCACACACCACGAGAGACACAGTAACCTGGACACTCCTGACTCTGACCGGGAGAGTGATGAGTCCGTGGAACTGCAGCCGGGTGCCATCTGCCATTCGCCCATAGTCCTCCCGGACCTCCAATTTGCTCTTGACGTCTTTGGGTAACCGCTCAAAGACATGTCGTCCCAACAAATTAGAGGTACACCCGGTGTCCACGAGGAACTGGACGGACTGACCTCCGATGCGACCTGGCAAGAAGTAGCTGCTATTATGCGGCTTCCATGCTTCGTCTCCGTGGGCCCGTCTGGCTTTGCTAGTCTTCTGGGGGGCCTTCTTGGGAGGCCGAGACGGCTTAGGCCAGACGTAGGCTTCGTCCTTGGCTTCTGAGAGTGGGAGACCTGCACACTCAGGTAAGGGTTGATATTGGTTATGCAAGGGGACCGGTGGCGAGCAGGGGGGGAGCCTGCGTCGCCTAGTCCGTCGTGGCTGTTGCCACTGTCCTTGCGAGGGTAGATTTGATCCACAGTCAGTACTTCCCCCTACTGCTGTGGATGGTAACCGTTTCCCGGCCTCGTAACCTGAGGCTGTTGTCCATGGGGGGCTTGGGGACACCGGCGTTGGATGTGCCCTGCCTGGCCGCAACCCCAACAATTTGGTCCCCTTTTGTCCACTCCTCGTTGCCCCAACAGCTTCCCTCCCTTTAGTCCATCTGCTAACCCCTTTATAGCCATCAGGACGTCGTTCAAGGTGGCTGATGGGGGTTCCGAGTGGACGGGGGCGACTGTAGCGGGGGTAACTTCTTCCTCCTCCACCGTCATTACTAGGGGTCGGGCACCAGATCGAGGAAGAGTGGGCTGGATTTGCAGGAACTCGTTCCCCGCCTGCACTGCTTCTTCCAAGCTCTGTGCCTTCATCGCTAACAGGTGGCGTTGGAGGGGCGTATTTCCCAGTGTTAGGGAAAACGCATCCATGGCCATACTGGAATGGTAGGATTCTGGGAGGTCAGCGTATGCTATTTTCACCAGACGCTCCATCTCTGTGGCATGCTCTTGGAGACTCGTCTTGGGTTCTCTTTTCAGGTGGAGTTTACTCCTAGCCTCTCTCGGGGAGAGCCCGTACTTCATGCGTAGAGCCGAGAAGATGGAGGCAGGTGAGTCCCCTCGACTGCATCCTCTGGCTCCGTCCTTCAGAGTCTCCCGCAGGTGGAGGAGCGTGGCCTTCTCATTCCACTCATTTGCTTCCGCGACCTCTTCGAACTGGGAGATGAATAGCTCTACATCCTCACTCCCATCGAACTTCGGAGGCTTGAATTTGGCTCCCCCTCGGGGTATCTGTAAGGCTCTAGTGATAGCCTCTGTCAGTTGACCAATCTGGTCGACCTGGTGCAACTCTGCCTCAGCCAGATCTCTGGTAGCACTCCGTCGGCTGCTTGGCATGGTTACAAAGCTTATCTTCGAAGTTCGTGGTCAATCCCACTGCTGCCACCAGTGTGTTGGATCCTGCGACCCACACGTAGAGGCGACCTGGGTCGGCTTACTCTACCGGTCTGCATTCACCCTCCACAGGGGCCGTGTAAGTATTGCTCGTAGACCAACACGCGGAGGCGACTAGGTCGACTTACACCACCGGCCAATCACAACTACCTACACCAGGAATTGCTCCCTGGGAGATATAATGCTCGTACGACAAGGTCGACCTGAGGTCGACGCGGGTCGACAGTGTATTTCTAACCCTACTCCCAAAGCGCAGTCCGAAGGACTTAGGCTTGGAGTACGCAAGAGCTCAGTGTGTTTCTGTATTGCGCAAGGAAATAGAAGAGTGTGGGTTCAAATGCAAAGCATGTATTGAACAACTTCTAGGCCGATAGACACGGCCTTATATATAACAAAATATGTAAATGAGGTGGCTAGGGCCAACCTCCTCTAGGGGCGTGACTATATAAAATAACCAAGGGCACACAACTCTAATAATAATAATAACTAAAAAGGAGATGGTACGGCAAGTTTCCATCACAATGTGTCTTATTTTCTTTCAACACGCGGTGCTCACTACATTGATTGATGTTCCCAGCAAACGATAATCTACTAATTCGTGTGCATTGACATCAAATTCCTATCATAATAAATCATTCTTAATGGGAAAATAATCATAATTAATTGCAAAATAATAACGTAATAAATTTTGATAGTCAAATTATTTTGTTGGTTTATATTTTAACGATGCTATAGTGGTCGTTAAAAACGTTAAAATAAATGTCGTTATAAAATTCCATTCTACAGTATCAATGAACAAAGCTATTTAGTTTCGCTTTTGCGCTCGTTTGTTATGATAGTTTAGTTTTGCACATGAAACTTTCGCAAGAGGATGACACCGCGAAAACGCGAAAGTTAGATGCCGCGAATACATAAGTGTCCTAGGGTACTAAGATTTCGTACAGCATTAGTGTAGCGACACTTTAGTGCTCGAGGGCTGGAGCGCTATGCTGGGCCGACAAGCAGACCATGTTTTTATAGAGTGATTTAGTAAAGCAATGTTTATGTGTCGCCTTATGTAAAGATTTATGAAACAAGACCTATACGTACACACAAGTGCTACGCCGTTGTTCACCAAGGACGTTTCTACAACAAAAAGAAAACACTTCCTAGCGGCAACATTTAATTACGACAAAATGAGAGCGACACGGCTGTTTCCACAATAGTATTGCTGCATCTTATGGGCATGTGTCGCTATGCCACGGTTGTATAGAAACTCATTATATAAACTTATGAATCATTACCTTTCACCTGTTATGCCCTTAGAGCACCTGCACACACTACACACCGACTGTCAACATACTGACACTACTAAAGCCCATAAATATTTTAGAGTAAACTTGAACTTTTCTCAAACATTAGTATGAAACTATACAATCTATTGCAAGACCTTTTTATTTACCTACAGCTGTCAGTACATACCAATAATGGTTAGAATATAGCAATATAATATATGTATAGTACATTATATATATAGTATACTATGGTGGTATGGTATAGTATATATAGTATACTGTGGTTTCTGGCATAACCACCATATTATATTATAGTATACATAGTATTATATAGTATGTATACTATATAATAACTATATTGTAGTTATTATATAGTATACATAGTATAATATATAATACCCTAATAAAGTATATATACAATGTGTATATATAGCAGTATAGTACATATACAATATGTATATCATATAGTAAATTAGTAATATATAGAATTTTACTAGCAACACTTATATATATATTTATATATATATGATATATATACCTTTAATATATAGATATCTAGATATATATAGATATAATATCTGTATATAGTAATATATAGAATTTTATTTAATGATTTAATTTAATAATAATAATTTAATAATAATAATTTAATAATAAATAATTGATTATTAAATAATAATTAATAAATAATAATAATTTAATAATTTTATTTAATTTACCAGCAACCCTTACCTGATGTCTTTAGAGATATTAACTGTAATTCTGTTTCCTTTAACATCGTGAATGACCTGCAAGTGTTATCATAGCTCAATCATCACATGAATCTCCATATAAGTCTGATCAACATCGGCTAACTTAAACACCTCAACTAAACAAATTAAGGCTGTGACACAGTTTTGGTAACTTAATCCCACAAATTGTTTCAAATTCTTTCCTAGTTGGTAATTAGTGAATTCTCACGAAGCAAATCGTTTTCAGGAAAACTAGCTTGTAAAGTAGACAGCAAGTTTTCTTAAGTTCACAAGGTCAACAGGACATGCATTTAGTTAGTACTCATCCATTTCTAAGGACTTACAAGGCAACATAAGATGACCATTAGAAAGCTATCTGAGAGGGTCATGATGAATTATCTGAAACTAGTTATGATGTACTGTGGCAGCATTTAGGAATGCACTTGGGGCATTGCAGCCATGCTAGGCATTCCAGTTTTATTCATAGAGGTTGTTGAATAGTTTCAATCAATTTTCAAATTTAGTAGTTGACAGGGTTGGAAAATATCAATGATTTTTTGCAAAAAATCAAAAAATCGGATATTTTGTGATTTAAATCAATTTTTATGATTTAAATCGATTTAAATAGTTTTAATCAATTTTCAAATTTAGTAGTTGACACTGATGAGTCCTAGCAGGTGTGAGGTGGGAGGAGCCAATTACTCTAGTGGGAGGAGCCAATTACTCTAGTGGGAGGAGCCAATTACTCTAGTGGGAGGAGCCAATTACTCTAGTGGGAGGAGCCAATTACTCTAGTGGGAGGAGCCAATTACTCTAGTGGGAGGAGCCAATTACTCTAGTGGGAGGAGCCAATTACTCTAGTGGGAGGAGCCAATTACTCTAGTGGGAGGAGCCAATTACTCTAGTGGGAGGAGCCAATTACTCTAGTGGGAGGAGCCAATTACTCTAGTGGGAGGAGCCAATTACTCTAGTGGGAGGAGCCAATTACTCTCCTGTTTTTAATACAAGTTATCAAAAAGATTTCATCATGCTGTCTCTTTGTATTCAGAAAACTAAATATTGTTGAGAAAACATGTTTAGCTCCCAAAAACAAAGTTTTGATTGTTGCATTGTATGCTGTCCTTTTTCAGAGAGTCATGAGTCCTCTGTCCACACAGACAATTATGACTATTGCGTGTAGCAAAGTGCTAATGATTTAGGGGCATGTGTAACAAGCTGCATTCACATAGTCCCGCTTTTATAAATGGCGAAAAGAAGCACTTATTTTTAGATAGCGAAAAAACCCCAAGCAGAGAACAGAATGTAAAAAAACTGTTTGATATAACCTTGAAACGGTTGCTTTGAATTTGTAAACTAAAGAATAATTTTTAAATTTAGTGAGATGCTAGTCTGAGAAATTTTCTCGAAGGCATTATAAGAATTTTATATATTGTTCAAGAGGTCAGACACATATGGCGTAACCACACCAACCTTTTGAAGACACCAATGGCAAGAATTTCTATAGATGTATATGGCTGGACATACTATGAATGTTCATGGCTTGACATGAAAAATATTAAAAAAATGGAGCTCTCCATAAAATACTGAAAAAATGGATAAATGTTAATTCTTTTAATTGATGTGTCAAATAGCTTTCATTGTGTTCCAAACTAATTCCCAGATATGGTGCACAAACTTTTTCATAAATTAATTTCGTAAATTGCACGAAAAGAAAAGGAACATGAAGCATTCTAATAATTTCTTCATATGATTAACTTTACCCAGTGCTGCAAAGGAACCTGTTGTAAAACCATCTACATTATAATTTTTTCACAAAGAAATATGTTATTGAGCAACAACTGAAAGTTTGATAGAGATAACCAGAGGCAAAACTGTGCCCCATAAACATAGAATGTTTATGTTTATGCCTCCGAATTGCCTCAGCACTAAAATGGCTTACTTTTGTTTAGCAGCGTCGCTAATTATGATTGAAATACAATTACTCATTGGAGTTGTATTCTCTTTCACTGGCAATATTTGAGTAAAGGTGTAAAGGCGTGGTCACACAAGCACCGAACCAAACTAAATGATGCAAAACGACGTCGCTCTCAGCTGTACAAAGTTCGGCCGAAGACATTTCTAGCCGAAACGAACCATTTCGGTACTGCTCGAAAATTCGTGGCCGAACCCTTGCTCTTATTGGCTGGTTAAAATTCTAGAATTCTAGTGAGCTCGCTCCACCTTTCTCCTTACGTGCGTGTGGGTAAAGTTGAAAAGTAAAAAAAAATGGGACGACACTTTTATTTTGTTAAATAAACAACATGAAGCAATTTACGACAAGGTTCACCCGGACTTGTGATTGTGTTGCATAAATTTAAGATGTTGCACTTAAGTTTTGCATAAATGTAAGAGAATGGCAGTGATTTTCTTTTGTGTAGAATATAAGTAATGTGTCATATTCATCCTGATGAAGTATTGTTGACTGATTTATTTATGTAAAATCACAGTACTATGATAAAGACTGTTTTTGTTTGCTATGTACTCAGCATAGAAAAACATTCATATGTTAATAAAAAATTTATTTATGTTGATGGGAAGGGTTGACAAAATCTTTGTATCGAGTGATTTATTTTGAGCAGCTGAACGATCTTCTGATAAATCTGCTGTGTAATTATAATTTATAATTGTTCCGCAAAGTTTTTTGTTTACAATAGAAATATATTTAACTCAAATACATAACAACTACTAATGAAACCGTGTCCTGTCTCTATACGTATGGTATCTAGGAAGCGAAGTGACTTCGGATGCCGTGTGACATGTGCCACGAACCGAATCAGCCTCCGAACCGATCCTACGTCGGTTCGGTGCTCGTGTGACCATGCCTTAAGACTGTCTGAAAGGATCCGGTCACAGGGCTGATCCATGGCCTGCCATAGCTATTATTAACAATGAACAGGCCCTTGATAATCCCATGATGAATACAAACCATAGAGTGATTTAGATTAGGAAAACCAAATTCTATCTCTTCAATGCGTGTGAAAAAACATTCAGCTTACGAACAGGGTGGTATTGTCAGACGTGAGTAGATAAGTCAAGCGCTATGTTTTTATGATGTGCATCATCGGAATTTGGAGTTGTGCACAAGTGGTGTTACCGTGCGAATTAAGTGTTTTTATGGAAATTCGCACCACACGAATTGATTCTGATGCCTTGTTGAAAAAAGGTAAGGAATTGTCCACTATAAGTTAATAATTAGCGACGCAAGCACATGAAACTTGATTGAGAAAGGACCTTGGAAGTATTGAAAATGTTTAAAATTGAAAAGCTGGCGTGGTATTTTAATGCGCATCATTTGCAAGTGTTGTTTCCATTATTCGCAAGCATGATGGATTCAAGGAAGTTTTGCGAATAACAAAACTCGCTTAGCTTGCGGATTTATGCCGTTTTTTTGATGCGGTTAACTTACGGATTGGCTTAAATTTGCGCATCATGGAAACATAGTGAAAGAGAGTTTATTGGTGTTTTTATAGCCAGTTTGTCGTCAGTTTCTTCTCAGCTGTATTATTGGTCAAACTAAAAATGTCCAGAGGCTTCATAAATATTTTCTATAGTAAGATCAGTGTCCATTTGTTTGCAGTAATAACGACTGATTTAATATAAAATATATTTAGTTCTAGATGACTGGTAATTCCGATGTCAGAAAGTATGTTAGGAAAAGGATCACACAACGCAAGAATCGAGCTGGGATATTCGAATTCCATGGCAGGCGCACTACAATCTGCGCAACTTGACAACCTTTCCACATATAAGAATAATCCTACACATGGTTATTACACATGATGATCTCTTACATCGCCAGGTTACTAGTGTGTTACCTATATATATAAACCTCAAAGTTTCTTTGTGTGTGTGATTCGGTTTGTCCAACTACGGCTATTAAAACATTGATATGAAGAATCCGTATCACAGAAGATTTGATTTCATAACCTCCCATTCCTCAGATGATATGCTAAACTATTGAGCTATGCGAGATTGATGGATTCATTGGGCAATATGAGTCGATATCTGGGTGAAAATACGCATAGCTCTATGCGCTACACGAGTCATTAAAGCTTGCTCTCACGGCTCTTATTAGTAAGTTACTAGCTTACTCAAATTACCCATTGGCAATGTGCCAAGCTAAAGGCCAGTGGCAGGCAACTACATTACCTGTCACTGTGTATAAGCTGATTTTTAAAACCCGTGCAACGCCGGGCATTCCGCTAGTAAAAGTAAAATAAGAGATCAAGCATGCCACCAAGTCAAATCTCCTTGCCCCATTCACATACGTATTCTTGGAAGTCCTTCAAAAAGCCTAAATACTACAAGAATTGTGAGATGCGGGAGGCGTCTTTTGCAACACACACAGTACCTGTGGGTTAGAAGCTAGCATTTTTCTCTATTGAAATTAATAGAACTTTGAAATGCTTTGAAAGTGAACTTAAAAAAAGTATGTGGAAACAATCTGTCAGCTGTTAAAGTGGTCAGTGAACCATAGTGAACGGCTTCCAGTCTTTACTTTCCAGGTACTTTCAAAGATTGGGAACCGTTATGAAAAATCTTGCCATAAGAGTTAGAAGGTTAGAAAGAATTCATAGAAAGAAAGTAGAAGGTAGAAAGAAGTTTGTATGGTTTTCGGCTGATTAAATCTAACAATTCTCTCTCTTTAGCATCTCGGCTTTTCGTAAACTCGTGTACAAAGAGTTCGTTGATGCATGTTTACATGACAGCCATGTTTTGTTCGTTTTTTTACTTCAGTTGAATTTTCAAAATATTTCAGGTTTTTGCAGGTGGTTCAAAAGGATGCAGAACCAGAAGCTAGAGACTGATCTCTAATGTGAAAGATGGTAAATTCTTAAACGTGGTGAATTTATTATATTCTGTAGCCATGGTGACCAAAGATTTTCCATTTCAAAAGTTTGGCTTTAAAACTCACATTAAAATTTAAAGTGCTTAAATTATTTAAATGTCCTGTTAAAAATTCTTAAAAGTTACCAGTCATCTAGAATTTAATAAACTTTATATTTATATTAAACCAATTGTTATTTTTTATTTTAACAGTATTGACTAGCTTTAAACAGAGGCGAGCAGTGCTTGCATTTTGTAGTAACCTGTGCCTACCTGCCACTCTATCAGGCCATATAAATACCAACTATTGGCATCACATATTCATTCAACGTGTCATGCAAAAACTTGAAGCAGAATCACTTCAAATAAATGATGTACTTTTATTTGGCTACATTTTTGTTTGTCATAATTATTAATTTATGTGCTTACTTTTTGGTGGAAATAAAAAAAAATAGATAGATTTATCAAAATATAGGGGTTTCAGCAACTTGTGTATAGTTTTGACCACTTTTGTAGTGAAATTATTGGTTCTTAATAATGAATATTACAAAATTTTATATAATCGAAACAATATATCCCTTTTCATAAGTAATAAATAGTTCAAGCAGCAGACATTACATAAATCAGATACCCTCAGCAGCACATAAAATTACGATAAGTAGTTTTATCTGCAGAATTCTCGCACTGTTTAAAGGAACTGCGGATAGAACTACTCATAATGGATTAACATACGGATTATCAATCCCTTATTGATGAAATCAAATTACATAATAGTTTAAGAGATTATTTACCAGAACTTTGCGCAGTCGAAATTAGAGCAAAATTGACCAGCTGCATAGCATAAAAAACAATTTCAAGTGAGATAAGTGGTTTTAGCAGCAGAAGGCAAAATAGTGAAGGTTTTTTGTAACAATAACAAAGCTGACCTAAGATTAACTCACAGAGGAGGGAAACCTATATGAAATTTAGCGTTTCAGAATTATTGGCAACCACTCAAACCACAACCACCTGCGGTGACATGTCACCACTATTACCTAGCAACCCATGACAAGCTGACAATCCTAGCAAATCCTCTATTGTAGGAGGATGAAACTCCAAAACTCCTCAAGTGATTTTAAAAGTTGGTCGAGTTAGCATTTCTATATTTACAATAGATATATGTTCTAACAGAGAGCGATAAAACCACAGTCAGTTATATGTAAACAAGTGAACAAGAGGTGATAGTATAGAATTGGTGAACTTATGTTGACCTCAAGATATCTTCCTCAGTTCTTCCACATTCAGCCATTTTCCTTTCTTTTTATACCTCTTCAGCATCAGCACCTGTTTCCACGTGAGAGGTGGAGGCGGGCATTCCTCTTCTGGAAGAGATTTTATTACCTCCTCGACCAACGGCTGTCGAGCTCTGTTATGTTCACCCTTTTGTATCTGCAGCAGTAGCTTTAGGTCTTCAGGCTTGGGCTGTGGAAAGGTAGAGCCATCGTTTATTAGAACCAGTAATAAAAATTACTTCAGACAATCTAGTAGTTATCTTCCCAATCCTGCATACGGGGTAGTAACTCCAAATTTAATTTTTAAAACTTCAAGTTTTAATTTTTACAAAGCATTTTTCACATTTCATAGGAAAAATTTCATCTATGTATGTATAAATTTTTATTGTTATATTTATAAAAATTATTATTATATACTTATTTATAAATACAAACAATTTTTACATTTATATAACTTTATTATTTACTCATAACAAATTTAATCTTATAAATTGGGTAGCCTCATTTCTAAAAGTAGCCCGATGCGGAAGGCTGAGTGCGTTGCCCCTAGAACTTAGGGTCTAGCAAAGGAGGTAAAAAAAGGAAGCTGAGTTCTAGCAGCTTGATTATTAGAAGAAACTAAAGTCAGTATTTTTGGAAGAGAAAGTCAGCTGATTTCAATATTGATTTCAATATTGATTTCTTATTATTTATATTTTATCATCTCCATAAGTGGGTCTGTTTCCGCTTCATACTAACAGTGTACCTGTTAAAGTATGTAAAAAAAGAGCAAATTACTGTAAAACCTCTAATTGAACACCACCTCTATTTGAACGCCACCTCCAATCTAACATACTAACTTCTACTAACTAGCTTCATACTAACCTGTTAAAGTTTGAGGAAAAAGAACAAACAAAGTTGAAAGAGATTTTTATTATTTAAAAATTAATTAAATTTTCAAATAATTATTATTTAAAAATTATTATTTCTGCAGATTAACTGTGTCTGTGGAGTTCTAGGACAAGATTTTGACATACACATGTTCGGAACGACATGAAAAACTGACAGTTGCATAAAGAGCTTTAATTTTCATCATTTTATACGACATGACAGTTGAAACAGCTCTCTCACCCGCCTTTCCAATTCATCTCATTTCATGGTGTCCCATTCAGTCAGCACTGGCACTCTCATACAGTTTGCATGGTATGAGATAATCTGACAAAGTGCTATCTAATATGTAAATAATTTCCATATGAGAAACAGAAACCTAGTTAGAGCTGATGAAATGTATTGCTTGTATCACCAATGCATTAGCTACGCATTCGGTAATGCAATGTCCGTACACCATGACGAATGACCATGTTAGTCTTTTTCAGTAAAACCCGCGCACCTTCGATGGTCTGAAATAGTGAACTCCATATACAATAACCTTGATTCCAACATAAGCTAGTTCTGAATAACATATAATGATAATAATAATAATATTTCGATATGAACCAAGATATCCGCCCTTGTAACAGGTATATGAATGTTGTTAGTATAAACAGGAGCTGTTTGTGAAACCGTTCAAATACTTTAGGTTAATGAATATATTAAAAGTCGATTGTTTCCAATAGTTGATTCATGTCATGAACCAAAAGTATTTTTCTAATTTGCTGGTTTCATCATTAAAGTGGAGCAGTTTCTTGAGCAAAAATATACCGGTGCAAACAACTCTACAAATTTTATAAAAACAGGAAGTATTATATAGCCTGGCGATACTTTGGTGATGAAAATGGAAAACCCAGTAACTATGTCATGGATTTCCCATGATTGAGATCAATTCTTATGCTGACATTCTAAATTTTATATGTTAAAAATAAACTTTTATTATCAGCAAAAAAGTGACTTCTTAAATCTAGCCACAACAACTGAAGCGTCTAATTGCAGTGTGTTACGCAATCACAGACCAAATCAACTTAACTGATCTTTAACTTAACCCAATAGGGCAATTTCACACACAGTTAGCTTCAATATCTACATACTTACACTAACAGACTGCTGCAAAAGAACACAAGTAGAAAAGAAACTTACCTCCACTCCTTGCTTTCGACATCTGTCAGTAACTAGTCGACGAAGAAGAGGAGGCATATCCATGGAGACAGGCGCTTCTCTACTTTCATAAACTAAAGTGTTTTCAAGGTACTTTTGTTCCTCACTCTGAATCAAAAACAACCGGTTATGAACACACGAGAGTTGTACACAATGCTACAGACTCGCGCAGAATGAAGTTAGTTATGTGTCTCATAGATATCATCGCTTGAAGTTTACTTTTAAACAAGATGTGACAAAAACATGTTGTGGACATAAATGACTAGCCCAGTGATGCTCGAAATTTCCTTCATTTGCAATTGGATAGTCCGCAGGTGGAAGTTTAAGAGACTCTAAGGAACCACATGGAGTCTTGAAACGAAATATTTTGGCAACCTGGCGGAAGGCACGGAGACATGGTGAATCTTTTGATACCAAATAACTGTAGTGTGAATTTTGTTGCAAGTCAACCTTTAAGAAAAAGAAATGCCTCACACGGGAATTGAACCCACATTCTCCGATTAACAGTACAGTTTTCTAATCACCACTCAGCCACCTTGCCATATCATGAAATTTGTTTTACATAAACTGCATATACTGTCTAATCATTACAATCCCTCCCGGTGCAGAGAACTGCCAAGTGAATTGGTATAGATAAGTGGATGGCTGATAAAAAAGGACAAATTTCAATTTAGCATTAACGAAGATCGGAATATAACTAGCGAAAGTAAGTCACCTTAGGCGCCTTAAACTTGCCAAATATTTGCACCTCGCCCCCTGATATAGTTATTCTTTAAACTTAATACAGTAGATGCTCCTATAACGAATTATTCACATTGCAGAGGTGTCCGCTGTATATTGCTTTTCTGTCTCAGATATTAATCCAGATCATTATCATATAAATACTTTGTAGTCATGGATTGACAAACTTTCATGCATGTAGACTGCAAAAAGAGATTATAATACGATTATTACTTATTATAATAGCATTAATAGGTGTTAGTATAGCATTACCGCTAGCTAGCAGTAATAGCAACAACATAAACAGCAAAGGACAACACAGCATCAACTATTTTGCTACTGGAACAAGTCGCCATCTTGTAACAAAGGAAGCCTACATGTAGGACAATACGTTTAATTCCTTTCAGAATAAAACAGGTTTCATACCTACCAGAAAAAGAACAGAACAGTTTTAGCACAATAAAACTATTGATTATACTTATATCAGTCTTTCATTACATTAAGGCAGCTGACCTTTGGCACGAGTTCCCAGTCTGGTTTGAAGCCAGAATTTATTCTTTTCTCTTCTCCAAGAACCTTCCCCCTAAACACTTGCTTGGCTAAAATGTATCCAGCTTTTAGGTCCTGGAAATACAAAACCATGAAGCTTGAAACAAAAAAATGAAGGTTGTTCATCCTTACTTCAGGTTGCAAGCATATCTTTTATTAATAAAAAGACAAGGAGTAAACATCAACAAATTATTTCTTAGGTTTGATTTTATATTTGATTTAATGTTATTATAACTTGATTTCTAAAATGTGGCTCACTAGCTACAAAAATTTGGCAGTTTCAACTACTGACTAACATGTTGGCAAACACTGGTCCTCAATCAACAAGCAAAGAGTAAGTTTTGCAGTCACTGTGAGAGAGATCTGGGAACAATGTAGCCTATAACAAGCAAGTTAGATTATGTAAGTGTTTGTGTGTTTTTCTATTGCGTTTCTCTTTTACACTTTACTCTGAAAGTAATTAATCTTAATTAATCTTGTGAAGCCACAAAGTTATGTCAATAAAGCAACACTTTAAATGCCTTAAATGTTTACAGAACATCAAATAGCTGACTGCCAGTATATTGTAATGATTCAAAAGATTTACAAGGCCTGGCTGAAAAAAGAACATATAAGACAATTGACCAACTTTTTATATCACACAATGTATCGTAAACAGACCTGCCAACCCAAGAGTGGAGCAATGCGTGAAATTTGGTTTTGGGGCAATTGATGTATCAATGATAGTATATATAAAATTGCGGAAATCGGGGCAAAAATCTCACGCATTTTCATTTTTTCTTTGAGGTGATTGCGTGAGTCTCACGCCAAATGCGTGAGAGTTGGCAGGTATGATCGTAAACATCAATGGTATATATAATGCATTTCCTTTACCTCGGATGTATAATCTGGACAAGACTTCTTAATGATGTAATAACTAGGCTCTTTGTATCTTTCATTGAAAGATTTTCGAACAACCATTCGTCCTACACCACTGCCATTCAAGTTACATAGTAAGTGAAACAAAAACTTTCCTTTATAGGTTCCTACTCGTCCAATATGTCTGGTGGCCATCTGCGGTGTTGCTTTGAACCTTGCTGCAGCAAAATCGCGGAAACTGCCAACGCGGATGAAAATACTTGAATCGAGAATAATTTTTTAGAGCAAGTTGCTAAAGCAATGTCGGACATTCGCTCATAAGTGTATGTCGTATAACGTGTGTCAGCCATGATCTCCAACTTCACGCTATTATTAGTAGAGTTGGCTTTTAGGTACAATTCTGAACTTTGACGACAGATTTGGCTAATTCATATCAGTATATTAAGAAGTTTTGATGTTTAATATGTAACACAACTACAAGCTAAGACTGAATATGTTTAGCTTACTGCTGTTCGATCTACTGTGCCCTTACCTGTTATAAAAGCTTGAGATTGATTGGAAACTATTACTAAGCGGAAACGTCTGCGGTTCTTTTTGAAGTCACTAAAAACAGTTACTCACTCGACAGTAATAGTACACTTGTAATTAGCCCCAGGGGCCTTGAGACAGTGTCTCAGAAGTAAAAATTTAGTTAATACTCTGGTTCACTTAGATTCCAGCATTAGGCAGAGTTATGTTTCAGTCTGAGATTTAAGTCTCAAGTCTCTAACGGTTTTGGGAAAGAAACTGTTATGAAAGAGGCGAGTCACGGCATGTATTAATGTTGGTTCACCCTGGGCAGCAGCACGTATGATTATGGCAGTATCCTTTCTGTCAGTAGTTAGCTCATCATAAGCAGAAGCTAGCACATTATGCTTTTTTTCATGTGGTAGAATCTTCGTCAGTAAAGCTACTCTCAGATTTCTTTTTCTGGACTCAAGCGATTGTAAACCTAGCTTTTCACGGGTGTTGCTGACACTATCTCTACCTCTAAGGTTGGCTATGAATCGTGTTGCTCGGTTTTGAACTATTTCCAAGTTATGTATTGTCTGTCTATCACACGGATCCCATACTGTACAAGCATATTCCAGCGCAGGACGACACAAGGCTGTATAAGCAAGTTGTTTAGACTGTGATGGTGCATCGTATAGTTTGAGGAGTTAACTGACTTCCTGCTTGTATTGCTAGCCTGGTGTTACAATTTTTAATGTGTTGAAACATGTACAGCTCTTAAATATGTAATAATAATGTTTTTACACATATATGTACTGAAATAATTTTTATTTAAATTTTATACGAATGTGTTTCATTCTGATTTGACTAAAATCAAATTCGTTGTGCATGTCAAAGAATATTTAATGCATTCAATCTCCTATTTGATAAATACACCATGAATCATAAAGCACCAAACAAAAATTTGAAAAGGAGTTGGTAAATTATTACGCGCAGAAACATGTAAGAAGCAAAAGCTATGTTCAAGTTAAGCTCTGGTTTATCAGTATTTTTTGTTGTTGTTTGACTGGTCATTGATGTTATTATAATTGTATATACGATATCGTGATATGATCAGTATATACATTTTTAGATTGAATCTCATATTACAATTAATTTATTTAGCTATAAATTTGAACAAAAATATCATTAAGTACAGTATTTAGCAGTACACTATGCCTATACTGCTTTGAACAGTGATTTTACTATAATAAGGTCATGTATGCGGACCAACTTATACTTTTGTTGTATAATCAATGAACCATGCATCAACACAGGCTCCTTAATGATGTAATATGCCTGTCAACTCAATGCTTTTATTTGTTTTTGGATCAAATCTCGAATTGTTGCTGTATTTTTTTCAACTCTAGTGATGCGGAAAATAACTCAAGCGTACTATAAATGGGAGTTGTTGTTAACATTTGAAGAGTCAAATATTCTAATGTCCGTATATTCGTGTATGTCCATATTTCATATGTCCGCTCCACTCTGCCTATATTAAGCTGTTAGTAACAAATTAGTACTTACATGTATAATTAAGTACTAATTAAGTACTTAAGTAATTATTTAATTAGCTGTTATATTGAAGGCATAACAACAATTTCTTTTTTTTATTTTATTTTCTCATTTATTTTCATTTTTTTTCTTATTTAAGTTTTTTATCAACAATTTTTTTTAATATTGCACTTTAAACCACCATTTGATTAAGTTTGTCATTAGCTAGGCTGAAAGTAAAGTAATGGTTTGTGTTTGATCTGACAGGTTGCACCTTGAACGAATTTTGCAAATTGTAGTCACACTTTTCTATCTTTTTTCCATGATAACATTGCACTGTTTTGCGTGTCAGACATTTGATGAAAAAGATTCTACTGGTTCCTGTTTTGTGACAGTATCACATATGAGGAGGAACTGTTCTGAGATCGAGATCATATGAAACTCATGAATTTTAATTGTTAGATCAGGTCATCTCAGATAGGTTTTTAAGGGTGACCACAAACAAATTTGTATCTCTTAAAAACAAGCTAGCACGAAAACCTAGGCTCAATACAATCACCTACAATCAATCAATAAAATTGGTCAATACAATCGAAAAGCAAACTTGACAAGCATGCTACTCAATCACCACCAATTTTGTATACAAACTGCAGAATACTTAATGAGTGGAAATGGAATGAACTGCTACCACCTGCCAGCCAGATATAATTTGCTCAACTGAGTCATTGCTCACAGAAAAAAAAGAGTCACTTTTACAAAATTACCGAAACTGACTGCCTCATTATATAGGAGGCAGCATTGGCATACTGTTTCTAATGATCTGTTCAAATACCCTTCCACACATCTGTTTTATCAGGCTTTTTGGACTCTGTCAAATGAGTACAGGTCTGGTCAGATCAATTCTAGTTGTATTTAGCTTCCACGCGAGGAAAAGGTCAATAAGACTCTAAATTATATTTCATCAAAATTTGCATTGTTGGATATTGAGGCAAATTGAGGACACAAGCCCTCAAATTTAACCCAATATATGACAATCAATACTGGTGTGTACTAGCTAATAGTACTAGTTAAGTCGTTGAAGTACATCTGCCCAAGGAAGCATATAGAAAGCAATTCTGGAGTGCTGTGTGATATTGCTTTCCAGGGTTGGAGTAGCATACCCACTGTTAAGTTAGTGCTTGGGGCTATGCAGATGTCGCTTATTTCTGAGTCTGACTCTGAACGGAACATCATGGAATTTGCACGGAGTGCCGTAAATAGCTCGTCTGTTGCTAACAATCTTAATCAAAAACAGTTATAACGAATATTCCACTGATAACAAAGTATCACATGAACAAAGTTCTTATTTTGAGGGTTTTCTTTTAATACTATTATATTGTAGGAATTTTTTATTTAACTATCAGTAAACATAAATTTTATTACTCACAGTAATTTAATTGAGTTAATAATTAATTAATTCTAGTTTAGAGTTTGCAAATTTTACACTGTAGAGTGTAGGCTTTATTGCTGAAGGGTTGAAACTTTAATCTGTAACTTGCATTAGATTTGTTGTTACATATGGTTCTCTAGTATGGTAGAACTTTCATCTGATTGTAACAATGTTAGATTAGGACTTTCCAGAAATATGCAGTCAGTTTAGCTATGACCTAGCATGACCTTTGCCTTTTGTAAAGACTATCTTAGCAGTACCTTGAGTAATACTAGTCAAGTGACAAACATCTCATGTCAACTATGTTTTTCAACTTTTACACTGTTGAACTTAAAAACAAAAACAAAGTTTCCAAAATTTTCTATGACATGCATACTACAAACGTATTATTTATCTAACCATTTCCTCATTGCATATGCCTACACAACGCCTCATGGTTTGAAAATACAGGAAAACTGGTTGTGTGTTAATTGCCAATTTCGAAATGTTCAATTTACAGTTTAAGAAATCACTAGTCTGGGCTGTTAAAAGTGCTGAAAATGAAGAACTGTAATGTAATGGCTATAAATAAATAATATAGAAGTTATCACTCCATGTGAATCTTTCGATCTGGAGGAGCACGGAGTACTCTCGTTTTATCTATAAATCTTGCAAAGTTATAATTTAATTAGGAATAATAATAGTTTACTGTTGTATTTAGCACAAATGCAACACGTAAAAGTTTTGCTGGCTAAACGTAACATTTAGTCTAAAACTAGTCATTCATCTACCATCGTAAATGTAAACCGTTTTTATATACTGTATGTACATGTACTTCAAAATATGAAGACTGCAATAAACAAGAAACTACTATTAGCCTGAGACAGTTATAAATTATTTCAATGGTGTTGCTTTCAAAGTTTTAATGAAAAAAAGCAAAAACCTTTGGAGTTTGACAACGAGAGAATTGATAGTTATCGATGTAAAGGATTCATTTTTAATACAATTTTGTGGACATTTATCATCTATCACTTGATATTATAGGCTCATAAAGATCAAAGGTTGCCGAAGTGGTGGTTAAATGGAGGTGGCATTCAGATAGAGGCCGGCGTTCAATTAGACGTTTTACAGTAATTAAGATTTTTCAGAATCTACAACTTAACATGTCTATCCGTTTATTTTAAAGGGTTTAAATATTTTTTTGTTTTTAGCTTACAAAATGAGAAGGAGAGGTGTTGGAATAGCTGCCGTCAAAAACAAGGGTAGGTTTAAGAGGTTTATCAGATGATTTGAACTCAAACATCAATTCACAAAATGACAACATATTTGAGTAAGGCTATCACACAGGTTTCTTCACATGATCAATTTTAATTATCTGTATGTTATATTGCAATATGTGAGTTTGAATTAAATTATGCGTACGTTTTTCATGAACTATAGGTATAACTGGAAATAAATTCAAGTCTAAAGGATCGGAACTTGCTGAAGATCAGTTGAGTCAGATGTCTAAGCAGCTGGAATCCTTCCAGAACAATCTGCAGGAATTTGCCTCTAAACATAAGAGTTAGTAAGACCAGCAGGAATGTAGGATGGCTGATGCTGGAGAGCTAGTAGCTACTATATATACTATTGTTGAATATATCTAATTACTAGCAAATTGGGATGGATACTATTAACAGAATATCTCTTGATAGGAATGGATGCTATTAATAGTTGATCTCTAGACGGGGATGGTACTATTCACAGAATATCTTTAGATAGGGTTGGATACTATTCACAGACTATCTCTTGATAGGAATAGTTACTACTAACTGAATATCTCTTGATAGGAATGGATGCTATTAATAGTTGATTTCTAGACGGGGATTGGTACTATTCACAGAATATCTTTAGATAGGGATGGATACTATTCACAGACTATCTCTTGATAGTAATAGTTACTACTAACTGAATATCTCTTGATAGGAATGGATGCTATTAATAGTTGATTTCTAGACGGGGATGGGTACTATTCACAGAATATCTTTAGATAGGGATGGATACTATTCTCAGACTATCTCTTGACAGGAATAGTTACTACTAACTAAATATCTCTAGATAGGGATGGTTGCTATATAGTCGGTAATAGCTACTAACAGTCGGTAATAGTTACTAATAATCGTCAATAGTTACTAATAGCCATTAATAGTTACTAATAGTTAATCACTGGTTGGTTCCTCCCAAATAGTATGCAGTAACTCACTTGTTGTAGATGACATCAGACGAAATGCCGAGTTCCGACAGCACTTTCAGCAAATGTGTGCGACTATTGGGGTTGATCCATTGGCCTCGAGCAAAGGCTTCTGGTCTGAGATGCTGGGAGTGGGAGATTATTACTATGAGCTAGGTATGGCTTTTCTTTCTTTCCTTGGGTTATATTTTAGTCGCTCTTTCTGCATAATGATATATAAAGTGTTTGTTTGTTGCTCTGTAGTCCATATGTCCAGTCATAGCGATGAAGTTATAGGAATGAAAAACCTCTTTGCACTGGCATGGAACTCAGAAACAACAGTTCTGCAGACAAGCGTGCTATCTATTTCACTACTCGTCCTACTTGCCATACTATGGAATAATTAGCACATTTGAAAATTTCTAGCATGCTTGAAGATCATGATTGCATGAGAGATCATGACTCGTAACGATTATAAGTACAATTATTCCAAGCTGGCTGCGTGACTTAGTGTTAGTGCACTTGGCTTTACATCCGCACATCTGCAGAATGTATGGATTTAATTCCTGTTAGGTGCAATATTTTCTCTTCACACCCAGATGGAAGGGCAATCACGGCTCTTATTATAGTAAAGATTTAGATTAGCTTAAGTTACTCAAATTCATTAAGTGAAGAAATTTAGCCAATGACAACTACATTACCTGCCACTGTTTATTAGCTGTTTTAGATGTTGAATGAATGTGTAGCATAAGAAGTAAAAAATGTTTTTCAACAATATTCTTCAGCTTTGCCTCAAGCTATTTGAATTATGTATTTGCCGGGCATGCATAAAGATAAACAAATACGTTAATTTAAAAGTTAGAATGGTAAATGTTGTTTATGTTGATTAGCAATAAAGTTTTTATGCAATAACTTTTTATCATTTATCATGTATTTACATTGTAAGAGCCTCTACTGTATTTACATTGTAAGAGCCTCTACTGTATTTACATTGTAAGAGCCTCTACTGTATTTACATTGTAAGAGCCTCTACTGTATTTGCATTGTAAGAGCCTCTACTGTATTTACATTGTAAGAGCCTCTACTGTATTTACATTGTAAGAGCCTCTACTGTATTTACATTGTAAGAGCCTCTACTGTATTTACATTGTAAGAACCTCTATTGTATTTACATTGTAAGAGCCTCTACTGTATTTACATTGTAAGAGCCTTGTAAATAATGTCAGATAATGTAGACAATGTATAATGATAATAATGATAATTGGTTTGCATTGACAACTTTTCTTCTTTTTCTTATCATTTTCACTTGTTTTACAGTCCATCATGCGGTAATTCTACAATCAACAAGTTATGGGATCGCATATCTTCGACGTCCATTTACAACGATTTGTTTATTTTTTCTAGACAGCCAGGTCTATTCTGCAAAAAAAACTAATAACAAATATTTTATATGTCTACAATAACGCGAAATAAAAAGTAATTTTTTTCTATAATAAGAGTGGTGTCTATCTGTCTGTTGTCTATCTGTCCCCTGTGGTCAAGGTTAGGATTGACGATAGATTATGATTATACTCCAACTCGTGACATTCAGATTGGTAGACCGACGCTGTAACACCGGCATCAATCGATCGTCTCTAAGTATTTATGAACAATTTGCTGCGACTTACTCTCTCTGTTTTGTCGACACATCTGACGATATATCACGGCGAACAAGAATGTCATGGAACTTGTATATATAATAGAATAGCGCTGCATGTACGTCGATGTTTCTCTCAGTGCAGCTAAAGAAAAAGCGACATTTTAAGGCTAACTACACGATCATCGTGAAGAGCTTGCACCGACTTAACACTTTACGTTTTGTAATTTTTTTGTAATTTATGTAAAGGTTTATCGATGCAAAACCTTAACATGAATTCTTTATATTATGTGGAGTTTACGTTATAGTAATGTCTGCTGTATATATGTTATATTATATATCACATTGCAAACTCAATCGAAGTGCCCAGATGCTGGTGTATCAGCCAAGGCACAAAATTTCAAGGCCATCTGATTCCGTTTGCTACTCTTTGAATCACAATCAAATTGTTTGTCAGAAACTAAAATGAATATTTTATTCGCTAATAATATGTTGTCCAATCAAGCGCAAGCTTCACACGTAACATACAGATTGACCATTAATTATGCGGTTCAGTTGTAAACTTTTACATTTGAGTGTGTTACTAGTTATTGTTTCGGTGAAAATAAGTGTTAAATTCTGAGTTTCCTAGGAAGCAACTTCTTTTTGATAGGAGTACAAATAGCTGAGGTCGGGATGGCCACGAGTCACAGAAATGGTGGAATTATGAATTTGGAGGAACTTCGGAAAAGAGTGATGAAATCTAGAGGCAGCAGGTCTGGAGATGTCAGCAAGTGAGTTTTCAATCAATCATTTTTCACCAATTGATTAATCTTTTCTTATCGTGGTACGTATGTTATGTTATGATAACATATTTTATGATAACATATGTTATGATAACATTTGTTACGTTAACATTTGTTATGATAACATTTGTTATGATAACATATGTTAACATAGCATATGTTATCATAACATATATTAACATAACATTTGTATGTTATGTTAACATATGATACTATGTTCTGACGTTGTATTAGGCTGATATTATCTTGGAAACTCTCCATTACTTGCAGACCATGACTTATGATCGCCGCTACAAACAAGTTTTTTTCTTCACACGCAAAATTTGAGCAAATGCTTATCCTTGACATGTGAAGTTCTTTTCTGCATACAACGCTCAAAATTTATTCTAGCTTTATTGGATTGTAAGTGAAAGAAAATAAGTTGTAGAAGTTAATTATAAAATAAACATGATAAGACTATCAACTAGCTAGGTTGCACTATATCTAGTGTAAGTTAACTGTAAGTATAGTAAATAATACCACATACACTACATCTACTACTTACTCGAATGCTAAATTTATGCACTGCTGGGACCTACATTTCTATTGTCTCTGAAGTACCCTAGGACACTTATATTTTGCTAGTATTTAGTTTCGTGAGTAGCATACAGAGTAAAATTTCGAAGCAACTTAATTTCGCAGCTTTGATGAGTGCAAAAATATAGTTCTGTGAGAATAAATGCAGTGGAACAAACATAATTAGATTCCTCAGGCTCGGTTCACCGTCAAGAAAATTTTTTTCAATTTGGGACTTGTATGTAATTGTGAATCGCAGGTAGAATTGTGCGGCTGAGATCGATAATGCAATTTGATCGCTTGCTGCCATTTGTTTCTTGGACTATCAATGGACAAAGCTATTTAATTCCGCGTTTTCGCTCGTTCGTTATGATAGTTTAGTTTCGCTCATGAAATTTTCGCGAGAGGATGACTCCGCGAAAACGCGAAAGTTAGATGAGGCGAATACATAAGTGTCCTAGGGACAGTAACAATGCTTTGTACAATATTGTAACATATTGTAACAATATTCTTTGTACTGATTACTAGTACTCTTGCGAGTCCCATGCACTGTGAGAGATTGTCATGAGTAATCAGTATATGTTATATAATACTAGTACACTTACCAGTCCTATGCATTGTGAGAGATTGTCATGAGTAATCAGTATATGTTATATAATACTAGTACACTTACCAGTCCCATGCACTGTGAGAGATTGTCATGAGTAATCAGTATATGTTATATAATACTAGTACACCTACCAGTCCCATGCACTGTGAGAGATTGTCATGAGTAATCAGTATATGTTATATAATACTAGTACACTTACCAGTCCCATGCACTGTGAGAGATCATCATGAGTAATCGGTATATGTTATATAATACTAGTACACTTACCAGTCCCATGCACTGTGAGAGATTGTCATGAGTAATCAGTATATGTTATATAATACTAGTACAGTTACCAGTCCCATGCACTGTGAGAGATTGTCATGAGTAATCTGTATATGTTATATAATACTAGTACACTTACCAGTCCCATGCACTGTGAGAGATCATCATGAGTAATCAGTATATGTTATATAATACTAGCACACTTACCAGTCTCATGCACTGTGAGGGATTGTCATGAGTAATCTGTACATAGAGAATTATCCTGTGAGGTGGAAAGGTGACTGAGTGGTGTAGTAATAGTGCGCTTGCTTTTGAGTCTGATGCTTTGGGTTCAATTCCCGTGCAGGGAAATCTTTTTTTAACACTCTTAGCATGGCTTCAGACGGACACAGTTCTTATTATAGTAAAGATCACTTTGTTGACTGTACCGTAAATGCGGTATTATTGGTACACATCGACAACTTTTCTCCCTTTTCTTATCATTTTTACTTGTTGTACAGTCCATCATGTGCTTTATTAGTTATGCCAAGCTACTTTATTAGTTAGCTTGTTATAAGTTTATTATTATATTTAAATTATAGAAGTCAAGTTTTGAATATTTCATATTATTCTCTTGGTTTTTGGTATGTGATTAAAGTATTTATTAATGTTTTTGAGTTGCGGAACAAATTAAACAGAATGCAAAGTACTCTTATAAAAATGTTCCCTTCAACCAAAGACAGTTTTATATGAAACATGGAACATATATCTTATATCTACATGTACATGTATGTACATCTATATATATATTTCTCAAAGTATGTACTCTAAGTACTCTAATAAGAATATGTGCTTCAACCAAAGACAATTTTTATGCGAAACTTGGAGCGCATATTTCTTATCTATATATAAGTCTGAAAGTTGGTCTTCGTCTGTCAGCATTTGGTGTATGTCCAGCTATAGCTATTAAAATTTAGCAATGAAAATCCGTATCGCAGAAGATTTGATCTCGGAACCTCCCGTTCACAAGGCAACAACCTAACCCATTAAGCTACGCGAGATGCAATGGATTCATTGGGCGATATGAGTTGTTAACGGGGTTAAAATATGCATAGGAACTCCGCGCGCAATATCACTAAAGTTTGTTCTCACGGCTTTTGTTAATAAGTTTAGCAATACATATACTAGCTTACTCAAGTTAGCCAATGGCAACTACATTATCTGTCACTGTTTATAAGCTTTTTTATAATACTCATGCAATGTCCGCTGTTCGGCTAATCAGAGCATATATATCAGTCGCTTGTGCTATCCGGCACTTCTTATTTTGTACCTAGATTGTCTGTACATGCCTAGTACAGAAACACTTGAATTTGTGTCTGTAGAGATGATATCCTACAAGCTATAAAGAGGCTCAGGATATTGGGCAGTGGGTTCACCCTGATTCCCATTCCAGGTGGAGGCCATATTGTCCAATCTGTTCCCGGAGAGCTGACTTTGGATCATACGATAGTACTACAACAGGCCGAGGTTAGCTCCATTTATTTCTTTTATGAATACAATTATGACAATATATCTCTTCTTTAATACAGATATGATAGTTGTGTTTTATACACTAACTTCTCTCTGTGATTTTCAGTTAATTTCGATTGCGATGTCTCTGGTAGCTAGCCACTTATTCTATGTTGAGTCTTCTGTATAATGCACTAACTTTTACATGTAGGCTTGGGTGTTTATGCACTACATTACCATGTATTTAAATAATGCCATGCATTTAAAGTGCATTACAATCAGAGTATGCTATGTTTAAAATGCATTATAATTAGAAAATGTTCTGCGCTTAAAATACACTAACAGCCAGTACAGAGCTACCAAGCCAGCACCACAGAGACCGACGTTTAGGCGGGCCAGCAGAAGACCGTCCCCAGGAGATAGAGGCAAAGCCTTAGCTTTTCACATGGTTTACAAGAGATCAGATGATCGTTAGCCGGCAGAGCATGGCAAAGCCACTTCGTATGCAGTTCTTTATTGCACACACATTAACTGTATTTTAATATATTTATTTATAATTGATCTAAAATTATTCATATACATGACTTTTTACTCAAACAAATAGTTGATTCTGTAGAAGGGTTCTGTGCAAGGGTTCGTGGCAGATTCTATAGAATTTTTTTTTATCAAAGCGATTGTCTGCTTGCTAAATGAATACAGTGGCACCCCCATAAGATTTTAGTTCATTCCAGCGTTAGGTCAAATATCGAGGCCTAGTATCGAGGGGTATAGAAACCTATAGTAATTATCTAATGCGAACATTCTTGAGTATGTCCTATAATCCGAGGGCGCACTGCATATATTTCTCCAAATATAATTAATTTTCTAAAAATAGTACACTCTGTAAACAATGTAATTTCTAGGAATACACTTATTTACTAAATATGATACATTATCTAAGAGTAATGCATTCTAAATGCAGAGTATTTTCTAATTATAATGCATTTTAAACATAGGGTACTCTGATTGTAATGCACTTCAAATGCATGGCATTATCTAAATACATGGTAATGTAGTGCATAACCATCCAAGTCTACATGTAAAAGTTATTGCATTTTACAGAAGACTCAACATAGAATAAGTAGCTTACTTTTAGCCAGCCTCTTCTCTTCCTCATCTCGGTCCGGTAGGTGTCTCATCTATCGGCCCCGTTCAGTTGGGCTGTTCTTTTATCAGCCGGCTGGCCGTATAGGACATACTCAGCTCTGGGCCCTGTCATCCGCATTTATTAAAATACTACATAAATTTGCGATTTTATAAACTGCAGCTCACTGAGTTGTTTAAAGTATTTCAGCTCTTGCTTCTCACTAAACTTTTGTCAAAGTACAGATTAATCTGTGTGAATTGATTTGGGGGAAAGAGAGTAATTTAAGGTTGGATACCTTTCTCTCCATCGTCAGTGACATTTTTTGTGGTTTAACCCCCAACCTGATGCCTATAGAACAGACACTTTGGACCTCTATATTACGGCAGCTCAAAGAACTATTGACTGAACATATGGAATTTTTTTTGTAAAACTGGAGTGCGCTATAGAAAGAATACTTATAGGAGTTGTCCCTCCAAAGGCAGACAACTCTTGTAAGACTGTAAAGCGATTGAAGGCATGAAAGTGTGAAAGAGTATGCCAAGGGGTTTAAGTTAGAATGATTTAAGAAGCAGGGAGAAAGGGCAGTAGAAAAGCTAAAGCAGTTAGAATTATCAGATTGTTAAAAAGTACAGAAAAATGTATCGTACCTAGAGATACCAAAAAGCCTCCGAGCCTACAAAGGCTTAAGGAGACATCTCCTTGAGGCTATAAACTACGAACGTTTGTGATTTCTGTGAATATTTATTTATTGTTCATAATACAGAACCTATTTTCAAACCTCTTTGAAATTCAAAATGTAACACCATCTATCTCTATATATAAATGTGAAAGTATGCGTGTCCCTCCAGCTATAGCTAATATTAGAACAGTGTAGCTGGACAATGCTGACGCAAAGTCATAGCTTACCGTCATTAGAAGCTTAGCCTTATTAACTAGCTTACTGGGATTTTCCATTGGCATTATGCCTGGCTAATAGCTTGGGATGTACAGTTGTTTGACACAGTTTTGAAAACTTTACAGTTGTTTTCATTTTTCTCTTAATTTATTTCAACTGCACAAAACATTTCTCTCATGATATGTAGTTTAAAAGTTAGAATGGGAAATGTTATTATATGTTAAATACAAATCAATTTTCTGTCCAAAGACTTTTTTATTACCCGGGCAGCGCCGCGTAGTACAGTTAGTTAGGAGATAAAACTATTCATAAAACCTTGAAGAGAAATTCCCGGTTTAGTACAAGGCTCTAGTAAGAGACCAAAATTATTGTGTTGAACGATTAAGCAATGTGTCTTTTTCATTCTGTTGGACATCATTTTCATTGAGTTTTACAGAGCCCTCATTGGTAAGCTGCACTTTTGACAATAAGACAGAAACCAATCAGAGCCCTTCGTTGGGTGGTGTGCTGTTGGCATCAAGCAATGTCGCGCATCTAATTGTAACATTGCCTATGTAATTCTTATATTAAATGTGGGGTTGTTATATTACACAGGTGGTTGTGATATTATGCAAGTGGTTGTCATATTACACAGGTGATTGTCATATTACACAGGTAGTTGTCATATTACGCAGGTGGTTGTGATATTACACAGGTGGTTGTCATATTATGCAAGTGGTTGTCATATTATGCAAGTGGTTGTCATATTACGCAGGTGGTTGTCATATTACGCAGGTGGTTGTCATATTACACAGGGGGTTGTCATATTACACAGGTGGTTGTCATATTACACAGGTGGTTGTCATATTACACAGGTGGTTGTCATTATGCAGGTGGTTGTCATATTACACAAGTTACATGCATTGTTTTCATGCTAGGTGTTATAAACACTCTTAAAAACTGCTTTGAACCTGCTGTGCAATTGGAGTTGTCTACTTTGTCTATCACATGGAGGGATAATGATGGCTTTGCTATCAAGCTTTGATAGCTTCAAGTAACTTTGCATAGTTCAAGTAGCAAAGAAATGACCTAAATTGCTTGTGCCCCAATAAGCTGTATCTCAATCTAGTATAGAGAAGACAAATCTTACATCTAAATTACAAGTTTTCTGTCAAAACTGTTAGCCTTTGCTACTGAAATTTCAGTACTAATTTTTTGTCTTTTCAATTTGTTAGGTCACAGTCTAAGTAGTATGCTATAGTAAAAACTCCAACTTGATGTAAAAGTTATTGTAAAAGTTAAATGAAGCCTTAGTTTCATTGCTCTTATGTTGTAGGAGACGGGGTATTTAAAGAAAAGTCAGCTGGTTAATAAGTTAGGCTGGGATCCTCACAGAGCAGATATTGCTATGGAGCAGCTGGTTAAGGAGAGTATGGCTTGGGTTGATACGCAATCAGCCGAGACACAGTATTGGTTTCCTGGGCTATTCAATACTCGCGCTGACATAGCAAAGAGCTAACACACACAAGCAAGCTTCTTTGCTGCTTATGGACCAGGGAATTAGTAGTTTTTTACAGATTTTAGTGACATGTTTGGTAGATTGCGCATCATGCTGAATGTTGTAACAAATTTATATATTATAAACAAGTGCGTAAATTTTCCGTATTGAGATTATATAATAAGTTGTAATCGCAGTGCTCCAAGATGGCTGTTCGTATGTTGACAGACAAGTAATCATCGACTTCACTTTTTTACGTTTGCAGCGTTCTGCCTCCAGATACTTATTATAGCTTTGAATCATAACATCAGTTTGAAATGTAATTCTTCAACAATACTTGAAGAAAACTTTATTTCATAAATTTATTTCATAAATTTATTCCATAAATTTCTAAAATATAGATTTTATTTCATAAATTTTTATTTTATAAGAAAATTTACAAAATAAATTGATAAATTTATTAAATGAATTTATTAAATAAGTGTATTAATTTATTTAATAAATTTATTAAATAAATCAATATTTAAATATTAATTTACTTAATAAATAAATTTATAAAATAAAATCTATATTTTAGAAATTTATTAAATAAATTTTCCCTAAACTATCAAATCAGCGGTTAAGCGGGAGAAGACAACAGCCGCTAAATGGAAGAAAGTATGTAAATACTCTTTCACTATTAAGTGAAGTAATAACAACTATTGATGCTAGGGGTTTTCATTTGGTGTAGTTTTTTGCATGTTGTATGTTTTTTTGGTTGGAAAACATGATCATACGTTGAAGATGAAAGTTTCAAAGCTGATTTATTACCTAAATTCAGATATTTGTAGATGAATTTAAGACATGTAGCATCGTTGAAGCAATAAGGAAAAACTAATACAGCTTTTGACATCATGTTAGCAGCAGTACAGGGTGACATCAGAAAACAATCATATGGTATGGTAGGCTTACACAGAAAAGGTAAGTGAAAACACCCCTATGTGTCTGTCACATTCACTAGTTGACTAGTCCATTCCACAGTAGGTTGATCGACACGTGTCATAGTAGGGCCCAGTGTGCCTGTAAATGAAGTCATTCTTTGCCTCGGAGCATCGCATCACCTCGATCTGACTGGAGTAGGCTTTTGGGAATTTGCCCTGCACACCAAATGCTTCGACCTTTCTAACCACGCCTACATCGGTCGGCATCTCGGCATCAGTCCAGTAAGGCCAGTAACTACCACAGCTCTCGGGCTTTGGCGCAGTGTCAAGCATTCTACTTCCTGCTTCACCCCTAAATCTGAACCACTGCAAGTCCTTTCTTGCGTCACATGCCCATCCAAGGAGTGAAGATGGGCCACCAGGTGTTAAACCTTTTCCATCGTGGTCTTTTCTCCAAGACTGGGTGAAGGTCGTTGCATTCTCACACTCCGGTGGCTGAGGGTAGGATTGGTGCGAGAGTTGACAAACTGTTAGCTGGTAGCTCAATGCTCTGTAAAAGGCCTGTTCTGCTTCAGCGTCGCTGTTATACTGGTCTCTTGGTTGTCTCGCCGGCTCTTTAGAATCAGGACAGTAGGCGGCTAGCAGATTTCTGAACACTTCAACTCTGGAATGATAAAGGTCATACTGCTGTTTGCTTGAGTCATTAACGACAGCGCTGCCACCTAGTTGAAAAATGACAGCTAATAAGAAAGCGAAGAGAAAACTTTGCATGGTAAGTCCACAGTGCTCCCCTTCTAGATAAAGTAAAATTTGAAAAATGGCCAAGCACCCATCACAATTTCGCTGTTTGTCCGCGAGGGCTGGATATAATTTGTGGCAAAATTTGAAGGGGGGAAATTTTATGATACAGATCTATGCTCTTGTATAATGAAGGAAGTTCTTTTTGTAATTGCTATTAGACCAATAATAACTGTATGTAGCCATTTACGATTGAAATTAAGTAAAAACTCCCAAACAATTAAATAATTCTGGTGGGTAATTTGTGCTCCGGCACTCGTTTTGTCAACTTGAAGCCACATCTGGTCATTCCCATGCAGGTAAAGATGTATTTCTGATAAGCGTAGGGGGATCATGACCAGCTGTAGAGAGAAGTGTTGTGCATGTATGGGTCTGCTCCAGACAGCTCCTAATATGAGTTATGTATTATATACAGTTATATATTATTATAATAGCTGTAAGTTGTATTTAAAAGTTTTAATTGATTGAAAAGTTATACATCATAACGATTGATTAATTTGATCAAATATTGTAATGAAGAAGAGTATTTAATATTTTGTTATATTTAGCCGTTGTTGTCTTCTCACGCTTAACCGCTGGTTTGATATTTGAGGAAAACTTTCTTTAATAAATTTAAATTCGTTTAATAAATTTATTATTATGTACACTTATCAATACAGATTTTTGTTCTTAGCAAAGGAAATCCCTGGCCAGCAGAGCAATAACTTTGAAACTTTTTCAGCTCTGCCAAATTCTTCACACCATTTTTCCTCAAATTTCAAGATGCCTGTTGCAATAACTAATTTCCAATACCTTCAAATACCTCGGCTCCACTATACAGTATAAGATGCCCTGCTTTTTGATATGACCTTTGAACTTAAATGACATACTAGAATTTAGTATCTCTGTAGTTCATAGACTGCCCCAAAGAAGATCTATTGACCAGATCTTGTTTGAGAAAAATAATATTTCCTTCACCGGTCATTGTCTTACCTGATCAATCAATGGTAACGATTAAATGAAACGCCTTCATTGCTCCTCATCACTTTTCAAAACTTCTAGCAAAAAATGTATCATAATGCCATTTTTTGTAATTTTTGTTGGGTGACACTGGGGTTTAATTTGCTCTTTCCAAAAACACACAACAATTCTTAAAAGTAAAAGGTTATGTTACCTTAAAGGTTGACTTGCAACAAAACTTGCATCAACATAAAGGGATTCCAACCTACGTCCGTTTTTTGAATTGTTTGTTTTGAGCTTTTAAGAGCTTGTAATCACATTTCTACATATTTTGCACCTACAACACAGCAGAATAAGACAGGGTGACAGGCCTGTAGCTCCTGGAACGGCGGCTAAGCCGCCCCAACCTTTTAGTAATTTTCGGCCAAGGGTACTAAGAATTGCAGTCTAAGCTCATTCACTTAGAATTTCCAACTACTGTACTAATTACTAGTAGTTGCTCTATCGCAACTCGAGATGAGCCTCACTAACCTAGTATTGGTTGTGCCTGCCACTAATCTAGTGAGTGAGAGATCTTTTTCAGCATTGAAGCAAATCAAAACATCGATGAGGTGCACTATGTGGCAGGCTGTCTAAATAATCTACTGATGTTACACATATATAAAGATGTTGAAATAGATACAGAATCAGTTGTGAAAGATTTCTGCCATGGACACATTGACAGAGCAAGAGCTATTGTTCTGTCAAAGTCTCTTACAAAAATCAGTAGTGTTATGAGTTTTATATCATTCGTTGAATAAAGAAAAAGTTTTGCCTACCATGAAACATAAACAATATATTTATGTAGATTTTGATGCTTACAATTAATTGCATTTAAGCATACTTTGAGGGTTGCTGATGCTTAAAAGGTGCAGAGCTTCGGGGTGCTGCCCCAAACCCTGTTTGAGGGCTTACACCGCCCCTAAACCCGCAGGTGTTCATAACTATAGTCCCCTAACATTTGCAGCCCTAACTTGCAAACAGGGCAGGCGTGCATGGTGAACCTTTTGATACCAAATAACTGTAATGTGAATTTTGTTGCAAGTCAACCTTTAACAAGATTTAATTGAATTAGTTGTTTTTTACAGAGTTCAATTAGATATTTTTTAGATTGCACATCATGCTAAACATTGCAATCTATATATATATATATATATATATATATATATATATATATATATATATATATATACATGTATATATACATGTATATATACAGTCAAACATGGATAACTCGCACACGGATAGCTCGAACACATGGTTAATTCGAACGGTTTCTTTGGTCCGCTCCCACGTAATGATAAATTGCTATAGATAATTCGAACTCAACACTGTTAACTTTAACTGTTTTTTGCCCAACGGCTACCGAAACGGTTGTTATCGCTTTAGAAAATCACTTTATTCCAAGCCATAGAGGTAAACCTCAACTTTTCGTAATTCATAAGCGTCGTTATTACTACCATCGGCAAAATATTTTTGTCAACGACTTTTCTAAAAGTTTGGTGAAATTTGATTTATACCAAACATCCGCTTAGTGATCGCCCTTCGGAAGCGAGGTAAAGTGAGGTAATCTTTGCATAAACTTCAAGAAAAATCGGCAAAATTGATTGTGGGTAAAACGCTCAAAAGAAAAAGATCGTCTTTTCTTTTCAGCATTTTAACAACGATCAAGTTTTGCCAATGTCAATCTAAAAAACGTCATGGCAATAACATCACCTCAAAGAACGAACCAATCTCAAGTGATGGAAAAATCTCTATACTTTTGGATAAAAACGTTTTAAACTTTACATTAGAAGCATTTAATTTGAAACAAGCCATTTGTGCTTTTGATTTATATTATAGTTTGCATATGTACATGTATCTACTAATAAAAAAGTAAATACATGGACTTGTGACAGTGCTCTGATAACTTGGACGTTCGGATAATTCGAACACTTTCGCTCGGTCCCGTGAAGTTCGAGCTATCCATGTTTGACTGTATATATATATATATCTCTCAAAGTTTGTGTGTGTGTATGCGTGCGTGCGTGCGTGTATATGCGGCGTGTGTATGTGGCGAGTGTATATGCGTGTGTGTGTGCGCGTGTGTTCTGCTATAGCACACGCACACACGCACATCCATCTGTATATCAGAAGATTTGATCTCGGACCCTCCCATTTGCCAGTCCAATCTCTTACCAATTAAGCCACATGAGCTTGATGGATTCCTTTGGCAATATATGTCATTATGTAGGTGCAAATGCGCTACCGTTCTCCGTTAAGTCGCAACGTCATGGAGAGCAGTCCCATAATTTGATGCTGCTTAAACATCAGAGCAAGTAGTTACACGTAGCTCTTATTCGTAAGCTTGCTCAAATTAGCCATTGGCAATGTGCCAGGCTAATGGGAAATGGCCGGCAACTACATTACTTCTCATTGTTTATAACATAGACCTATCAACTATCTGTAATTAATTATACCCACTAACTAATTGACCTATTAACTATACCTATTAACTTTATACGTATAATTAATAGGTTTATGGTTTATAAGCTGACTTTTTATACCCGTACAACACCGGGTTTCCACTAGTAAATTCATAGATTATAAACTGTATTGAGATCATAGAGTAAGTTGTAATTGCAGTGCTTCAAGATGGCTGCTCCGTATGCTGACCGACATGTATTTATCGACTTCGATTTTCTACGTTGTAAAGAAAACTATCTGTCCTCCTTACTCTCCACAAAAGTAAATACACCCAGTGTATTAGCCACAAGAATATATATTAGAGCAATCCATATATAAATCTGGTTGTTTGTGTGTCGTCTGTGGTTCTGTCATTCGGTCTGTCCAGCTACAGCCATTAAACTTGTAGAATAAAAGGCTTGCATCATGTTGGATTTGTACTAATAAAAATTTCACCCGCAAGTCTGGAAAGTAATCATCTAACCACAGGTCTATGCAGGTTCTTGCGATTCAATTGCTTTTACTATATAAACAGTATACCCTTCTCTCGATTTCCCATCCTAAATGACGTATTAATTAATACATTACGCCGACGGGTTACAATGCCCGTTATCAAATATTTTTTGCCAACTCTATAAAACACGATGATTTTTGTCCTCGCCATACTAGGGCCAATTGATTTTTCGTCATACGATAATAACAAAAAAAAATTTTGAAAACAAAATTTGGCTATGTTTGTACTGATTATGGTGAAATCACACGAATGTCGATATGCTATTTGCTGAAATACCTCCCACAATGCCGGAAAGTTCAGCGTCAATAGTTATAGTAAAAATGAATTCGCAAACAGATAAGTAATAAAATTTTAATTCAAAGTTTTAAATTTACTAAAATACAAACCAAAACCTCCTTGAAGTATGTGTTTAGTAGACTAAATTCATTTAAGTTAGATTTAGTGTTTATGTTACACGTTTGTCTCGAAGGCAAAAACTCTCCACAGTACCTTCTACACAGAGTACATTATAATGTCACATTTCCATGCAGATCACAATCACAATCACGAAATGCACAAAAGTTATTGTAGATAGCTATAGTTACTAATATATATGGTAACATATATGGTTATATGGTTAACATATTCCTTTGTTACTGTTTTTTAATAATGACGAGTTTGATGATTTTACCAAGTGTTTGTTTTAGATAATGACTATGATTTCTATGCCACTCTAATTGTATACCAAATGATTCTCCATTGTAACTGTAGCAAAACAGACTATATTCAGTCATTACTTGCTAATGATTTCTAATGATTACTAGCGGAATGCTTGGCATTGCACTGGTATTATAAATCAGCTTATAAACCACAGACCTATTAAGGTATAGTTAATTAAGTATAGTTAATGAGTCTATATTATAAACAATGAGTGGTAATGTAGTTGCCTGCCACTTGCCATTAGCCTGGCACATTGCCAATGGCTAATTTGAGTAAGCTTACCAATAAGATCCAACTACTTGCTCTCGCAATTGAGCACATATAAAATTACATTGCTGTCTCCGTGACATTGCGCCGTAACGGAGAGCGGGAGTGTATTTGCACCCACATAACGACATATCTCACCTGATGTACCCATTAAGCTCGTGTGGCTTAATTGGTAAGAGATTGGACTGGTGAAGGGGAGGGTCCGAAATCAAATGTGATACGGATTCTTGGTTCTAACAGCTATAGCTGGACATACACACTAAAACAATCTTTGAAAAATATATATATTGATTGAGATAGGCTCTGCGCCTTTTTTATCACTGTGAGCAATCTCCTGTAGCTCGGCATCCCGAGTCAGGTAACTGGCAGCTGAGTTTCCTGCTGTGATAATGAGACTTGGCACTCGACGTTGGTCATGCGAATGGTCTCACCAGCCCTGGACACAGCGCTCTGCCGTTAAGATGTCTCTAATGTTCTGCCTCCAGATACTTATTATCAGTTCAGATTCTAACATTGTGTTGATATGTAATTTGTTAGTCTCACTGCGTAAGATCAAATGATTTTTCTTGTATATGATTTATTGTGACTGTTTACTTATGGGATTTGACACAGGAGCAATTGTGATTGGATGCTGTTCCTAACACCACTAATGGTGCTTGAGTGATTTGAACCCCTGACCTACTGATCATAAGCCAGCACTCTAACCACTCACCCACGGCTGCTCCCTATTGAACTGAAATGACGACATGACCATATGCTGAAAATGAAAGTTTCAAAGATTGTTTATTACCTAAATTTACATGAATTTCAGACTTTTCACACCAAAATTTGTCATCAAAACCAATTTTTGTGTCAAAATATTGATGTTAATTTTGGTGTAAACGCGTTGGAGCACCAAGTTGAAATTATTACCGCAACTGACACCATGTTAGCCATAAAAAATAATCACATGGTATGGTAAGCTTCCACAGTAAACTTAAGTAAAAACACACCTATGTGTCTGTCACATTCACTAGTTGACTAGTCCATTCCACAGTAGGTTGATTGACACATGTCATAGTAGGGCCCGGTGTGTCTGTAAATGAAGTCATTCTTTGCCTCGGAGCATCGCATCACTTCGATCTGACTGGAGTAAGCTTTTGGGAATTGGTCTTGCACACCAAATGCTTCGACCCTTTTAACCACGCCTACATCGGTCGGCATCTCGGCATCGGTCCAGTAAGGCCATAAACTACCACAGCTCTCATACTTTGGCGCAGAGTCGAGCATTCTACTTCCTGCTTCACCCCTGAATCTGAACCACTGCAAGTCCTTTCTTTCGTCACATGCCCGTCCAAGGAGTGAAGACGGTCCACCAGGTTTTAAACCTTTTCCATCATGGTCTTTTCTCCAAGGCTGGGTGAAGGTCGTTGCATTCTCACACTCCGGTGGCTGAGGGTAGGATTGGTGCGAGAGTTGACAAACTGTTAGCTGGTAGCTCAATGCTCTGTAGAAGGCCTGTTCAGCTTCGGCGTCGCTGTGATACTGGTCTCTTGGTTGTCTCGCCGGTTCCTTAAAATCAGGACAGTAGGCGGCTAACAGATTTCTGAACACTTCAACACGGGAATGATAAAGATCATACTGCTGTTTGCTTGAGTCATTAACGACAGCGCTGCCTCCTAGTTGAAAAATGACAGCTAATAAGAAAGCGAAGAGAAAACTTTGCATGATAAGTCCACAGTGCTCCTCTTAAGGTAGATTAAAAGTCGATAAATGGCCAAGCACCCATCTCAATATTACTGTTTTTTCACCAGGGGTGGATATAGATTGTGACAAGAATAAAAGGGGAAATTTTTACGATACAGACCTATGCTTTTGAATAGTTAAGATACTTTCTATATAATTTATATTAGATCAATGATAACTGTATGAAGTCATTTACAAATGAAATTAATTAGAAACTCACAAACAAATAATACTGGTTGCTAATTTGTATTCCATTACATGTTTTGTCAACCTAAAGCCACATCTGGTAATTCCCATGTAGGTAAACATGGTTTTTAATAATCGGGAAATGCCAGGCATCGAGTTAGTATGAGTATAATTAATATGTGTAATATATTAAAATAATATAATTTCACATAATAATATATGATGAGTATATATTATAATAGTAGCTGTAACTTGTCTTTAATAGCTGTCATTAACTGGAAAATTATCTATCATGACGGCTGGTCAACTCGGTCAAATATTTAAATGAGAAAAAGTGTTTACATATTTTCTCCCAGTTAGCGGTTGTTGTCTTCTCTCACTTGACCTCGGATTTAATTCCGATGATTTGTTTTTCTGGCAAACAAAGGCTTTGACTGGCAAAGCAAAAACTTTGAGACTATTTCAGCTCTGCCAAGTTGCGATAACTGGATTTCAATGCTCTCAAATACCTCAGCACTATACTAAACAGTATAAGATGCCTGCTTTTGGATGTGATCTGTGAACTTCAAAGACACACTAGAATGTAGTATCTCTGTAGTTCACAGACTGTTCCAAACAAGATCTGTTGACAAGATCTTGTTTGGGAAAAATATTATTTCCTTTGATTGGTCATTGTTCTACTTGATCAACCAATGGTAAAAGTTGAAAGAAACGCTACCGTTGCTCCTTACCACTTCACCTCTCAAAACCTCCCCCAGAAACTAAACTTATCATATCGTTTTCTGTAATTTCTGTTGGGTGACGCTGGGGTTTAATTTGCTCTTTCAAGAAAGAAGAAAAATTTCTAAAATTAAAATGTTCTATTACTTTAATAGTTAGTATCATTTTTGTTAAGATAAAACCTTGCTAGCAACCAAAGTTTGCATTAATCAACTGAGTGAGTGGGAAAAATACGCAACAACAACTAGCAATGTGAACCATGAGCAGAATGAACTAGTAAGGAGATGAACTAGTAATGAGATGAACTAGTAATGAGATGAACTAGTAATGAGATGAACTAGTAATGAGATGAACTAGTAATGAGAACCAGCAGCTGTTTATACAACCGATGAAGCAATGGCCACGGGTTTCACTAAAGAGTAACAATTACAACCGTAAGGAAGATGAGGGATGCTTTAATATCTATTCTTGTAGTTTTATTGTTTGTATGTACAGCAGCGAGTTATGAACGAGACTACGGCGCTCAAATATTGCTTCTCAAACAGCTCATCGAGGTTAAATGTCCATCTTACATTCTACCCGATTTCCCGTCAGCAGGCTCAAGCGTAGCGGCAGAGCAAAGGACTCAATACGGTGTACTCATGAAGATCTTACTGCGCTGTCAAGTCACAGACAAATTTACAAGAGCACCACCTGCTGCCACTTTGGAGTCAAAAGAGTGTCAAGCAGCAACTAACCTGAATGAGTCATGGCGGCTTGATCACGAGGGTGGCTACTACCAGCCTGGCGGTGAGCAGTCATCAGGTGGCTTTGCGTGTGACCATCGTAAAGGTTTGCAGTGGTTTAGATTCTCGGGTGAAGGAGGAAACAAAATGCTAGATAGCTGTCCTCAGTGGTTCAGCTGTGGTGCAAGATATCCATACTGGACTGACGATGCAATGCCAGAAGATGTCGGGGTTATGAAAGAGATAAGGGTCTATGGAGTTGTCGGAAATGACTGTAGGCACGTCAGCAGGCCAATGGATGTAATCTGTTGCTCTCGCAATACTAAGTATGACTATGTCTATCGATACAAGGGACCCTACATGAGCTCATGTTCCAACGCATTCTGTGGAATGTCATGATTCACTGGCTGAAACGTTAGTTATCTTCAAAGAAATTAAAGTCACTTTTTCAAGTGGGTATAATAAATATTATTATTACCAAATTTTATTTAAATAAAAATGATATGTATCTAGTTGTGAATGAGAGCAGCCGTTGAACATGAATTCAAATATCGAATATCCAATTGACTTGGGGAATTAGAGGTGCGAGTACAGTATTGCTATACTCACACCTCTAGTTACACCCCTGGATACAAACACTTACTTCAATACACCCCTAGATACAAACACTTACTTCAATACACTCCTGGATACAAAAACTTACTTCAATACACCCCTAGATACAAACACTTACTTCAATACACTCCTGGATACAAAAACTTACTTCAATACACCCCAGTATACAAACACTTAATTCAATACACCCCTATATACAAACACTTCACTACACCCCTGTATACAAACATCTACTTTGATACACTCCTATATACAATCATTTACTTCAATGCACCCCTGTATGCAAACACCTACTTCAATACACCCCTATATAGAAACACTTGTTTCAACGCACTATTGTAAACAAACATTTACTTCAATACACCCCTATATACAAACACTTACCTCAATACACCCCTATATACATTGCATGATACTGTATCATTACATGGTACAGTATCCTTGTCAGTCCACACAAATCTAACTCATAGTTATTCCAATCACATCACATTTTATTGATGAAATTGCTGCCAAAATACGCAAGTGAAAACTAATAGATTTAATCGTTTAATCGGGGATTGCGAATTTATGTAAATTGTAGGAAATGCTGTATTTTATAAACTTTTACTAGTTTAGGTATAAATCTATTAAATGCTGCATTTTTACAGTTTTTTCAGTAATGTAATGCCTGACCAAAGTATATATCTATTGTACTAACAGCAAATTTATATAACTGTGCCAAAACCGTTGGCTTTGTTTTTTGGCTGACTATGAACTGCTAACAGGAAGTGATCAGGTTGTTGAGCAACCTACTCTCAGACAATTTTTATGCGAACAAGTTTTAAAAATTTGATGGGAAAAATGAGGTATGGAGGCAGATTAGTCCATTCTAGTAACCGTAACTTCAGACAAATCAATACGATGTATTGAGTGGTGGGCAACAGAACTAACATGTAAATTATTATATAGTATAACAAATCCATTTATCTACATGAGTCATAACTGCACTATTGCAGACATTAAAATTAGCTTCCCAGATCAAATGTCTATCATCTATACGAGCTATTCTGTTTGCGCACTGGAGCAGGATTACCTCACTGAAACATTAATACAATTGCCAAAAACATCAACAGAATCTCAAATTACATGACAGAACGCAAATGACCAAGATGCATTGCAATGAAGATAAGTATTAGGATTTTATCAGCTTAAAATCTCTATGCCGAGATAATGAACTACATTCAACATCATGTGGTATCAACTTATCAGAATCATTTTGACACAAAGAACTGGTGACAGACTGTCAATATGTGACAGACTTGTCAACGGGTGAGACTTGTCAATAGGTGAAAACCTGTCAACAGATGACAGACTTGACAATAGGTGGCAGACTTGACAATAAGCGACAGAATTGGCAACCGGTGGACTACTTGTCAACAGGTGACAGAGTTGTCAATAGGTGATAGACTTGTCAATAGGTTACAGACTTGGCAATAGGTGACAGATTCGTCTTTAGGTGACAGACTTGTCATCAGGTGACAGACTTGTCAATAGGTGACAAAGTTAATAAAGCTTTTTTAACTCTCGTTATTTGCTTGCATGATACAAATTCAAAAACAAGAGAATCGGGAAATATTGTCAACACCACCAGTTTGTTCTAATAGTTTGGTATTAACAGCTAAAGATGAAATGGCTGGCAGACAAGCTGGAGCTCTGGCAAAACAGTTGATTAGCTTTTACCTTTATAAGACGCCGCATCCAGATAATAACTAGACGATTTCAATGTCGTCATCTTGGAATTAAGACTCAACTCAACCTAAATGATTTGAGTCATGGCAGCAGCTAATAGAGCTGCATCATCATCGCTACTGGAAAGAAGCCAAGGTAGAGCTATAGACGGGAAGGCCAAAAAAGAAGATTATACAATGCAGCTTAGGCGTTTTGATAACAAGAAGTGATTAGGTTGAAGATGTGTGGATAGCTTTGAAGAACCTTGTTACCAATGATATATGTTCGAAATAGAAATCTTATTACAATTGTTAATATTACCTTTTTTAGTTCCAATGGTTCATCTAGCCATAAAAATATCTCATTCTCGTCCCAAGCAAAAATAGAACAGCTGTCTTCCAGACATCCACTGCTGTCACCGACAACATTTCTACTTCTGAGTTTATAAAATAAGAGCAAAATAATTTTATTAATTTAGGAACAGCCACTCTCTCACCCACCACCAATTGAAATACTGCATAAAAAGAAAAAACCAAAAACTGCAATTTGGAGTTGTCACCACCTAAAGCATGAATACATAACTCCTACAGTGAATTGCATTGCAAACAGAGCAAGTATGCCAATGGATATAATAACCATGTAGCTATGTACCACCATATAGTGTGCTAAAAACAAAAAAAAAGACTAGAGCACAGATGTAAAACTAAACTAGATTACATGATATTCAATGTCAGAAAGATGAGTGCTAGAAGAGTGCATTGGATTGATTAGGGCATTGTTTTAGGAAATAAGCTAGGAAACTAGATATCCCTCCTGAGGTGAAGGGCTTTGCACAGATCAGTTTTTACAAGATAATGCTCATAAATATCTATGCAAGAAAAATGTTCAAATTTACTCTTCGCATAGAGGATTGTTTGGTTTCTGGTATTTAGTCAGCCATCTTTGACCCGATTTGTTTGTTGATCTCTTCAAGGATCTTGGCAATGTAGAGGCTGTCAGCAGGTGTGTATTCCTCGCACTCAAGCTTGCCTGCAACACAGGAGAGTTGATGTAGAATACTTATTAGCCCTATTACATGTTAGAGTTGAAAAAGAGATACTGGGGAACCTCGGTTCTCGAACACAATACGCTCCAGAGGGTTGGTCGAAAACCGAGTTGTTTGAGATCCGAAACAGGTTTGCCCATTAGAATTAATATATGTAAGTTTTAATCCATTCCAAGTCGATTTAACAACTTCGGTACAGTATTTTTTAACATTTTACACCATAAACTGTACTGTATACTATAAATAAAAAACGAGTAGATATCGATTGTGTTTAAATTTAATAAAAGCTTTTCTATCTATGATGATGAAAAAATAAAACAAAAAGTAAACATTTCATATGCTTTGCTCTTAAAATATTGAAAACATTAAAGGCTAAGATACAAAACCAAAAATCGCAGAAATTGATAATGAAACAGCAAAAAAAATGCAACAGATCAGTTGCATCAAAAATCGTGTGAAAAAGAAAATAGAAACATCAATGGCATGTTTACTTCACATTGTTGAAGAAAAATCCTCCTCCAAAACAATTTAGAGTAATTCGACTGGAGGTGTTGTGTCCCTAGAAAATCTTTTCTGTAGAGGCGACGTCTTCCCAGATGGCTCCTTTTTGTAAAGCATTGATGACGCGAAACTTTTCCCTTTTTTGAGAACCTTCTGAAAGTGGCTCATAACAACGTTGTTAAATGTATAAACATGCTGTCTCCGGAGCTGTTCCGAACGTTTAATTCAAATGCGCATGTTCCGGTTTGGTCGAGGTCCGAGACGAACAAATTTCAAAGTTGTTGGTTGAAAACTGAGTTAGTCGAGTACTGAAGCGTTTGAGAACCGAGGTTCCACTGTACACAGAAAAGACACAAGCCTGCTTTCAGTGAGGAGATGCACACCTGACTACGGTGAAGATATGCAGACCTACAGTGAAGAGATACAGACCTGCTTACAGTGAAGAAAGACAGACCTACCTACATGGAAGAGATACAGCCCTGCCGATGGTGAGGAGATACAGACCTGCTTACAGTGAGGAGATACAGACCTAACTACAGTGAAGAGATACAGAAATATCTCCAGTGATGAGATACAGTCCTGTCAATGGTGAGGAGATACAGACCTGCCTACAGTAAGAAGATACAGACCTGCTTACAGTGAGAAGATACAGACCTGCTTACAGTGAGGGGATACAGACCAGCTTACAGTGAAGAGATGCAGACCTACCTACAGCGAGGATATACAGCCCTGCCAATGGTGAAGAGATACAGACTTGCCTACAGTGAGAAGATACAGACCTACCTACAGTGAAGAGATACGGACCTACCTCCAGTGAGGAGATACAAACCTCCCTTCAGGGAAGAGATGCAGACCTGATTACGGTGAAGAGATGCAGACCTACCTACAGCGAGAAGATGCAGACCTGCCTACATTAAACTATACAGACCTGCCTACAGTGAGGAGACACAGACCGGCTTACAGTGCAAAGATACAGACCTACCTACAGAGAAGAGATACAGCCCTGCCAATGGTGAGGAGATACAGACCTGCTTACAGTGAGGAGATACAGACCTCCCTTCAGTGAGGAAATACATCCCTGTCAATGGTGAGGAGAAAAAGCCTTGTCAATGGTGAAGAGATACAGACCTGCCTACAGTGAAAAGATACAGACCTACCTACAGTGAAGAGATACAGACCTACCTACAGTGAGGAGATACAGACCTGCCGATGGTGAAGAGATACAGACCTACCTACAGTGAGGAGATACAGACCTGCCGATGGTGAAGAGATACAGACTTGCCTACAGTGAGGAGATACAGACCTACCTACAGTGAAGAGATACAGAAATACCTCCAGTGAGGAAATACAGCCCTGTCAATGGTGAGGAGATACAGCCCTGTCAATGGTGAAGAGATACAGACCTGCCTACAGTGAAGAGATGCAGACCTACCTACAGCGAGGAGATGCAGACCTACCTACAGCGAGGATATACAGCCCTGCCTACAGTGAGGAGATGCAGACCTGCCTTCAGGGAAGAGATGCAGACCTGATTACGGTGAAGAGATGCAGACCTACTTACAGCGAGGAGATGCAGACCTGCCTACATTAAACTATACAGACCTGCCTACAGTGAGGAGATACAGACCGGCTTACAGTGCAAAGATACAGACCTGCCTACAGAGAAGAGATACATACCTGCCTACAGTGAGGAAATACAGACCTACCTACAGTAAAAAGATATAGAAATACCTCCGGTGAGGAGATACAGCCCTGCCGATGGTGAGGAGATACAGACCTGCCTACAGTGAGAAGATACAGACCTGCCTACAGTGAGGAGATACAGACCTGCCTATAGCGAACAGATACAAATTTCTGGGGTGAAGAAATACAGACCTGCTCGTATAGCTTCCGAGGCAGCTGCGCATTCATAACTTAATCCAGCAGAATTCTCAAAGTTATACGCATTTGCTGGCTGGTCTGGCAGGTCAAAGCTGTAGCTGTCTCCATTGGGTAGCTTAATAGATGTAGGGCAATGGAAGGGGTCGGGCAGCTGCAATCATTCAATACAATCACACAGGTGAAAATTACACCATACAGCTTCCGAAAGTGAGCAAGTGATGTTAGTGTAGGATATAACAGTCATGCCTATCTCATGCCTCATTTGCTGGCCGTTATACCTCGGTTTCACACAAACTATCATACGGATTATTTACCTATGAAACAATGTCATTTATGGTTAATTATTTGTGAATTTTTTTATTTTTGGAAGATTATCATTTATTGCTGGCAATTTTTTATTTTTATACTTATATGCAGAAGTAGCAGCACATCATTTTACTTAAAGATAAATTTAGACAAAATTTCAGTAAACTTTATCAGAAAGAATCGGTATTTTTCTATCATTTTTTATCATTCTATCACTTCTATCATTGTGTTTTTTATTTTTGAGTTGATCTGACTGCCAGGATGTTTCAAGATTAAAATTGATAAAACTTGATCGAGATTAAAACGTCCAAGTCAACCAAAAGTGTGATTATGACGTATATAAGTGCAAATACAAACAGAATAGACACGCATAACACTTCAACTTGACCACAATATCACCACAACGATATCAACTTGTGATGTCATTTCGCATAGGTATATTTTTCTTTAAGCGCGATCAAGTTTTATCGATTTTAATCTTGAAACATCCTGGCAGTCAGATCACCTCAGACATCAAATACAAGCACAAATGATAGAAAAATACTGATACTTTCTACAAAAATCTATAAACAAAAATTGTGTATGTTCACCTGTAAGGTCGGCTGAGTACTGTAAGTTCTATTATCACTTTCTCGTGAAAAAGTTAGAGTATTAAAGTTGCCAACCGCCTTAACGCAACCGTTAGTAGTAGTTAGTAGTAGCTGGTTATGAACAATGACTCAGACATAATACAAAAAAGGAGGTCGACAGAAATTGTTATCATGCTAGTTACTTGTATTGATCTCTTTTTGGTATGTCAGCAGACATGAACAAATACTTACCTAATAATTAAATATTTAAACATAAAAAACAGTTTGATAAATGAGTCAATCATTAACTAACTGTAAATTATGAGTTACAAAGCGTGAAATTTGGAGTTGTCTTCTAATTCATTCCTACCAAAATAGAGAAAGGGCAAACTTTCTTGTAGTTTTTTAACATTCCGGAAATCCATTAGTTACAATGTTCAGTGAACCAGGTGCACTTGTCCTACTGATTAGGTAAATGTTGGCAAACTAGAGACTCAAGAGCCTCTATCATCGTCAATACTTTCCAACCCCTTGCATAATAACAATCACTTCAATGCACCCCTGCATACTAAAACTTACTTCAATACACCCCCATACACAAACACATATTTCAATACGCCCCTGTACATTAACACTTATTTGCATATGCTCCTGCACACTTACATAGATTCACTTAATACACCCCTGCATAGTAACACTTACTTCAATACAGCCCTGTCTATTTACACTCTCTACAACACACCAAAATACACCCCTGCACACACAAAAATATTTGAATCCATGCCCGTGTATTAATAATTACTTCAAAACACCCCTTTATACAAACACTTATTTCAGTACACCCCTTTATACAAACACCTACTTCAATACACCTCTGTACACAAACACTTACTTCAATACACCCCTGCATTCCAGCCAGCCTGGCTGTATTACTCAATTTATACTTGCTGCTGCACTTGAGGACAGCCCGTCTGTTACCAGAGAAAACTAGTATAGCGTCCCATCCAGAGTCGACACCTACAGATAAATATCCAGGCTATGTTCCAAAATATCCCTCAATAGCACTGCTTACATCTATGAATATAATATATTGATAGCCAGGGTATGTCAGCTTATCACAGCAAGCATGGGCAACACTGGTCAGAGTAACAGTAGGCAGATATACCAGTATTCATGAGGTCAAATTATAGACATAATTTCGGTTATCGTATGTCTATTAGCCATTTATTTCAACTGTACAAACCAGAAAATGCCTTTAGTTTTAGCAGTCACCTTTCAGTTCAATAACTCCTTATGCTAAACCTGATTTCAAGAAATGAGCCTTTCCAAGGGGTTTTGTTGTAATCTGTCTGCATAGTAAAAGCCAAATTGGAAGAAATGCTCTAGATACAACATATGTCTGAATTAACCAATGGCATAGACATAAAAAGCACCTGTAGGGTATAGATCTCCTCTGGCGATTATCTCTATGGGTTCCTCCCTCTCAAACACAAGCCGCACAAGATTAACTAGATAGACGCCAAGATCGAGGCTTGCCCCTCCTCCCAGATCTCTCAAGTTCAGACGAGGAACATCTGAAATGGCGAGTCCAAAGCTCGCCTCCATGTGTACGACCTTACCGACCGTCTCTAAAGGGAACAGAAGATAAGCGTTAAATACAGTCAAACATGGATAACTCGCCCACGGATAGCTCGAACACATGGTTAATTCGAACAGTTTCTTTGGTCCATACCCACGTAATGATAAATTGCTATAGATAACTCAAACTCAACACTGTTAACTCGAACTGTTTTTTCCCAACGGCTACCAAAACAACCGCTACCAAAACGGTTGTTATCGCTTTAGAAAATCACTTTATTCCAAGCCATAGAGGTAAACCTCAACTTTTCGTAATTCATAAGCGTCGTTATTACCACCATCGGCAAAATATTTTTGTCAACGACTTTTCTAAAGGTTTGGTGAAATTTGATTTATACCAAACATCCGCTTAGCGATCGCCCTTCAGAAGCAAGGTAAAGTGAGGTAATCTTTGCATAAATTTCAAGAAAAATCGGCAAAATTGATCGTGGGTAAAACGCTCAAAAGAAAAAGATGTCTTTTCTTTTGAGCATTTCAACAACGATCAAGTTTTGCCAATGTTAATCTAAAAAACGTCCTGGCAATAACATCACCTCACAACAAACCAATCTCAAGTAATAGAAAAATCTCTATACTTTTTGATAAAAACGTTTTAAACTTTACATTGGAAGCATTTAATTTGAAACAGGCCATTTGTGCTTTTGATTTATATTATAGTTTGTATATGTACTGATGTCTTTTCTTTTGAGCATTTCAACAACGATCAAGTTTTGCCAATGTTAATCTAAAAAACGTCCTGGCAATAACATCACCTCAAACAACAAACCAATCTCAAGTAATAGAAAAATCTCTATACTTTTTGATAAAAACGTTTTAAACTTTAAATTAGAAGCATTTAATTTGAAACAAGCCATTTGTGCTTTTGATTTATATTATAGTTACTCACTTACTCATTTATTATTTCAGCATCTAGTCATCTATTATTTTTATGTCGGAGGTGATCTGACTGCCAGAATGTTTCAAGATTAAAATCGACAAAACTTCATTGCAGTTAAACGCTCAGAAGAAAGATACGCGCCAAAATGATGTCACTAGTTGCGAGTCCCTAGTCTAGTCCTAGTCAAGTCTTACACTAGTGCCTGTCTCTCTTGTTATTAATATCGGCAATTGTGTTCAAGTTGGAACGTTACGCGTCTCTTTTCTGTCGGTCTCTTTGCAACTATAGACGTCATAATCAAGTTTTTTTGAATCTAAGCGTTTTTACCGTGATCAAACTTTGCTGATTTTAATCTAGAAACATTTAAAAGTAGTTAAAAAGCTCAGATTCAAGCAAAAGTGCAATTACGATGCCTATGAACTATAGCTGAACTTCGGCAAAGATAACAATAGAATAGAACGTGATAACTGATATCAATAACGAGAGAGACAGGCAGCCATGCAGCTAGTGACATCATTTCAGCACATATTAATCTTTTGAGTGTTTTAACAGGCCCCAGGGCTGATACTCTGAAAGAAACACCCACCTGGATAGGCCAAGACTAGGATATTGTACCCCCAATCACCTGGTTGGTCAACTTGAATTTGGATATTGTACCCCCAATCACCTGGTTGGTCAATTTGAAACACACCCCCTAAACACTGGGAGTTCCCTAGAGGGCACCCAGGTTCCACGCTCTGCTAAACATTTAATATGATTCATGCATTAATAAAGCAGAAACAAGCTACAAACAAAATTCCCAATTTCATTTTTATTTCGGATTTCTTGTTTGTTTAGTACAGTATTGCAAAAATGATCGTTTTTCTTCTGCAAACGAATTATTTTTTGTTGTTAACAGAGACCAATATATTTTAGTTTACTATTGGTAAAAAATTAAACAAAAAAAGGCAATTAGCTAACCATAAATCTATTTATAAAAACCGTTCGTGTGGCGACATAATAGTCGCTCTGCCCACTAACGTCAGTATCGCAAAACGGCAAAATGTCGGTATGACTGCAAAAGGGTTAATAAAACTTATTCCAAACATCAACCATCAGAATATCATTTTAATTTACAAAGAAAAACAATGAATATCAATGAAATAAATATATCATTCATTCTGAGTATATTGCTAAAGGGTTACTAAGATAATGCTGTGTCGACTGTCTCCTTTACCTTCCTTTCACATCAGCAGGCAAGCAGTAGCAATCTGCATTAAAATGAAGACTGGATTTTCGGTGCAATTTTTGGTATCACTTTGGCTGAATAAAACCTTAATGATCATGGGCCCTTTTTACTGGCTTGGTTGTGGAAACCCCCCCCCCCCCCCTAAAGTAGCAAATTCACTGACAGTGCCCCATGGTCTAAACCCCCCCCCAAAACGTGATTTTGGGCCGAACCTAATGGGCCTTTCAGGGAGAGTATCAGCCCTGGGTAACAGGCAGCCTAGCAGTTTTTAACTCTGCACTCAGATAAGCTCAAACACCAAAAACAATCACAAATGATAGAAAAATACCGATGCTTTCTGATAATGTCTACGAAAATTTTGTGTACGTTCATCCTTAACACCGCACTATAAGCTGTAGCTTTACTGTATCCACTAGCAGTTGGATAGGATAATACAATCATAGTGTAATACTCGGAATGAATATGTGATACTATGAAAGGATATGACAGCAGTAACAGGTGTTGGCACTGCTAGCAGTATGTATAGTAAGAACGGGCTGCATCAGCAAAATACTAAGAATATGGGTGGATGAAGCCAAAAAGTGTCACCCATGAATGTTGATTTCCTGGGTGGTTACGGTTTGTAAGAAAAAGCGAATTCTCATAGCATACTCAAAGGTGAGACAACTTGAAACAAAAGCCACGCCATCATCAGATGTAATTTTAACTAGGATAAAAGCTGTGTCCATCCACGTAGCCATGGTTGTAATTTGAGAAAAAGACTGCATCAAACGGGATTCGAACCTACCACATTCAGGATGACAGTCCAGCACATTACGGTTTGCACTAATTGTTCACATACCTATTCTCTGACCTTTATTATAGAAAAAGTGAACAAAAAATAATATAGATGAGGTTTAAAAACAAACCATTTATTGATAATTTCCGATGGCACACCCGACGATCACTCACGGCGCAGTCACGGTACTAGCATTGATAATGCCTGTTCTGTTCGTACCGGAGAGAGCTAGTTTACAAACAGGGCTTTTAGCATAGCAAAGATCTTGAGTAGTGAACAGTTTCAACATGATCTGCTAGTAAATCATTGTTCATAATTAACGTTAGTCTAGAACTTATTGTTAGCTCAAGGTTTTCCCAAGTGGTTTTTCCCGGAGAATTGAACTTTCTAGAATTGGTCGAAAGTGTTCCATACACCCTGCATTCTCAATAAACCAGTGTATCGTAACAACAAGAATGATGTAGTATAACAATGCATGTTGATACGGAGGCGGCAAATAGAAACGGTGCACCCATATACATGATTAAGGTGAACCAAGGCTATGTACCCATAGAAAGAATAAAGTATCAAGGTAAACTCGGGCTACATACCCAATGCTAATTGATTCTTAATCTCCATGTAGGTAGGAAAGAAGTTTGACCAGAGAGCCTACAATGACAACATATTGTATGAAGGTCATTCTGCAGTGACTCAGTTGAACTATGTGAACACAATGCATTAGGTGAGTTTGTGTGATGCAAACAATGTTGTCAAATCTGTACTGTTTGAATAGCTCATTGGCTATGATCTTTTCACCTGTAAGCAAACCATCTATACATTTTGGACACGTTGATGCGATTACGCATGAATTTAAAGCTAATGATAAATTCAATCTTACTATATAAAATTCCAAGTCATGGACTGAGATTTGTCTTCTCTTTAAAGAGGACAATACACAAAATCAAGTTTGATTCTTGTTCAAGCTTTAAGGCTAGTGATGTGAGAAACTCGACATCATTTTAATTAATAGTTTCAAGGTCTGTTTATTTTATCAGGGCAACAGAATACGAGCCAATTCAGAGTTACTGCTAAAACTATTAACTATAGAGTATGCTGTATGCAGTCAGACCAGGCCATAGGCATCCAATATGACAGAACGTATCTAAATATGCAAAAATATAACTATAGATAAAGGAAATGTCATAACATCTGCTATAAACATTATAGGCAGCTGCAAACTTCTGCTTTCTTTCTTCTGTATTACTAGGGCAGCAGTACCTAGTACTAGTACTAGGACCCTAGTACTAGGGTCCCTAGTACGTAAGACCCTGGTAAGACCCTAGTACTAGGGTCTTACCAGTACGCTGCCAAATTAAAACAACAAGAGCATACACTTGGCAAAGTTCCGTACAGGACTTTTACAAAAACAAAAATAATGCCAAAATTACACCAATTACGATAAAAGGAGTTGTCTTCTCAATGCTGATTAGGATTCAACAGTCATTATTGTTAGCCTAGCAGCGCCACCCCAACTACAAGCAGCAGGGTCAGCCATTCACCTGTGTATTATATATTTATTTCTGATCCACATTAATTTCATTTAATGGAGTAGGTGATTAGTTCCTGAAAAAGCTAGGTTTCGTCACATATTTATGGGCGGAGCTTGTAATGCCGATTGTGTTGTTTTCGAAACGGATAGTGAAACGCTTTAAAAAAAGCCTAAATGACTTTGAAGGTTAGTGGACCAATCTTTATTTTGAGTACAAAATCGGAATCAGCGTGGCTGATTTACATAGAAAATACGATAAAAGTTGTTCATGACAGTTATGGTTTAAGGCTAACTACAAGATTATCGTTATTTAAATCGAATTGGAGAACTTGCATCAATTTGACAGTTTGAATTTTTCACATAGTGAGAAGCAAAAACTTTACATAAATTTTTTACGTTATGTGGAATTTATGTTATAGAAGACATAGGTTATAGGAGTGCCTACTGTATAATTTTACCTCCATGAGAAAGAGACTCTTAGAGCTGGCCAAGTCATAGAGCTCTTTAGAGGCGCTGTAGTGAGTTGTCAGACTTTTCTCACAGAGAACGTGTTTCCCCGCGTTCAGCATCATTTTACAGACTTCAAAGTGCTGACCAGTCGTATTGCCGATGTAGACAATGTCTGTAAATATTACACATGTTCAGACCATAGAGTTATCTTCCCCTACAGTGTTCAGACAGTCTACACATCTAAACTGCTTTAGATGCTGGCTGCTGTGAGATTGCTGATCGCATTACCTGTCTGCAGCTTTTGACACTTAACTACCTGTTTGCAGCTGCCAAAACCCAACCACCTTTGCTAATGTTCCCTAATAACTTCAAATGACAATATAAAAAACAGCGTGCTTTTATATTGTAATTTACATATATCGTAACTTTTTTATATCATATTTTATAAAGAACAGTACTTCTACCTTTATTTCACTAATGTTCCTTAATAACTGCCAGTGACAATATAAAAAACAGCGTGCTTTTATATTGTAATTTACATATATCGTAACTTTTTTATATCATATTTTATAAAGAACAGTACTTACACCTTTATTTCACTAATGCTCCTTAATAACTTCCAGTGACAATATAAAAAACAGCGTGCTTTTATATTGTAATTTACATATATCGTAACTTTTTTATATCATATTTTATAAAGAACAGTACTTCCACCTTTATTTCACTAATGTTCCTTAATAACTGCCAGTGACAATATAAAGAGTAATATTTAAATGTAGGTTGACTTTTATTCCTGCCCGCATACAGCCTGCTCAAGTATTAAACATGAAACAGGAAGTTAATAAATCGAGAAAATTCTACAATGTATTTGTCTGGTTTCATCACAGGAAGTTGAATAAATATGAGTTTAATATTAAAAACACTTGAATTAATTGATGATGTATTCTCTGTGCTGGCAGTGCGTGTCTTTCAAAGACTGATGAGTTCTCATTCACTTGATTACATCATCAGAATCCCTAACTATTCCATACTAATCCATCGTTTTTTTGACGTCATCACCCTGTTTGCACCTGCGCTCGTTTACGAAAAAGCCGCCATGTTTGTAGAAACCGATCGTCATTCTCTTGATTAATAGTATTTTTCGGTGTTGTTTTGATACTAAAATAAAAAATTTGCAAACAAAAGCATTGTTTGCAATAATTAATTGCAAAAGCTTTGTGTTTTTAACGATAAAAGTTGTCTATAAAGATGGCAGACAATGATAGAATGACGTCACAAAAAACGAAGGATACGCTGGCAATCTCGTGTGCAGCGAGAGATCGGCATGTGTAATAAGTATGAGCACAATTATTCCATGATACAGCAAGGTGGTTGAGTAGTGCAGTTGCTAGTGTGTCTAGTCACTAAACTGAATATGTGAGTTCAATTCCCATACGGTGCATTTCTTTTTACTAACCTGTAAGTGTGACTTTAGACAAATGGAAGGACAGACAAACACAGCTAGTATTAAAGCACATAAATTACAAATTTTTTTATTGTATATTTCAGTACATCAGAGTCTTGGCTTTCGAATGAGCTATTGTTTGCCATGGTGAGACAGACATTGGTTGGTGTTTATAGGATTTCCCCAGAGCTCTACCGCGAAAAAATTTTCTGGCATTGTCTCGAAAATTGTGGCGTCACAATTCTCATATTCGTTGTTGTGTGTTATTACCGCTTATTTATCAACTATGAAAGTGACGATAATGACGCTAGTGGCAGGCGAAGGTAGGACAACTCCAGAGAACGAATGAAGATGACAAAGGAATCAGTGTCATTAGTTCTCCATGTACATATTATTTCTATGATAAGTACCTCAGACTCCAAGAACCATACTATATTTTCCTGATGATATTATGCACTAGCTCTTTATTTTTAATGTGATGTTGAGGGTGATGACTGAGACTAATTAATTTCAAGCATTGCGTGATCTCGCGAAAGTGCAATTGACATTTAGTCCTAGGGCCACACAACCGCAGGTCATAATTTAATCGATGTGATTGCATTGCCTTTGTCAACGATAGTACATTTATTGAAGCATAATTAATTAACCCAGAACATGTGTTTGTATTGGTCGGGCGTTAGCACGATCCGCAGGCATTGTTGATTATCTAGAATCTTAGTTTATTATTAGCACTTTCTGGGTTTAACAGCACCGATTGTCACAGAAAAACACAGCCTCAATGGCAGCGAAAGGGATCGACGACCTAAGGCTAAATGAGAATTATGACATCACACTTTGAGTACCTGAACCAAGTGGTTTTTTTGCAGGACGTACTATTGACACCCCGCTTTTCATAGTTCTATTATTCTTTGTGTGTTGAATATAGGCTCATTCGGAAGCCAAGACTCTGATGTATTGAAATATATAATAAAAAATTATGTAATTTATATGCTTTAAAGTAAAGATTCTCAAACCGTTACATATGCATGTATGGAGAGATTTGTTATTGGCAAACAGTTTCACAGATCTCAGATATTTAAATTATATAAAGACTTATACTAAATCAATACAATACATTACTTTATTGGCAATAATTCGCACTGCTTCATAAAAATACCATCAAAATGTGAGAAAATTGCTTTATAAAATATAATTGAGGGTTTATCTGAGACGAACCATAACAAGTTGAAGATTAGTAGGTAAAAATTATTGTTCATTATTCTCTGGTATCCTTCAGTTTTCAACAGCTGTCAGTAAATTAGAACAAAAGTTTAATCAACTTTTTCATGTGTAAATTTGTGCTAAAACCAATCAGGGATTTGCCTCCCTTTGTCTACATTTTTCACCAGCAGCGGATGCTAAAATGCCGAAGATTATGCACTTAATAGTTGAGTATATAATACTTCACAAAAGCAAATATAAAGAAATAATTACAATTTATATTGCTTTTGTAGATTTGTAGCCTACCCATACTGAATTTTATCTGACAAACTTTTGTCTGCTATTGCACATAGAAATGGGAGTTTCAATGGGTGTTCTCTTTGTTTTGAAATAAATTTGATAAAAACAAAAATTTAAGTAAAAGTAAATTTAACTGACATTCAAAGTTGTGCATATTGTGTATATATTAGTCAGTCCATAAATATTTTCGTAGAAAAAGCCTTTCCAAATGATGCCACCAAAAAATATTTATAACTAAACAGGTATTAGCCTAATTGGTATAATCTTGCATATCCAGAAAAGGAAATGGAAAAGCACGCATCGGAAATATCCTAGTCATAAGTCTTTTTTCAGGACGAATATTAGGACATCTGTGAAAATGTCTTTAAAAGCCTCGAGTAAAATAAAGTTACTCAGTAATAATACATTGCAAAGAGCGTTAAGTCTTTTAGCTAATCGAGTTAACGGTCGGATACACGACTATAACGATGAGATACCATTGGCCTGCATTCCTAATCGGGAGCAAGCACACCAAACAATTATAAATTTATTTACAATGAAATTACCCAGGATTAATATGAAGTTGTCTGCCCATACAGTGCATAGACATGGCCACTGTCACCTTTAAACAGGTAAAAGCTAAAGTCAACTCACTGATATTCTCATCATCAGCAACCTCCTGGTAGCTGCCATAAACAGTAGATATCCCATGATGCTCAGCAAATGTTTTTGCCCGGTCTAGTTGTCTAGCTCCGACAGCGACTACCTGATAAAACAGAAGTTGACTGATTAGAGGGCTTTAGTTGCAATTTTGAAGAATGAAAGCTAAAGAAATCAGGTAATACTGTACTTAACTGGCAGTGGCCGTGTTTACAGGTTATCATGTGCATCGCTGATCATTAGAGTGACTGAGATAAGAGAGAAAAGCAAACAAAACTCTATAACACTATCTCGGAGTGTTAAAATTCTGAACTTTTGTTCAATATGTGGAAAATAGTCTAAAATATTTGTTCCAAAATTTGTTGAGATCTAGAACACTCATAAATCGAGATTGGATTAACACCAGCTTCGCAACTGCTCTACAAAGCACACTAGAGACCGCAGTATCAGCAAAGTGCATCTCTCAGGTCTATAAGCTTTGGTGAATAGTATTTTTCTAGCAATTTCTATTTTGATACGCATTTAATAATTTTAAAATAGTTCCATTTTTATAATAACTTGAATGATTTCGTGGCAGAGCCTTGCAGATTTTTCTTTAAAAAACTGAATCAACAAGCCAGTCATGAAAAAACGACACAAGTCAATATGTCCTTATTAACCACTGCCTGCATGACAGCATCAACTCTAAAGGGTGCAGTATTACTCCAGTGTGCTTTGAACTTTACACAGAAAATACATACTATATATTTAAGCCATGGGAACTTCTCTTACTCCTGCAATGTATGGTTCAATCATGAATGTTAATAATAATATTTAATATAAACAATAAGAATTTGATAAAGAATAAACATAGAACAGTAACCAAGTGAAAATTAATGTTTTCAACAGTTAGACTATCTCAATGTGAGATCTATATGTAAATAAGGAGTTGTCACACCTTTATGAAGTTTAAATGAGGAATTATCTCACCTTATTATGTGCTGCCGCTGGACCTGTTGGGTCGTTCAAAGCATTGACAAAGTCATGGCATATTTTACCAGCTGATACGATCCCCCAGTACATGCGCTCCATTTCTTAACACGGCTAGAAGAAAATCAGATGTATTATAGACAGGCAGTAAGAGAGACAATACTTCTGCGACAAATAACAGGTACAGAATGAATTAAAATATGCAAAAGTTAGCTAAAAGGTTAAAGCTAAAATACCTAAACAGTCTGACAATAGCAGTTCTATGCAACAAAAAAATACAAAGCAATAATTGTGATTAATAGTTGTATCTGAGAATGGAGGCTACGCTATAGTAAGCACAGAGGCTATACTACAACAAACGCCGTAAACTGATAAGTAGTTTTTTATCAAATAACTGCTGCACTAATTTCAGTTTGTTTTTAAATGAACGGTTCATCTATATACATGTATATATTTCTCAAAGTTGATGTGTCGTTCCAGCTATAGCTATTATATCCTTGGATTAAAGAAACCATATCACAGAAGATTTGATCTCAGACCCTCCTGTTCATCAGTCTGATGCCTTAATAATTAGGCCACACAAGCTTGATGAACTCAATTAGTGATATATGTCGATATATCGAAGCTAATAGGCTATCACTTGTGAGCACGACGTAAAGTTATGGCGTAGCAGTAGCTCCTATTAGTAAGCTTACTCAAATTATCCATTGGCAATGTGCCGGACTAATAGAACCTGACACGCAGCTCTCATTACCTCTCATTGTTTATAAGCTGATTTTTAACACCCGGGCAACGCCAAGTAGCACAACTACTTTATTCATAAAGAATTCGTGAATCTTTGGGCCAATAAGCCTCCAGTTTTGCTTAATGTGCAAACTTAATATTTGATAATGGATAAATGATAAATTTATTATGCATGGCTTGGTTCCTTAGTAATCATTACATAACAAAATATTGCATGGAGCTGCAACAATCGAAGGTCATATAACTTTGCAATAACATTTTATAAAACAAAGTTCAAGTGACACGATAATGCCACTTCTGCGATTATATTCTAGAACATTTCAAAGTAAAACCTTGAAAACTTATCATTGACTAAAATATGCAACAAGCTAGTTAGCAGAACTACTAGCATTGCAAAAATTTATAAGATAATGAGAGGAGATCTTGGTGCATCTTGGTAATTAGTGTCGTACTTTGTTGTTGGAGCAAAGTTTGCAATTTCACTAAAACAGAAGCTGTATGCATTGATTAAAAAATTAAAAAAAACTGTTATAAAATTGATTCTAACTAACCCATAAACCAAGTTAAGGTAACCTAGGCTTTAAATATGATTAAAGTACAACATTACCGGCCTTTAGATATCTCAATGTTAGAAACAATTTGAAAATAATGGAATGTACTCTCTAAAAATCAAACATATAGACAGCAACTAAACATACAATGCAATAAAACTAAAACCCTAATTAGAGACACGCAACTGCAAACATGATTTACGAGAGCCTCATCTACTCGATGTTAATACTGTGTGGTGGATTTGCCACCACGTAAATAACGTTCTTTTTATAGGGAGTTGTGCCCTATTTTATTTTTATCTTTTTCTGAGTAGCTACGCCCTCGTGGGCTGGCCTTATGTTCCACTAATTTGCATATCTTATAGTATATAAAGGAAGGCATCAGCCTTATTATTTCGTTCTGAAATACATGTTGTTCCATGAACCATCTCTCTCTTCAGTTTTTCTGATAAGGAGAATTACTTGCTTTATCGCAAGTATCTCGGCATTTTGCCTCTAAGTGCTGCTCGGTATATCAGGACAAGTCGAGCTGTCGACCCTGTCGACCTTGCTGTAGATTGTCGACCTGTCGACCGGGGGTCGACCCCTGTCTAGAGACGAGCAATTGTGTTGCCTATAGCGTAAGACGTCTCGTACGCCGCTGTGTGTTGGTGACGCAATCTAACACAAGGTTGCCCGAGTTGGTGACTTGTTACCAGTAGCATAAGACATTCCATATGCCGCTGCGTGTTGGTAACTCGGCCCAACGCAGTGCTACCCGAAGTTAGTGATTGGTTGTCACCTGTAGCGTAAGACGTCTCGTACGCCGCTGCGTGTTGGTAATTCAGTCCAACGCAGTGCTCCCTGAGTTAGGCATTGTTGTTACCTGTAGTGTAAAACGTTTTGTACGCCGCTACGTGTTGGTGGCTCAATCCAACACACTGGTGGCAGCGGTGGGATAAAACTGCTGTAAAAAGGACTTTTAAGACAACCTTTGTAACCATGCCAAGCAGCCGACGGACTGCTACCAGACATCTGGCTGAGGCAGAGCTACAACAGGTCGACCAGATTGGTCAGATGACAGAGGCTATTACTAGAGCCTTACAAATACCTAGGAGGGAGGCTAGCTTCAAGCCACCGAAATTCGATGGGAGTGAAGACGTGGAACTATTCATCTCCCAGTTCGAAGAGGTTGCAGAAGCTAATGAGTGGAATGAGAAGGCCACTCTCCTCCACCTTCGTGAGACATTGAAAGAGGGGGCCAGAGGTTACAGTCGAGGAGATTCACCCGCTTCCATCTACTCGGCCTTACGCACTAAGTACGGACTCTCCTCGAGAGAGGCCAAGAGTAGGCTCCACCTCAAAAGAGAGCCAAAGACTAGCCTTCAAGAGCACGCAACGGAGATGGAGCGTCTAGTGAAGATAGCATACGCTGACCTTCCGGACTCCTACCAAGCTAACATGGCCATGGATGCGTTTTCCCTGACTCTAGGAAACACGTACCTCCAACGCCATCTTTTGGCAGTAAGAGCCCAGAGCTTAGAGGAAGCAGTGCAGGCAGGAAATGAGTTCCTGCAAATTCAGCCCACTCTTCCTCGACCTGGTGCTCGACCCCTAGTAATGACAGTGGAGAATGAGGAGACTACCCCTGCTACAGTCGCCCCATCCACTCGGATCCCCCATCAGCCACCCTGAATGACGTCCTACTGGCTATAAAAGGGCTAACAGATAGACTAAAAAAAGGAAACCGATTGTGGCGGCGAGGAGCGGAGCTAAAGGAACCTAACTGTTGGGGCTGCGGCCAGACAGGGCACGTACAGCGCCGGTGCCCTCAAGCTATCCAAAGACAACCACCTCAAGCCACGAGGTCGGGAAACGGTTCCCATCCACAGCAGTAGGGGGAAGTGCTGACTGTGGATCTACTATACCAATGCAAGACCAGTGGCAACGGCCACAACGGACTAGGCGACACAGGATCCCCCCTGGTCGCCACCGGTCCCCTTGCATAACCAGTATCAGCCCTTACCTGAGTGTGCAGGTCTCCCACCCTCAGAAACCAAGGAAGAAACATACGTCTGGCCAAAGCCGTCTCGGCCTTCCAAAAAAGGCCCCCAGAGAATGAGCGAAGCCGGACAAACTCATGGAGATGAATTGTGGAAGCCACATAATAGCAGCTATTTCTTGCCAGGTCGCATCGGAGGGCAGCCCGTCCAGTTTCTCGTGGACACCGGATGCACGTCTAATCTGTTGGGACGGCATGTTTTTGAGCACTTACCCAAGGATGTCAAGAGCCGATTAGAGGTTCGAGAAGACTATGGGCAGATGGCACACGGCTGCAATTTCACGGACTCATCACTCTCCCAGTCAGAGTCAGGAGTGTCCAAGTCACTGTATCTCTAGTGGTGTGTGCCCTGAAGGAAGATGCCATTCTGGGCATGCCATTCTTGGTCGACCACCAATGTGAGATGAATTTTCAGCAACCCACGTTGGTGTTAAATGGGCAGAAATTGACTTGCACTGACATAGAGGGTCGACCCCTGACAAGTGGAGTTCAGATAATGCGAGCCACAACGCTTCCTCCTCGAGCCGAGGTCCTAGTTGCTGGGCGTCTCACGTCCTCATCCTATCAGCCAGTAGGGCTGATCGAAGGAGTAAGAAGCAGTGATATGGTGGCCGCCAGCCTACATCAACCCGGTAAAAAGGGAAGAGTGGCCATCCGCTGTATGAATCCTACCGACCATCCAGTCAGCGTGACGGAAGGGACGATTGTGGGACAATACACTGGAGTAGGGCCGGACGAAATAGGGGTTCCCTGGACAGCAAAGGAGGATGTCGAGACTCCTAAGGAACATCCCCCTTCACCTTCAAGCGTGCCCCCCCCCCCCCCCCACATGCAGGACTTGCTCCAACAAGCGGCGCCTCATTGCTCGTCCCCTACCGAGCACAGAAGACTTTTTGGTTCGTTATGCGGATGTGTTCAGCCAAGGAAGCAAAGACATGGGGCGTACCACCCTGGTACAACATGAAATCCCCCTTCTCCCCGAGGCACAGCCCATCCGTCAACCCCCATATCGAGTAGGACATGAGAAAGAAGCCGAGATCGAGCGACAGGTTTCGGCTTTTGAGAAACAAGGCATGATTGAGCCCGCTCACGGGGCCTGGAGCTCTCCGGTGGTCTTGGTGAGGAAGAAGGACGGGGCGTGGCGACTATGTGTGGACTATAGAAAGCTCAATAGTGTCACTCGCCAGGACGCCTACCCCCTTCCCCGGATCGACGAGAGTTTAGATGCCTTGTCCGGCAGCAAGTTTTTCAGTACCCTGAATATGATGAGCGGGTATTGGCAGGTACCTCTCTCTGCTGAGGCCCAGGAACGGTCAGCATTTACCACACGCAGTGGATTATGGAGATGGAAGGTGCTCCCCTTTGGGCTGACATCCGCTCCAGCCACCTTCCAGCGGCTAATGGAACGCGTCCTCCAAGGGCTACACTGGAAAACTTTGCTGCTATACTTAGACGACATCATCGTCATGTCGGCAGACTTCTCTAGTCATGTAGCTAGGCTGGCAGAGGTGTTGGAACGATTGAGGAAAGCAGGATTAAAATTGAAGCCCTCTAAATGCAGTCTGTTCCAGACCCAAGTCAAGTACCTGGGCCACGTAGTCAGCGACACTGGAGTGGCTACCGACCCCTGAGAAGATTCAGGCCATCAGTAAATGGGCAGCACCACAAGATGTGACTCAATTAAGATCGTACTTGGGTACCACTGGGTACTACCACCGATTCGTACCTGACTACGCCTCGATCGCCAAACCTCTCACCCTGTTGACGAGCAAGGGGGCCCCCTGGAAGTGGGGAGAAGATGAACAGGAAGCTTTCAGTAAGCTCAAGTGGTCACTGACGCACGCTCCAGTGCTGGCATATCCTGATCCCTCTTTACCCTACGTGCTCGATACTGACGCTAGTAACGTAGGGACCGGAGCTGTGTTATCCCAGGTCCAGCAAGGCAAGGAGCGACCTATAGCCTACTATAGCAAGACCCTCTCCCTCGCCGAACGCAACTACTGCGTGACTAGAAGAGAGCTGCTGGCAGTCGTGCTAGCTGTCCGACATTTCCGGCCATACCTATATGGCAGAGAGTTTACCATCCGGACAGATCATGCCTCCTTGGTTTGGCTGCACCGGAGAAAGGAACCCTCTTGCCAGGTGGCCCGGTGGCTGGAGAGCCTTGCCGAGCACAAGTATCAAATCATCCATCGAAAAGGCATTAAGCACGGTAACGCCGATGGATTGAGTCGACAACAGTGCATCGACTGCCGGCAGTGTGCTGCCATTGAAAAGCGGGATCGGGGGCCAACTAGGTCACAAGTGTGTGACTCTCTAGTACCCCCAGGGACTAATTGGGAAACTACTGTACCAGTGGACCAAGTTCCAGTACAGCCACCAAGAGGTACAGGAGGACCCAGTCCTAGCGCCCACCAGTTGGATGAAGACGAATGGCCTCGACTACCCAGCAGCAGACATCCATCAGGGCCCAGCCTCTCGACTCCCACATCAGCCAGCCTAGTTCCAGTACGGCTGCCATGCGGTGCGGGGTCACCCAGAGTGTTGGACAACTCCCTCAGAAAGTCTCAAGACCCTCGGTTATGGGCCATCAAGGTGGCAGGTGAGCCAGGACTCGTTGTGGAGACCGACCAAGTTACAGTACGATCAGACTCTAGGGCAGCGAGTTTAGATTTTTCACCGCCAGATGCCCCAAAGGTCCCAGAATTGTTGACAGTAGTACAAACCTCACTAGATGAAGTACGAGCATTGCAACAGAGACCCGCTACCGACCTAGGGATAATTTACCAGGCCGTCAGGAACCGGAAAAGAGTCGAAGAGACAGTATTGCAAGTAGGCAGCCCCGGGTTGCAGCGGTTGGCCCGGATGTTCCATCAGCTTCATATTGACGAATCAGGTGTATTGACCCTTCATCTCATTCAGAATGGGCGAGAAAGGGTGGTGGTGGTGTGCCCCCAGACTCTGCGACAGGAGATCCTGTGGAAGGCCCACGAACAAACTCACTGCGGTGTGGAAAGGACCCTGAAGCGCAACCAGTTGGATTGGTACTGGCCGGGCATGACTGGAGATATCAGGAGGGCAGTTCTCTCCTGTGAAGTTTGCCAGCGGGCTAAGACGGGAAAGGCCCGGACCTCCGGAAATCGACAACCATTGTACGCTGGGAGGCCATGGCAACGTTTAGCAGTAGATTTAGTGGGACCCCTACCTCAGACACCTCGAGGAAATAGCTGGGTGTTGGTACTCACTGACCATTTCACTCGGTGGTCGGATGCCTTAGCTATCCCTGACGCTACAGCTCCAACGGCGGCCCAAGTCTTGGATGAAAGAGTATTCAGTTACTTCGGTCTTATCCACTTTTATCCACTTTTACTGGGCAGAGGGCAAGAGGACTGAGATCAACTATTGCCACAGATCATGCGGACCCTGCGAGGGCTACCGCACTCCGCCACTAAGGAAACACCCAATTATTTGATGTTGGGTCGAGAGCTTCGTTTTCCTGACCAATTGCTGCATGGAAATAGGTTGGAGTCATTTACTAGCACACACGAGTATGTCCAGACTGTTCACGACCGGTTGATACAAGCTCACACTCTCCTCCAAGATAGACAGAAAGAAATTGTATCAACCGATGTGAGGGAGCCCCCGCTGTTCAATGAGGGTGACCTCGTATGGTTGCTAAGCAAGCGGAGAAGAAAAGGCGAAAATCCGAAATTAGCGGCCAAGTATGTGGGGCCCTATCGTGTACTAAGGAGTCACGAAAATCATACGTACGAAGTAGAAAGATATGGACAGCGATCCACTCAGGCCGAAGGAAGATTGAGGCTCTGTCGCCCTAGCCCTGTGCAACAAGGTCGAGCTCCAACTGAGGTCGAACCTGCCAGACGTCCCAACATGAGAGGTTATCCCCGGAAACGAGTATCACAAAAAGACGGTAATCCAGATGCTGTTATTTCCGAATCACTTCTGCCTAGTCGATTAATAGATTTACCAATACTGCAATCGCCAGGAAGATTGGAACCACCTCGGCTCCACAACGAAGATTTTTTGGTCTCTCCGAGTGAACACAACTCTGACTCGAGGGCTGGCCTCGACACTGGCTGCGAATTGGCGACCGAAGAAACAAGAGCTACGGGGAATGAAGGAGTCTAGGCTAGTACCACTGGGACCGGAAATACCACGAGGCCTCAGCGAATCAGGAAACTCCCTGCCTATCTCAAAGATTTTACTGTTGGAGGGATCCAATCAGGAGTCTCCTCCTTACGGCAAGGATATTGGGCCAATAAAATGCCGAGATGCCAAGCAGTAGTCTCTTTCTGTAGTCGCATCGCAACCTTGCCACATCACACAACTAATATGGAAGTCACGCAAGAAATTGTAAAGGTGTCGACCCCGCTCCCCCGCCGACGCACTTCGAGCAGAAACCACTGACCTCCGGAGAGCCGCCCGTCGGTTAGTGGAGTTGGCCACCTTTCACCCAAGACCCACAGACAATAAACATTACTGTATCTACTCCCCTTGTATTGGTTTATATACTTATATGCATATTCTTTATGTTCTTTGTTATTATTTTATAGCCGTATCCGTCTATAGGGGCGGCGAGTGTGGTGGATTTGCCACCACGTAAATAACGTTCTTTTTATAGGGAGTTGTGCCCTATTTTATTTTTATCTTTTTCTGAGTAGCTACGCCCTCGTGGACTGGCCTTATGTTCCACTAATTTGCATATCTTATAGTATATAAAGGAAGGCATCAGCCTTATTATTTCGTTCTGAAATACATGTTGTTCCATGAACCATCTCTCTCTTCAGTTTTTCTGATAAGGAGAATTACTTGCTTTATCGCAAGTATCTCGGCATTTTGCCTCTAAGCGCTGCTCGGTATATCAGGACAAGTCGACCTGTCGACCTCTACTGGCTGTCGACCCTGTCGACCTTGCTGTAGATTGTCGACCTGTCGACCGGGGGTCGACCCCTGTCTAGAGACGAGCAATTGTGTTGCCTATAGCGTAAGACGTCTCGTACGCCGCTGTGTGTTGGTGACGCAATCTAACGCAAGGTTGCCCGAGTTGGTGACTTGTTACCTGTAGCATAAGACATTCCATATGCCGCTGCGTGTTGGTAACTCGGCCCAACGCAGTGCTACCCGAAGTTAGTGATTGGTTGTCACCTGTAGCGTTAAGACATCTCGTACGCCGCTGCGTGTTGGTGATTCAGTCCAACGCAGTGCTCCCCGAGTTAGGGATTGTTGTTACCTGTAGTGTAAGACGTTTTGTACGCCGCTACGTGTTGGTGGCTCAATCCAACACAACTGTTAATATAAGACAATGAGTTATTAATTAGTAGAAATATTAGAAGACAATCTGCTATCAAAAAGTAAAACTACATTTGATACACTTAACTAAACTAAGGCTGTAAAAAGTGCAGCAAGAGAAACAAAAAAGAAAGCTCATTGTCGAATGTTAACTCAAAACAAGTTGCAAAAACATTGTCATAAATATTTGTAGCACGTTTGTATATCGTTGCTGCAACTACCAAAACTGTAGTTTTTGTTGTAATAACTTAATACACATAACATATAAGTAAAAACGTGATTTAACACATATAATATAATTATAGAGCATAATAGTTAAACATGTATATACTCAATGCTCTGCTTTACGAAATTAATGGAGATCGTACAACCGGATGTCACGCGCAAATTGTGCGAATTAAACGTTTGCTGTCATAGTTGGCTTAAAAATGCTACCACTCCGCCTACTTAAACGACTAGACTAAGATCTGATATTCATAGACGTACACAGAAAGTATAAAAGGTATACAAAATATGTGTGTATACATAAACGCCTAAGCGCTTACTGTTGTCGCGATTCTTTGACAATCCTATATCCGCTTTGATAGCGCCCACACGCATGCGTAACGTCTTAGCAACCGGATAGGAAAAAACTAAACATAGCGACAGGTTCTCGCAAGTGTTCGGTAGTAAACGCTTGACCATATTGTTAAAATAAATTTTGCCTTTTAGGTGGCTCTACGTGGCTAAATATGGCTACCCAAACTCTCCAAGAGAAGATTGATGAGCTAAGAGCTAGAATTAATCTATTAGGTAAGATAAAAAAGCTACAAATCTCAATATTACATCATGTTGTTCATACTTTTAATAAAACTTGTTATGATATTTTCAAACTATTCATATACTTATGTTTTAACTCACTATATTGCTGTAGAGGGAGATAGAAAAGCTTACTATGAAAACTCGCAATGGACCATCAAACAAAACAAAGATGCCATTAGTACCCTGCGTAAGGACAACAAACTTCTGCGTAAGAAATTGAGCGACTGTTTAGCGGTAAGTTTAACAGTTTGGATAAATCTATAGCGATACATACATGCAGGTGGTTTCATGATCTTTAAATACGTGTAAGCATTTAATAGCTCTGCACATTTATTCAAAAGTTTTAAACCAGAATTCTAAGCTCTCCATTATTCTTTGCATTTGATAATAGTAGTATAATATAGGTAGTATTAATAATAGTAATAATAATAATTCTAATAGTTATAATAATGATTGTAATAGTAATAATAATAGTAATAATAATAGTAATAATAAAAACTTTGTAGACTTATACCTTGTTTTTTTATGCAGGCTGATGAGCATGTAATCAACAAAGCCTTTCAAAACAGAAATGTTGAGAGGGCGGCAATGAAAAACAAGTCTGGTCCAGTGAGTATCAATACAACAGAGTATTATTTGTGTATCATAAATATATATGTATATATTATATAGTATATGTATAGATACATTTATATACATATACATACTGTATATATACTAGTTATAGAAAATAGTTGTACTTGTCTTTGCAGCAACTGTCAGTTTCATGACCTCTCCTGTGAATCATCTGGCTGCTACAACTATTTTCTATAACTAGCACTATTTGCTTCAATTTCTTGTAGAGCTCTTTGATTGTAGTATTGCTTTTCTGTATTAACATATAATATATTAGAACCCTGGTTGTAATTATATATACATATACATGTATATACGGTATATATACAGTATATATATATGGAGATATATTAAGAATAAAATAAATAAGTGGTCAAGCCTACTGCTAACAGCACTCTATGCTTTGAAAAGTGTGGAGTGTTATAACTAACTAGAGTGTAGGAATAGGTTAATGTTACTTATTTTTCTTCCAGATTGGTGTTTTTTTTCTGAGGTCACGGACAGGTCTGTTTCATGCTTCTGCACTCGTCAGCCGACTTGCGCAATAGATTTAACACAAGTCACCTGATGAGTGCAGAAGCACGAAACAGATCTGTCGTGACCCCAGAGAAAAACACCAATCTGGAAGAAAGATAAGTAACATTAACCTATTCCAACATTCTAGTTAGTTATATTAAGAATATATGTCCATGTATTATATTATTATTGATTATGTATATATATTATGGATATATATACACAATATATGTATATTATGTATATTTACATATATATATATACATATGTATATATATAGATATATATATATATATATATATATATATATATATATATATATATATATATAAAAAAAAAATTGTTTCCTCACCCCGGATACCCCGTATGGGTGGTAAATTCTGCTCTAACTCGGGTCTCCTACCAGAGACCTGGGAGTTTGAGCACTCGTCTCAAGATCTTAGCTGTTCCCAATAGCGCACTTTTCTGCAACTCACCTGAGTTGATTGTTGTTGGTATTTGGGCAAGCCACATTTTATGCGCCGGTGTTATTGCGCCCAGTGCCCCAATCACTACTGGGATTACGGTTGTTCTTACATTCCAGCATTTTTCAATTTCTTCTCCAAGAGGGAGATATTTTTCTACCTTTTCTTTTTCTTTGCTGGCTATATTGTAGTCATTGGGTACTGCTATATCTATTATAGTAGCCCTCTTGTTCTCCTTGTCTACCACCACTATATCTGGTTGGTTTGCTAGGACATGCTTGTCAGTTTGGATGTAGAAGTCCCAGAGGATCTTAGCGCGGTCATTTTCATTGACCTTACCAGGAGCTTCCCACCAGTGTTGTGGTTTATTAAGGCCATACTCATCACATAGACTTCTATACACAATACCTGCGACATGATTATGCCGCTCAGTGTATGCGTTCCCTGCTAGCTGTCTGCATCCACTGATGATGTGTTGGATGGTCTCAGGTGCATCTTTGCACAGTCTGCATCTAGGATCGTCTCTAGTGTGATAGATTTTCGTTTGGAGTTGCCTTGTTTGTATTATATATATATATATATATATATATATATATATATATATATATATATATATATATATATACTGTAAGTTCATAGCTAGCATGTCAATGTTGAAATTCTCTATAAACAGAATAAACAGAAATAATTCATCAAGTCAATGAATTGCAGAATATCCTGTACATTTTTAAATTTGACAAATGTTTTGGCTCGCTTTTAGCCATAATTAATATAAAAATTTACGTCTATCAAAAGCATAGACTTTAATATCTATATTTAGCTGCCATTTACTTAAGTGAATGACAACTCCTATATTGTAGCATTGTTTTGGTGTGTATACGTTTAGGAAGCCATAAAAGTACAAGACCAAAAACTCTCAGATCAGATTAAGAGACTCAACCAACTTAAACATGCTACTGCAGCCAAACAGAAAAAGGTGGAAGGGCTACAGACAATGTATAACTCTATGGTCAAGGACGCCTCAGAAGCTGTAGCAACTGATGCCGGCGAGAGTGAAGACGCCAAGAAGTATGTCAATGTAGCGTGGGCTAAATTAGCTGTACTTTGTCACTTGCAACAAGAATGAATAATAATAACAGTAATAATAATAATAGATATATTAATATTTTAAATAAAATATATTAAATATTATGGTAATAATAGTTGTATAATAAAGAATAAAACAATGAAAATGAACTCTATAAATGGTGTTTAAAAAAGATGATGTACAAAATTAGGTCAAATTCACCGCAACACATTTTGTTAAACAGATCTGCACTCAGGAACTTTCTAGAGAAGATACAGTCAAACTTTTTTCTTAGCCACCTAATAGCTTGTCTACCTGCCATAGTTGGGTAGACATAGTCTTCTGCAAACTACAAATTGGCTAATAGCCTGTGATCAGTAAGTTTGTGGTTAACTTTATAGGCTTAGAAATCTTGAGAATCGGTTAGACAAGGCTGAGCTGAAGTGCAATGAGGCTGAGCAGATAAAGAAGACTTACCTCCAGATCAAGTCCAAACTTGAGGAAGAGGCTCTCGGCTTTCCCAACCAGCTAAACACAATGGAGGCTGAGATCAAGAGACTCAGACTAGAGCTTAAAGATCTCAAGGTGAAATAGAATAAGTTTTAAAGTGTTTACAATAGATTTACTCATAGATTTACTCATAGATTTCTTGGAAGCTCATAGAAAAAGAAAAAAATTAGTAAGGACATTTTTCATTTGCAGTCAGTTCCATTAGAGTTGCAGGTTTAAAAGAACAGCTGCTAATATTCAGGTAGACTCATTGGAAAATTAAAAGATTTCTGTAAGGCTGGTTTGTGAGAACAAAACTACTAATTGGGTAGTGTTAGTGTAGTAATATTGCAATAGTGCATTAGTAATATTGTCATAGTGCAGTAGTAATATTGCAGTAGTGCATTAGTAATATTGTCATAGTGCAGTAGTAATATTGTCATAGTGCAGTAGTAATATTGCAGTAGTGCAGTAGTATTATTGCAGTAGCACAATAATAATATTGCAGTAGTGCAGATAGTTGCATCGTAGCAGCATCAGATAGTGGCTCAAAGTTGGTCATAGTAACTGATGATAGTTGCTGTGGAAGTTTTTTTATTAAGTGTTTTCAGCATCAAAACAGCTTTCAAGAATCCATGTATTTTAAATGAGTAACTATAATATAATCATACTTAGATGCTATATTTACTCATTTCTCTTCTCTATTTAAATTTTTTCTTTCTTCTTTCTCCTTTCCCTCTTCTTTCTTTTTTTTCTTTCTCACTTTTCTCGTTCTCCGCTCGTTCTGTTCGGGATTTTCTCTCTTTCATTTCTCTCTCCTCACTTCTTTCTCATTTCTTTCTTTTTTTTCTCATTTTCGCTTTTTTTCACCTCTATCTCACTCTGTTCTTTTTTTATCCTCTCCTCTCTCTTCTTCCTCTCTCTTTTCTCCTTTCTAACCTAGATACAGCTTGTTTATTCACGTTCATATTTGACTTATAGAATATGCACAACGATGCTCAAATATCAAAGGAAGCAGCTCAGAGTGAGCTACGTAAACATGAGGAGGCAGTCTATGCTGACAGGAAAAAGAGAGAGATCGAGCTGCAGGAAATGAAGAAGGAAGCTGAAGACAGGAAATTGGCCCATGAAAAAATTGAGAGAAGAATTGTAAGTCATTAAGCATACTCATTAAAGTTTACTAGAGTAAAGGCAAAAATACATAGATTATTCAAGAGAGCATAAATCCAACAACTCACTGTTAGATTTATAGTATACGGTAGTTGATTCAGTTACAAGCTACATACTATGGTTAAGAAAGTATACAGAGAGTACGTAGCGCTAACTCGACTCCACATGATAGAAGTTGTCTTTCCTTTTATTTTACAGGCAATTTATAGCCGTTGTATGTAAAACATTTCTGTTTTTGAGCAAAATGAAGCCACAACTGTCAGCTAGTGTCTTGAAAGTCTTACTCGAGCCTCCTTCTTTCTCAAGTGTAAACTATGCCTATTTGTGACATGATAGAAGTTGTCTTTCCTTTTCTGATTTACAGACTATTTATAGCCATTGTTAAAACATTTTATTTGTATTACAGGCTGCCAGAGCTGGATCCATCCTTCAGGATGACTCTCAGCCTGCTCAGACAGCTAATAATGCAGGAAGTGAAGAAAACGCTGCCAAGATACTAACCTATGAAGAGGCTTTCCAACAGATAAAGGAGGCAACAGGTGTTAGTGACATCACTGAGGTAGTCGAAAGGTTCGTGACATGCGGTTGTTATGTGCCAGTAATGAAGATGTAAATTGTATTTATTGGAGTTGTGGGCTCTTATAGCATATAACATTTGGTTTATGCTTTGGATAAAATACAAGTGTCAAAGTCAACTATATTCAGTAGCGATTAGTTGCAAAAAGGTTATCTTCAAAAAAGGTTAGATAACTTCTTATCAATATTTAGAATATCTTGCTTTTTATGCCGAATGAATATGGATAATAACTGACTTCTGCTTTTGCAACAGGTTTGAGCATCAGGGAGAGACAACTTCACACCTTGAGGACCTACAATCGGCAGCAGAGAAACAGATCGAACGACTCCGAGTTGACAAAGAGAAACTGCAGGCAGACTTCGAGGATATGAAATACAGTGGAGAAGCTAAGCTATCAAGGTACTTGCTCACTCATGTTTCTGATTGGCTGAAACGAATGATGCTTTGCAATAATTAGTTAGCATATGCCTTGGTGTTTCTCGGTATAAGCTGAAGAGAATAAAAAAGAAAAGGTTTTTTCTAGCACAGTTTAAATGGTTTTACTTTGTCTTAGAGCTTGCCTATATAATCAGCGATTGTGGTTGGTCCCATAAAGCAGTATCGTCTAGGCTGATTGGCTGGGGTTTTTGCCAGTGTCTACAGTTTCGCCTTGGCATCAAGTTCTTACCTTGACTCAAGTATATTATTATGTGTTTTATAGTATGAATGGTGCATCTGAGTCGACAAAGTTTAAAGGAAATATTACAACAGGCTGAAGTATTATTTAAAGATTCAACTGTGCCAACTATGTGAAAATCTGCATAACTTAATATATCACAACTTAAGAGAATATTCGGGAATTAGCTACCTGTTTACTAATCTTCCGGTAAACACTGTCTAGCACATTCAGGCTGAGTTCTGGCAAATATATGACAACTCATCGTACATGAATCTAGATCATGTTTGAAAATATGAAATTAGGAGTTGCTTTCTCCTAATTCTAAACATTAGGAAAAGAACAGACAACTTATTATATGATACTTTAGTATGGTTCACCAAAGTTATGTGAGCACTTGTCCGCACCTATAATCATTCATGGTACAGGTTTCAGATTTTTCCGATTTCTCTAACTGTATTAGGTGAAGTTGTAGTGATAAAACTTCTTAACAATCCCAGACCAGGCAAGAAACTGGTGAAACTTGACAAAATGAATTAAAAAAACTGAACCTAAAAATTCATCTTCTAGGCTAGAACAGGTTGGATAGAACACGCTAGACAGTTGGACACATGTAAATTGGTTAGCTACCATCAAATGAAGAGATGAAGGGCAGTTTATTGGGTGATTGCAGTGGGCAGAGAATGCTGGAAGACTTCCAAGACCACCTGGATAAGGAGACGAAGAGACGCGATGACCTTCTCGATAAGCTCAGCAGGCAGAGCCACATTCTATTTGATGTTAAATCAGGTGTCGGCCATCTAGCTGACAAACTTAGCCATTTAAAGGCAGTAAGTATGAGTGGGTCTTTGCGGCCCCAGCCTGTTAATAAAATGTGTGTTAACTGCTTTTTAGTTTTAGGCTCCTGCGGAAGCAGAGGATTTCCGCAGGATAACATACGCACTACTAGAATGAATATTTTTCCATAAACATAAAAGATTTTGCTAAATAATCAAAAGTTTAACGACTTTAGTAAATATTAGTGTAATTGTGGAACATAGTTTGTTTATATGGTCGGGTTATGTAATTAAAAGATGCTCACAGACAATGAGATTTGGTGATTGCCTCAACCAACAAACCTAATCTACCTATAAGCCAATCAAAACCTGAGCAGATATTAGGAAACTACTAACAGGTCATTGTCTGTATAGACCTATGATGGTTACTCCTGTTAGTTGTAAAAAGATGAGCCTAGAAGCTACTAACAACTTGGAGTTGTCTCCTTTTGGCACCCATATAAATCATCTGCTTTCAGAACCTACAATACATCTATCATGTAGATAGTTGGACACCGACATTGCTTGTTCTGTGTACAAATGATTCTAAATAGCTTGTGTTCCAAAAGTTTTGGTTCTTTTAGAACAAGGGGCATGTACCTGGCACCCAGATATCCAAATCTTCGGATGAGTATGTCTTAGACCAGCTAAGCACTTCAGAGGAAAAGCTATTGAAGCTGCTGGAAGAGCTCGATGGACAGGATCTGTCAGATATTCTGGAACAGATGGAAGAAGAAGAGGTAAGCCTACATTTTATTGACCTTAACATGAAGGACAGCATCAGCAGCTTCCGAGCTTCAGCATCGTATCAACTAGAACGTTGAGCTCATAGCTTGTTTGGCTAAAAAGTGCTGCCTCTGCTTATAATAAAATTATTAAATATTGTTGATCAGTTAATTTGTATTCCTTCATCAACAGGTGGTTTACAGTAATCAAATGAGGCAGCCAGTAGCTTGCACCTGATCGGTCAATAGGGTTTATTATAGTGAAGATACAACCTCACTCCTTTGAATCTTATTGATGCCATAATTTAATCTGAAAACTTATTAAAAATTACTTATATTGTTATATTTGATTATTGACCATTTATTTAGAAATATTGTTGATCATATATGATTAATATACATTATTTATATATTAAATATATATTATATACATATTAAATATATATATTATTTATTAAATATATACTTATTATATATATGATATATATTAAATATCTATAATCAATTTTAACTTGCTCTAATTTTACCACTGAGCGCTCGGCTCGAAGTTTTTGCTTTTATTCATATGCATATGTATTTAATATATATATTTAATATCTATATTAATATATATATTTAATATATATACTAATATATATTTAATATATATGCTACTATATATTTAATATATATATAATATATATATTTTCCTATATATATTTGAAGGCTTTGCAATGCATACCTAAACTATTCAAAGTATTTTAAATTTAAAACCAACTTGGCAACTTGCCCAGTTTATTTTATCTTTTTTGGCCTCTCTATATGTTCAGGTAACAAATACACAGCTCAGTGAGTTCATTGCCCTACTTCATGTTTTACAGAGGACATACATGAGAGAGTCTCTCGGTGTTTTGTTATTGAAAATAGTACATAGGTTATTGTCAGCGGATGTCTGTCCACTTAGAAAAGTTTTGCGCTAATGGCGCAAAAATCTTTGCATTGCATTTTTGCTTCTACTTCCAGTATCGTATTCACTTGGAAAATCGTCTTCCTGAGTACAACAGACGAATCCGTCTGCCATCAGCTGTGATGGATAGGCGGAGGCCCAGTGGTAAGTGCCTTCCTAGAGCTAGTTTAGCCTGAGTGCTAGCTTTTTCTATTTGTTGTAGTACCACGCTCAGATGGAGGGCAAACTTCCTGAGTACAACACAAGGGTAAAACTGCCACAGACCCAGAGAGACAATGTGTATGATGGTAGGTATAGTTGGCTAGAATTTATGTCCGTGCTTGTCTCACTGTGATCTTGCTATATAAATGGCATGACTTTCTTTGAGATGTCAGGTTGCTTTTGCATGCTGGAAGGCTGATTTGCCGATTCACTGGTCGGATGATTAGTAGCTTGTAGTTTCTTTGGAAGGATCAGAACATAGACTTGTTACAGCTTGCTGAAACATATAGATACCTAGTGATACATGTAGATATTTGGTGATACATGTAGATACCTGGTGATACATGTAGATATATGGTGATACATGTGGATACCTGGTGATACATGTAGATACCTGGTGGTACATGTAGATATCTGGTGATACATGTAGATACCTAGTGATACATTTAAATACCTAGTGATACATTTAGATACCTGGTGACACAAATAGATATCTGGTGATACATGTAGATACTTGGTGATACATGTAGATATCTGGTGATACATGTAGATATCTGGTGATGCATGTAGATACCTGGTGATGCATGTAGATACCTGGTGATACATGTAGATATATGGTGATACATGTAGATATCTGGTGATGCATGTAGATACCTGGTGATACATGTAGATATATGGTGATACATGTAAATACCTGGTGATACATGTAGATATATGGTGATACATGTGGATACCTAGTGATACATTTAAATACCTAGTGATACATTTAGATACCTGGTGACACAAATAGATATCTGGTGATACATGTAGATACTTGGTGATACATGTAGATATCTGGTGATACATGTAGATATCTTGTGATGCATGTAGATACCTGGTGATGCATGTAGATACCTGGTGATACATGTAGATATATGGTGATACATGTAGATATATGGTGATACATGTAGATATCTGGTGATGCATGTAGATACCTGGTGATACATGTAGATATATGGTGATACATGAAGATACTTTGTGATACTTGTAGATACCTGGTGATAAGTGTAGACACCTGGTGATACATGTAGATATCTGGTGATGCATGTAGATACCTAGTGACACATGTAGATACCTAATGATACATGTAGATGTCTGGTGATACATGTAGATTGCACTCTAGAAGATTTTATGTTTGGCAGTTTTAAAAGATAATAATATTCATTCATCTGATAATATTTTACGCTCGAATGACTGCAACAGATTCCAGTTGACCATAGACATATTTTACCTAGAGCTTCACAGTTTTTAAAAATCACCAGATGGTTTGAGTTGATATTGCAATATTATTGTATAAAAAATTTGTAAACTTTTGTTAATACTTTTTTGTATATTTCAACTTAAAAAGAAACTGTTTTGTGTTAATAATAACTCGAAGCATTTATTTCATAAATTTCTGAGTGCGTGGAAAGCCATAAAATGAGCTTGTTATAAGGCTAGCAGACTGATATGTTTTAGTTACATTATCACTTACTCTAAAAACCGTCAGGTGTGAGATAAATCGCCATTACATGATTATATCATTTATATAATATGCAATATTTCTTCACAAAAGGGCGATTTTTAAATCATCTATTTTAAAAATTGCCACCAAACAGTTAAATTGCCAAATTGCGAAGCTCTAACTTCACCTAATTAGTAGTTGTTGAAGGGCTTTGTCTAAATAGCCTCTGTTCCCTGTTGACCAGTGTACAACATATTTGGAATAAACACGAGTAAGTTGCTATCAATGAGTATCACCCTTGCCCAGCAGCCACTAAATCTTTCCCGGCTTTCTGTGCTTCATTCTCTGTCTAAACTATGTTGTGGTACCAGCTGTTGTCACTCACCTGCTCACAGGTGTCAGTACCTACTAAGAGGAAAGGAAGTGTATGTCTAAACAGGTTGCTGGTTAGGAATGTTTCTAAAAGATTCTATGAGTAGACAACTTCATGACTTTGAGGAGTGTTAGTCATTGGTCATAAGTATAAATACTACTTATCACATAAGCATTCGTCAACACAAGTCTGTATCTGAGAAAGAGCATACAACTCCAATTGCTAACCACTAAATATTAGCCTTTTCTTCGTATTAAATAGCTTAATACATCAGGCATGTAAAATTTACTTTAAATGTCAATAGTGAAAGTAAAAAACTAGGCTACGATCAAAGAGGTGTTTAAAATAATGTTTAGACATTTGCGTATTCAATGAAATACTCTGATGTTACAGATGAGGATGAAAGTGGTGATGATGATGGAGAGCTAATGACAAGGTCAAACTTGAAGAAACAGTCGCAGTCACTGATAGACAGCAAGAACAAGAGGCGCATGCCTAAGCGAAAGGGGAAAAAGAAATAGATTATTCAAGGGCACATAAAACCCAACAACTCACTGTTGATAGGCACAATTCTGAAGTTTATGAGATTGATAAAATTCTCAGATGCAAGATATGTCAGTTTGGCCATTTGCTCCCACTTGTCACTTAGTTTACTCATGACACTTTTTGGCTGACATGAAACTTGTCAGGAGTGCCATTAAACACTTATGGTATTAGCATTTCTAAGTTTGACAGATGAACGTTATGATTGTTGTCAACTATAAACAGGTGTCTGTTAGTGTTTAAGCGTTTCTTTGAAAGAAAAAGTGCAAACTACCTGTCACAACGTTGAACTACTAGCTGAGTTTATCACAGAAGAAGTAAATCTAAAGTTTCATTTTTTATGAGTCTGTTAAGCTGTTTTGGTTTTGTAAATATATAATATCTGAATAAATTTTTTATGTACTTATAAACAAAATGGACAAATAAAAAAACAGGTTTATTCAAGTCTCAAGAAACTTTGTGTGCATCATTACACTAACATTGTCAACTATTAACAAGTGTTTGCAGGTTTCCCTTTATTCTGTCTATCATAGCGTTAAATTAAAACTAGTGGAATTACCCAAAGCAGCAAAACAAACTGATAGTACCAGTATTATTATTTAGACTCAACTAAATGGAATCGTTACAAATATAAGAAGTAGCTAAAATTAGTGAGTGGTAATTAGACTGTGCTCCATGAAAAAAAAGATGGTAACCCTTGCAATCCTGAACATTTTAGACACATTTGCTAAGAAACCTTTCATTATTTAACATCTGTATGAATTGGCAGCAATATTATGTCTCTTACTAATTGACCTTTTGGCAATTACCGCAACTACAACAAACCAATTATTATTTCTATCAGATGGAGTTTTGAAAAATCTTAAAAATTACAGAGTTTCTGAATATTAGCTTGAAAATAGTTTCAATTTGATGAAGTTTGACCTAAGAGTGTTTTTAAGATTAAAACATCTTAAAAAATTAAATTAATTTTTTAATATTAAAATAAGATTAAATTAAGATTAAAATATCTAAGAGTTTGCAGACTATCATATAAAAAGAACAAGTTCTAAACATAAACCACAGAATTCTTGCAATAAGCAGAAATACAAGTTTGGAGTTTTCTACCCATGACGAACTACTGTACAAACTGGTAAAATTTAAAAGAGATAACTATTTGTCAGTTTTTAGCCCGCAGTTCCTAACTCGGTTGCGGAACGTACACAGAAATAAATTTCTTTTTTAAAAAATTTTTTAAATAAATTACAGAAATAAAGTTTCTTAGTTGAACAAAAAAGTTAAAGTTAAAAAAGATATACAAAACTATATTCTTAAGTCCATAGTACTACTGATTACATATAATGGCCTACACAGCTACACAGTTTTTAAACTGATTAGAACTCGTTGGCTATGATCTCACAAAGAGCTATCTCAATTATACTATACCGTACAAACTAGACAAGATTCTCCTGTAAGTTTAATAGAAAGTATTCCTAATTGAGATACTGCAGTTTGCTTCTTTGCTTGTTGCATCAATTAAAAGAGTTTCATAATTGTGAAATATAAACCTGAAAAATTATAAACAATACTTATTATTTGATAAGGATTTTTGATGTCTTCTCTTGCAGATCAAAAAGAAATTAAATTTTATGAACTAACCAATGAAAGCATCAAAGCGAACCACCAGTTGTAGTACGAATAACTGTGAACAATAAAAGTAGATGTGATGAAAATATTATATTTGTAACTTTAGTAAATTTCTTTTAGAGCGGACATAAATAGACTGTGCTCCATGAAAAAAAGATGTTAACCCTTGCAATCCTGAACGTTTTCGACACAATTCTTTTAGAGCGGACATGAATATTCTAAATGAAATTAGTAATCTCGGCAGTATTGTGCATCGTGAGAGATCGTAATGAGTAATCTCTATATGCACATTAATTTTGGAAGTAGGAAGGTGGTTGAATGGTGTAGTGGTTAGAGTACTGGAATATAAATTTAAGTGCCGGGGTTCAATTCCTATGCGAGGTAATCCTTTTCTAATGCTTTTGACATGGATTCAGACAAGCGCACAGAGCCTGATCCTATCGTAGTATAGATTATACATAAAATTTAAAAAGTGTACATATGCCCAGAGCCCAAAGGTTTCAAGTTTGATTCCTCTTTGTGTGAGTATTGACCAAGTAGCCGGCTAGAGTGAAGACTTTGGGTCAATGACCGGAGATTTCTCTATAATTCTCATCCTCTAGGGATTGGAGAAGTCCGTGACAGCTATTGACAGGTATCTGGAAGTGCAATGCAATTATACACCATCTAACTGCAGAGTTTCAATGAAGCCTTGTTGGCAGTTTGAGCAAGATTTAAACTCAAAGACCAATACTTAACTGATTAGCTATAGCATGGTAGTAGCTGGCATGATCAGTAAGAGGGCTTAACACACGCTATCTTGATATCTTTGTGCAGACTCTGTTTATTGCCTTTGCACTACCACAAACCGATGCACATTTTTTAAACCACCAAATATCTGTAACACAGCAGTTTTAAAATGAATATGAAAGTTACCTCGATGATAACTGCAAATATATCTGTTCTTTTATTGTTGTAAAAAGTACATACAAAAAAGAGTGAGATCCAAAAAGAAATTATTTCTTGTTTTTGATTGACAGTGATTGCGTTTGCTGCTGCATGAACATTGCGTATTATTACTTTTAATTTAAATAAAAAAATTACGAAAGAAAATAAAACTGCTTTAGACTTTTATTTATTACTAGCAAACAATTTGGTATGATATAGTCAAACTATAATATAATATATATATTATAATATATATTATATCATATATATTATATTATATAGGAATATATAATATTTCTATATAATATAGAAAAACTGAAAACTCTCAAACAAGTGAGAATATAAATCGTGCACCATTCAGCCAACACATAAACATCTGATAAACACGTCACAATCAGTAGACAACATATAGTCACCTGATTAACACATCACTAGCAAGAGATAACACATAGCCATCTGATTAACATGCCACAAGCAATAGACAGCACTTAGTCATCTGATTAACACGTCAAAAGTAATAGACAACATATATTCATCTGATTAACGTGCCACAAGCAATAGACAATATATAGTCATCTGATTAACACGTCACAAGCAATAGACAATATATAGTCATCTGATTAACACGTCACAAGCAATAGACAACATATATTCATCTGATTAACACGTCACAAGCAATAGACAATATATAGTCATCTGATTAACACGTCAAAAGTAATAGACAACATATATTCATCTGATTAACACGTCACAAGCAATAGACAATATATAGTCATCTGATTAACACGTCACAAGCAAACAGCATGCAAATAATACTGCATGCTCTATTGTATATAAAAACACAGCACTGCAAATTTTTGTGAGTATCCAAAAACTTTCCAACATAATATATTACAATGTATTACAACATATTATACATAATATGTTGTAATGTATTATAAAATAATATAATTCGCATTTTCACAGACTAAATCAGAATTGTACCAAAAACCTGTTGAAGAAATAAATAGAATTATACAGAAAAATAAGAAAAGTTCAAAGGTGAAGGCAATAACACGATGTAGATGGTGCACTGAAAGAGAACTTGCCTTCCCTAGAGCATTCTGCAGTGTAAATGTTCTTTTCCATTCTTATAGCATTTGTATACATGGCACTTACTACAGACTGCTGTTATGTTCAATGTATCAGTTTTGAAAATTTCTATATTTATGTAAGCCATTTATGAGTAACCTTTGATTAAGGGTAGTTTTAATTGATTCCTTTTCTCCAGGCCCTAAATCTAACCAAAACATTACATTATTACCTCAGTCATAAGTTACAACCACCTGCAGCAGCTTTCAAATGCGGTAGACGTCAGCATTTCCTAGAGAAAAGTGGTGAATAATGTTTTGAGGTTTACTAACAATTTTTGGCCGCTTCACTGGTGAGAGATTCAAAATTTAGCCTTCGTTGTCCAGGTAGAGGCAACTCCTTTGTATAGAGGGAGTATTGAGATAGATAAGTAAGGTATAACTCATCCATGCCTTTGAATGCTAACCTTTGGCTAAACGGCAAGGAACTGTGGCTAAACAACAAGGAACTGCGGCTAAACATCAAAGAACAGCGGCTAAACACTAAAGAACTTAGGCTAAACAACAAATAACTCAAGCTAAACAGCAAAGAATTGTGGCTAAACAGCAAGGAACTGCAGCTAAACAGCACGGAACTGCGGCTAAACATTAAAGAACTTATGCTAAACAGCGAGGAATTGCAGCTAAGCAGCAAAGAACTTAGGCTAAACAGCAAAGAACTGCGGCTAAACAGCAAGAAACTGTGGCTAAACAACAAGCACCTGCACCAAATCTATTTTAAACTAAACAGTGTACGAAAGAACAAGCATGAATCCACATTGACAGGAAGACGACAAGCTTACCTAATAGCTTCCTAGCCTCAGTTCTTATAAAGATTAGGAGGACCTGCTCAGCTAACAGTTTACTAGCCTCAGTTCTTATAAGTATTAGGAAGACCTGCTCGGTTAACAGCTTATTAGCCTCAGTTTTTATACAGATTAAGAGCAACTACTCAGTTAACAGTTTACTAGCCTCAGTTCTTATTAGTATTGGGAGAACTTGCTCAGTTAACATCTTGTTAGCCCCAGTTTTTATAAAGCTCAAGTATAGTACTTAAAAATAATAGGCTAGATACAAGATGTATACTGAGCTGGATGTGAAGTCATCCGTAGTTGCTCCGGGTATGCCCCTGGATGAGAAAAGGGACTCAGGTAGTTACAAGAGCTACTCGAAATGTCAAAGTATCCACTTACCTGCTGCGACTATTGTGCCTCTTTTGTTTGCTGGAAAGAAAATATTGTACGTAAGTCAATTTAGGTACAATACAGTGACAAAGACCTCCTCGCATGCTGCCTCGGGCAAATTTCAAATTCACTATGGCTTTGATTGCACCAACTGATGCAGAGAAAATCGAAAGTTCAATCTTATTTGCACAGGACAGTGGTGGAACTTGCTCTGCATTGAATGTAAGTGTTGTGGCAGCAAGCGCAGTGGAGACAAGCTTTGACCTTTGACCTTGCCATACTCAACAAATATTAGAAGTGCTTAAAAAGGTGAGGAGTTAAACTATGTTTGTTTGCCAAATTATTGAATTTTTTTTATTGTTATCAGGATCATTTTATTGCATTTGTATATTTAATCTTGTTCTCAGGGGCAACAATGACTATGATTTATAACTTAGTTTTACATTTTAATCGACCTTTCAATATTGACCTTCATTTAAACAATTACATAATCGCTCTCATATGGCTGATGACATCAGCAGCACGTGTCTGTAACTTCAGCGTTTGTTGAATAACAGAGGTGCAGGATTAATTTTTCGATCTAACCATCTATGTAGGTAGGTGAATGAAATAAAAATTTGTTTTAGGGATTTTGCAAGTTGAATATGTTGCAGCAAACTCTTTTTCGGCAGCAAACAGTGCGATGCTGACTTTCATCAAAATCATGAGTATGTTTGGCAGCACGTTACACTTCCTTCGCTATTTTTAGTGTAGCAGGCATCTGGATTTCTTAAAAATTGCAATTGACTGATACTAGAACAGTCAATTTAAGAAACAACTAGGATAAAGCCCTTGAAATTTTAGCTTTACAAACACCTACAAAGGTTGACATTATATGCCTGGCAGCCATAAGCAGGTGCTTTATATTCGAAAGGCGTGTCAGCAAGGTAAGTATAGCTTTGGCAGTACTTGAGGCTTGCGAAAGACTGTCTAATCATCCTCTCAGCATCTTTCTTTCAACTGACAAGTACAGAAATCAATAGCTATGAATTATCAATCATTTATTCGAGTTTTATTGATGACGCTGCCCGACAACAATAAGCCTACAGAATTACGGCAGTCATTTTGCAATGGGCATGAATTATCATCTATTCACTCACTAATCATGTTTATGCGTAAGATTCCGCTAGACATATAACTTCATTGCTGCTTCTCGATTCTGTTGAGAAGGTAAGGTCTTGTTTCCCTCAAAGTTAGGTGAGGTCACTGAGTAAAGATAAGTTTCAGTTTTTAGGTCAACCAGTTGAGGTAAGTTTTAGTTTGTATCACTCTTATCCTGTGAGCCAAATATGAATAAGCAAATTATTAGAGATAGTTTAGTAGATCACACGCTGGACATTGCTATAATATGAGTGCTTTGGTTCACTTATAACTTCTCCATTTTAGCAGTTTTTAACCAATTGTTTAGTGAGCTTCGAATGAAAACATTTCATTCATTATTCACATGCTGAATAATTAAGCTCATTCATTGAGCTCTAATAAATAAATAAAGGCTCAACATGTTGAAAGTCATAGACCTAACAAACATAAACCTAATTGACATAGATCTCACAGTGATATTATCGTTGAAAACTCATCAGCTTTGCTTTTCATCGCTTAAATTTTTCCTCATATATATTTTTGACGGTAGATTACAATTCGTTTTGAAACAAGAAAGTATTAGTCATGCTGCATAGAGTTAACCATCTGATTAAACGTTTCAACAAAAGTTAATTTGTTTCTAAAAGTAACAATATACCATTAGATAATATAGATTTAGACAAATATAAAATTTAGATAATTAGATATTATAACTAATTATCTAAATTGGTGTTGCCATAGTTTTAACCTAGCATCAGAGCATTGTTTATAATGGGTAATGACACCAGGGATCATGTATGGACCCAATATGGCCTCTTTTTACGTTCTGTGACATTACTCTTTTCATAAAATGTTCTGTAAAACTGGAGTAAATAGTAATAACAATATAATTTCTACATTTATCAAACCACGAATGTAATATATTCTGTGTTAGTTCATAAGTTGATTACGACTAGCTTCTTTTTAAACTGAAAATTTCAGTCTTTTTTATCTACACAGTTTATGTCAAAGTACAGAGAGAGTCATGTTTTCTAAAGTATATTGAGTGCCTATTTGAGTGATGTTATCATCTCTGTACATAACTTTGCACATCATGTGCCTGCTTGATCAACTGTATATGGGTCTACTCTTAAAACCATCATGTAGAGTCTTCTACGTATTTCATTTTGTTTTTTCAATCATTTTGAGGATTTTTATACAAAAAGCTTTTGTAGATGCTTTTCTTTATTACATTAACCTCTTCATGATTTCGTTCAGACGAGAAACCCAAATAATATGAATTACACAGAAGTGAGACAAACCGTTGAACGACAAGAATACATTCATACTTATAGTTGACTCTAAATTCTAGTTTATAAATTTGTTTGTTTTCCATGATTAATGTTGAGTACTTTGTAGCCTCAGCATTGCTTTTATTTACTACGTGAACCCAAGTTAAACTTTGCTGCCATACACTGCTTTCCTAAGACCATCTCTCTCGTCATCTTTAAATTCTGTTTTTTACCTCAACCTAGAGAAATTATCAGCTAATGTGTTTTGCTTTTTTTACCTTTGCTTTGGGAAACTTTGTTCTCCAAAAATATTATTTTTTTTATGTTGTAAATATATATAGATAAATAACTTATTATATTACATTTACAAAATTATTAATATTTGTATATAATTTATTAATGTAAATAATTATGTATTATGTATTATTTATTAATAATAATTTATATTGTATTATAATATTATTATATTATATTACAGAATAAATAATAAATATATTGTAGTTAATATACTAGCGAAAAGTGCCAGACAACGCTGAAGATATATTGATATTAGAAGAACATGGCCCAGCAGCCAACAACCACTCAGATCACATCTCAATGCAATCGCTTGCAAACAATCAATCAGACAGCAGGCCACATGGCAGCTATTAACGGCAGCAGAGGGGTAGACTGGGATGAGATAAATGCTAAAAATTTGTCAAAACAGCCAGAGACAAGAGTGGTGAGCCCATCCGTCTCTACTCCACCTACAGAGACAAAAATGAAGAGAAAGACTTTGGTAAAGGATTTGGAACTTTTATGATGGGTTTAAGAAATTGTCTTTTCTTGGGTGAAGATAGTAATTCTTCTCTTGGAACTCCCAGTAGCAGAGCTAGTAGATGTTAGTGCTCAGTTGATTAGTAGCATTAAACACTGTACAGAATTGATTCCTTTTTTACGCCTATTATATGATTATGTTGTTATTTACTATGAAGTTGGAGAGTTTAGCACTTTTTCTAAAACTCTGGCCTAATAATACTCACTACCTTTAGAATCCAATAAACTTCTAAACTCTTTATGAGCCGTGTGGGTGTGAAGAGGTGGGCAGATAATGCAAGGCTAGTCTGAGTGCAAAAGGGTCAATCTATAATCTCATTTCCCTGTAAGCAGTTTTGCTCCAAAGAACTGTACAATTCTATTGCTAGTCTACAGCTCCTTGAACAATCTATTTAAACATTGCAATTAGCTACACTCCATCCTATAAAATAAATACTTTAATTTTTAAATTAACATAAACAATAAAGTACAAATTTTATCTTACTAATACATTAGATGTTGGAAACAAGTAGACTTCTGCTGCAGATTCTCTCTATTCTCTCCAGTTAATGTTATTTCTACTTCTAGTATATTAGTTATATAATATATCATGTCATAGTATATTATTCTTTATTATATTGCACTATAATACTATAGCATACATTTTGGTATATTGTGTCATATCATAGTATATCTTATCTCTTTAAATTACAATTTATGTATTATTTATGTTGCGGTATAATATAATAGTATTACACTGCAATATAAATTATTATTATTATATGATATTAATATACTGTTAATATGCTATTAGTGTGCTATTAATATATCGTTAGGATACTGGTAATATATTGTTAATATAGTGTATATGTACTGTTACTATACTGTAAATATACAGTTAACATACTGTATATGTACTGTTAATATACTGTTAATATGATATAAATATGCTGTTCATATACAGTTAATATAGAGTACAGTATATTATAATTTCTTATGGTTCAGTATAATGGTAATCAAGAAACCTGGTAGGCAAGCTGTTTTCCTGCCTTCCCCCATTCTTCACCTTCCTTGTTTCTCACAATTGGTTCAACTAGAGCTGGCAGCTTTGGAGTAGAAAACTAAGCGCATCGAAGGAGTCTGATACTTTATTTCAGAGCCAACAACTTTACCAGAGTTGTTCCTCCATTCACTACATTCTACCAGGCATTTACAATATGCATTAGACAGCTTTCAATCTTTTCCAAAGCATGTGAATATTTACTCAAGGAAGGTTTTTAAATAATTGCTCTATCTAATGTTTTCTTCTGCCTCTAAGTTCTTGGGAGAGACTAATTCCAGATTTACTTCATGAAAACTACAGTATTAACAGCAAGATAATTTCAATAGTAACTACAATAGCAACCCCAATAGTAACTACAATAGTAACTCCAATACAACTACAATAGTAACCCCAATAGCAACTACAATAGTAACTACAATAGTAACTACAATAGTAACTACAATAGTAACCCCAATAGCAACTACAATAGTAACTACAATAGTAACTACAATAGTAACCCCAATAGCAACTACAATAGTAACTACAATAGTAACTACAATAGTAACTACAATAGTAAAACAGTAGTAACTACGATAGTAACTCCAATAGCAACTACAATAGTAACCTCAATAGCAACTACAATAGCAACTACAATAGTAACTACAATAGTAACCCCAATAGCAACTACAATAGCAACTACAATAGTAACTACAATAGTAACCCCAATAGCAACTACAATAGTAACTACAATAGTAACTACAATAGTAACTACAATAGTAACCCCAATAGCAACTACAATAGTAACTACAATAGTAACTACAATAGTAACTACAATAGTAAAACAGTAGTAACTACGATAGTAACTCCAATAGTAACTACAATAGTAACTCCAATAGTAACTCCAATAGTAACTACAATAGTAACTCCAATAGCAACTACAATAGTAACTACAATAGTAACTACAGTAGTAAAACAGTAGTAACTACGATAGTAACTCCAATAGTAACTACAATAGTAACTCCAATAGTAACTACAATAGTAACTCCAATATAACTACAACAGTAAATACAATATAGTAGGATGTGATAAACTTGTTCAGATTTGAGAGCAGTTTCGCTGCACGTGGGTTGATTAAGGAATTCATCAATAGGCCTTCATGTTTGTGTATCATACGGGACAGAAGCATAACAACATCCTATAGTTACATTGAGATAGCCAATATTGATTAGTTCAGTTTATAAAAGCCATCATAACAATAGCAAGTATTTAGACTATAATAGATCCTTGGGGGCTATTTACTGAGGTAAACACAGTTCAATAGGCGAGGTCTCGCTCTAGTAGTCCTTGGAAACGTCATCCCTGCATCTGAATGGCTACAAATCATCACAGTTGATAATGTTATGTTATATATTTCATATCATATTACTCTATATTATATCATATGTTATACTATAATATATTATTATATAATACTGTATTATACTTTACCATTTTATGCTGCAATATGTTTATTGTACAAGATTAGATTATGCAGTATTGTATTGCATCAAATAGTGCGTATCATATTGTATTTTATTTTGCCGAATATTTGTTTGCGAATTTGGTGCTGGGATTTTATTGCCTGACAACATTTTAACAGTATTTGGAAACGATTGATTAAAACCAATACTGATACTGTGTTTAGCGACACTGTGTTTAGTAAAACTGTGTTTAGTGATACTGTGTGTAGTGATATTGTGTTTAGCGATACTGTGTTTAGTGATACTGTGTTTAGCGATACTGTGTTTAGCGATACTTTGTTTAGCGATACTGTGTTTAGCGATACTGTGCTTAGCGATACTTTGTTTAGCGATACTGTGTTTAGCGATACTGTGTTTAGCGGTATTGTGTTTAGCGATACTGCATTTAGCAATACTGTGTTTAGCAATACTGTGTTTAGTGATACTGTGTATAGCATTACTTTGTTTAGCGATACTGTGTTTAGCGATACTTTGTTTAGCGATACTGCATTTAGCGATACTGTGTTTAGCGATACTGTGTTTAGCGATAATGTGTTTAGCGATACTGTGTTTAGCGATATTGTGTTTAACAATACTGTATTTAGCAATTCTGTGTTTAGCGATACTGTGTATAGTGATACTGTGTTTAGCGATACTGTGCTTAGCAATACTGTGTTTAGCGATTCTGTGTTTAGCGATACTGTGTTTAGCGATACTGTGTTTAGCGATACTGTGTTTAGCGATACTGCGTTTAGCGGTACTGTGTTTAGCAATACTGTGTTTAGTGATACTGTGTATAGTGATATTGTGTTTAGCGATATTGTGTTTAAAAATACTGTGTTTAGCGATACTGCGTTTAGCGATACTTTGTTTAGCGGTACTGCGTTTAGCGGTACTGAGTTTAGCGATACTGCGTTTAGTGATACTGCGTTTAGCGATACTGTGTTTAGCGATACTGCGTTTAGCGGTACTGTGTTTAGCAATACTGTGTATAGTGATACTGTGTATAGCGATATTGTGTTTAGCGATATTGTGTTTAACAATACTGTGTTTAGCGATACTTTGTTTAGCAGTACTGCGTTTAGCGATACTGAGTTTAGAGATACTGCGTTTAGCGATACTGTGTTTAGCGGTACTGCGTGTCCCCAAAAACCATCAAAATTTTATAATTTACCTTATTCTACAGTCATCTCTAGTTAATATCTAAAGCTACTCTTCTGCATTCATAAGGTCACTTAAAGGTCCAAGTTACCAGGTTACTAAAGCTAACAGTTCGTCTGAGTTAAATTCATATTCTATTCAATGAGCCATTGATGTCTTTTACATTTGTAGTGAATTGGTGCAAATATTTCCTTAGAGCTCACTATATGAGGATTAATGAGAAATTAAAACTGTCATGCAAACTACAGCACATATAGACATTCCTAATACACAAAGACCAGACACCTGTTAGTTAGTGGCAAACAATTAATAGTCTAAATCAAAGTGAGACTAATAGTCAGTGAAAGTGTCTCCAGAAATAGAAAGGACACCTGTCAAGTATGTCACCTGTTGGACATTTGTAAAACAAAAGGCGGTGGCAACAGAAATTATCTATTGCTGACACCATAGCATCTATCTTATAATGAGCACTAATATACTTTTTGCTGGTGTTTATGTTCTGTGCGTATATACATTTCTTCTTTGTGTTTTCCACTTAAATGGCATCTTCTCTTGTCTTCCAGAGAAAAACTAAGCAATTTTGCAGACGGTTAGTTATATGATGTTGCAACGTACGTGTGAGATTATTTTTATACTCTTCCAATGTTATTGCATATCTAGGCATACAGACCATACAATTTTTAGACATTGCTGGATGATGATCATATGTTAACAGTTTCTAGTGTTAATAGACTTGAATTTGTTTACTCCCGTATAAACTGACAACTGCCTCTTTACTACTACTATAATCAAGTTGTTGGAAAAATGAAAAAAGAGAAATAATACATTTAAAATATGTTTAATAAATGTTCATGACATTGTAACTCATGTAAAAACATCTCAACAAGTTATTTGCTGTATAATTGTGATTTTATAAATGATCTATGATGATGAAAGATGATTTAGTTTGTTAATGACACGGGTGTTATGTATTTGCTCATTTTTTATGACCGGAAGAAAGGAAAGGTTCTCACTCTGCTCTCCCTTATAAACAACTACATTTACACTTTAGATCGTTTTTTTCACCAATTAGAAATTGTTGCTGCTAGAATTTGGACAAGAGTTCCATGAGAAGGTGACCTACATGTATACGTCGCTGATTCAGTTGAAGTGACACATTGATCTAATAAATCAAATATTCTAAATATGAGCCTTTTAGATGCTCTTTAATTTTGAGCTCAATTTGGCTGTTGATACATGTATTAGACATCATGTACAAAATCGAAAAGTGTGTTTTTTTTAAAATGACTTCTGCTTATTGATAGCTAGCCGTATGCTTGGCGTTGCACGGATATTAAAAGACAGCTTACAAACAGTGGCAGGTAATGCTGTTTTCTGCTATATGCCATTAGCCTGGCAAATTGCCAATCATTAATTTGAGTAAGCTAGTATCCGTATTGCTAAACTTAGTAATAAGAGCGTGAGAGCAAGCTTTAGTGACATTGCGTAAGGCAGAGCGCTATGCGCATTTTAACGGAAATAGCGGCTTATATTGCCTAATGAAACCATTGCAGCTGACATGGCCTAATTGAAAAAATTATGGCCTAATGATCTAGAGGCCCTGAGATCAAACTCAACACAAAGTAGATATTTATTTGCTAAATTTTAATAGCTATATCTGGACACACCGTACGACAGACTTTGAGATTTATAGATATATAGATGAAATAGGAAATACATTGTATTGCTAGTGTTCAATGGATTGTTGGATGACTATTCAGTGAGGCATTACGATTGTTATTATAGTTTTATAGCGTGCAGAGCATAATAGTCTTGTTGTTTATTCTATGACAAATCAATCATTTCCTTATATGTTGCTTGAAATATAATCATCCCTGCAAAATGATCAACCTAAACATGTCTACCAAAGTGAACAAATAACCAAATGGTTAGGTTGCTGATAACATCTATGGAAGTTTTATGAAACACCAATGAAACTTTTATGAAACTTTTCTGAAACATTTATAAAACTTCTATGAAACTTCTATAACACATTAATAATGAAAATATTTTATGAAATATTATATGAAATACAAATATTTATGAAACATCTATGAAACATTTATAAAACCTCTATGAAACTTCTATGAAACTTTTATGAACTGTTTATGAAACTTCTATGAAACTTCTATAAAACCTCTATGAAACTTTTATGGACTATTAATGAAACATTTATAAAACATTAATGAAAATATTTTATGAAATATTATATGAAATACAAATATTTATGAAACATCTATGAAACTTTTATGAAACATTTATAAAGCATCTATGAAACTTCTATGAAATGTTTATGAATCTTCTATAGAACATTTGTGAAACTTCGATTTACAGCATGAGAATAGCATCTCATTTTTTAAAAGGTTATTGTCTCTGAAGACAGAATCTATTTATTTAAAGAGTCTACTACCTCATCCAGGGATTAGATTCTGATTTGAAGCTGATTATATTTTATTGTTATTAAAAACATAAGAGGACAACGCTCTCTTAAAAACATAAGAGGACAACTCTCTTAAAAACATAAGTAAGTGTCTACAAAAGTAACAACAGCAATTCTATTGATATATTATATTTAGATCAACACAAAACAGGATATGATGTAATCGATGCATGTCTCATTTAGTTGGAAGACAGTGTTGAGCAATACTCATTTGCTTATAGAATATAAAAAGACATAATACTTGATTAGTAAGTAAGTACCTTCAGACTTGAGAATAAATAATAAAAATCAGTATAAAAGTGCAATAACAAGCCTTAGGACCATAATCAAACTAGAAAGAAACTTAGCTAAAGCTTTGAGGACTAGAATTAATTGAGAGATAGCTGAATAGGTTAGGTTCATTTCTCGGGGAGACAACTTCAGTTAATAGTTCGTTAAGCGATGAAATATTCTCACCATCATCTTATCAACGATCTAAAATTAACATAGAGTGATTAAACATAGAGTGGTGAAAGGTGGAATGGCTTTGGCTTCACCAACTAGCTTTCTCCAAAGCGAAAACAAGCCCGCTGTACTACCTTGGAATTTGGAGTTATCCAGCCTTGGATAATATCTGGGCTTAAACAATTGTCTAACGCAGTGGTTCTCAACTACCTTGGAGCCATGGACCCCATGAGCTCTTTATCTCAAAGTCACGGACCCCTTTATAAACATCATAATATTTGGTGTTTATAACAATGCATCTTAAATTGGCGTACATTATAAATTAGAATAATATAAGAGTCAGTAGATTTGACAGTTTTCTATTTATTTATTTACATAAAGCAATGCTATACTAAATTGCTTTGACTGTTAATTTTCAGTTTGTTCGTGGGATAGATTATACTTCTTGTTTTCACCAAATTCTCAATCTTTGGGGAAATGGTTGACAAAGCGCATCGCATGTCCTCTTCAAGTCCCAGTCGGTTTTGTTGTTTCGATTTGAGAACAGCCATGGAGGAGAAAGCGGACTCGCATAAGTATGTAGACACAAATGGGAGCAGAATTCGAAGGGCGTGTTTGGCTGTCTGTGGATATGGATGAATCATGGAAGGCCAAAATTGTTCAATGGTTTTATCTTCATAAACATCTTTGGTTATTTTACCGATCTGCTAGTTTCATTTTGTTATCAAATAAATACAGTTGCCAAATATTGTCACAATTATGATCAGTCAGCTACCATTAACAAGCATTCATGATATTAATAGTCGCCATTGTGAAATGACCCAAATTTAGTTTTACATTTAGATTTTGACTATAAAAATTAAACTGCACAGCTTTGCTGCTGTCCTATTTTATTGACTAGGTCAAACAATGTGACAACGACAAAATACTTTGCCATTTTATATTATAGGTGGAAAAATATTAATGAAAAACTAGGGAAAAAAGGCCGTTGTTTGGGTGAATTCGGGTAAATTATATTTAAATTTAAGCATATACTAAGACCACTACCAATCTGAAAATTGGTAAAAATAAGTAAGTTAAAATGTTTTATTTTCCATGGATCTTAGTATATCGCTGAAATTGAAGAGGGAAAGTGAGAATTACGTGTTTGCTGGTTAAAGGTTGTGTTGTTTTGTTCTACTAACCGGAAATCAGGTACTATCCAGCGATTGACGCACATAGGTGATAAAAGTCTAAACCCAAAAACCTAACAAGACAACGCAACCACACTGCGGGGAATTGCATTAGCCCAGAAACCCAGGGTAGCACAATCCCAACATATTTTGATCATTAAACCCCGCCCATATGATAGCCGTCGTCTATCCTTTTAGGGTTTTATATCATTGATCCAACCACTATGACAGAAATAGCTGTAAATAACTAGCTAGAAAAACCAATACTGGCACCAGCCTGTGGACCCCCTCAAAATCTCCTGTGGACCCCTAGAGGTCCATGGACCACCAGTTGGGAACCACTGGTCTAACGTGACCATGTCCGTCTAAAAAATGACAACTTTGATTGATAGGTGAGTTTCGCGACCGACGATGAGAGTCACGCATGCGCTTGAGTGAGTGCTGTACTGCGATTTTCATTAGTTATTGTTACTGCCATTAATATTACACTGTACTCTATCACAAGTATAATCATATTTTACTCTCTCATGTATACTGTGTATGCATATTGTACCGTTTTGTAGCCTAGGAGTATCATTGTGTACGATATCGACTGTTTAATGTACAACACTAAATTTTCAATGTCCGGACCTGGCCGAGTCTGTACTTGTTCAAACAAATAAGGGTTGTTTGTATCAAGTTCTACAATATGGAGTAATCAAATTACTAAACTAATCTAGGTATAAGTACCACTAGAGGGATATTTCATAAGTTTTTCATAGTAACTTTCTCTGTTCATTGCAGTATTGAGACTTTCGGCAATGAGAAAATTTTGTCAGTTCAATTAAGGCTCCGCGTTATCCCTCTGTATTCAGAAGAGAAGTCTAAACAAAAATATGAAAAGAGGTTAATAATTCATTAACAAATATTATGAATAAGTAATATCAATGCCCGCAAAGCAGACACAAAGGGGCAGGATTATGACGCATTGGAACTGCACAGCATCATTGCAGTGCAGCTCATCATTGCACTGTAATGCACTGCATACACTGCATCATTGCAGTGCAGTACGTAGTAATTTTGCAGTGCTTTACAACTTTCTAATGTTTAGTTGACAATTGGTGCTGCTGCAACTGCATTTCTACTGCAAATTGCTCACTGCAATGTACTGCACATTCACATCCATGACGCATTACTTGAAACCCAGCAATTCGCGCATACTGCGAATGTGCATTCATCAAAACTTGAAACTGCATTTTACTGCAAATGCACATTTGTATGAAGTTGATACTGTTGATCAACTGAAAGTAAAATAGTCAGATGCTATGTTTAACAAATTCATGAGCCTGCACTCTAAATTTCATATCATTTTGGAATAGGAAGTCAGGCATTATCATCATTCGGATGAAATTAGGGTCTTTGTAATGTATTCTTATTACCATTATTAGTGTTATTATTATTAGTATTCTCGTCAACATTATTTGAACCATAATATATTTTTATTTAAAAAAATTTTAATTTTTATTCTGTACAATATGTTAATTATTATCGATTTGTTTGTCCACTCAAACTCACTTTGAACAGCATTCACGTCTTGCAATTGTTCTGTGGTTGCGCCAAGCTCACTTCAATACTTGATTCAGCGATGAGTTTTCATTAAAATGTGTTACACATGTGTGTACAGTGTAATGCAGATGTTCCTACTGCATCTAGCTCTGTGAAATGAGCACTAGCAACACTGCGGAATCATGATTTTTTCATAATGGTTACAACCCTGCAAAAAGATATACTTTGATCAGGAGTCGCCTTCTCATGTAATATGTTGCCAGCCATTTTACCTTTGATAGTTTATTTTAATGTCTCTGTTATGCCACCGTTTTACCAAATTGAAGAAGCTATTTAAAATCTAACCTACTAACTAATAACAACAGTTTCGTACATTCAAAACTAGTGTTTGTAAGAGATCCATATCCTGTTTTTACTTTAAAACTGATTAATATGCATGATCCTATATTATAAAAGCTTTGAAGTTAAGGATCAAGTTTATCAGACTCACCTGTAAGATAGTCATTATGATTGGTTGTCACTGGTTAAGTTTTGTAGACTCTCTTCTTTCTTTCTGCTTAGACAGAGCCAGACCCTGATCCATTTTATCATCAAGCATGCGGAAGAAGTCTATCTGTGACCCAGTCGTTGCCCTACAAAATAAAATCTAAAATATAAAATGAAGTTCAGGATAATCGTTGACCTTGACTTTGTAATTGAGAGGAGTTAGGAGACTCTTTATCTAGTCTTGTAGAATATAGGATCCATCTGTAGACCTTTATAATCCCGTCATGCTGTATCTTGTTGTACGCATTTTGGTAGTAAGAGCGGACAACTGCTAAACTATGATTTCAGTTGTGTACTTTTTCAATACCGAAAGGATAACTGTTCTCTGTACCTTACTAGATGCCCCTATCTAGTTGTTACCTCTAACACATTCTGTTCTACATGCTCTTTCATTTACGTTGCCAGGATCTGTGTGAATACTTTGTATGGAGTTTTTAGGTGCGTAACTTGACAGTAAGTTTTTTACGTGGTGCCTCTTGTGGTTTTAGTGTCAGCTTATTATATCTTAATGCCAGCCTGACATTTTTACCATTTTCCCAAACCCCCTCAATGGTTTTCACCCGTTCATTCAATCATAAGTCCCATGTTGATTTATACATCATCCACCAGTAGTTTTGAATTTAATCGACTCCAGGAGCACAGTCCACAGCTGATAAAGCGAAAAACAAGTATTACTTTTGTGATTTTTCACAGCTGACATTCTGCCGGTATGTTTAGGGTTTAAACTTTTGGGTAAAACACCTAACCTGAGAGGTCCAACACTTTTCTCCAGGTTTTTGCTGATGACCAAATTGTAACAAACTGCACAATCTATGATCTCATTGTTCTTTTAGTGTGGTCAACTCATTCTCTAAACTTTCCACTGTGCTGAATTGCCCAATCACAATCATTGTCACATTACCAGATGTCGTCCTCTATTGTCTCCTCAATTCCACTGCTAATTCTTGAAATCTTTAACTTTTTATCATTCCTTGTCTGCCACTATTTCATCTCCTATTTATACTACATCAACCTGGTCCAGCTGCATCGATCAGCCAGGTTTGCACCAGAAGCTTATTTTTCACCACAATATCTGGTCGCTTAGCAACAATCACATGGTCTGCCTGTATTGCCATACTCTACTGGTGCAGTGGAAACATTACTTCCGCATTTTATTGCTGCTGGATGTGAAAATTCTCAGGCTATTGCAGATAAACTGGTGGGCATATTTCAACTCGAGCTACACCTAGTTCATCTATTATTGGTTGTTTCGTGTCCAATAATCAGTGTGTTGATCAGCTGTTAGTAGGTGACTCCTATCTCGTCAACTATTGGTTCTTTCGGTTCCAATAAACAGTTGGTTGATCAGCTGTTAGCAGGGGACTTTGTCCCGCAAAGATTCCCAAAGCTCTGTTCTTTGTTCTTTCATTTATCATCATTTTAGCTGTTCCATTTCTTCCATTTTTTCCATATTTGGAACTCATGTCATTGACAGAGATTTCAATGCACGAGTCTTGATACACGCTGCATAATATCACTATTACTATGACAGGCGGTTACCACAGCATGATGTTGAGCTGGTGTCAGTATTTCTGGAACTTGGGTCAGAACAACTAACCTGGGAGATCCAACATCTTCCTGAGTATTCTAGCCAATCCCAGCAGTGCAGCAAATTACACTTTTGTGATTTCCTTCTGGTCAGTATTCAGTTTGATGAGCTCGTGTTCCAGATTCTTGAATGTGCCTAATGTCCCAACCATGATAGGGGTGGGGCACCTAATGTCCCAACCACGATAGTGACAATCGCCACAGGTGTCTTCCAAACCTGCCTGACCTCTCTTGCCAAATCCTGATCCTTCTCTACCTTTTTCTGTTTTCAGTATTTTACTCTCCCATCTTCTGGTACAGCCATATCAATCAGACATATCTGCCATATTACCATTTCTATCCTTAAAGGTTGACTTACAACAAAATTCATATTACAGTTATTTGATATCAAAAGATTCACCATGTCTTACTCTGTTGTGTTGTAAGCGCAAAATATGTGGGAATGTGATTACAAGCTCTTAAAAGCTAAAACCGAACAGTTAATCACAGCCATTCCAAAAACGCTGTAGGTTGGAATACCTCTCCAAAACAGCTCAAATGTGACATAGTTGAACACGATGTGCTTCTGTTTACACTTTCATGCACCCTCATTCGTTGAAATATTTTCAAAAATATACTTCATGCATTCAATAAAACACTTACACGTCTATTGTTCTTACCCATCTATTTCATTATTATTATTGTAATGCTGTCACTTTGAGCACTGATATCCCCAAACCTAGCCTAAAAATTAGTTTGATTTTTTCCCTTAGCTCGAGGGGGTGCATATCATCCTCTGATAAACATGAGGAGTTTCTTGGTCACCTGTGAGGGTCGAAAAATGCTGCATAAATTGTTCGCGCCATTTGGTGAAAGATATGGGTCATATGATCAGATTACAACCAGATAATTAGAGCAAGCTGAAACGAAACTGTAAAGTAGTGAGCATCTATATTTGATAGGGCTTTCTGGTAGAACCCAAAGTGTTTGTCATAAACTAGCGCTACAAGAAGTGTTATATTGAGCCTTTTATTGGCCGTTCATTTTACGTGATAACATCACGTGTCAAAACAATAACCACGTCGAACTGAGTACGTCATCAAAATAAAGAGATTCTAACCAACGGCAATTTTTTTAACTGTTCAGTTTTGAGCTTTCAAGAGCTTGTAATCACATTCCCATATATTTGGCACCTACAACACAGCAGAGTAAGACATGGTGAATTTGTTGATACCAAATAACCGTAATGTAGTATTTTGTTGCAAGTCAACTATAATATTATTGTTAATGTTTGTACACAGGGTTTGATAGATAATTGTGTTAAGAATCAAGTGGAGCAGCTGAACTTGGAATTTCAGTACTTTTCTTTGAGAGCTATTACTACTATTATTATTATTATTATGTCTGTGTAGCTAACATACAAGGCAGCATGGTTCAAGCATTGCTGCCAAAGTTTTGCTGCCAAAGATTTTGCTTCTTACTAAGTTGTAATAACGTCTCACAGCACTTTCCTTAGTAAAGCAAATGTACAAATAGGAATATTTTCTATCTTTAAATTTACGTGAAATTAAGCTTTCCTCTTAAATAACAGACATTTTCTCAGGAGCAAAGTCATGTAGCCTTGACCAGGTATCTAGCCATCTATAATTGTATGCAGGTGGCGGCACCTCATATTAGATATACAAAGTCACAAGGAAAACGAAGAAAGGTTTTTCAAAACCGCTGTCGCTATACTCAAACGATTTGAGAGTTAGACGCTACATTGTGTAGGCTACTAGTCTAACTAACTTAAAAATATGATGAAGTGGCACATAGTAAACAGCAGTGTAAGGTGAGATAGTCTTTCTATGAATCTATGTGTAACACATTGCTAGTTTACCAGATCAAACTACAATCTTGGGAGAAATAAATAATGAAAGGATTCATATTTCTATTTACTTTAAATTGATTTCTCATCGACCTTTGGGAGTCTCACTTGTTTAAGTACAAAGAAAATACGGTCCGGGAGTTGTCTCCAGAATGGATCTGGAAGCTCTCAGTAGTGCTATCATTTGTCAAGTATTCTGCCATAGGCAGGTCCCTCAGGCCAGATCTCTCAGATCTTCTCCAAATGCTTGCATTAGACAACTCAGGAATTTACTTAGGAAAGTACTGAAGTGGCTTCCTGTTTCCTGCCTCAGGCTCTGTTAGGGTTGCTTCCCTTAGCACAAGAGCAAAGGAAGATCAGAGAACCTTTCTGACATTCCATCGTAGGAATTGAACTACTGACCTGCTGCCTGGTAGTAACGGCTTCACCACGACTGCTGCCACAAAATAAAGGTGCTGCAAGTTCTGCATTCCTTCTTTTTTATGAGTCTGTTCATATCAGGATCATAATAAAAAGTTTTCAGGGGTTTGCATTGTTTTGTATCAATACAGCGTATACATTAAGAAAAAACACATTCCTAAATACAGTTGTCAAAAAAAAAACAAGTTTGACAGACATCTAGTAGTGTGAGCAAGGCTTCTTACTCTATTTGAAGAAGTACAAAAAGGAAAATTATTTTAGATTATTGTGAGTATTTTAAAATACTTAAAATTTTGAAGTTTAAACTTTTAAAATAAAGTTTTGAAATACTCCAACCATACACACATCACTATAAGCATCTATCGACAAGAAAAAAATGCAACAACTATACATAAATGTATGCATACGTACACAGAGTTGGTATTCAGAAGATTGGAGGCTCCTGGCTTGCTGTTCTTTACGATCTCATGAGTGACGGACGGACGATCAACAATTGATGACTGGGACTTCCTTCTGTAGTTTTCAAGTACTTCGCGTTTGGCTTTCGAAGGTCTTCTTGCTGCAAATAGTTGAAGTTTCAACTTTCTATTAATAGAACAGGAAGTAAAGAGATCTTACTACCTACTAGTCGTATTCCGACAGAGGAATACTCAGTCCTCCTATAGAGATCAATAGTCTGTTGAATAGACCTTCACATCTAACATAGTAGATGGTAGACAAAAACACTCAAAAATACTCTTGATTTTTTTCACTGAGCTTGTACTTAGCATGCCTTTCGGGCATATTTTTAAAGGCCTGAGAAAGCTTCCGTGATAAACCTTACTGGCAGTATTTTTTGCTGTCAGTAGGGTTAACAACCAATTATGCTGACAACGAGACCTTATCTTTGAGGCACAGGGGCAATTTAAAAAGTTAGTAGATTTTAATTAATGATATTTTTCTATCATTTGCGATTTTTTGGATGTTTAAGGTGATTTGACTGCCAGGATGTTTTCAGATTAAAATTGACAAAACTTGATTGTTGTTAAAAAACTCAGAAAAAAATGTGCGAAATGATGTCACTAGTTACTCGGCTACCTATCTCTCTCATTATTGATATTGACTATTGCGTTGCTCTTTGCCACTATAATAGATGTCATAGTTACACTTTCAAATAATCTGTGCATTTTAACGGCGATCAAGTTTTCTCGATTTTACTGTTGAAACACCAAAATCAGTCAGATCATCTCAAACATCAAAAACTAATTCAATTGATAGAAAATACATACACTTTCTTATAAAAGCCCCTAAAACTTTGTTTAAGTTCATAAGGACAGCAGGTTAGATTTTGGAAACCACAGCGCCCTACTATGTGAACCTGTAAGACACTGATGTCTGCACGGCCCAAACATATATACTAGTTTATAGCAGTGCATGGAAGAGATTTTTCTTTTATTCGAAGGATATTGTGGTGACATCAAGGTATAATAAGACAAATCTTTTGACAAGAGTCTGTTCATGATGGGTATCCTTTATGTATGTATACTATAATTATAAATACTTTATAATACTTAAAATGCCTTAAATCTGCTCCTTTCTTTGAAACGCCCTTATAATGTTTTTTATAACTTTTATAAAAAAGTTTTTATATACTTACATTTTTTTTAATTTATTTTAAATTTAAATTTATTTTATATGTTTTTTTTTCTCTTATAATATGCTCTTATAGAAGTTAGTAAATTGAAACTAATATTTCTAACTAACTTTCCATATCTAAATACATAATTATTAGATATAGAAAGTTTACTAAAGCCGGCAGCTTCAGTCAGCAGCTTTGGCTCTGTAAGACCACGGCAGCATATTGATTTGATGTGTAGTTAAAAGTCAGTGCTGATCAGCTCTTTTGGGACACAACGCCTCTGCTAGTATCTGAAATTAATCTCAAGCTAAAAATATCAGATCAATAATGTCCTGCATGTTTGCTCTGAAATAATCTATTCTCGTAGCACTGAAAATATCCTTCCTGACGTGATCAGCGCCTGATATAACATGTTGCTGTTTGTCTAAAATACATTTCAGCAGTTTATTGGCTAATTCGATTAGCATCAGCTACATCTTTGTTCTTTCTAAATGTACCTAAAGCCCTAGATCCTATCAACTGTTTCATAGAAACGCTTATACATGTACTATCTTTGTATCATTTAATCAACAACATCACATAAATAGAATTCTTTGGACTGTTCGACCGCTGATATCATCGATATTATGTGTGTAAAAAACACTGAAAGCTAGCAGAGGCTGTAGACTATTACACGTAGAGACCGTGCACTGCTGGAAGCATTCATTTGTACACATAACACTTTAGCAGTTCGGGAATATTGCTAGTATTCTGATTTGACTTTATTTTGTTTTAACCTAAGAAAATCTGCTTGTGTAGAAAAAATAAAATTTAACTTAAAGGTTTTTAACTTAACATTTTATATTGAGCCTTTTTATATTTTATTGGCTTTTAATTTCACGTGATAAGATCACGTGTCAAAACAATAACCACAATGTTTCAATATGTCATCGAAATAAAGAGATTCCAATCTACAGCGTTTTCGTGATGGCTGCGATTAACTGTTTGTTTTTGAGCTTTTAAGAGCTTGTAATCACATTTCCACATATTTTGCATCTACAACACAACAGAGTAAGACATGGTGAATCTTTTGATACTAAATAATTATAATGTAAATTTTGTTGCAGTCAACCTTTAAGAAAATCTGCTGGTAAATAATAAATAAAATTCAACATATGAATTCAATATTATTTTAAAAAACATTCTCATGAAATGCGAATTTTTTAAGTATAGCACGGGCATGTTGTTAAAGTTTGGTGTGTTCAGCTGTTTTTGTATGTGAGGCGGAGCTATGAAGTGGGTGGTTGGGTATACAGGATAGTCTGTTAGGGTACTTTAAACAGAAGATTCAGAAGTACAAAAAGTTCATCAAAGCCCTCCATCGCTATGTTTCCATGATGCGCAGTGCTTCGGAGTTGCGCTATCTCCGAATCATGGAAACGGCATCTTCGCACTGAAATCACTGCGCACTGATCAGTGCGAAGCCAGTGCAAATTCGCAGCAAGGAAACAGCGATTGCGCAGCGGCTGCGCATAGCTCTCATGCCGTGGAGATGGATTCTTTGAGGGCCATAAACTAGTACAAATGTTATCCCGCTAATCTTGTGTTTTTTTTCTATTCGTCCAATCTTCTTTCACCTAAACTTATTTATGGTCTGCACCCACGAGGATGATGAGGTGTTTACTTTCCTAGACTTTGTTTTCGATGCCAACACTTTTCGAAAAATAGGTGGCAAGTCCTAAATTAACGTTTAAATAATATATTACTTAAAAACACCTATTAAAAATATATTACTTTGTAAAAATTGTGTTAAGGTTTGCAAAACCTTGTGAATGTGTATTGTAAATAAAAGTATAATGATGACAGAAGCATAAAAAGACCGTTTCTGACGTTCGGTATCCGTGATCGATTCTATTTCTCCACCAGGCGATTCGATTTATACGATTTCTCTTCTCTGGCTAATTTGCTGAAAACCACTGTGCAGCATGGAAACGTACAATCCCCTCGACTTCGGAGGGGGCTGCATCGCAGTACTGCGCACCATGGAAACATAGTGCATATGTCCTAATTTCGGCCTAGACGGTATTACTAACAAATGTTATTAATATGAATGTAATTAAGTCTACTTGTTTTCCTTTTGAGCCGTTTTCTGCCAGAGTGCAGCAAAAATAGTAGTGACATTGACACCATTTCAATATGGCTGCAGTAGGAAATCACATTACCAAGTCGCAGTCTCTGGCTGTTCGTCGAAATCGACAATGACTTGCATCTTAGTGATGCATGCGTGGGTCAAGCAGTACGGCAGAGCAGAGGTGACCCTGTTCTCAGTTTCTACCACTTCTGGAACTGTCAGATTAACTTGAAGGGATGCATTTCGCAACACGTCCGATCTGACAGAGCCAGGTAGCCATTTCACTTGCCCAATGTGTAAATGACAGATGTGGATCTTTAATGTGCCCGCGTTGTTAGTGTGGTACACAGAGACTCCAAATTATGGTCTAGATCCAAAAGACCCAGCAATTTAGGGTTGAAAGCTTGCTGAGAGCTTTTTGTCAGATCGGCATTAAGAAAGACTCAAACCGTCAACCTCGTGGTTGACAGTCCAAGATGCTAAGTAACCAGTCACAGTACTCTATCTTATATCATATGCTGTAACTATTCTTACAAAAACTCTTACTTAGAAGAAATATTCTAGCCAATGATGATGATAGAGTAAATAAACTAAGGTAGATGCCATATCATCAAAACTAAAAACTGTTTTTGCGGGTGCTACCCACTACCCCCGTCTCAGCCTCAGCTTTGTAATAGTCCCTCAGGCTTTGTTTGGGAGTTTGAAGTTGTTAGCATAAAAAACTTACTAGACTCAACAGGTGCAGTGCGAACACTACTCCCGCATCCCATCGCCGCTGGATATTATAACTCTCAGGCTATTGCGGATAGACCGGTGGGCATATTTCAACTCGAGCTACCCCTAGCTCGTCTACTATTGGTTGTTCCCTGTCCGATAAACAGAGTGTGATCAGCTGCTAGTAGATGACTCTGTCCAACAAAGATTCCCAAAGCCTTGTTCTTTAGTCAGGACTTTCTGTAAAATTGAAATATAAAAATATATTTATGCGTTATTTATTTATATTATATTTATTTATATTTATGCGTTATTTATTTTATATTTAATAATATTATATTTATGCGTTTGCATGAAATCTTTAGAAATCTCTTTACTGTTGTGAAGTTATACCTACTTCTAGTGATTGAGCTACTCTGAACAATTGAAGTTGGAATCTTTGGAGTTGTCAGACCAAAAGACCATCTTCTGGTACTTGCTCATTCATACACCCTACTCATTGTACCCCAAACTACACGTACGTTCTATAAGATATCAAATATACGTAATATTTAAAGTAGGCCTATTTATTTTTGAAAGCGTGCGATTATAAAAGCTTAAAAAAATCACGGGTGTAGAATTTTCTTTCAGTATTAAAAGATGCAATGCACTCCTCAGTGTACGACTCCACACCAAGGCTTTTTAACGATTTCTTAAAAGCTTTGGTAATGTGGTCATTATTTTTTTTATTATGTATTATTGTATCTTACTTGTATTGTTTTCATTGACAAATGATTGTAATTAAATAGTGGTTAATAAATCATTAAAAAAACTTATTTACTTCTATTAGAAGTTTATGAGCAATATTATAGTACAGAAAACCTTGGTTGTTGATAGGGACTGTAAGCAATCTCTCAGAGATCAAGTATGCTTGGTATTGTCGTATGTCCGTATGTCCGGATCATATAAACTGTATAGTCATATAAGCTGCATCGCTAAACATAATCGCGTAATCAAATAAAACGTTCGCTCGCCATGCCGTTTCTATAATGGTGACCTTCACCCGTACATTGCATTTCGGGAAGGTTTTACCTGCGGCCTTTTGCGAAATTTGTTCAGCGCTAAACTATTGCGATGCCGCCGGCAAATACCAGCAGTCCTCGGCAGTACCCGGCGCCTAGGTTCCTATTTCACCGCTAATAGCCTGCGATGCTGTCGCCAGTGCTTTGCAACGTATATGGGAACCAGGCTTTATCACAAGCAAAAGCTGTACATGTTTTGAGAGCATTGTAATACAAGCAATGGCTCTGTGATCTTGGCTGGGCGTGTTTGAGTCCAGCAGCAAAGGAACCTCAATGACTGGAGGCTGCAGGGAGCAATTTAAGATTGAATATCATTTTTGTCACAACCAGCGGCTATGTTGGGAATTGAACCACCAACCTCTACACGTTTACAAGTTTAGGCGCTCTAGACCACTAGACCACTAGGTTAATATAACTAATTACAAGATTAATACTGTTTACATTCAGATTTGACGATAAGTGAATAAAATGTAATGCCAAAATGCACAAAACGGAGTGATGACATTTACACTAGATCTCTATAAGTAAATATCATGGCTCCGTTGGTAAGGTTTCCAAACAATAGTACATAAAAGCTAGTAGCGTACTTCGCCTTTGGCCCTGGGTCATTAGAAATAAAAACTCTCAAACACATGTGGATCTTAGAGAGAACAGATTTAAGGATACTAGGCTTCTAATATCCGAAGGGCAGCAAATACTCTTTATCAAATACGTATTATGTCAGCCCAGCTATCAATACTGGTAGCTGAAAAGTCACACGAGATAAATACATGGTGACATATGCTCTTTTCCAAAAGCAGCTAGAAATAAACAAGTATGGCAGCACAACGACTCACTCTCCATGAACCTGTTTACAGCGATCGCATCGCTGAGGGAGAGAATACTGACACCTAGATGCTGGTCTGTAGGAGGTCTTTGCCTGTGTTTACTCTTCAAACCTTAGTTATCTCATATATAGCGAGCAGCTTCTTAGAAATTCAGATCGATGAACTGATGACTAAATTTCCGCTCTTTTGTTCTTTTTAAAACCATTTCTATATTTTAAGGCATGCGCTGTCGTTGTACACTAATAAAGATGTTAGCCTCAAGCAACTCGATGTCGGAGAGCCGTGTGAATGTCACATGCTACAGGAGGTCAATAAGCTTATATAATAGATATACAAACAGAATTACTCGTCCAAAGAGTTAATAGCCTGGAAATAACAGTTCGTAGTGATTCGTACACGACTTGCTTAGAAATCACCGGTGGCCATCAATAAAGGCTTATTGATCAACTCGAGAGGCTTGCTGTTCATCTATCATGTTTATTGGGAGTCATGAGATCATTGCCTGTCTATAGAGTCGTCTAATTGGATAGCTGCCGGTAAGAGCTTCAAATGTATGGCTGGTTCTATCTGTAGTCTCTTAACATGTATCTATACTCTCGACAAAAACAAGTGGCATCAGGTGTCCATTGTTTAGCAGATAAAGGAGAGGTTGACATTAAGCCTGGTTCCCATATCGATTGCGAGACCCCGGCGGTAATCTTGCGCAGCAAAACACTTGCGACGCTAGGCTTGGTGGCTTCGGTTCACATAAAGCTGTATCGTTAATAATGGCACAAAAAATGTTCGCTCTCCATGCCGTTTCGATTATACTGACCTTCACCTGTACAGTGCATTTTTGAAAGGGTTTGCCCGCGGCTCATCAAGAAATTTGAACAGCGCTAAACTCTTGCGTTGATCGCCGGCAGCTATCGGCGGTACTCGGCGCGTAAATTCACATTTCACTGTTGATAGCCTGCGGTGCTGTCGCCAGTGCTTGCGGCGTATATGGGAACTAGGCTTTAGCTTGACATTGCCAGTGCCTCATCATTGACTCCACCCTTTCTTTGATAGCCCCCACCTGCTAATTTACTTACATCATCTCTTCAGGGACGTCACATCATCACTAACTCCGCCGCGTCATTGACAAGCTCCACCTCTTTCTTAACATAATATCTTCATGCGTACCACGTCATCACTTGCTCTGCATCCTCGTTGATAAGCTCCACCTACTTTTGACATCATCTTTTCACAGGCGGTGCCTCATCACTAGCTCCGCCTTCTCATTAATAGGCTCCACCTCTTCTTTTGTATCTTCACGGGTACCAGCTCATACCTAGCTGCTCCTCCTTATTGACAGGTCTGATCTCTTCTTTAGCAGAATCTCTTCATAGGCCCCACCTCATCACTGGCTCCGCCTCAGCATTGGCTCCGCCTCTTCATTAGCTCCACCTATCCATCGGCTCCACCTCTTCATTGGCTCTATCGCTTTACCGTCTTCCATCCTTTCCTGACTCTATCCCTGCGTACCTTGACTCACTTCGCCTTTTCATCAGCTCTGATTTGTCGCTCGCTCTAGTTTGTGGTGGGCATAACTAGCCCACCACATACTAGAGCAATAAGCAACAAAGTCCCGTCTCCAAATATTCACTGATTCAAATATTCACTCTTTCAATGTCTCTAGCGCGTCACTGGAAAAACCAGTTAACTAAGGAAAGACTGACATTAGCTTGACATTGTCCCGCCTCATCACTGGCTCCGTCTCCTCATTGGCTCCGCCTCTTCATTGGCTCAGTTTTCTTATTGTCCTCATCTCCTCACTAGCTCTACCGTTTCCCTACCTCCGACTATTCTAACCTTGATTGACTTTGTCCTTTCGTTGGTTACACCTCTTCATTTTTTTATTTTTTGCTGACTCCTCTCTGCAGTCTCCACCTTGTCACCCAGATTTATTGAGTTTTGGTCTTAGCCAATGAGAATAGTGACAGCAAGATATGTTCTCTATTCCAAAATAAGTTAGCTATCAACAAGTGGAAGCAATGCGAGAGAATGTTATTATAGTTGGGCAATTAGAAATGTTAAATGTCTAAAAACTAATGCAAATTTATTATTGATCTTTCAACCCACCAAATCATGTTAACCTGAGATGAATCACACTAGACCAGATCCCACGTACAGTACTGTAGCGTATCGTATCATAGCGTATCATAGCGTATCATACCGTATCGTAGTGTATTGCACAAACTCTGGCAAATGGTTCTTTCACTCAGTATGTGTTCAAATTCTAAACCACCGCTTAAAATATTTTTAGCATCAGTTTTACAATTATTATTATAATAATATATTATTATTATTTTATATATATTCATATAAATTTGTAGTTTTCAATAGTTCTCATGCAGAGCTTAAACAACACTTTTATCATAAAAAGTGATACAAATAAATACATACATGCATGCAATTGCTAGATTGCTCCGCGCCACTCCTGACTGACTGTTTGCGTATGAGAATTGCTTAGTCAACTAGTAGCATGCTAGTTGATGACATTATATTGTGAAACCACACACAGAGTTGTCTAGTACGAACTCTGTCTAGAATTACGTATCTACTATACTTAAAAAATGTATAAAAAGTTAGTTATTTGAATTGAAATAAGTATTGCTGCCGGTTATACTATTCAAAGTCAGCATTTAGGAGATCAGAGATGATTCGGTAATAAATGATTGTTTTTGTTACGGTAACAGATGCACACTAGCAAATTTAGTCTAGAAGTATTTTATTGAAAATACGCAAGATCGCTGAAACTGTTGAACTAAAGCATAAACAACCAAAATTGATTCACAAATAAACTAATTAACCAGTCAGGGTTAAGTTACGAGAGAGATCAAGCAGCACTTCTTGGTAAAAGCTTTTTTGTTTTACCATCGTCTGCCATGTTCTCATAAATTTTGTGTGTTGAAACCACTAAAGAAAGAGCTACAAGATAGCTATCTCCAAGATGGGTTGCCTCATGAACCCACCCGTCATTTCTACTGAGCTATTTTTGGAACATAAACTAGAAAGATATCAACAGAACCTTTGCCTGAATTCAACGACCAGCCAATAGCATGAGAGAGGAATTCCGATATGTCGCAAAAACTAAATGAAGCTTTTTTGAAAAACCAAAAGTAAGTATTTTTTCAAGCTAATTGGTTCAAAATTGCATGAGCAGTTCCTAAGCTATAAACATCTTGATACGAATAAAGGTAAAAATATGATTGTAAGTTTTACTTATCACAGAGAAATTCTTATATAACTTTCTGCATTTTATCCACAGAACTGAGCCATCGAGTCATCAAGATAGTTTGAAACATGTAATAGGCAAGTGTTAGAAATAGCCCTCTCATGCTTACGCCTAATTATGTCTTTATTGGTAACATTTACTGCATTTCACAGACAGTTCATACAGTTCATACATTGACTGTAGTTCATAAAACTTTAAAATCTACAATCCCTACCTATTGCCAAGCAAAACAACCAAATAAAAATAATTTATGATTTACCTGTGAGCTGGTTATTCACAATAAGAAAAGTAGAATTTTTGATAAGTTGGAGAGATTCAATGGAGCTTGCTGATAGTCAGAGGTCAAACAATGCCAAACATTGATTAGAGAAGACGTCATGAGCAAATCTTGTGCACTGTTACAGCACAGTCCAAGCAGTACCTATCATTACAGCTAGTTAATAGAACATACTAGCTGTGTACATCTCATTCTATGAGGGCACGTAACATTGCATTGTCATAATATGGCAATGCAATGTTGACAATGTATGTTGACAGATGACACTTGCTAGCAGGTGCTATATTATAGCATCTGCTAGCAGGTGTCATCTGTCAACATACTCCAATAACTTATGATCGCTTTTCTGCAGCTAAGATTAAAATTTATAAGTTATACCAAAACTTCGTCCTTTAAGAAAACCTCTAAAACGTTCTAAAAATGTGCAGCTTGTCCATGTTTTTTATGTTTGGCAGCAAATAGAGGAAACCTGTGAGTCTGTGTTTGGAGTTACATTTAGGGAATGCTGACTGCCAATCTCAAAACTACTTTAATGATCTATATTCTATAGAAGCTCTGTTGTATCTGCAACAGCTACCTGTCTCTATTCATATATAGTACTCAGAATATACTAGTCGTAGGCCCATAAATATTGTTTGAATTTCCTTAAAAACATACTAAAACTTAATCTAGTGGCCAGAGCCCAAAAGGTGTGTGCAAAGCTATATAAAGAATACCTTGTATCAACTAGCCACACCACACCAGATCAAAGGTAAAACAGTTTGGAATGGAAAAAGCTTGTTAACACATGACAACTAGTGACAATAAATGTTGACACTTAGTAACAAGTGTTACCAGAGTAATAGCAGTTGACACATGTCAATGAGTAACAATAAATGTTGATTCTTGGTAAAAAGTGCTAGCACCACCGTCATAATTGTTGACACATGTCAACAAGTGGCAATAAATGTTGATAAATGGTATCAAGTGTTCCCACCAGTAAATAACTGTTAACACATGGTAACAAGTGTGAGAACATTGTGGTAAATGCTAACACATGCAACAAGCACTATCACGTGGTACCAGTGCTAATGCATGGCACCAAACGTTAATACACGCTTACAAATGTTTGTAAAAAGTGTTACTTTCTGTACTATTAACATTGCAGTTACTAGCATGTCTCAGACATCCCCCAAGTTGCTGCTCAACTAAATCAGTACTCAATACGCTACCGATATGGTCTCCATGCTGCGTACCAACTTGTTGTAGAACTCAGTTCTTGCTAAAATGAGCCAACTAGTGTAGGTGGTTATTACAGAACAGTATGGTAACACTAAATAGGCAGCCACATACCTTATGCAGGCAGATATCTGTGCTAAGCCTCTGCTGACTGGATAATCACTGACTGGCAGCAGCGCAGATACTGCGAGCATTCGTCAAGGGCTGACTGATTAACTGTGAAGGTGTTTTGTCGAGAAAGGTCTATACAAATATGTATGAATAGGCTGGTGATTATTGCTGTTTACCTTTATTCATGCGCTTACAACGTTACGGATATAGACAGCCTTGCGTGTCTGCAGCCTTCTAACAGAATATCTTTGATAATACACATGATATTTTATTACTATAATCCTGCGCTGGCTCAAGCCTGGTTTACACTATATCGCCGCCGTAGGTCCATGTTTTCCGTTCAGCGTTCATCGTCGATTATGTGAACCGTAAGCCGATGGCATCGATGAAGCAACATCGAGAAAGTTTGCAGCTGTCAAACCTACCCGATATTTCGCCAAGCATCAATGACCGCGTTTCAAATTTGAACCATTTCAGCGATGGTAATTCGCTGTTGCCGATAGCGTGATTTATTTATTTCCGTTTATGACAGTGGCTGCAGGACTAGTATTTGATTTCAGTAATGCAAAAACAAAAAGTCTTTTTCGCGGACATTTAAAAAGAAAAATGAGAGCACTATGTCACTGATGCAAACAGGATAGGTTTGTGATGGTTTGAACATCGTTATCATTGACCATCACTGAAGTATTGTGGAATCAACACCGAGATACAGCGATATAATAGTGTGAATCAGCCTTTAGGAGTGTTTTATTTACTAGCAAGTAACAACAAGAGACAATTATATATCATTATTATAGTAGATTATTATATTAGATATTATATATCATTATTATTATAGACAATATCATTCTCCATTGTCTTATCATATCAGCTGTGATACCGCGCGAGGAGAGACCATGTTATAATGGTCAGCACTCCCACTATGGGATAACCAGAAAGGGTATCCAGTCATAAATTGCTTTTGTGCTAAGGGAAACAACCTTGACAGAGCCTGAAGCAAGAAACAAAAAATCACCTCAGTAGCCTCGTAAGTAAACTCCTAAGATGTCTAATCCAAGCATTTCAATAAGATCATGGCAAGAGGGACCTGTCCCTGGCAGAATATTTGACAAATGATAGCACTATTGGGACAACTCCCAGACCCACTCTGGGGGCAACTCCCAGACTTATTACAGGGCAATTCCCAGACCCATTCTGTTCCTAATGATTGCTAGAATTCCACAAAGTATCAGTCAGGACTAATGACAACTAAACCCATTGGGCTTTGTACGACTCTAATTATGCAACTGACGTCAGCCAGGAAAAACGTTGCAGCAAACATGTGGCGGCAGATCGCTGGGCCCGAGGCCAAGGGTATGATAGGACAAGCAGACGAACGCATTCGGTAGAACCACCAGGTCGACCATTGGGTCGGTTGCTGAGTCAATCCTTACCGTGCATCGCAAGGACTACATACCCAAGCCAACAAAAGACAGATCCACTGGCATTCTCTTGCTTACAATTCATTGTAAGCGCACACACCGAGTTGTATTATAAATATACATTTATCAAATATATATCTTTGCCATCATACTCAAGTGGTTTGATTCTTGTGGAGCAGTAGGGGAACACGGCAGTTGCCTTTACAACATGACATCCCTGATATACCACTACACAATTATTAGTTTAGTAACTTTTATGTTGGAAAATCTGCTTGACACAGTAATTCTACTAGAGAAAACCAGCAAAATAATGCGTTGCTAAGTGACAGACTTGAATAGAAGCGAACATAAATATACAACTTTTAGTATTAATTAAGGAATTTCAGTGTAATAGCTATGTCCACAATTATTCTTTGATTCGGCAAGGTGGTCAAGTGACGCAGATCGTTGCGTTCATGGCTGCTAAGCCAAACATTTATGTTTTATTATCAAGCGAGTCAATTTTTTTAATCACATGCTTGGCTTCAGACAGATAGATGTTGTATTATTAAGAGTGGTCTATCCCCATGTTTATGTTGCTGTTAACCCCACTGTTCTGGCAGTTTCTAGTGACTCATGCTCATTTGTGTGTGACTTATGAAAGACGCTTATTAAATATTGAACATTCAGACAAGCTGTGATATTTATTTAACTGTAATAATCTAACAATAGATGGTATGAATTATGAAGGTAGTCCCATGCGCTGTGAGAGAATATTCATATTTAATAACTATCTGCTCAAATATCATTAGATGACGAAAGGTGGTCGGGTCGAGTGGCGCAAATACCCTAGGACACTTATATTTCGCCAGTATTTAGTTTCGTGCGTAGCATACAGAGTAAAATTTCGCTGCAACTTAATTTCGCAGCTCTGATGAGTGCGAAAATATAGTGATGTGAAAATAAATGCAGTGAAACAAACATAATTAGATTTCTCAGGTTCGGTTCACCGGTAAAAAAATATTTTCCAATTCGGAACTAGTTTGTAATTGTGAACCGTAGGTAAAATTGTGTAGCCGGAATCGATAATGCAATTTTATTGCTTGCTGCCATTTGTTTCTTGGACTATCAATGAACAAAGCTATTTAATTCCGCGTTTTCGCTCGTTCGTTATGACAATTTAGTTTCGCTCATGAAATTTTCGCGAGAGGATGATTCCGCGAAAACGCGAAAGTTAGATGAGGCGAATACATAAGTGTCCTAGGGTAGTAGTAAGATTTGCTGAGAACCAAAATATCTGTGTCCAATTCCTGTGCAGTGCAATGTTTTTCCTAACGCACTAGTGTGGCTTCAAAAAAATGTACACTGATCTTATTATAGTAAATATTATAGCTAGAAGAGACATGGGAGAGTTCCAAATAATTCGATTGTATTTCAATACAACACAACAAAATAAGTGAACATCAGAGAATAGTTGGTATGATAAATGCTGTTGCTATGTACACAGCAGCCAATACAAAGTTACATAATGACCAAACATTTCATAAGTAGGTCGCGGGCTGCTTGTGCAAAACTGATAAACTATGCATAGAAACTATACTCTATAAAATAAAACTGACAATGAAAAAATATAAAACTATCAGCAACTTTCCAATAACATTTTGTTCCTTGGTGTTACGTCACGGCTACCAAGCTATTAACCATGGAGCAAACAATATTTTATGAACTCTATGACTAGACACGTGGATTAAGATGACTTCAGCTGATTACAACGATATATGTGCTGGTGTGACAGTTCATGGAAAACTTGAATTATGGTGTATACTGATTTTCACACGAACAGAAAGAGATTTCAGGTCACATGACATCCAAGTCAAGTCAACTCAACAATATGACCTATAGTTCATTGATCTCAACTGAAAGATCTTGGTGAATGCGCTAGACTCCGGCAGTTTTTTGCTCCTAAGAAATCTAATATAAATAAATTTTTATATAATAGATAGTTAATATAGAATTCCATTCATTGAGGTCGTGCAGGAACTCCTGGTCGACCTGGTATACGTGGGTTGGAAGCAGTGGCTGGTCTTCTACAAAGGTAAATTAACAGAACATCTCGTAAGTTCTAACTACCCATGATGCAATTGCTTAGACTAGAAGCCATCTATTGGCTGAGCCTTGAACCAATTGTGCCGACGCATTATCGGTACCTGTGAAAAGCAACAGCTTGTGTCTAGCTAAACACCAAAGGCCCGGACACACGTAATGCCAATATTTTGTGTCATAAATAACTGGGATCCTAATTATAGATTTGAATGTTCCGATCTGACCAAAAAGGTGTGACCTGACTAAAAATACGATCCTATTCTCTGATACAATAGCAAAGGGAACAGTATGATCCCTTTGCTATTGAAGCGTTAATTTCATCTGCTGAAAACACATTTCGACTTACGGACAAGAAAAAAGTTCAGCGTGTCGATCTCGCACAAAAATGCCGGGCAAGTGATCATAGGCCCGAATTTCCTGGTAATTTTCACCCTATTTCAGGCTTGTGTGTCCTGGCCTTTATATAATAAACGCTACTAGATACATTGACAACGACAGACAAGCTCCTGAGCCGCTAACCTTGTCATCAGTTCATAATGCAAACTAAATATTACTAACACAACATATTGTTACAACGCTCCATAGTTTAACTACTGTCAATAATAAAGAGCACTTAACGCTGCATGCCACTCGTGCGACTCAGCAACGACGGTGCGAGGCAGCAACTAAACAATCATATAACAGTATGAGCAAACAGTAAATGATAAGTGACAATAGCAACTCACTCATCCTCGGGTGGTACTACAGTCCTATGAATGAATGAATTGGTTGTCAGAAGATATATGATAAAGGATGCAAAAAAAGGGCTGCCACTAGCCATTATTATTTATTTGGTTTTATAGTTATACCGGACACCTTAACTTGATCTCCAACTTTGAGCCTCTACAGATACATTTCACCGACATGTGAATAGGCAGCGGTTAAGGATAAATTTGAACCAAGTTTCAGTAGATTTTATTAGAAAGTATCAGTATGTTTCTATGATGATGTCTTGTGATTGTTTTTGATGCTAGAGGTAATCTGACTGACAGGATGTTTCAGGATTAAAATCGACAAAGCTTGATTGCGGTTAAAACACTCGGAAGAGCAACATGAACGAAATGACATCACTATTTGCTATCATTGCGACAGTTGACATCGGTTATGGCTTTCAAGTTGCAGCGTTGTGCGTATCTATTCTGTCAGTCTCTCTGCAACTGTAGATGTCATAATCACACTTTCGCTTGATCTGATCGTTTTAACCGCGGTCAAGTTTGGTTGATTTTGATCCTGAAATATCATGGCAGTCAGATCACCTCAAACATCAATAACAATCATAAATGACAGAAAAATGCAAATATTTTAAATTTTGCGTAAGTTCATCTTACACCCCATTAGAAGTATACAATCGAGTGACCACTACAAATACAAGATTACTATAGTTGTGCGAAAACATTTTCTTATTTTATTTACAAGAGGTTACACATAGTCAGAGCATTACCCAATGAGTATTTGCCACGGAAATCGTAAACAGCGCAAAAATATTTTGAATACTATTGAATAAAATTGTATTTTCATATTTTCTAATTCATACTGACTTTTTCAACCTAAATTTTTTAATTTTTCAAACGAGTTCACATCTACAAAAAAACATAAACCCTGATTTCGTTACAAGAGATACAACAGCACCTAACCATACTCGCCAGGGTGAGACTGGAGACCCAATGGTAAAGTGGTTTGTGCTCTTTTTAGGAAATTCACAAAGCTAAGGCCTCTAGGATACCAAAGATTATTATCGATTATTATTATTGATTATTACTATTGGTTTCAATAAATGATAGTATTAACAGGTAGTGTCAAAAACGCCTTGCAAAATTTTCATCATTAAAAAAAGGCTTGGCCAACCGCGATACGTTCTCACATGCAGTTTGATTTGTCAATTATGCGTCTTTATTTATAAGCTGTCACAAATGCAGGATGGCAGCATCAACTGACACTATTGTAGTCAGCAGAGGCCACAATACAATATAGCAAGCCACTTCTAATCATTGGGTAAATAATATGTGCAGTAATTAGCACAAAATCCTGAACAAGCACCACTGGAGTAATCTGCACAATGTGGAGAAAACTATGTAACTACTTCTAAATACTTTTTATGATGTATTGCTAAAAGCTTCAACATTACTGCCTGATGACTCCAGATCGGACTAGAGATATTGTGGTGCATAGATTTTTAAAGTTCCGATCATTGTTTTTAATTCGAATAAGTGATGTTTTACTATGGCATTCGTGTCATGAGCGTGTTATAAAATATTTATTAAGCCAATCATAATGCACAGCATTTACAACTAACAACAGATATAGTAAAGGCAGCGGGTTGGCATTTCAACAGCCTAACAACTTGACCTTTACTTCAGCAGTGCTTGCTCAAGGACAGTGTCAAAGACAGACAACTATCAAACAACTTACAAGCTTACACGAGAACCAACCTAGAACTTGATGAGAGGTTGAGACTTCTTGACAGACCTGCACCGCAGAGGAAATAATGTTACAAGACCTTGACTATGCCAAAGACAAAAAAAGGGACAATTTCGAAAATTCACATTTATCTCATAGGCTAGAGTTGTAAATTATTTTGGCAAGAAAAATGAGTTCTTTCTCCTAGGAGATAGAATGTTGCATATGCAGGGTGTTACACAAGTAACGTGCCTTGCCAACTACTCTTCCAGTATACCATGCCAAGGACTTGGCAAAGAAAAAGGCTATAGTCATATCAAGTTTAGTAAGGCTAGTTCAAGCTGCCTGCTACCTGCTGCCGAGATGTGTCAGATGAGGTCAGAGAGATGGTTAAATGCTAGATTGCCTGCATTAGGTTAGAGAAAGTCCCGAAGCTGTGGTTAACCGGCCCCACGTGTATGACAAAGGAGGTACCAGAAACCAGAGAAGACTACCAAGTCATACTTGCCATGCATTGGGTAAGAAAACCTCCATTTGAATAAATGCTCAATAAACTAGGAGTCAGCTAATAACTGACCAATCACACGTCTCAGTAAACAAAAATTGAACACAATGTTGTGCATTGTCAGGAGTTCTCAGGATATTTTAAGATAAGCCAACTCACTCATTTTTCTAACTAAAAACAAATATTTTACTGGTACAAACACCCATGTCACTAGCCATACTTCACAAGTCAGTAAAGTAACTGATTTACTGACATAAACTATGACACTATGTGGCAGGTGACACTATGTGGCAAATGACACTAGGTGGCAAGTGACACTAGGTGACAGGTAACTCTAGGGTGCCAGCATTTCAAGGCATTACAAGGAATTATTAGAAACTATTAGGAATTACAAGGAAGAAATTTGGAATAGCACGCAATCAACGCATGGTCGCAGAAGTCATATCTCTTGACACCTACACTACAAGTCGGTGATGAATATTTTAGGGGCTGGTGGTATCTTGGGAGAAGCCGACAAGTAGTCCTGCATCGAATATACACAAGTCTCATCTACATGTAGTACCCTCTCCAGGGAGTGAGCGATGTCATTAAAATGAGAGATGAAAGAGCAAATTGTGTGGAAGAAGGGGAGACAACATAGCATGCATCTCTGACCTTGAACCGAGTCATACGGCAAGATTACAAGCTAGTGCAATAACCCAAGGCAGAGAATAAGTAGAAGGTGTAAATATTATGGCCTAAGATCCAAAAAAGGAGCGCAAAGCATTATGGAGCAGGTGGTACAATATATTCACTTACTTGGAAAGATCTGCAGCCGCACTGGAAGAGCTTCAAATAACCGAGGATAGAATGATAAACACGAGCGATGAACCGATGCAAGCATGGACTAACAAGCAAGCGTAGACTGGCTAAAATACGCGCAGCACTTCACGCAGTAGTAAAGTAGTAGTTACTTACGTCGGTATGAGAGGTGGTGGGAGACTACCCGAAGAACTCGCCATTCCCGCTGCCATGCCGGCAGCTGTGTTGACCTGATGCGAGTTAGGCTTGCCAACAGAGTTGGCAAGGACTTGCGGGCCGGAGGAGATAGGCCGCGCTGGAATGCTTGGGGCTGAGCGTGAAGGAGGGCCAGGAGCTGGCCTGTTGGGCAGACCAGGAGCTGGTCGTCTTGTGCTGGGCGCTGGTGATGTAGACCTCCTGCAGCAAAATATGCAGCAAGTGATGCACCACTTCGAATATCTAATGACAGACTCATGCAAAATGAGGAGCTGCCGTGAGTAAACAACTCCTTATCTGTTCCTCAGTTCAAGCCGAGGAAATGTGCTTATTTATTGGCTGAATTCTCCAACTACAGACATTAAAAATTGTGAACCATAATAATAATCACGTAATAATTTTTTCAGTACCAAATAAAATACAATATGAATTGGTAACGCGAATGAACACGATCAGCAAATAACCTGATGGAAATAATATTTGTTTATGGGATGCGAGATGACAATTCAACTCAAAATAACTCGATCAAACCCGTTAAAACTGAGGTTAGAGAGCCGTTAAAACTGAGGCTAGAGAGATGTTAAAACTGAGGCTAGAGAACCGTTAAAACTGAGGCTAGAGAGCCATTAAAACTGAGGCTAGAGAACCGTTAAAACTGAGGCTAGAGAGCCATTAAAACTGAGGTTAGAGAACCGTTAAAACTGAGGCTAAAGAGATGTTAAAACTGAGGCTAGAGAACCGTTAAAACTGAGGCTAGAGAGCCGTTAAAACTGAGGCTAGAGAGCCATTAAAACTGAGGCTAGAGAACCGTTAAAACTGAGGCTAGAGAGCCATTAAAACTGAGGCTAGAGAACCGTTAAAACTGAGGCTAGAGAGATGTTAAAACTGAGGCTAGAGAGATGTTAAAACTTAAGCTGCCAGAATAGTAACCGATGCACCTGTGAATATCCAAAAATGAGCCTTAATCGAAAAAATCCAGTTTCAAATGTTTGTATCTCAGATCGACTCGTCAGCGCTGACAAATGTATCACCATTCGGAATATTTTTCTCGTTCAATAAAAATGTAAGAGAACATCTATACCAACTAACGGTCGGGAATATCCAGCATTGATGTCAGGACCGTCCGAATGATGTCGATAGTCTATTAGTGAGCTTGCTTGTCGATATCACGTGTAGATTAGCTGCATCATTTTATAGCTATAGTCGGTGTAACAGCTATGAGTTTCACCAAGATTAAAGATGGACAACTCCAAAAGCTCATATATAAACCTGTATTTGCAACTACTACATTAAGCAGACAAACTTGACGTAGGGTTCTTATGTTAGTATTTGAACTCACATGGTAGGGGCATTGTGGTTGACAGGAGAGGGACCCCTGTTGCCATAGTCATCGGTCTGTATCCAATCGGTGGTGACAGGAGGGGGCAAGTTGGTGCTGACAGTGCGTGTACTCACATCACCTACAGGACAGAAGCACTTATGGACACTTGTACACACTTGACAACCTCTCATGATAAATCATCACTCGATGAGCAAACCAGATTAGACCGACAAAATTTTATGAAAATTGGAAGATGAAAGTAGCCAAAGCGGTGCATTAGGCTACAACAACATAACCTGGTTAAGAAGCATAGCCTTGGTACCTACAGAACAGAAGAAATCATAGAGAAACTAAACATATTATAAGACCGGAATAGCCAAATCTGTATGGGTCATCAAGTCAGATTGAAACAGTCACAGTAATAACAATAATTATAATAAAATAAAAACGAAAAAAATTTTGAAATAGATTTTTTGCTTTGTTACAAAAATGAACGGTAGAACTGAAAGAAGACAACTCCAACATATTTTTAATGCAAGACATAAATGAACTGCGGAGGAGATGCTACCGGTGAGATCTAAGAGAAACAAGAAAAGACGACTCACTGATGATTTGGAGCGCCTCCTTTGTAGAATGGTACATCTTTAGAAGTTCCTCTCGTTTGTTCGTTTCCTCTTCGGACTCCTCCATCAGGTCCTCCTGATTGGCCGCCGTGTAAAGGTGCGATACAAGCTCTGAGCTTGCGAAGTCTTTAACCTTATTGATGACAAGGTGTATGATGTACTTGGGAGCCATGTCTCTCGTCGTCTTCCGCACGATCTTCATGTAAGAGTCAACAAGATTACGTATCGTCTCCACCTGTCGCTCAAGCAAAGGGTCGAGAGACTTCTCCTCTGATGGCTGTAAGAATAAAAACGCTATCAGGCGCCGCATTATCAGATACACAAACGATTCACGATCAAGCCACAATGCTTATCACCCAATATTCAGACTATTTGTGACCAAACTAAAAGATTCGTTGTACAAATTAGACATTTTAAGGCTACAAAACTAAATTCAGCAGTCATCTACAAACTGAAGAGCCTTTGCTATAGCAACCACACCTAGTATAGAGCAGACCCGCAAATGGGCGATGAGATAAAAACTAGTATAAGGTAAGGGTGAACAACTCCCAACTCCCTTTACTTTCAGCAAACAATTGCTGAAGTAAAACTCACTAAGCATCTAGCTTGCTGATTGGTCTACTGTACATTTAGTAGACATACAGTACATCTACATGTACTGATCTACTGAAAAAACGTAGTTAACTGCACTGCAATTAACAAACAGTTTAAATTGAAGTTTGTCGAAACAGCGAGAGAGCGACCAGTACGATCAGGTAAAGAAACACTTTTCAAATTTATTTTAACAGTCAAGCTGAGTTTGTAAAAATAACCAAGTTAGCCAATGAAAAGCTGCTACATTTTACTCTACAAACAAAAATACCCAAAAATTGCGTAGGGTGCAGACGGAACCCTAGCATTCACATGGCTTTGTTTACAAAAGCTGTTTCTAAGTAACAGTGTAAACCAATCAAATTAATTCTTGCACAGGATGTTAGACCAGACATTTCACTTCCATTTGTAAGTTTCAAAATATCTTTATCTATTTCCCTCGTCGTAATAACAAACTTTACCAGAACGATATCGCGAAAAAATCCATACAACTCATTTGTTGGTAGGTCATAAATGATTGTGATGCAGATAAAGAATTTTATGATACTAACTATAATTTTCCAATATATGTTTAGTCATGAAATGATGATGAACATGTGCTCAATGGATGTGATACTACTGTAAATTATTTTACAAGTATTTAAAATCGTACAATTTTTATAGTTTTAGCCCGGATAATGGTCAAGTAATGTTTTTTTTTGTTTGATGACATTTGCTGTGGGCTGCCTGACTATTTTGCTAGCGTTTTATTAAATACCATTGTATTATGAGCACATTTAGATGTATTTAATGCAAGTTTAAAAACTTTGGATCGTTGGACAAATTGCCCAGGGTTACTGACACGCATTGACAAGAACAGACAAGGGTTCAAAGGGTTAAACTAATGTGCATTCTCTCGTTATGTTGCGAGCAAATATGCTAGCAAAACTCCCTAGCGTGTTTATAGCCTGAGGTTCCTAAAGGGTTAGCATCTTACCTTGTGGCCATTCGCTGAATCCTCAGCTTCCTTTTCCCTCTGCGGATAAACGCCGGCTCGCAGCAGAGACGCTTTCCATGAGTCGAGTTCCTCCGAAGTCTCACAGGACAACTGCAACTCTGCAAGCAGACGACAGCTTTAAGGTTCAATCACCTCGTCATTATTAAAAAAAATGTGTACTAATATTTTATTATACGGAATCAGTGATTGGAAATGCTTAGCTTGGACACATCGAAGGATTATCTTGAATATGAGAGGATGGCATTATTTCATGTTTACAGCCAAATGATTACGACCTATAGATTCCTTCCTACATATTGAAATCCTGTAATCTCCTTCTACCAACAATGGTGAAGCGTCTCATCATTGCAGGAGTATCGTTTGTTTTTGTAATGCATCGATTGTTCTATTGTATTGATTGTAGATCATACAAACTGATATTGACGGTGTGTGCCCCAATTTAACTTTTAACAATTTAAATTAATGTAAACGTTAAATTTTAAATTTAACAATTTAACTTAATGTAAACTTACCATTAGTATGGACTATAAACCAAGTGTTAGAAAAGAGAAAAATTATCGATATAAACTAATAATACTACAGTTACTGTGAGTCATTATATTGAGAGGTTAAGTTAAGCTTTTCTCATTTTGAAGGAGTGAGTTTGGAAAAACCTTGGAGCAGATTTATATGTATTTTACTGGTATAACGATGTATTTACATCTTAGAGGCATCTACTGTACCAGCAATACTGGCAATATTGACACAAGATGGCAGTGACAAGTAGTCGCAGGTGCCTTAATACTAAGAGGAATAGGAAGCCAGCCTAGTTAAGACTGTAGCCTACCTTTGTAATCTTTATATACGTTTCTGCCTTCGACGTTAAAGAGAGCAAAGTTGTGTCTTTTTGACATGAAGGCAGAATCTAAATCCTTTACTTTGATGTTATCTAGAGGCAGCAAGAACCTTTTTTCTTTTTCCTATAAAAACACCACAGCCGTCAAGAGAAGACAACTAACAAATAAACACCACAACCGTCAGGAGAAGACAACTAACCAACAAATACCCACAAATCTGATATCACTAGGTATGTAGCTACCTCGTCATCCTTGAACCAACAGATGGTTTCAGCGGTCAGCACAAACCAGAAGAGCTTGTTGCCTCCCTTCATAAAGCTGATATTATGTAGTTGAAGGTAGCCCTTTCGGATGACCTGTAGCACAAAGGTAAGTTTACTCGATTGACAGAGATAACTTACCTACATTCTCAATACAAACAAAACGCCCAAAAACTATAATGTCTGAAACTACTGTAAAGATAAGACAATTTCCTATAGTACAATATCATTTCCATGGCCTGTAGGGTAATGCGATGAAGATATGCATAAGGCCTCTCTCTATGTCAAAATACCCACCTTCGCCTCTTGTCAAACACCACAAACTATCAAAGCTAGAAGCAGCCGCTACCCTGATCAAACTAAGGCAGCGAGTGACAGGTCAGACGTCAGTAGGCGTGAATATACAGGCGCTACATAAGCAAAGGTGCCAGTTGCATTGGTCATAGGGAGCAGGCAGCAAGTAAACCGAAGGAGCAGTCTAGCATTATCATTTTTTTAAAACAGTGTATATCAAGAGCGTCTAGCCCCACTGTTACAACACCGTATGCAAGCATGACCAGGCTTTCAACTTCACATGTTTATGAAAAACTGGAATTTATCAACAAACTTTCCTCTATTTTCAATCGACCAATCAAAATCAGTATTCGATTTGAAGCAAACCAACATAACCTGATCTTTGATACTTTCTGCAGAGAGAGAGAACTACCAGCATATTTTTTCAGTAATCACGCAACTACCGCCTTACAAACAGAGAATTTATCAAATATTGATGAAATGTAAAACCCTTAATAATATCAGAATGCTACGTAACAATATTGTACCTAGCTCACGGTATTACTTGAGCGCACGTCTATGAGGTAGGGATTAGAGCAATACAAAAACAAGCGAGCCTGCAAAACAGACGGTGAGAAGAGAAACATGAAATCAATGAAGAGAAGACGAGAGAGAGAATAAAGGAGAGAGTGATGAGAATGAGTGTAAACGTCACTCAGCAGTTTTACCTGACAGTTGGCCTGCAAACAGCCAATTAATGATCAGATAGCAGCAACTAAACCAATGGCTACACAGTCTTGACCTTTAAAAAATCATAACTGCCGTGTTGATAACTGATGCCTAAATGTAAAATATATTACAGTTGCATTAAATTTTCCCTAGATGTCCATGTAGTTGAATTATATTGATATCCATGTACCCTAGGACACTTATATTTCGCTAATATTTAGTTTCGTGAGTAGCATACAGAGTAAAAGTTCGCTGCAACTTAATTTCGCAGCTTTAATGAGTGTGAAAATATAGTGATGTGAAATAAATGCATTGGAACAAACATAATTAGACTCCTAAGGTTCGGTTTACTGGTAAGAAAAATCTTTTCAATGTGGGACTAGTTTGTAATTGGGAACCGCAGGTAAAATTATGTGGGCGATATCGATAACGCAATTTGATCTCTTACTGCCATTTGTTTCTTGGACTATCAATGAACAAAGCTATTTAATTCCGCGTTTTCACTCGTTCGTTATGATAGTTTATTTTCGCTCATGAAATTTTCGCGAGAGGATGACTCCGCGAAAACGCGAAAGTTAGTGAGGCGAATATATAAGTGTCCTAGGGTAGTTGAATTAGCAATGCAGTGGTAGCAAGCATGTCACAACCATGCAGAATAAATTGCATTGCGCACTTTTACTACTGCGCAGTACACAGGGTACATGCAGTACAAGTACTTATTAATGCGCAATAAGCAATATCGGTGCATTGGCAGTATGATCTACTGCATAGTGTGCAGTACTGCATGCAGTGAGAGTGTTGCTAGCGAACATTTGGTACTATTAGATGCATTAGGAGCTTTTGATTTATGCTGTATACAGCACATATTCGTAAAATCTTATCACAGGATCAAGTATTGAGTTGACTTTGACACAACAACAACACGATTACAAGATGTAAATGCTGCTCAAGCTTGAGTATAAGTGTGCAAATTAACTGATTGCAGTAAGCATGTTGTATTTGGTTGTAATAACAATAGATTATGGTTTTAATATATAATGTTAATGAGAATATGATACAAAGACCCCCATTTGATGGAAATGATGATAAGGCCTGACTCCTACTCCGAAATGACTAAATTAGTTCAAGCCAGTTGGATTAGTCGATGGTAATTATTGGAGGCGATCAAAGCTAAAGCCGCGTATGTAATCCAGTTCCATTTTCGACTTTTAAAAGCCATCGATTGTGGCAATGCGATAACATTGCATTACAAATGCTTGGAAAGTCAGCAGTGTCAGTTGATCAACCGTATCAACTTTGCATTAATGCGCAACTGCAGTACACATCCTGTTTCTAGTTTTAAAGAATGAGTAGTCGCAGTACGCAAGACTAGCTGGGCTTAAGGCAATGCATCGCGGAAGTAAATGCGCAGTAGATCACAGTTTACAAAATTAGAAAATCCATTGGAAATCCATTCTGATGTCCACATTAGAAAATTGTAATGCAAAATTAATGCAAAATTAAATTAAAAAATACGAAATTACTAGGCGCTTCACTAGAATGACGCGGTGCAGTTCCAATGCGTCATGACTAGTGCTGGGACGATATCAAAAATTCATTTCGGTACGATATGATAGCGTAGTCAACCGATATATCGAAATATCGGTTATGTTATTCGGAGTTGTCTTACCTGCCAGAAAACTGCCATGAAAGAACAACTCCCTAATGAATATATATACCAGTATAATTCTCCGAAGAATCGGATATCAAATAGGTAAAGAAGAATATCCTTCGTTTTTCGTGACGTCTTTCTATCGTTGTCCGCCATCTTTATGGAGAACTCCTATCGTTAAAAACACGAAGCTTCTGCAATTAATTATGTTTGTTATGCTTTTATTTGCAAATTTTTTATTGTAGTATCAAAACAACATCAAAAATACTATTATTCATGTAAACATCAACGATACTTACACAGTCAGATGATGCAGGCCATATTATAGTCATCAAATTATTAATAACAATTAATCTTGCCACAATCAATACTCATAGAAGACCTATTCTTTAAACCTGAACTCTTGTATATAGTATCAATCAATTTATTTTTGTAAAAGTTATCCTCATTACTTATTTGAAGTCATCATCTCATGTAAATTTTATTTTAATTTTTACACCAATAATCTCAAACTAAACATGAATTGTTCACTACTATCTTGCATTCAGGATACTTTCACAGGTTTCATTTTATTTGATAATACGCCTGAAAATAGAGGCTTTTCGTTATTTTGTTATCAGCAAAATTAAACATTACTAACTAACATACTATTAATCAAGAGAATGACGATAGTTTTCTACAAAGATGGCGGCTTTTCCGTGGACGAGCGCGTTTGTAAACAATGCGATGACGTCAAAAAACCGATGAATCTATATTATCGTCGATATCGTCCAATATCGACGGTATCCGAAATTTCGATATGGGCAGAAAGCACTCGGTACGGTCGGTATCAAAAAGTGATATCGACGATATACCGAAATATCGTAATATCGTCCCAGCACTAGTCATGACCCTGCCTGTTTATACTACTCGTATGATTGAACGCCTAACTATGTCAAGACTATTCACAGTTTGTGTTGCTTAGAGACACACAACTTCACATGGAGAGCGCATCTGTATCTTTCTCACAGCATCGCAACCGGGCACTGGCGTAGCCTGAGCTCGGATCAGCCAGCTAATAGGAAATAATATAGTCATGAACATGGAGAAGAGAGACAACAATCAGACTAGAGCATATATTAGTCTATCATCTATACATATAATCCTGCACACTCGGTCCCTGGCTGTGTGTTATGACAGGCAATAACAGGTGTCTACCCTTATGCTTTGTATGTAAATCACAGCATCATGACGGGCAATAACAGGTGTCTCTAACCTTATGCTTTGTATGTGAATCACAGCATCATGACAGACAGTAGCAGGTGTCTACCTTTACGCTCGAACTAACCTGGTTGCCTAGCTTCCTCTGACTTGATGTCGGATCTGTCTTTTGCTGAGCATTTGCAAAACCAATGAAATCTTCATGGCTTGTATTCATATAAGACAGCTGCACTTCCACCTTAGAGATCAAGACATATATACAGTGGAATATATATATGCTATATCTATATAATATATATAGCAAAATTATTTGCTGAATTTGAAGAGGCTAGATTGCTGCCGATGCTAATTTTCTGGCCAAAACCAGTGGAAACTCTATAAATGTGTTTATATAGGAAGAATATCAGATGAATAAACCACAGAGAGGTCAATGACAGATGAAGGTCAAGGGTGGTCAAACCATTCAAAGAGTTGCTACATGGACTCCTTTGAAGTGTGTCAACACGCCCTTCCCTGAGTGATCCATGTTACATCAATGGCTGATAAAGGTAGCCTGAATCTATATAAGTATGTATTTCTCAATGTTTGTGAGTATATGTGTAGTTCCAGCTAAAGCTATTAAAACCTTGGAATAAAGAATCCATATCGCAGAAGATTTGTTCTCGAATCCTTCAGTTCATCAGTCCGACACCTTACCAGTTCAGCCAGGCAAGCTCGATGAATTCATTGGGCGACATATGTCGCTATATGGGAGGAAAAAGGCTCACGATAGGGTAAATAGGGTTACGCCATCACGATGCAAAGTGATGGCGTAACGTCGTAAGAAGCTGGTAGTTCTTATTAGTAAGCTTACTCAAATTATCCATTGACACTGTGCCAGGCTAATAGCAAGTGGCAAGCAACTATTATTACCTTTCATTCACTAGTGTTACATGCTACGAAGTTTTGTCATATTTTTTATCTTCGTAGCATGTAAATGATTCAAAACTCCAAATCTTTAAATCTTCAAAGCGATTCAAACCTCCGTTTCAAGGGGGTATTTTAAAAACATCGTAGCAACGAAGTACTGTGCACCATGTAAACATCGATATTCATATTATTGCACAAATCTTTGCGATTGATAGATTGGATTTTCATCGTTTTCATTAGTGACATCCTTACAGAATTTTTACAGCTGTTTTCAATGCACGCGTTTCAAAAATATTATCTTCAAAATAAAAAATATTAACTCCGAACTTTAAATAAAAATTTCTTACACGCTTTGACATTGACCTGAGACGCATTTTAGGAGTGCCAGCCGCGATATAAATTATGCGGCCCGTTGTAGATAAAAGCGCAACAGACTAATATAGAAAACGCGGAGTTGTACGACAATTTCTTCATAGCGCTTAAAATCATCAGCTACGAATATTTGCGAGTGGTGCGACCACTCCTGCGCATCATGTAAATTCGTCCTCCTCATTCCTACGATCGACACCACAACTTCGAAGCTAAAAGCTGATTTCTAATACCCAGGCAACGTCGGGTAGCCCGCTAGTTATATGATAAACTAAAGGAGGAATGGTGCTAAACAGCAAAGCAGGGAACTATAAAGCATGCGATTTATGGAACCCAGTCTACATTCTTGTTTTAATAATCTAGACTGTATAGAGAGTTGAATGAAAGGCAGGGAAGTAAGTGTTCATAACCTCAGAACTTACCATGAGCATAAGTTGATTTTTGGCCTCTTGTTCGTAGTTTCTCAACGTGTCATTTACAATTCGTTCTACCTCATCCCTGAGTCTAGGATACCTGCTCATCTACAACAGACATATCGGAGTTGTGTTTTAGATAACACTACTGTTGACAAGACAAGATCACCATCAGCCTCACAACTGTCAAGACTATCGGTTTGTAGCTGAGCTGGCCAACCCAAGCTCAGAAGCTTTAGCAATGCTCAATGTTGATTGGTCAGGCACAACAGATCCTAGCATAAGATTGGACAATGTTTTCTCAGCAAATACAACATTCACATTTTTCAACTGTAATTAAGAATGTAACAGACGCAATAGAATGGCGAACGGACAGAATATAGCGGATATGGAATTAATTTTCTGACTTCGGTTAGGGCTGGTGTGTCCAGAATGTGCCATAACAATGGCTGCTATTACGTCGTACGGTGTTCCTAAAGAGTATTCTCATCGTTCACCACATTTTAAAGGCTTCAAGTGAGATTGTAAACCACAATATGAACGAATCTGAAAACAATGAATATGATAGTCTCCAGGTAAGATTGTAAGCACGATATGGACGAATATAAAAACAATGGGTAGGATTTAGACCTTAGTAACTTTGAATGAGAGTTGTTCTGATGATTGTGATGATAGATCTTTTCAAGAACACCGTCACTAAACTCATGGCAACCAATACAGCAACAACGAAAAAAATTAATAGTTATTGATGTAACCGAGTCATTATTAGTACTCTTTCGTGGACACTTTTCTACTGGTCACTTTCAGTTCTGGGTTCGTAAAGATCAAAAGATGTCTAGGTGGCAGGCAATTAGAGGTGGCGTTCAATTAAAGGGTGGCGTTGTATTTTTTAACCTTTCTTTTATAGTGGCATTTATATAGAGGTAGAGTTCAAATAAAGGTGGCGTTCAAATAGAAGTTATACGTTATATTAGTGTTAGTATTATACCAACCTTCTTTGTACAGCTACTAGTACATGTAACACTAGTATTATACTAACCTTTTCTGTACAGCTACGAATGACATTTGTCAGCTCGGTGATAACAAGGTCGACACACTTGAGTGACGGAGCCTTCAGTCTCGCTATCTGAGTCTTTACTATCTTTTCAAAGGCCCGATCAGGTGTAAAAAGACCCGTCCTACAGGACACGCAACCAATGAGCACTTGCCACTACACGACACGCAACCAATGAGCACTTGCCACTACATGACACGCAACCAATGAGCACCTGCCATCGTCAATGACACTCCAATGCTAACGGAGAGGGACAAAGCTAACTCACAGCTATTTCTAACACTATATTAAAGATGGAAGACCAACTAGCACTCAACTGAGGGTCTCCTACAAGCATATATGCTATAGTAAAGCTGCGAACCTAGACCTCTCTCATTTCGCTTAGCCGAAAATAATGTTATAACCACTTTTCATCAGATAATAGAGTATGCATTCTCTAGAGGTAAGGTACACATATGACATCACAAACGATCAATTGGCAGTACTGAACAGGTGCTACAATTCAACTATGCATGTTTAACACATGTGCTCATAACAACCTGTTAGTGTATGACACCTAGCAATATTAGTTATATAAACTATTCACAATTAGTTTTCTGTCTCAAAGACGCGCACACATCAAATTATCGCACATTCGCTGCAACGCAGGCACAAACAACCATCAGGTATAGTAACAGCATTCTTAAGCCTTTGACAGACAATCACTGTATAGATCGACATGAAGAGAATTGATGGGTAAAATGCAAAGCTGTTCAACTGTGGAGTCGCCTTCCCTTGCTTTTCATATACCACGTTAGCAAATATGAATTACATTAGCTCATTGTAATGCTCTCAAAACTCATTTAGTCTGCAATATAACCAGGAGGAAAATAGATAATCCATACTCTGAAACGGACAAGCTAGATCATCACTCAAAGCGACGGCTGCAGTTGAATCGCCTAAATTTAAAGTAGAGGGAGTCTAAGCTTACCGTATGCCATGAATATTCTGTATGACTGTAGCTATCTCCTTCCTCAGCTCCCTCTCATCAAACTCATCCTACGAACGGAAAAAATAAGCTGCTAGGGTCTACTGCGATCATCTAGCATTTGTCAGTAGTTGTCATCTCTTTCTTTGACAGCTCTGCTGATCATCAGCGGTCATCACCCAAGTAATGACACTGGTTGAACTCGCCAAGGAATGACAACTCTACCAATTTTGAAATTTTCTTGCCGTGGTATATTGTTAAAGGTCAAAGGTCAGACCAGGTCGAGCCTAGGGTAGGAAAAGCGTGCTAGTGGGCAGCATTGTGAATAGGAAGCTATCCCCCTTTTTGAGACACACTTGTTAGTGAATAAGACAAGAATTTAAGTTTAATCAAAAGATTTCCTATTCCGATCATCCAAACCAGATAGAACAGATACAACCCGCATATATGCAAGACGGCCCAAGGCACATGCAGCCAGCTACTGAGTGCATATCACATATACAATGCTGCAGAGAAATTGTCAGCTCTCCATATAGTTACAACTTATTAAAAGTAAAAGCAGCAGCAGAGGACAACTCCTGTAAAGCTTTGCTGCCGACAAGAGACAAGGGAGACAAGCTCAAACGTGTCATGCAGACATGCCAAGAGCTATTTTCCAAGCCTCGAATTGGGAGTGCTTACGAGGTGAGTTTAGAATCTCACCGTCCCCAAGACTGTCCCTCCAAATGCCTGCAATGAGTTGTCATTTTTCTTTTAACCCGCCCGCTTGACATATCTCCCGATAGTAAGAACCAATTATTGATACAATTTATTACAACCTTGAATGAGATAACTGGTGATCTTGCTCAAAGATAAAAAATTGCATTGCATCTCGATTGACAACAGATAACAGGTAGTATTTCGCATGACACCCTCAACACTTGGAGGAATATTCAGTCAAACCTAGAATTAGAATCATCTCATAATACGACAGAATTAGAGCACAAACTTTCTCCGATATATCATGCAATTTTCGATATATCATGTTCAAAGATTCCCTAAACACTGCAAACTGGTACATATGTACGCGTACGCCTTTCAGTTGGTTTTCCATTGGTAGAACAATAGTAGACTGGGCTTTAGAGTTTTAAAATCATGGATACCTAGAGGATTGGTGGGAGAGATAGCAGTGGTAAAAAGAATATGAAAAAAAGTTATTTTAAATGTTTTTGAGATTCAAATTCTGTTTAAATTAAACAACAGAGAATAGGAAAACATGCCGAGTATCTTTGGGTGTACTCTTGCAAAATCCCTGAAGCTAGTTAGTAGTTATGATGAGAAAGGGAAACATCTTGAGAGTAAATAACGAGTAAATAAAAAACAAAAACATGAAAACAAAAACATAAGTTCGCATAGTCTAGTGTCTATCGCATCCTCTACCTACGCATTTACCTACGCACCATCAATTTGCTGCATCCCCATTGCTATACCATAAATCTCTACTCTTGATAGGACAGTAATAACATTCATTGATTTATTACTTTTTTTATTTAATGTCTTTTTTAGTTTAGGTTTTCAAATTTAGTTTTCATGTGGTTTGGTTTTATGAAATAGATAATCGGTAATGCTATATGTAGGTACCTGAGTGACTTATCAAATAAGTTTTATGGCATACGAAATGATACAAATGAAATACGATGTATTCTTTTATGAATACTAGATCCAACATACAACAGCTTTGATACATGAATTAACTTTATGTATCGAGGTTTGAATGTGCTTGTTTGTCTTTTTAAGATGTTTTAATATTGTATCAAATAAGCTTAACAGGAGTTATCTTATCGCTGCGTGGGAATACATAAAAGCAAACTATCGAGTCAAGTTAAAATACTTGTGGATAAATATAATGAGACTCATCAATCACTATATTTAGATACTCGGTGCACAACTAAGTTCTATGAAAAAATATTATCTAGTCGAAATAAACAACAACAACAACAACAACAAATAAAACACAATATGAAAGAATGAGCAAGATGTATATTCCCTACAAAATTGTATTATTCCGTGGATTTCAAAATTTGCGAATTCACGGACAGACAATTCCGTGAACAATTAAAATCCCCCAATAATTAGTTGTCTTTTTTAAAAAGAAAAATAACTACTGTCTAAACTTAAAAATTAATCACCAGGCATAGTCAGTGAACATAGCTGAGTTCCAAATTCTTTTGTAACCATCGCCGGGGGTTAGAGTTGCACCCATCGCTCATTGTGACACATTGCGCTCACTGTACTACAACTCTTTAAAAAATTATTCAAGGTTGTCACAATTTCTTCAATTCTGTCACAATTCAGCAAAGTCGCTCTAGCAGTTTTTCACTGTAAAATCATCTCCAATGACGAATAATTGAAGTTGATGACACTGATGATTCTGATGTAGACATTATAGTATGTATATGATTTGCACTCTATTGATAGCTAGATTCACAGATTAATTTATTCTTGTGTTTTCCTCCGCGAATAAAATAGTCCGCGAAAACTCATGAGAAGACAACCTCCACAAAATATTACTCCGTGAATAATATAGTTCTGTAGTGTGCTAGCCAGGTATCAGAGATGCTAAAGCCAGGTTAGAAATCAAACAAAAACATCCAATCTCTCATTTCATTTCATCATCCAATCATATCACTTCATTCAGAACCAGTGAAGCTATTTAAAACTTTTTTCGCTGTTTTAAACGACACTCACCTTGACCAACTCAAATGGATATCTCTCAAAGAAAATTCTATTTATCCTAGCTCCGCCAGAGAGTTCCGTGGTCGAGACATTGTCGCCAGCCCCCTCAATAACCTGCTCTAGCTCTGTTCCAAAGGATTTGATCATACTACAATAAAGCAGAGGTTTTATGGTATGGGTTTGGAGAAGCTTATAAACTTCTTGAAATGAATACAGCTTGTATTCAGGATAGCTAAAGGCACGTGCAGCCAGCGACTAATGGCATCTATACATATAATATCTATATATAAATATTAAAAATATATTATATATAAAAATCTCAAAGTTTGTATGTCTGTTGTTCTGTGATTCTCCACTTCGGTTTGTCCAGCTATAGCTATTAAATATTGGAATAAAGAATTCATATCGCAGAGGATTTGATCTCAGAACCTCCAATTCGTCAGGCAAAAATCTTACCAATTAGGCAATGCGAGATTGATTAATTAATTTGGCGATATATGTCGCTACGAGGATGAAAATGTGCTACCTCTCATGTGCAATGTAATTTTATGCTTGCTTTCACGGCTCTTATTAGTAAGAGCCGTAGATAACTAGCTTATTCAAATTAGCCATTAGCAATGTGCCAGGCTAATGGCAAGTGGCAGGCCACTACATTACCTGCCACTGTTTCATAAGCTGTTTTTGATAGCAGTGCAATGCCGAGCATTCTGCTAGTATATATATATATATATATATATATACTAGCAGAGTCAAAAAACACTTTAATGTATATATATATACATTAAAGTGTTTTTTGTATGTCATATGACTACTTAAAGCGATTAAAATGCTCATTATTCAACTACTAGGAACGATAAAACTACTTCACACCGGAATTAACTCGGAAACACCAGTTTTGCAGACAGGAGCGCTAACCACTATGCCACGCCTCCACTTTGCCATATACCTTGGGAATACTTGTTACACATGCTAATCTTTAATGGCACATGGGACAGCCGGTGTACTAAAAGAAAACACGTGCCCATAATTCACCAAAATGCTATGTATATCTAGAATAAACATAATTAAACTAATAGCGCACACAGAAATAAACAAACACTTTCATTTAAAAGTTGGAATGGTAAACATTTTAAAAATGAACTTTCGGTGCAAAAACCTTCTTTATTACCCGTGACTGCCGGGCATTCAGCTAGTTACAAATAAGGAAATCAAATAAAAGTATCAAATGATCTGAACTTGATTTGAAGAGCACATTTGAAGAATGCCCCAATTATATGATTTACAGCAAACAGGATAAAACTTTACAAGTACGTGGCTCACTTTAACATAGCCTTGGCTTTGACATGCTTGTCACCAGGTTGGAAGTGCTTATATTCGGCTACATCCTTTTCCATGGCCAGAAGTTGAGTTTGTAGAGAATTGCGTAGTTGTGGTAGAGTTTCTCTGTAACAAATTATGATTAACTGTTAAGTGTTCGTTTTTTAGCTTTTAAGAGCTTGTAATCACATTTCCACACATTTTGCACCTACAACATAGCAGAGTAAGACATGGTGAATCTTTCGATACCAAATAACTGTAACGTAAATTTTGCTGCAAGTCAACCTTTAAATTTTACAAATATTATATTATATTGAAGTAATTAGGAAGTTTATTTTAATGTTTAACGTTAAATACATAAAGTAATAATCAGAATGAAGTGACTTTATATGACCTTTATATGACCTTGAAGGACATTAATTTTGTGAAGAGTTTTAAAACCAACCCAATTTACGCAGTTTATACAACATGTAGTAAAAAAAACTGTGACAAACTGAAAACTCTGACAAACTGTCGCTTGTCAGAGCAAACAATTTTACAAGCCTCTATATATATTGTCTTTCGTTTTTTTCTCACTCAACTTGCAGATAAATATTTCATGATACTAACTTGAGCACTAAAACAAATACAGTATATAAAAATATGTAAAAAAGTAAAAGTACAATAATAAATTATATTAAATTTATAAATATTTAACATTAAAGTAATTAAGACCTTTATTTTAATGTTAAATACATACAGTAATAATCAGAAAGATGTGTATACCATTACTTAGACTTTATATGACCTTGAAGGACATTAATTTTGTGAAGCATTTCAAAACCAACCCAATTTACGCAGTTTATACAATATGTAGTAAAAACAAAATCAGTATTCCAAGCGAACAACTTTTTATACTTAGCAGTAAAGTGAAACTAGTTATGTTTCTCTTTGAGGTTTCTCTTTGAGATATCTCAAGGTAGTTTTATTTGTGCATTGTAAGAATTCTCAGATATCTCATGCGTAATTTAATACTTTTCAAACATGACTTCCGAATTAGCCAATCATGGGATTGAAGGCAATTAAATCCGATGCTCACCTTATATGATTGGTCAGCTGCTGATTGAGCACCTTCTGCAAGTGCGGAGTACCCATACGGTCGGCCATGTGTCTGTAAGATGGGTGTGACAAGAAGAATTTTCTCTCGGCAGCAAGAGCAGCTTTTATGTCCTTTTTACCTTCGATATCTCGCTGACTACGATTCACCACACCTAGTTTAGAAAGTGTAAAGAGGAGATAAATCCTTGTGTAGAAAATGTAAAGAGGAGACAGATCCTAGTGTAGAAAGTGTAAAGAGGAAACGAATCCTAGTGTAGAAAATGTAAGGAGGAGACAAATCACTGTAAGGCTAGTAGAAATCGTGTTCCTTGGAAAAGATCGGAACATTATAAGTAAAACTAGGGGTGGTTTTAAAAATGGCTGAAATCATTGGGAATAAATGAAAAATTCCTGAAAAAAGGCGAAAAAAATGAAAAACTGAAAAAATTGAAATTTGTTTGTGACGATAAAAAACTTACGAATGAAGTTTGGACAAGGAGCGTAATGGGGAGTGAAAAACTCACCGATATAACCTCGACGTAGTGGTAATAACCTGTTTTCTAAAATGTCTTTAGCATCAGTTCCTTGATCCATCAAGTCTAACTTAGTTATCACGCCAATAGTCCTGCCTCCTACAACACAGAGGTCAAAGATAATCGGAGCAACAGTTAAGAGTGCAACAGTTAAATACCCAAATGACAAGCCATTTGGACTTTGAAAAGCTGGTAAAGCTCAATCAGAGAAGTGCATCTACACTGTATGTATCTCAACCAAGAAAAATCAAGAGTTACACTATTCTGTTTGTTGGAGCCAACATAAATTATTCAAATCGACTCTGACAAGCGAAGCAGGTGTCAATAGCAACTCCATCGATTACCCAGAAATGACTGACTCTATGTTATAACTGTTACAACAGTGGTTGATGTTGGCTCCCATAGTAAGGCATCACTACATCGATGGTAGATAGCACGGACATGCCATGAACCCTGTCAGCAGCATTTCCATTAATGATTCCATGAAGCCCTGGTTTTGACAGAGGGAGATTCAGATATAAAATGGTTTGCACCATACATATCTCTTTCCCACCTACGTAACATGCGCCCCCAACCTACTGACACACTCTGTCCAAAAACAGAGAGAACGTGTTACATAAAACAAGGTGAAGCTGTATCACTTATAACACTTATGTTTATGGCTAAAGCTGTCTATGGCTAAAACTATGTCTATGGCTAAAGCTATGTCTATGACTAATGTTATGTCTATGGCTAAAGTTATGTCTACGGCTAAAGCTATGTCTAATGTTATGTCTATGGCTAAAGTTATGTCTATGGCTAAAGCTATGTCTAGGGCTAAAGCTATGGCTAAAGTTATGTCTATGGCTAAAGTTATGTCTACGGCTAGAGCTATGTCTATGGCTAAAGCTATGTCTATGGCTAAAGCAAGGTTCACATTTTCCATATTGATTTTCAAACTTAATCACGTCATCATGCTCTGTCATCCCGACTGTAATATAAATCTTGTATGATTAGCGGGAGATAAATAACCTCTTATTACTATTATCTTGTCTTACAGTTATTATTATTACTATTGTGTTTTCTAAATACAGACAACTAGTTGAAAGTATTAACTAAGTCTTAAAAGGTTGTCAAACTAGAGAAACTAACTGAAGCTTACATAATCAGAGCACACCAGAAAACTGTCTGATGGTGCTGCTTATATACTTTATATATACAATATATATTATATATATCAAATATGTACCATATATTATATATAGTATATAATATATACTATATATGTAATACATATTATAGATACTAGAAATTCCTGTCATACAGCCCACGACCAAAGTGATATTGGAAAAAATAAAGGGTACTGCTGGTTGAAAAATGCAATATTAGCAGTCAAATGGCACTGCAGTGCAATAGGAGAACTGCAATGGTGGCTGCAATGGTAGCTGTAACGTACTGGGTGCTATTATGTACTACAAACAGCAATAATGAAAGGAAAAGATTATATGTTTATATCTCCCCCCTGCAATAGGAGAAATGCAATATTAGAAGTAAAATGGCAAGCTGCTAGGCAATATACACAGTTTGAAAGTTGGTTGTGTTGAATGCAGAATGGTTTGACAGCGATCTGTAACCAAAGTGAAGAAATGGGTCATGGTCACAGAAACCATGGTAAAGTCGGGTGTGTGAGATTTAGAGTTATCTACACTAGCAGAAGGAGAAAATTCTCAGTTATTTTGCAAAAAAAATGATTCCAGCTTAATTACAGCAGATTTTATGGTCAATAAACTGAATGTATGTTTACCGTTAGTGCGAAAACATAGTTTTAAGAAAACTGGAGTTAAGGTTTGAGAAACGAAAACCAATGCACAGTTTTGTTTACATTTTAAAACGTCATAGCAACCAATATCAAGAAGTTGTGATATTTATCGAGATTTTTGTATTCACATGCAAAAGATTATGCTGAATTTAAAAATCTAAACAGATTTTAGTTGGTTGTCATTGAAATAGATGTATATCTATAACAAAGTGTAGGCCTATAACTTAATTTTGCAGATATTAAAAACGGCTTGGCAGTACCGCGATATTGGGCACAGCTGTAGTATCATCGACAAAATCTTTAGAAAAATAATAACAGTAACATATTGCACACCATCGGTCACTATAGGCCTACTTCGATCTTGTAAATTCGAATGATTTTTCTTGTAATTAAATCTTATAATAATCTTACAAAATCGAATAATTATTCTTATAGTTAAAGATTGTAATAATCTTATAAGAATCGTTAGAAAAATATCATCGTCATTTCCTTTGCTTTTACTGCTTTGGACATCAGTTGGAATACCAAGGTACTCATTATAAGTGTCCAAAATGTTAGTTACCTACTTTGAAATCGGCAAAAAAGAAACGATTACTTTTCAGTACTGCTACATTAATTACAGAAACCTTCGGCAATTGGACAATGCCATAGACTGTTGAAATGTGCACGTTTTTCTCATGAAATGCGCACGACTTAATGGTTCTACTCTCTGTCGCACGGCCTTATCGGCGTTTCGTTGGCCGGTCTTAATTTTGATTAAAAAAGGCTTGTCAAGATTTTATTGCGATTTTATGCCAAATTAATCTATCTAGTTATGTATAATCCGATCAGATGGTAATTTTTAGGATATTGCGTCAACTTTTCAAAGACTTGGTGACATATTTCAATAGGTTTATATGTGTTTTGTATCGTTATTATACTTAAACGACTCCATAGAAAAATGGTTAAATTTGTTGATGAAATTTGGGCACAAGGGTTTGGGTTGGCCGTTCATGAATAATTTTCGTGAGTTGTGTACACATATGCACTTATCATAAAGCTCCAAAACAATCGCTTCGCTCATGTTTGGTCGTGGGATAATATATATATAGTATATACTATATAATATATATTATATATAGTATAACATTTATACACTTTATGAAAAAATGTTTTACATATGGTGACAACAAAATCAATAAAAAAATTTACACAATCCATCGCTTTTTTTGATGCCATCACGTCGTTTGTACATGCGCTCGTTCACGAAAAAGCCGCCATATTTGTAGAAAACGATCGTTTTTCTTTATTTACTAGTACTTTTTGGTGTTGTTTTGATACAATAAGAAAAAAATTGCAAACAAAAGGATCGTTTTCAAAAATTCATGGCAAAAGCTTCGTGCTTTTAACAATAAAATTGTCTATAAAGACGGCTGACAACGATAAAATGATGTCACGAAAAAACGAAGGATACTTGAAATTCTTTAATAAAAAAGATTGAAAGACATATAATTGTTGAGTGTACCTTTTGGTAAATACTAAATAAAACCATCAGGCGGTGGATATCTGGTAGTTGAGAATTGAAACATATCAGTGATGTGTGAAGGGGTTAAGCCATTCAGTATTTTAAATCCAAAAATGTTAGTAGAATAAGTTAATATATCTGGCAGTGGGAGAACATCGGTATGACAGAAAATATGAATGACTTTCTATGAACGTGTAAGACGATGATGACTGACCTGTAGGATCGACCTCTTTGGCGAGTTTAAGTGCGTCAGAGTTGGCGAGATCAGTATTGGCCGGACTGACCGCGAGGATGAGGCAGTTATCCTTCTCGACGAACTCCATGAGCATGCTCCGAATCTGCATTTCGATATCTTGTGGCTGATCACCAACAGCTACTCGAGTCATGCCGGGCAGATCGATGAGAGTCAGGTTGAGAACTAGAGTAGACCAATTGAGCATTGCAAAACGTATAGTCCATGATACAAGGGTTGACAACTCCTACTAGCTAAACCTCAAAGAATAAAATTTTAATGTAACCACAAATGCAGCAGGCATGCCTTGTAGCCCCTGACAATAAAAAATAAGTTTTCCATGAGGTGCATGCAAGAAGATGCTAGAGTCCAATTGGGAGTCGTCTGCTACCGGCTGTACACATGCGCAAGTGCACATGAAAGGACCTACTCATTCAAAACTGGTTGTATGAGTATAACCGAGGAAGAAATAGGACGGAATGAAAAACGCCTGAAATTTAAACAGCACAGTGAATCACTGTACTAAAAAGCGTACAAAAAACATGTTTGTCTTAGTTTACCCTGCCCAACCAGCATAAGTCAATTTGGAGTAAAGTTGTAATCAATGAAAATAGTATATACTTTTAAACAGACATTTTGTTTCATAATGGAAAAATGACTTAGCTGCTTTCAACCGGTCCACTAGACGTATCTCCCGAGAGTAAGAACCAATTATCGATACAATTTATTACAACCTTGAATGTGATCACCAGTGAACTTGTTCTTAGATTCAATATCGAATTCCATGTCTAACTAAATCTAATTAGAATTATGAAAACATATTTACACCACATCTAAAGTTAGATGTAATATATTAGATAATGCATGTTATATATAATATGATAGCTTAACAAGTATCATATATCAAGATATATGGCAGCTCCTCAGCTGTGGCACTGAGAAAACCAATGGAGCATATCAGATGGTAGGGTGAATCAAAGGCATCAAAGGACTTGAATCAAAGGACTATAATTACTATTTTACAGTAAGGAGTAAAGTTATCGATACAAACTAACAACAGTAATGATAGTCATTAAATTAAAAAGTTGTTTTTATTTTTTTTGAAGGGTCAAAGGAGTGTTTGAGAAAATCTTAGAATGGATTTGGTAGTTATGTGTATTTACTGTTCGTATAATGTAAAACCCTGTAACGTACCGTTTTTACATTAAACATCCCAAACAAAGCTGTTTAGGATAGCTGTTTTTTTACAAAGCTATCCCAAACAATTTTATGTTAGCCTTATGGTTTTCTCATATGTCTTGAAATCTAAGATAAGCTTTCATCATATAATATATTTTAATAGGTGGTAACAACTGAGTCAGAGTGGCTGTCTGACCAGCTATACGGAGTACCTCCAAGGAAAAGATGGATGGAGTGAATGATTAATGAGATATTATGCATGCCTGATAAGGGAATACAGCAGAATATTTTTCCTCGTCATTTACCATTACTCTGGAAAGAAGTAAGTTTCCCTTATTAGTGAATTACTATTACCATGCCAACCAGCCTATCCACTCCATAAACAACCTATCAAAGGTGTATGGGGAAAGTTTAACGACGTTCTAGAGTAAAAACCTTTTCACACTTGAAATTATGCCAAAAACCAATTATAGATTTGTACTACCCTTGGCAGGATGGGGCTGTGGAGATACTGCCAGCTACATGATGTAATTGCTGAGTATTCAATAGTGTAACAGCAGAGCGTGGTGACCAAGGCCGTAATAATAAACTTGCTGGCCACCCCGGTTGCAGGGCCGAGCCTACGAGGGATCGAGACAGGCCCTTCCACCACTAGGAGCTCGGGCTATCGAGAGCAAGCTGAGGGACCGAAAGAGGAGACCGAGAGGATGCCGGTGTAAAAGAACAAAGAAAAGGGGCCTTCGCCACTTTTTTTTACCAAAAGCTATGACTAACAAAATAATATGGAGAAGATATCATTCGAAAGCCAAAGTGGTAACGCACACACTTTCTGCATGTATATGTTCCTTGATTGTCATGCATGTAGGCTATATGTATATACTAGCTGTGCTACCCGGTGTTGCCCGTGTAATAGAAGAGTCTTTGGACAGGAAATTGATTTGTATTTAATATATAACAACATTTGCCATTCTAACTTTCAAACTACATATCATGAGAGAAGTGTGTCGTGTAGTTGGAATAAATTAAGAAAAAAATGAAAAAACTGTAAAGGTTTTAAAACTTTGTCAAACAACTGTACCTTTCGAGCTAGTAGCCTGGCATACTGCCAATGGAAAATTCCACTAAGCTAGTTAATAAAATTACGCTTCCAATGAAGGTAAGCCATGACTTTGAGTCTGCATTGTTGTCCAGATCAGCTGTTCTAATAATAGCTATAGCCGGAAAACCTACACACATACGACATACTTTGAGAAATATATATATAGATTTATTTACTAAATATATATATACCATTGCCACTTAACACTTGGTGTTATTGCTCGACTGCTTTGTGGAGAGTAAAGGGAACCGGTAGTTTCCTTTACTATACTTAACATGAAAAATTGGTTGGTTTTTATACTTTGGTGCAGCTGACAATGGAAGATTTTACATGTTTTGTTTTTAATGCTCAAATGGGTTTGATACAAACCAAAATTCAACCAATATTAAACTTTGCTGACACTCGAGCAACAACTATATAATACTACCGATATCGGTATAGACAGAGCTGCTCAAAACAAACTTAGAATCTGTAGTAACGACTCTCTGAAGAAGCAAATGGAATGCACACAAATGGAATAGCTAGAAATGCACACAAATGTATTATTCACATTTGTTTTCATGACAGATCTCACGATATCTTAAACGAAGTTCTTCAGAAGCCTCAACCAGCAGCCAATGAAGCTGTAATAATGCAGTAACCACCATATTAAACCTTTGTAGTTGTCTCGACAGCCAGCTATGAAACTAATAGAGAAGTACAGTAGATGAACATCCACTTAACATTAAAGGTATTCACGAATTGGCAGGCAAATAATTCCACTGGCGGTTAAACTATGTTAATATTTAAAATTGGTAGCTCTTTTCTTAAAAAGGGGAGAATACTATACGAAATTAAATATATAAAATAAACTACTACATAAAATTAAAAACTAGTCACTAGGCGCAGTTAGTAAATATAGCTGAGTTCCAATCTTTTTCGTGATCCTCGTCGGGAGTTTGAATTGTGCCAATTGCCAACGCATCACAATTCTTTACGAAGTTATTTAAGGTTGTCAAAATCCCTATAGAATTCAGCGTGATGTTGTCCTCGTCAAAAGTCGCTCTTGTAGTTTCTCACTGTGAAATCGCTTCCAACAACTTTTAATACTGAAGTTGATGAAATTGACGATGACGATTTTGATTTAGACATTATGGTATATGATTTGGTTTGCAGACATGTTTACTAAATGTTTACTAATGTAGAATAAAAAAGTTTTACATAAGATTAAACACGTGCTACACGTGCTACATTGTGTGTGAAGGTTTTCACTTTATTGTTAGCTGGATTCATGGATTAAGTTATTCATGTATGTGTTCCTCCACGAATAAAATAATCCGCCAAAACGCATGAAAAGGCAAATTTCGCGAATTATAACTATTAATATAATTATAAGACATAAATATAGCGGTAATACTCTGCATTTGTCCTTGACCTGCATATCAAACAATTGTAAATGATTTCACGAAAAAATACTAATGATTAATGTAAAAATGTTGGTCTTCAGAACTAGTTGTTCAAAATGCTTCAACTTGTTCAGGCTCATGATGGATGCTGTTCAAATTAATAGTTAACTGATAGAATTTTAAAATTACACCCATTTAATGATGATATTATGTTTTTCAGCAATGATTTTGATTTTAGAATCTTGAACAAAAACCAAATTTGGAGACAAAAACACTCGCGATGCAAGCTCCAACCTATGACACGAGGTGACCATTTTTTGAATAAAACAGACGTATGACGATATATGATGTCAATGCTGACGATTAGCCAATGCTGGATGCCACAGACAAAAGCTTTCCTGCTGGCCGCAATTCTAACAATTTCCCAATCTAGTCATCAATTTACACGCTTTGGTTACATCTGTCATGTCACCTTTGGTGACATGACAGATACGGTAATTATAAAACAATAATGAAGCAGATTCCACAAACACTGAACAGTCTGCTGTGTTTATACGTCCAGCATTAACTTTCGATTGGCCGCTATGGAATTGCTACAATTGAGTACATCTTGTGAAGAGCAAGAAATTTTTAAAATGTTCATAAAATTAACTATCCTTGCAAGTCTTCTCTTTAAAACTTATTAACACACGCTTTACTTTATGAATAAGAATCTTGAACCAACAATTTTAAATAATCTAGATCAAAAACAAAGGATTTTAATATAACTATATAGGAATGCAGGTGTTTTTGGCCTATATTTTGCGAATATAGGTCGAGAATGTTTCTGTTCATTTTCACGACTTGAAAATGTTGAAAAAACCTGGTATTTGGTTGAAATTACACAAACTTATTAAAACTCCCAATCTGTAATGTTTTATCAGAATCTGCTACTGTTGCAGCTGAAGCTACTTGAAGTGCTTGTTGAGAAGTTATGTTCCCTTAAATCCATATTCACAGACCCCGATAACAACAGGCTCAGCGCAACAAACTTGTGAGTGAAGGTCATTTACACTAAATATTAAAACTAATTTCTTGACTTGACAGCCGTTTTCAGGGCCACCATGTCACAAAAAAGTCATTAAAACCTCAAGAAATATAGAATATTAAAGAGTTCCAATCAGAGAAATCTTTTTTGTAAAAAATGGTGACCATTGGTGATATTTGCAGATATGCTCCCTTGGTGACTAACTTTACTGAGAAATGATAAAATTACACTTGGGGGCCTATTAATTTATTAGCAGTATAGGAAACTTCAATATATAGGCCTATATATATATATATATATATAGTTTTGAGCTAGCTATCTGTAAAAACTTGAAAGTTATTAAGTCCGAAGCTGATCGTGTAACCCAACTATTATGTCCGTCACTGTACCTAGTGATAAGACTTCATTACAGATATACATTGTATATCGTTGACATCTACACAAATGTGTATGTCGTTTACTAAATATGTAGTAGCCTATAGTATTCTGTTGCCAACTGCTTTTATGGTTTCTTGAGTGTTGATAGACAATGAAATACAAAAACACTAAATTACTAAAAGATCAGTAACTGTTTATATACTTTAAAAGATTCTTGAAATTTTTGGTAGATTCAATCAAGAGGGTGTAACTCCTTGTGCAAACTGGTAAAGCAGGGCAGAAAGCTTACCTAAACATCCTTGTTTGTCAATACCAAAGCGTACATACATGTATATTATTCAACTGTTCACATTTGAATCACAGTTTCCTGACATCTAATGTGAACTAAACTTCTAGTTGAGAAACCCTTTTGTTAACAGGAGAGCTAGTGAACCCGTCGCTTTACACAGTGAATTTAATTTGATTATTGATGCAATGAATAAACTATATACTGTAGGGATGAATCAAGTACACTCCAATGAGCTATAGATCAATAGATAAGATACGATCAGAGGATAAAACCCATCGATATAAGGTGGCAACTTATAAAGGGCAATTAGTGGGTATCATCTGCAGAAGATAAAAACGTGACTGCACTAACACCAATGATTTAAACGAGTAAAAATGGAATATTGTTACCAAAGCAAATGCGCATTTGAAACCAGAGTCCATATAAGTCAACAAGGTGATATGACAGCAATGACCAAAACAGGAAGAAACACTAACCATGAGGTGAATAAACACGTAGGTTGATAGGAATGTTGGAAATGCCCTTATTCGAGCCGGTAACTCTATCAGTTTCCGCCTCGATCTCCTTCCGTACGTCATCAAAGTCCGAGAAGATCTTCCCTCTGCAGTGAAGGAACTCGGCATACTCTGCAAAAACAAGCACCTGTTTCACTTGTCATGACCGACAGCGCTCTGGCTGTTGCTCCATAACTAAACGCAAGAAACTCCAAAGTGGATATACCCTAATTGGTCAGTCAAGAAACCAACAGAAAAGCAATGTGTGTCCCAATTCGTAATCATTAGCTCATTTTAACATGAAATGTTTGTAATTTTATGACACAAACAGTGATGGCTTGATCGAATGTTTTGATATTTCTACTCAAAGCCTATAGATTTTACACTAGAACCAAAAGTTGTCATAGCAAAATTACTTATGCGATTTTTTACGCCGAAAGAAGATAACTCTGTAAAAGTAGTTCTCTCTGCAAAGGCATGATACACTAGTGCTACAGAAGAATACTGGTGAAAAAGTGAAAAAATACTGACGCTTGGCTTCCCATATTTCAGACTATCACAACCAAATATGGAGTGAGAGAGCAAACAACTACCGCGCAGGTTATAATTAATGTCTAGCAGGAACATGACAGCCCATTCTACTGTACATAAAAGCAGAAAAAATTAACACTTTCACTATAATAAGTTATTTGTGACTTAATCACTATATCAATAGATTTCGGTAAAAATAACATCTACATGTATTTTAAAATTGTTTGTTACCAGAAGATATATTTCAGGAACATGACCCTTGTTACGATATCATACCAGTACTATAATACTATACAATACTATATTAGACCCTATATACTATACATATTATACTATATTATATATTATACCATATATATTATATATTATACAACAATTATTACATATTATATTATTTTTATATAATACCATATATATTACATATTACACTATATTACACATTATACTATATGATATATTATACTATATGATATATGTTATTATACTATATTATACCATATATATTACATATTATATTATATTACATATTATACCATATATAATACATATTATACTATATTACATATTATATATTATACCATATATATTACAAATAATTCTACCATTCTATAAATGATATATGAGGAACTCAAATGTAGCTCTAATGATTGTACAAGTGAAAATATACACAAGTGTATATTTTGTAGAAGGTGAAGCTCAGGGTGAAGGTCACACAAATGACAACGAATGAATCAGCAGACTCATCAAGGTACATTTATTTCACTTTATTGTATGTAAACATTACTTCTAGTTTTGTCTTTTCCTACAAAACTTTTATTTATAATCAAATTATCCATTAATTTACTCTCAACTAGCTATTTGGCAACACATACTTAAACTTCTGTAATTATCCCTGTTATATTTTATTAGTTTGTTTTAAATAAAAGAATAACCACACTTTCTAACTACTAGATAGCAGTTTACTTCATATAATCAATGACAAAATAATTAAATTCTCAAAGCTGTAGCGAGTACATTACTAATCATGTGTAAGTAAGTAATGGCATGCGTCTGACATATGATGACAATGCTTGGTAAGCATGATGTAGAAAAGTCTAGAATCTGTGACAAAATGATAGACAATTATACTTTGAACTTTACAGCATTGTTATAGCAGCACTTTATACCAATGAGCTGCGTACATACTTAATGGCGCATGACATGAGATTATTCCCAGCTAATTTTGAATGTTATCATCAAGGAACTTAAGCCAGTGCTGAATTTGAAATTACCTCCCTTGACCTGCCATGTTTGCTAGGTGATGCTGACTAGCCATACCCAGGTATACCTGTAGTTGATACAAACCGATATATAACAAAAATCTAAAAAATCTATAACCTATAAGGTGCACTTAAAAGCCTAAAAGCTTTTAAACAAATTCGACAATGCGCCCGTTAACACGGTATGTGGACTGGGTTCTAAAATCTGTTGTGTGTGCCTTTGGTAAGTGCACTACAACCACGCTCCATGAGCCATTTCCCACCGGTACAATAAAAAATTCCTACTAATCATACAGCCGGGATGGGCTGCAAATTGATATTAACTTGTTTAAAAAAAACGTCCAGAAATGGCATCGGTAAAGTGACATGCTTACGGAGACTAAGTTTAAACTTGAGGCAGCAGGTGAGTAAGTTACGCCACCATATGCGGATGGAGTGTGGATGCATGAGTCGAGGTAAAATCAGCATCTATTGTTAGTAGAGCTTTAAGAAAGCCGATGTTGAACTGCAGCCGACCGGCATGTTGGACTGGAAATATTTCACTGTAATGTTGGACAGTGAAATAACTCGGCTGTTTAATTCAGATACCTAGGTTGAAAACTTTGAGGGTTTTGTGGAAGAATGAATATTCTATCCAATATGGTTAACTGAACTCACTGTTTTGCCTTTGTTGTTGTCATTGTGTTTTATATGCATCTTATAATATAGTATGCCTTATATCTTGGTCAAATACATAAATAGACCACGGAATTAAAACTGCACTGTATAATACGGGGCGCCCTATAGTGCAGTGCGGAAAATATGGTACTTCTAAAAAACTACATCTATTTTACCTCTCGAGAAGTTCAAGGCATTTCATTATCGAGGAACAGTTTAAAATATTTCCAATAAACAGTTCAATGACAGCCATTTTGTAAATAAAATAAGCTAATTTGTAGCTGAATATTTAGCAAGAAAAAACCAACATCATATATTATCAAGTGTATCTAGCAGCGGCCCACAGACCAGCACAGTAAACAATATATTTCTGTATAAATCATGTCAAATTTAAAAATTAGTTCGGTTGCAGCCATTTTCAAAAAAACCATAAAAAGCCAATTCACAAATGCATAGCATTTGTTTTCATTAAACAACTACCAACAACCATATGAAACGGCCAGACAACAGCAATAGGGTTGGTTAAAAGTTCACTAGCATAGCTCTATTAAAATATAAAAATTTACCGCATTGTACTAGCTATATATCATGTACTTATGTACATAAAAAAGTATACTTTCTAACTAAAAGTAACACAAATAGCACGCTGTTAATCAAAAACATTTCTAATGATCTTTCCCTTGAGATATCCTTAATGGGAAATTTGGGACCAGTTATCATAAACCTCTAAATAGATTACTACCAACTAACAGCTCATGATATCAGAAGCATGACGCAATATCCCAATGCGAGCATTAGCAAGCGTGAGTCAAGCCCGAGAGCTTGATGAGCGAGTGGCATGATTTGTCAATTATAATTGGTAAGAATCATGAGACTGTGAAACCGATCAAGTCCAAACAATGAACCAGCACAATGAAATGCCCGTATCCGTGTGTAATGCATCATGATTTGAAAAAGCTGGTGCAACAGCACCTTTTTCTGTAAAAATGTCGGTACAATACGGAGACAGTCGCGTAACCAACATCAAATAGAGGCAATGTGAGGGCTGCCATAAGGCAAACTAATGTACCTTCCTTATCAGCAATTTATTAAAGCCCTGATAAAGCCCTAGAAAATATCCCTTTAGATAACCTTACCTGTCTGACTGTTACTCAGTTGTAAAACCAGTGGACGCCTCGTGACAATGCCAGATCCTCTTGGCAGAAAGTCTCTGCAATAAAACTTTATTTTATATAGTTGAGTAAAATTGATGTAAGATATAGCCCAGATATAGATGGACACCAGTTTTATTCTGTACTGACAAGTTATCCTTCACGGCTTCTCTGATAAAGATAAGAGATTAAAACAGGCAAATGAGCTGGTCATGAGCTGCACAATATCAATACAGCTTCTAAGAAGATCAATCAATATAAATACGGTTATTAGTAGTCATGACACTATGCTGCTATATGGGAAAGGGGGCTTAAAATATTCCACACGCCTTATGCCAACCACTGCTATTATTAAAATAAAAACTTGGGTGATAACCTGAAGTCTATTGAAAAAAACGTTTTACAACTAATGTACGAGAGAACAATTTTATGTGTGTAATATTCTATTTATAAACGTTATATAATTAATCTGTTAATGTTTCGGCTATTGATGGATCACCAGCTTCAGCGCCCATATTTTGCTTTAAAAAATTCAGACATTTCTATCCTATAAACGGAGCTGTTAAAATAACTGACGGAACCTAATAACAGGTACATGTAATTAAATGTAATGTGTACGCGACAAAAGATGCAGAACGTAAGATAACCCGTTACAAAATTTTGTCAAGTTACATAGCGACCGTACCTACTTAACATCGCGTACAAAGCAAAAACGTTGGCAAGGCGCCACAAAAAACAAGCAAACAAAATACACATACACACCTGCCAACAAAGTTTTCCAAGACGCTTGATTTTCCGGCCGATTGTGAACCGATAACAGCTATTTGAGGCAAATCTAGACTGATAGGTGTTCCACAAACCGCAAAAGCATCTTGCAGTTTATTCACCAAAGGAATTAAATGCTCCATTCCCTGGTTTCCAGCGGCCATTTTGAAACTGTTTCAGAATAACCGAAGATTGTGTTCGTATTGTCGAATCCTAGTTTTCCCACATCCAGTTGTAGTTTGATCGGAAATCAATATGGCCGAGGATACGGAAGACGTCCACCCATTTTTACTGTAGACTAAAATCCTTTGTGGTAAAATCATAAAGTGATTCATGATTACCGTAAGTCAAATTAGCGTTCATCAAATACATTGAAAATAAGACCAAGGTTTAGTGTCTATGATAAAGTCTGTGATATTTTTTTACTCTTAGGAAACCGGAACAATTCGCCGAACATTTTAATTGAGCTTGCCAGTCTGATCTGCCGCATGATTGATCAGCCTAGTGATTACGAGCGTTTGTCAACCTTGACAAGAGTAAGCAACTACTAACAATCTCTTCAACATTCATTGCAAAAAATTAAATAACTAAGGCAAACCATTCTACTCATCAAAGAGTAGTAATGTACAATTAAAACAGATGTGGTGTATTGACATCAAAATTACCTTTTAAATTGATTGCGCTTCAGTACACTGCAGTATATAACAGTATATACAATAGGCATCACATCATGATGTGTGAATGTGTGATTGACAGATACACCTGCATTAGCCAATTGGTTATGAAAATGTTTAAAATTCATGTTAAATTTTTAAAAAATTAGATAGTTGAATTTTATATCAGTTACTGGGCAACTAAACATAACTCACTAATGAGTCCACATACAATTCTTTTTGATGGCACCATGTCCTGTACTTGCGAAGATCAATCAACTGGCCTTTTGATGACTACTAGTGTATTCCTGGGAAACATTTGTACTCGGTTAGTTTTATTGGTTATTTAACAACAAACAGTCACCAAGTAGTAGTAGCAGTGGTAGTAGCAGTACAGTAATAGTAGTAGTAGTTGTTGTTGTAGTAGTAGTAGTAGTAGTAGTATTAGTAGTAGCAGTAGTAGTAGTAGTAGTAGTAATAGTAGTAGTAGTTGTTGTTGTAGTAGTAGTAGTAGTAGTAGTAGTAGCAGTAGAGTAGTAGTAGTAGTAGTAGTAATAGTAGTAGCAGTAGTAGTTGCAGTAGTAGTAGTGGGTAAATGGAACAACTGTTATTCTTGAGAAACTGGCTGCGGACAACTCATAAATAAGTGTATCAAGACAAGCATTAGCTTAGGGCATTATCACCAAACTAGGAGTAAACTACTGTTTTCTTATATTGCTACACTGAGTTATTGTAAAAGACTATCTGAAAATTGTTTAGCAGCTGTGAATCGATAGTGGTTGTGAGTCAATAGTAGATGTGAGTCAATAGCAAATGAGATGTTTAGGCTAAACCAGTCTGAATTTTCTACATATATGATTTCTCTTTATATTTTCCTTTAGTACTTGTTTTAGCTATTTACAATAATTTGAATATAATTTAATGATTTGTTATATTACTCAAATGTAGATATCCATTTATACTGCACATATGCATAATACCTGTTTAACACTATCAAGTGTTTATCCTTTGTGGTAGCAGGGTTACACTCTCCTGTGATAACTATTGTATTAAGACTTGACACATAATTTGAATGTACATTATATACGTAACTTAATGTTCTATGAACAGCTCAGTTAAATTTGCAATGAGAAAACAACTCTCAAAAAATAATAATTATGACATACTGAGCGATTTATAGAAAGATAAGAGGGACACAGTTGATCTACTAATCTAGATATGTATATAAATCTCAAAGTTTGTCATCGTACGTTGTTGTTCGGTGTCTGTCCAGGTATAGCAATTGAAATCTAGTAATGAAAAATCTGTATCGCCGAAGATTTGATCTCAGAACCTTCCATACTCAAGGTGACCAGCTAACCCATCAAGTTAAATGGGATATTATGGATTTTTTGGGCAATACGAATCATTATCTGGGATAAAATACGCATAGCGACTCCGCATTATGTGCAACGTCACTTGCTCACAAAGCTTGCTCTCACAGTTCTTATTAGTAAGTTCAGCAATATGTATACTAGCTTACTCAAATTAGCCAATTGCAACTACATTACTTGCCACTGTTTATAAGCTGTTTTTAATACCCATGCAACACTGGCCATTCGACTAGTACTAAGTATTTATATATCTTTTTTATTATTGCACGAATGCACTATTATTACTTTTTGCTTGTACATGTGATTTATAGACTTGAATCCTTGAGTAATGTTTGCCTAAGCGTATTAGGTAGAGTAGACAATCACCAACTATTATACAGGTCTCTCGATAATATGAGGCTATTTTGAACAACGAGGAATCTCAACTAAGAAACAATGCAGTAATAATACATTGTCAATAGCATAGGTTATTTAGCCACCAGATAGGGTATGAGGACAAAGGACAGTCCCTCAAATCTTGAGGTTTCCGCTAAATAGTTAACAAGTAATCCGCAAAAAGAAGCCTCCATATTCACAAATTGCACATACCTCATCTTTCACTCATTTCAAAGCATGATCGATCTTTCAGTTTGACTGTTAGCCTGTGGACCAGAATGACAATAGATACAGTGTGAATTCTTATAGGTTCCTTTAATATCGGGGTTCCCAACCTTTTTATTCAGTTTCCTCCTTATGTCTTTTGATAACTTTGATTCCCACACACTTTTAACTCACTTGACTAAAAACAGCCTCTACAAATTATAATCCTATTTTATTGTATGTACCGTATCTAAAAATATAACAACATATTATTAATTTTATACAGCACACATAGGCTACCACACAACAACACATGATCTTTGGCATGGCGGTGAATTGGTTTATGACTAGGCTAACTTACTATCCAATAAAAATCGGGATGGATGTGTTTACATATATCTGGGTTCTGATTAGTGGCTTATTATTAGCAACTAGTGTTATAGATAAAACCAAAATGTTAAATGATGAAACCCAAACTCACACGGCACTACAGGACATAAATTATAAATTTAACAAATCAGACACCTCTTTGTTCCCCCCTTGTATATTCAAAATTCCCCCTCGGAGGGAATTCCTCCCTGGTTGGAAACCCCTGCTTTAACCTAAGATGGTAGGTTCTTTCAGTCCAACATAGTCAGTTTCTTCAACTCAAGGTGTTACGTTCCTTTAACTTAACAGTGCAGATCCCAACCAATCTGGTAGATCTCAGCAATCGTGCCTAGAATTGTTTAGACTATTGGTTTTTAAAGTATAAAAAAATGAACTTAATTGTATATTGGAAGCAGAGCGAAAGGCATATTTTTATTTCTGAATGTTGATAGAGTGAGTCAACAAAGGGGAGTGTATGAGCACCTGTTCCGTTTGTCAGCTTTCTTAAAGCTCGGCTTTGAAGAACATTGCACAATTAATCCTGGGCACTACACATATTTCTTTAATAATTTTTGTTATTCTCTTTATGTTTGTAAATTGCACTAACTATTGTTAAACTGATTCTAAAATAGTACCAGACCATTGCTAAATTATTGCTAGAATATAACTAGACTATTGTTAGAATACAGCTAGACTATTGTTAGAATATAGCTAGACTATATTTGTTAGGATATAGCTAGACTATTGTTAGAATATAACTAGACTATGGTTAGGGAATAGCTAAACGATGGTTAGAGTATAGCTAAACTTCTAATATGCTTTTGCTAAACTATTGCTATGCTTTAGCTAGGTTATAGCTAAATTGCTGTAGGTTATTGCTTAAATGTTTTTTTTCAAATATAGTCAGAAGGAGTAATTGAACTTCATGAGTAACTGAATTTCATACTTACTACATCTTACATCATAAATTTGGTAGCTCTATTAAAAACTAAAAACATAGAAGAGTGAATTCACAAACCTTTCAATTCAAATGCAAAAATATTAATTCAAATCATTTAAACCTTATACTGGCGAGCTGCGTAGTTGCCTACTCACGACACAAAATTCAAGTTTATCGAGTTGCTTGTCTCTGTAGGCGACTCCATTGCCGTAATTTTAGCGTTTCGACGCCAGATATTTGCCGACGAGTAGTCTGTTGACGAGTTCTTACCAAAACGATAACTTTGATTTTAACTATTGCGATTGTGGGTTTTTCGGATCACCTAATGTTTAGAGAGGTGGTAAGAACATAATTTTAACAAAATGAATATTGAAAGAATGGAAGCCGAGGTTCTGCGGGAAAAGCTTGGAGAGCATCAATTAAAGCTGGCACGTACAATATCTCAACTCCAACTTGTAGAAAATAAATTGAGGGATCTGCAACAAAGATCACAACGAGCGAGTGCTAACAAACAACCCGCTTATGAATACCATCTTCGAATGAAGTAAGCATGTTTATTTCTAGCAGAGGTGTGTGTATACAATTTAAAGAGGGAATCTTCTTTTTTCATTGATACTAACACGTTTGGAACACCTAATAATATTAGAGTGTATAGATGACGCGCTTCACACGAAAGTCCTTTTGTTTTAAAAGTATTAGTCTCGGTTTGTTATCTGAAGTGAGGTGAAACCTTTACGGTATTCATGGCATAAAATTAAGAAAATGCTATATTTACGTCATTGTTAGGTTTCTGTTAAGTGTCTTTGTGTATCATCGTAGTCCTATTGAGGAATGGATTTAGGTTGGCTGGTATGCCTCTCATATCACTATTGGTAGGAGATGAGAAACTTTGATGGTATATATTTTTATTTGCTGCTAAGGGTGTTGGTTCTCTTTTAGCTGCTGATCTGGCTATTGTCATGGTGTGTTCTTAGTCTCTTATACTTTCACCTTGTGATTTGAAAAGAGCATAGTGCCACTCCTTGTCCTGGTGGATGTTTTAAAAAGTTGTTATGCATATATGCATTACAATTTTGGTTTTTTTAGCTTAAATGGTTGTGGTTTTGATAGAGCAATATTGTAACCCAAGCTAAACTAATTGAACAGAAAATAGTAAGCGATACTGATGGCAGTCAGGGTTGATCATAAATCATAGCTTTAAAGCTACTTGAGTAGTTCACTAGCAAAACCAAATTATGGTGCAACTTTGAAGTTCTACCAGCTGATTTATCTGGTACTGTTGTCCTACCTTCTCTTCAGTATGCGTACAATGAAATCATGTGGTTTTGATATAATAGTTAAACGGTTTCTTAAAACCTGCTACAGAAATCTATAAAAAAACTTTCCACTACTGTGATACTATTGGGGTGAGGTAACTGCGGTTGAATGAAGCTGAGAGAATCTTATTTTCAACTCAAGCGCTATTCACTGTGTACCATAGCAACTGTACTATGTGAGTTGTCGTTTGAGTTAATTCCTAAAGGATATTTGCCTCTCTTGCAACTACTCATTTTGTATTCTTGTATATGACACTGCGTCTGTAGCTGTGATTTTGCTAGCCACCACACTCTCATATACTGCCGTTGATTCTGCTATTTTCTTGAACTATAAAAGCTTGTACGTTTGCTGTAAGCTGATCAAAGCTATCTGTGCTTCTCCTTCTAGCGATTGACTGCTCTCAGTTCTGCATGAACGCGAGGTTTAGCATCTCACTTCGCTGTTGCTTTATGGAGCTTAGGCCCTGTACAGTTAGACTGTCAGGGGAGGAAAATTTTTGTTCTGGCAAACTGATATTAACTAAAACACATGGTTTGCTTTCATTCAAGTGAACAAATCTCTAAGAGTTTCCGCTTTTTTTATTTTGCCCTTGAACCTCACAAGTTCGTTCGTTCGTTTTATTTTACATTAAAAGTTTACTTGCAACAAAATTCACATTACAGTTATTTGGTATCAAAAACTTCACCATGTCTTACTCTGTTGTGTTGTTCATGTAGGTGCAAAATATTTGGAAATGTGTTTACAAGCTCTTAAAAGCTAAAAAAACGAACAGTTAATCACTGCCATCATGAAAACGCCCTAGTTTGGAATCTCTTTATTCCGACGACGTACTCAAACATTGTGATTATTGTTGTGACACGTGATGTTATCACGTGAAATTAAAGGCCAATAAAAGGCTCAATATAAAACGTCTCGTAGAACTAGTTGATGACAAACACTTCGGGTTCTACCGGAAAGCCCGTATCAAATAGAGATACTTGCAACTTTACAGTTGCGTTTCAGCCTGGTCTAATCATCTAGTCGTAATCTGATCATGTGACCCATACTTCCTGCCAAATGGCGCAAACAATTTCTGCAGCATTTTTCGACTATCACAGGTGACCAACAGGCTCGTCATGTTTATCAGAGGATTATATGTGCTCCTTCGAGCTAAGGTTGAAAAATTAAACAAATTTTTACGGTAGGTTTTAAGATATCGGTGCTCAAAGTGACAGCGTTACAATGATGATGATGTTACATGGTTTTATTGAATGCGTGAAGTATGTTTGTGAAAATATTTTGACGAATGAGGTTGCATGAAAGTGTAAACAGAAGCCATCGTGTTCAACTACGGTCCATTTTAGCTGTTTTAGAAATGGATTCCAATCTACGGCATTTTCGCGATGGCTGCAATTAACATGTTCGTTTTTGAGCTTTCAAGAGCTTGTAATCACATTCCCACACGTTTTACATCTACAACATAACAGAGTAAGACATGGTGAATCTTTTCATATCAAATAACTGTAATGTGAATTTTGTTGCGAGTCAACTTTTAAATCATAAAACTTGTACACAGACATCGTGCAAAGGCCAAATGCTTATACTTCTATTCTAATAAAAATTGGTGGCATCTTGCTATCATGCTCAGCAATATTGGGTTACACCAAACTAACAAACAAGCAGTCGAGCGAAGTGCAGAACGCTCTTTATGATCATTGCTTGTATTTCATCTATAGTTCTGCCCTGACTAGCTGCAATCATAGTTTTTTACCACAATTTTAATGCCCTGGTGTGTCAACATGTATTCCATATTACACAATTACCTATGATACAGCAGTGCTATTTCAATATACTAACCTCGTGTGTCAACATGTATACCATATTACACTGGTTACCTGTGATACAGCAGTGCTATCTCAATATACTAACCTGGTGTGTCAACATGTATACCATATTTCACTGGTTACCTGTGATACAGCAGTGCTATCTCAATATACTAATATGGATTAATAATAATAATAATAATAAAGGATTAATAAGGATTAAAAGCTGAGAGGAATACAAAAAGTGCCGACTTTGTTCCACTTAATACCAACATGCGGTTGGCGTTACTTTTGTCGAAATGACTGAGCTGAGTGTCTCTTTGTTATCCTTCACTTCCTACTGAGATTTGAGCCGTTTGTATACCTCTACAAGTACCAGGTTGTCGAGGCTCTACATCTCTTTACTTGTACGCTGATGGTATAATCAGCCTTTCTCGAACAATTAGCTTTTAGGTATTTAGTTTTTTATACCATTGAATGCCAATTTATCAAATTTTGTGATTTCCAAACTGCTGGTTAAACAGAATATCAATCCTGAGCGTTTGTGTTGCATCTTTGATTGTTTCTTTTATTACAATAAGTATAATATATTTTTAGTATTTGAGTAAAAATATGTGTAAATGAAATTTTTTTGTGTGATGGCTGCGAACAAAAGTATTTAATTTTCATTTGTCACATTTCTTTTAACTTAAGTTTTTTGTGTAAAAATTCCTATTTGCATAAATGGTAATTATTACACACACTGCTTATATACTAAAACAAACAAAAAATCTCATCCAGTTTATCAGTTATGGATAAAAGTAATTCACTGTGATCAGAATTCATCAGATATTCCTGAGTGAGAAAATTATATCTATTAGTGTGTTAGACTGATATACTATTGATCAGTACTGATCAGTAGTATTTATTAGTAATATTTTTTATTATTTACTTATTGTTGTTTATTGGTAATATTGATCAATACTGTGATCAATAGCGAGTTTGTAGAAAATATCTCAAGTCACAGATTTATTTAAAAAGATCTGGCATTTCCTGTTTTGGCATGTAATATTAAAATATGGTATAAAGTTATTTCAGTCTAAATTTACATGTCAAGCCTTCAAAGTTATTTAGAGTTTTAATAACTAACTTTCCGTACTCGCTTTTTTTAGTTTGCATGCCGACTACACGGACGACTTAAGGATATTTTGTCGACATTTGCTGACATATTTTTAGGATGCGGTCTAGTACTTAGAGCCGAAACAGAGCAGCTTTATCGGTCTACCTTTTCTGCTGTTTACAAGTAGATAAGGAAATAACAGTAATTATGTTGTTTTTTTGGGCTGGATATCTGAGAAGTTTAAGTAGATGATTTATATATTGTCATAAGTTATTTTAAATCTCTCTGCTTGGGTTTATTCACTGAGAATGCTTTCCTGTTTGAGATAATCCCACATTTTATTGCAAACATCGGGTGCTTCAGTTAAAATCTGAGCCTTTTGGAATGTACTTTAGTTAGTCACGCCACCTGTATCTAAACAATGACAAGACATGTATAATAATCATAATATAATTATCATAATACATAATAGATTAGGTACAAAGGAACTGTTATGTAAAACCAAGGATATACAGCCCCCCCCCCTGTATATCATTGGTAAAACTGAGCAACACAAAATTTTCTCAGCTGAGATGAAAAGCACTGATTGAACTTAATTCAGCTCGACACTGGCAGGCGATAAAAGAGTAGTTCACATGTAAAATGCTAGCTTGTGCTATATAGTGACAGATGAGGAATTGTCTTCTTTTTAGTAGCTTGAAAAATTGATAAAAATTGTGGCCTTACTAAACTCACTAACCTCCATACACCAGCCCGTTATTGCCATGATTGTTACACAACATTAGCTGCGTATAAAGGGTTGTCTTCTGTTGGATTTTAAATTACTCCCCGTGGTGCATTGCTAGCAATCCTGAAATTTTGTGATTTCTACAGCCAAAGTATTGAAGAACATGAGAATTTAAAATATGATAGAAGTAAATTTAAATTTCAAAATTTAAGTGTTTTAATACTATTAGTGCAGCCCAATATGTGAAGTTCTTCGTGTGCTGCTGTAATGTTTCAAGTTTATAAATTTACATGATGTTTTTTGTTGCTAGGCATTCGATTACAGGAAACATAAAGATAGCCTATCAGCAGTATGTGACCAAGAAAGCCGTCGAGGTTAGACAGATGGAAGAGGCCCTGGTGACGCTGTTGCAGAGGCAGCAAGAGAATGAGCAGGCTGCTCAGGAAATGCCTGCAGAACCGGCTGTCGCTGTTGCCAGGTGGGCTGATTTATAGATTTTATGTTTATGGCGGCGTTGTACCCCCACCTGCAGCGACGAGTGTAGTAACCCCATAACATTCATTAATGATATTCAGCCGAGCATCGACGATCGCCTTCGCACCGTGAACCATCTCGGCGATATTAATTCCCAAATAGTGTGATTTATTTATTTTCGTTTATGATAGTTGCTGCGGGACTAGTATTTGATTTAATCACACAAAAACAAAGAGGTTTTTTCGCGAAATTTTCAAAAGAAAAATAAGAACACTACATCCCGGAGTATCTCCTGATGCAAATGTGGATGGGTTTATGATAGTGTAAACATTGTTATCATCAACGATCACAGAAGTATAGCGCCGAGATAGAACGATATAGTGTGAACCAACTTTAAGGCCCACTGACTCGTATTGCATAATCGTGACAATAATATTTGTCTACATGTATATCAACTCGCTTAAAATTTAACTGTGTCTCAGATTTTTCTAATTAGTGACACACTAGTATTCTACTAGAGTGATATGTGGAGGCATCTGGTTTCAATCAGAACTATTTATTGTACACTGTAAGATACCCTATCTTCAGTTTATTGAATCTCTTATTTCTAAATTCATTCTTGCTGTTCATCGCTGGCCTCCAAATACAGCAATAGAAATACAGTAGAAAGAACTTCAGGAATTTCTTGCCATCCAAACTGTTGAGGAACTTTATATATAATTAATATTCTGAGGATGGAAGTATGACGGCGTAGTTTACACATTTTGCGGAACTTCTGACGATACACTGAAACTGGCAGAAGATAATTTTAAGTTTGAGGGGTTACATCGTGTTAGACTAAACAATTATTTATTTATTATTTATTACCTGTTCTACAATAGACGTTTCTTCAACATTTTGTCGCACTCACCTCTGGAGTACGTGTAGGGAATATGTAAGTGTCTTTAGTGCAATACTTCTAAAAATGTTGCTGGCTCCACCATACCAGTACAGATTTTTTTAAATAAATGAAAACTTTAATCGCACGATCACTGTTAAAGCAACTTGCTATTTTCACTGCTGCTTACACAACACTTAAACTTGGTTAGTGAAAAATTAAAATTAAATAAATTTAATTGTTAAATTTACAAATAGGTTTAAATAGTTAATATAGTAATAATAGGTAAATAGTTTAAAAAATTGAAGGTTTTAGTATTGTTAATGCAGTCAAATATGTGAAATTCTTCACGTGTTGGTTTTTGTAATGTTTCACGCTTGGGTGTTTTTATAATAATAATGTTTTTTCAAATGAAAACCTTTTTTCAGCTTTTTCAGATTTGTACAACAAATCAACCTTCAGCTTTACATTTACTATCAACATGCAGCTATCATTGTATTCTCTGTGTAATTACTAATACTTTTGACAGTCTAGTGTGCCTTGATAGATCATTAGGTACAATAACGGCTCGTTCAGTTATTCTGAAAAAGCCTGGAAGTGATCGGTCGGTGCAATTGTTAGAACATCGGTCTGTCGGGCTGAAAATCAGGAGTTTGAATCCTATATGATGCAATCTTTTTTCCAAACTCCAACAGTGGCTGATAGATGGACACAGCTCTTATTTTAGTAGAGCCTAGTTGTACAACCCGGCATTGCCCAGGTAATAAAAAATTCTTTGGACAGAAAATTGATTTGTATTTAACATATAACAACATTTGCCATTCTAACTTTCAAACTTCATATCATCAGAAAAGTGTTTTGTGTAATTGAAATAAATTAGAGAGAAAATAATCGAGAAAAATCCGTATCGCAGAAGATTTGATCTCAGAACCTTCCATACACAAAGCGACAAGCTAACCCATCAAGCTAAAATCAGAGAATCGAGAAAATAATTAATTAATTTTAATTTAATTACTTAATTAATTAATTAAATTGAGAAAATAATAGAGAAAAATCCGTATCACAGTTGAAAAACAACTGTAAAGGTTTTCAAACTCTGTCAAACAACTTTTCAACTTCATATCATGAAGAAAATGTTTCATGCAAGACAAATAAATTAAAAATAAAACGACTATAGAAAGGTTTATTTAAATCTTTCTATAGTCGGTAATATTTAAATACCGTAAATCTTTTATGGTAAAGATTATCTCTGACATCCGCATCGCTTTCTTAAGCCCGCCTGTCTATTCTAGACCTCATTATTAACTTTTCTTACTATTAACTAGGCTTCAAGTGTTTCTGTTTCACAGTATCGTCATACTATCAGAGATGTCGTCATACTGTCATAGATGTCGTCATACTGTCATAGATGTCGTCATACTATCATAGATGTCGTCATACTGTCATAGATGTCGTCATACTGTCATAGATGTCGTCATACTATCATAGATGTCGTCATACTATCATAGATGTCGTCATACTATCATAGATGTCGTCATACTGTCATAGATGTCGTCATACTGTCATAGATGTCGTCATACTATCAGAGATGTCGTCATACTATCATAGATGTCGTCATACTATCATAGATGTCGTCATACTATCATAGATGTCGTCATACTGTCATAGATGTCGTCATACTGTCATAGATGTCGTCATACTGTCATAGATGTCGTCATACTGTCAGAGATGTCGTCATACTATCAGAGATGTCGTCATACTGTCATAGATGTCGTCATACTGTCATAGATGTCGTCATACTATCATAGATGTCGTCATACTGTCATAGATGTCGTCATACTGTCATAGATGTCGTCATACTATCATAGATGTCGGATATTTGTTGGTTTTGTAAGTTAGTTCTTAGCGCCTATCTGTGTAGATGCCTGACATCAATCACCTATTGTTTACACTATAAGCTCCACATGGTTTATGACAATATTGTGTATAGCCGTGAAGAGTGGCTTGCTTTTCTTCTTGGAGTCTTTTCTGCATCCTGTTAGCCGAACAGTTTCCTCTCTTCACTCCAAAGATGTTTTCGCTTTTATTGGCACGTCTTCATATCAATCATTCTATGTATCTGTTATGCATTTTGATTGCCACTTTTCTAGCTAATTGGTCAAGTAAGGGTGCTTGCTGCGAGTACCCTGTAAACGTGACAAAATACCTAGAAATATGTCGTAGACATGGGTACGCGATAAGCATTCATTTTGTCTTTGGGTAATTTGCTACATACACGTCGCTTCTAATATATATGATCGACATGGCAATCACTCTATCAATGGCCGATGAATGAATCGAATTAAAACATTTTTAGCACACACTGAACATGTTTGTGGCAAGTGTTCAGTTATCTTGTCTTATATCTTAAAGAATAAAGAAAGCATAATATTATTATGCTTCATTATTTATCTTGAGGTGTTGACTGATGTTCTAAAAAAAGAATCAAGGAGATTGACCAACCAGAAGCTGAGATATAGCCAGCCAAACACAGGTCTACCAAAAAACATAAGTGTTTTGGTAATCATCAATATATGACGTATGAAATCGACTTGTGTGTCAATGGTCAATTAAGCCAGCTAATGCGCTCTCCTATAACAATCACGGCGTTTTAATTGGTTTAATCCCTGGAAGTATAGAACAATCAAATTGGGCCTAACAATCATTTCTCTGAGAATTCGAACCAGTCCCTCTGACGTGTAGATTAGTTTTAGCATGAAATAATTACACGCATCTATTATTTCGCAAAATTTCGCTATCTTGCTAGTTCAGCTCAGTTTTGTTGTTCTCCTACTTAGCTTCCCTATTCAGACTCATCTTTAGCGCTGTTCAGATTTTTTTAACTATAGCTAATAAATGGAATCAATTAAATCAATCATCAATCTCGGTTATCATTTGGAATTTTCTACAAATTATATTAGTTACATCATTTATTCTAAAGGCAGTTATATTATTATTTTGTATAATATGCATTATGATTATTATATCAATCATAAAAAATAATCATAGTTAAAATAATAGATAAATAGAAAAATCAAATCAAAAGTTATCGTTTTTTTTTTCTTACAGCAAGAGCAGCACGGTCAAGTTATTCTTTTTAAAATTATGGCTGTAGTGAACTTACAGTCTGTTAAGGCTGTCACGTAGTCACTGAGATCTTGTTGCAAAATTTTCACCTTATTAGATATTCAACATTTGCCAAATGAATATGATTTGTACATGTTTAGCTAGCATACATCTAGTTTAGTAAGCATACATCCCTTTTGAGACAATTTATGTTCTATAGCTTTAAAACTGGTATTTTATGGTTATGCTTTATGCTGGCTTGTGTTAAAAAGTATGTAACATTTTGTCTTGTAGGCGAGAAGGGAATATGTAATGCTTCCACATGTATCTGGGATCATCGACTGATGGTTACCATTTAGTCATACACACAGTATCTAGTCTTACTATGCAATGAGAAGAAAATTGTGCTTATGTCGTGTTTTTTATCAATTATTTTATATGCATACTCATATTTTACCTCTGCAGCTATTTACACTGTATCCTGGAATTCTTGTGCTAATAGGAGTCGTGCCAACTTGAAATATATGTTGGGACAACTCCAATTATTACTGGTGCATTTATATACATGTAGCTATTGTTTTGCCTGGCAGAAGTGGCCTAGGACAGATCTAGCTTTTCAAAATTTTTTGTACTCGTTGGAAGAATGCTATATCTTAAGGCTCTTACAATTGATTAGTGTTATTTTACTAATAGATTTACACAATAAATATGTTATCTCTTTATATGATGTTCTTTTGTCTATTAATGGCTTTCATTTCTTCTATCAGAAATTGTTCACGAAGTACAAAAAAGGTTCGAAATGCTTAACAAATTGGGGGGGGGTGAATTATTCGTAAATTTTATCATCATTGTAAAAGTTTTTTTGTGGACATTTTATAAACTAGAGATAGAAAAGGACAAAATGAAGTGGTGGTTGAAATATATATTGGCAAACATGTTGATCTGTTTTGGACCTAGCATATTGTTTAGGCTAGATTTCTCTCTTGATGGATTGGAATGTTTATAAGTCTAGAAACAGGAAATCTGTTTGTTGAAAATGATTGTAAAAACACGTCATTAGTACAGTCATAGACATGAAGCTTGGTGAAATTGTGTATAGGGTACAACAACACTGCTGCCATGGAAATAACGACATATGCAGTTTGCTGAGATAAGCACCTATTCTACATGCCGGCCAATGATCATTGACCACTAATAGTCACATTCTATGACGCATGAAAACCACACATTCTCGGATGCTGGCTATTAGTAGAGCGGGAGGGCCGTAAAAAATGATTTATTCCTTTGAAGGTGGGCTATGTGATAAGAGTGGCATCTAGATCAGAATTTTGAGCTGATTTCAAATATCTGGTTTCTACACCTCTCGGATTGTTCATTTTTGAGCAATATAATTAGTATATTATTTTAATTAAATAAATGTCTGTAATGTTTTATGTGCTTCTACGGACAATGTGATAATGGAAATGACATATAAATACTAAATAATTAGCAATAACCTAAGTTGGAATCAATTCTGATAACACTAAAATATTTATTCTTCAAATAATTATTATAATATTAGAATTGTATTATGTAATATTATGTATTCCCAGTTTGGTTGATATTGTGGCAGCTTTACAGTTTGTCTTTGTTATTCCGCAACTCCTATATCATTACAGATCTGCAAAACAAAATAAAAAGTATTTTTAAAGACTCAGACCATGTATAAATAACATTTTAGTATACATATATTCATCGTTAATGCTTATTATGTTGAACCGCGTACTTTATTATGCAAGTGAAATCGCAATTAGTCAGTCTTTTATTTGGTGTGACACATATGTATTCTAATCAAACATGATGCACACCTCTGGTTACAGTACCACTCGAATACTAACCTTCTAATTCACAGTCATCTGAATCTTCAGCATCACTACTTTCATCTCCATCCTTTTTATTTCTATTGCTACAGCAGGTGCGTCTGCACATGTCCGTACACTTGAGATCTGTATTTTTGCACTTACATCGACGAGACTGGCACCCAGTTTTGCATTGACATAACATGTTCGCGAGCACATTAGGAGGTGCTGGTTGTTTTGTCATCTATCTAGCTTTAAGCTCTCCATTTTCCATAAACCATCCATGTTGCTGGGGGATGGGGCATTGATGATGATTTGCTTGGCTCTTCTCTATGTCGCGGCCTGATAGGCGGCCCTAGATATATGGAGATTTAACTCATTTAGTGTGGGTGGTAGGTTTGATTGCGAGAAGGTGAGCAGAAGATCTTATACCGTGCTTCATTGATGGAATTTGTCTCTTCACCATATAATCTGCATATGAATGTCTCAATAGATTCTCTTATTGTACCCTCAACTTCAAAATCTGCTCCCAATGATTTCAGTGTATTACAGAATTCAAGATTGTTCTTTAGCAGCTTGAAGAAAGTTATCTTCCCTTTGGAATAGAATGCGCTTACACTGTCGCATCCACTTAGAGCATGAAACCCGAGCAGTGCTTTGCATCGTTCGGGTGTGAGGACGGTAGACAGACAGCCTGTTTACATATCTCAACTGCTTCTTACCACAGCAGTAAATGAGTTTTGTGATGGCAGCTCAACCACTAGAGATAGACAGCTTAGGAAAACATCTGTGTCCTGGCACTTAACTAGAACTTTTGAGCTGGGTTTGTCTTCTATTATCTTTGCTATATGTGATAACATGCGCGTATCTGCCTCCTCATGGTCTGATGCCAAACTATCTATTTGGCTTATAGCAATTAATCCATCAAGGTCATAGTTGATCATGTGGCATTCTTGAGAAAAAGCTGTTACAAGAACTAGTTTCTGCTTCACAGTTGACTTGCTCCATGTATCCTTCAAAGATTTCACTAGGGCAGTTTTGTTTGAGCCATCTGCTAAAAAATTCAGACCATTTTGGCACTAATTAGTTCGAACTAAACACAGCAACCTTCTGACTTCCTTTCACACTTCTACGCTGTCTCTCATCGCCATTAATGCTGATATCAGGGTATGTGTCACAAACAAAATCCACACGAAATGTGTGATACACGCTTTCAATACTAACTATCCATTGCAAAAGCTGACTTGCAACCATGCCAAAAGTTGGAGGAGCTTTCAGGGTCTAAATTTCGGCTGTAGCAACAACCACAACAGCGTCAAAGACTGGTAGCTGATCCTGGTTAACATAGATTGATGGTTGATCCTCAGCATCTTTCTCAACAGTAGCCATCAGAGGCGATATAGCAGTCTTCAATATATAGAGCCATCAGGGTTAGCCAGGTACCAGCTGATGTTGTCAAAAGAAAATGATAACACTTCTCAAATCCAAGTTACCCTGTTGGCTGACCACTAACAAATTCTCAAACAGTCTGTGCGAACACTCTAGGACTTTTTTTTGATTTCATCTTAGCTGATGGTAATGTGGTGAAATTTTTGAGCTTGTTTGACTTGATAGATGCATTGAAATCAATTTTTTGTGTTCTTAACCTCTTCTGGACAAATTCCGAAAGCTGTTTCTCTCCTATCACATTTGCTATTTCAAGATCCTGGTGGTTTGAAACGCAAACAGATTTATTCATGTATTCCCTCATTTCCTCATCAGCCTTCTATACCTTTTCACGCTTTTCATAATTTGCTTTATCCGAATCACCAAGCACTAGCATCTTTTTCATGTCTGTATGTACAGCTCTTTGTTTCGGGTGAGATAGAGTCCAGCGTTGAGAGGCCGATGACTTCCTGATAAACTCTATGATTCTACCATTAGTCTGAGTCTATTCTACCTGTTTGCTCAATAGATTGATCACAAGCAATAGAGCTGAATAGACAGTGATGTCGTGATTGATAAATAAAATACCCCTTCTTCATAAGAGCCTCATACACCTTGCTATGCAATACTTTCAGATTAGTCATCTCAGCATAGTACAGCGTGCCATATTTAGCGTAGTTTGTGTGCTCATACTCATATGCAAAAAACCAAGGAAGGATCATACATGTGGTTTATCTATACATTTATGTCCAAATTGTAGGCTATAACACGTCATGTAAACCGCAGTGTTAGTTTTGCTGCTCCAAAAAAGTGCAGACAAAAATGAAAATGTTTTCTTTTTTCCCCACCAAAGTACCATCATCATGGAGCAATCATCATAAATTTGTAAAGTTATAAATATCTAATCTTACCTCTTCTGCTGTATCACATTCTTTCTGTTTCTTCTAATGTTTTTTCTCAGCTCTTTCCATAACAAGTTTGTTACAATACTTTTTATAACAAGCATAATGACATAACAAGTCTGAACTCTCATCAAAGTTCTCAATGTTTAGCACTTTTTGAGCAATTTCACATAGAGTGCTCTTTGCTTCCAATATCAACCATCTGCTTGAATAGTGTTTGGCTGTCGCATATTGATGTTTAGTCACTCTGACTAGGGTTTCATTCACAGACTGATCAAGACAGTGAAACAAGCAGACTTGCTGCATCCTTGGCAGAAATTCAAAAATGCTGAGAGTTGACTCACCAAATCTCAAATAAAAGCATTTATTAATTTTCGAGATTATAAAATAGTTTTCTTTGTCTGATATGTAAAGTTTTTCAAGCAAACTTGGAGTTGTCCCCTCCCATTTCAAAAATTCTCTAGCTCAGAAATGTGCAAACACATAGGTGTAGAAACATTATAATTGAATTCAGCATACATATCTGACTATGAAACATCTTTGTATGAATAGCCCACCCTCTGAAGGAAAAGGCTGAAAGATAAGTTTTTTGTTCCAGCTCTACTATTATACTAAGCATTCTTTTAGCCCTATGCATATTCATAAGTTTAGAGTTATCTTCCACACACCAGTTTCAACAATATTTAACAATGTAATTACTCCATTGATGACCTCAATCAAGTAGAAAACAACTATAATTTTTTGCAATTATGAAGGGTATGTAATTAGAATCTGAAACCCAATTGCTTAAGAATCCAAAATCATCAGAAGTGTTTTAGTTTTTCCTATGAATTGATAACTTTTGCCTCATCTGCCTTGGCTTACTTTTATTTCACATTGTTAAATGTTTTACCCACCATAATTGCTGTGAGTTGTGCTATGTTGCTATGGTAACATTTCGAATAGAAACTAAGCTTAAAAATCAATTATCAAAACTTGTTTAAAAATATTTTTAAAAAATTGCAAAAAATTTTGATAAGGAAGTTTTGAATGTAAATTGATGGATGCTTTAGTTTTTTGTTAGAATACTCAGAAGAATGAGCATAGTCAACAATTCTTGCGCAACAAAAGAGGACAAGGGAGTCATAAAGAGTCATAACATGCGACTTAGCCTTGTACTGTGGTAGTTGTATGTAATTAAAGTAATTGTGTCATTTTGGAATTATGACGTAAGACTTATGGGTTACGTGTGCAATCATATATTATTTCTCTGTCCTTGGTAAACTATTCTAGCTAACTGTCCAGACCGATCTTATCAAGTGGTGACTGGCTATTCTCCTATTTACTTTGTAATTGTCCTGCACCATAGATATATAAACCTTATATATATATATATATTTTTTTTTTAGAGAAATATCTCCCTCTTGGAGAAGAAATTGAAAAATGCTGGAATGTAAGAACAACTGTAATTCCAGTAGTCATTGGGGCACTGGGCGCAATAACACCAGCGCATAAAATGTGGCTTGCCCAGATACCAACAGCAATCAACTCAGGTGAGTTGCAGAAAAGTGCGCTATTGGGAACAGCTAAGATCTTGAGGCGAGTCCTCAAACTCCCAGGTCTCTGGTAGGAGACCCGAGTTAGAGCAGAATTTACCACCCATACGGGTATCCGGGGTGAGGAGACAATTTATATATATATATATATATATATATATATAAAAGGTTTATATATGTTTATATATCTATGTCCTGCACTCACTCTGTAATTATTTATTGGAATGCAATGCACTTTTATTATGTTGCACGGTGATGTATAGTGTTTAATTCTCTATCGCTTATATATATAAGTACATATAGAGTACCCAGTTTATTCAGGTCTGTATGACAACCATGTAGCAATAGAGAATGGAGATATATATATCTATATATATATCTCTCCATTATATATCTCCATAAGTATATATATATGTATATCTTATATATATACTGTACTTATATATACATATGTATATAAGTATATACCTATATATATATAAGTATATACTTATATATAGTATATCTACTAACATCATATAAGTATATACTTATATATACTTTATGTTCTATGGTGGAATATTGTTACAGTAGGGTTATCAGCTTTTACTCATTAACGAAAAATGAAGCCACTGTCAAAACTTTGTATGCTAGAGTTGTCCTCTCTTGGGGACTGCTCTTCTGTGAAGATGCTTTGAAAAAACTCCAGTCATATTGATATTGGCTCTGCCTATCATAACAGGATACGTGATCTTTAATTTAGTCGTTGTGTTTTGACTTGGCTTCTGTTTTTTCAGGAAGTTTTTACATTGAGTTAGGGATGGTCTTGCTGATTTAGAAATACTTGGATATGTTCATGTGTGTATGGCATTGGGTTAATTTACTGAGAATTGAGTTGCATGCAGATGATATAGATAAATAAATTTAATCGAGTTTGGCATCTACATACACTGAATATATTTAGGCAAGCTGAAGATTTAAAAAACCGAATTCTCAGGTTTTATTAAGTAGGCATTGATGCAAACAGAATATTAAATCTAACGACTTCTTAAGTTAAATAAATGCGTTATTACAAACCTGTTACAAGTGAAAAGTCGTTACAGCTCTTCAGTTGGAAACTCACCAGTCTGGAATCTTGAAAAAAAGATGGCAAGCACGAATTGATAATCAACTCATCGTTTTACTGAACTCAGTGGTTGCAACATTTAATTGAATTGCTACGGACGTGCTATTGTTTTGCTTTTTGGCCCCAACTAATATAAATATAAGAGTCACGCAGGCGCCGCTTTTGGTTTCCTGCTTGGTAACAAAACATGGCCTCTAAAATGCTGTCCAAGGGGTAATGTTCAAAATCCTGTTGGGCAGCCTTTAGCTAGTGAGCAACCAAAAACCCAAACACGTTATACTATGTACAATGTTGAATCGCTCCAAGTTCTTGCACCAAGATGTGAATGCAACGGCTTCAAGCTCGCTGGGAATGCTGGTTGTTGCCTCCATTTTATTTGCCAATAAAAAGAGCCACATTGTTTAAAACTTTTATTGTTTAAAATTATTAGAAAAGATGTAGATTTTCTAAACATCAAGATCTACAAAAGTGAATTTTGAAAACTATGAACAATTTTAGTGCTAACCAAGCTGAAAATATTTCCTAACTTTCACAACTAACAACATCCGCTAGAATTTATACATGAAAGCAGCCGATTCATTTGAAAACATAATTAATCCACTGCAGTTAGACCATAGAAGTAGACATCGATGATACTCACACAGACAAATGATACAGACCATATTATAGTCATCCAATCATTAATTAACAATCGATCTTACCAGAATCAATACTCATAGAAAATCTAGTCTTCAGACCTGAACCCTTGTATATCTGTATATAGTGTCAATCAATTTATTTTTGTATAAGTTATCTCGCATAACCTATTTGAAGTCATCCTCTCATGTAAATTTTCTTGTACATAATTTTTTAAACAAATAATCTTAAACTAAACATGAATTGTTCACTACTCTAATCTTGTATTCAAGATACTTTTACAGTTTGCATTTTATTTGATAATATGCCTGCAAATAAAGGCTTTTTGTTATTTTGTTATCAATAAAATATTACTAACTAATCAAACAGAAACGCGATTGCTCACTCACGTGACCGCGCTGAGCGGTCCTAGTTTCACCACACCTCTTGCTTCGGACGACATAATATAGACGCGTACATGTGTAACGTATGTCGCACATTCGACCCCTCAAAAACTCTCGACTCAAAAACATGTAGTTTTATAAGATCAGTGTTTAGACAACTCCCCGGTATTGGTACTTTTATGATCGCGTGGTCTTCTAAAACACACGCTTATAGGGCGTGGTCAATGCCGCAGCTATTTATTGGCCGCTTGCGTTATATCTCAGCCATGATTGGTTAATTGAGCTATTGTTAAAGCAGCTTTCCTTATTACTGACTAGCAATAAGATTGTACTATACCGTCGATTGTAGTAGCTAGTTACAGCGCAGCTCGATCGCCGTCGTTGCAGTTGAGCTTTAGTTTGGTCAAAATTGACTTAAAAAGATCTCGCCACACCAACAATGAATATCAACAGAATGGAAGCTGAGATTTTGAGTGAAAAGTTAGAGGAGCTCAAATTAAAGCTGAGTAGGACAATTTCACAAATGCAACTGATTGACAATCGGATGAGAGATCTTTTGCAAAGAATGAGGAGAGCAGCAACAAATAAGAAGCATTCCTTTAGATATAATCTTAAAATGAGGTATGTATTTTGCTGATTATTTTAGTTTCAGCATTATTCTTATATAATGTTGGTCCTCGTATCGGTCTAGTCGTTAACATTGATTGCAAGCCTGTCCTTGTTTTATTTGTAATGTAGCCAGGTATCTAAATTTCGTTCTTTTTGCCGGCATTGAGTTTATTCTAGATCTGTCCTACTAGCTTAAATCTGCATACCAAAAAGTGAATCAGCTAATGACAAATTCAGGCCTCTCAGTTTCTAGGATTTTGTATCCAGCTCTGATTTTATAGCTCATTTCTATAGTTCGGCATGCCTGTGGGTATATTAATCACAGTTAAATTGCTGTGGTCTATATTACATATCATATTTGTGCATTGAAGAACGAGAAATCTTTTCAGACCTTACTTGACGTAACATTTCTTACTTGAGCAAATCTTAGTTACCCATAGGCCTAATGTTTAAAGAATACGTCACTGAGTGGTCATTTAATATGTTCATGGCTCTCCATTTTCTGAGAAACATTGCTCAAAGATTATCATAAACTGTTTGAGTTGGCTTCGGACCTGACCTGCATGCTTTATGCTGTTATTACGGGTTGAAAGGTCAATCACTTCTCTGTCATTACAGCCAACTAGCACGCTCCGTATAATGCACTGCAGGAGCTAAGTAGTAGCCAAATACTAGTAGTCTACTATTTTGCACTTCTGTTAGAACCTGAAAACAAGAAATATGTTTTCACTAAGAAAACATCTTAACGATAGAGGTTTACTAACCCGAGGACATGAAATGGGGTAGCTGTATCTTACATAAAAAAGAGCTGTAGTTCTTTTTTAAAGGTTGACTTGCAACAAAATTCACATTACAGTTATTTGATATCAAAAGATTCACCATATCTTACTCTGTTGTGTTGTAGGTGCAAAATATGTGGAAATGTGATTACAAGCTCTTAAAAGCTCAAAAACGAACAGTTAATTGCCGCCATCACAAAACCGCCGTAGATTAGAATCTCTTTCCAAAACGGCTCGAATGGGACATAGTTGTACAGTATAGTTTCTGTTTACATTTTCATGCAACCTCATTTGTCGAAATATTTTCACAAATATACTTCACGCATTCAATAAAACCATGTCTATTGTTCTTACGCGTCTGTTTTATCGTCATTGTAGTGCTGTCACTTTTGGCCCTGATATCTTATAACTACCGTAAAAATTTGTTTAATTTTTTAACCTTAGCTCGAAGGAGTACATGTCATTGTTTGATACTCATCACGAGCCTGTTGATCACCTGTGATAATTGAAAAGTGCTGCAGAAATTATTTGCGAAGTATTGGGTCACATGAACAGATTATGACTAGACGATTAGACCAAGTCGAAACAAAACTGTAAAGTAGCGAGCATCTATATTTGATACGGGGTCTTCGGTAAAACCCGAAGTGTTTGTCATAAACTAGTGCTACGAGAAGTTTTATATTGAGCCTTTTATTGGCCTTTCAATTCACGCGAAAACATCACGTGACAAAACAATAACCAAATGTTATGAATGTCAGAAATATGAACTGATTCCAATCTACGGTGGCTCTTCGTTTTTGAACTTTTAAGAGCTTGTAATAACATTTCCACATATTTTGTACCTACAACACAGCAGAGTAAAGCATGGTGAATCTTTTGATACCAAATAACTGTAATGAGAATTTTGTTGCAAGTCAACCTTTAACCAATCAGTGATTGAAGTAAATCATATGTGCATCATGTTTTCAAACCCATGTCACCTCTTCTTTGTCATTGTTTGTATGCACAAAAGGTATGAAGTCAAAATGTGGTCAATGGTTCCCTTTTGATGGTTTATGGAGATTTTGCCTAAATTCTGTTGGCCGAAAACACATGTAGAAAGACAACTTGTCAAAATTAAAGCCTTTATCAAAAAGTGGTTTAGTAAAAATTTTAGGCTATAAATCGAAAACATAAATCAGTTGGTCAAAAATAACAATATTGGACAAAAATATTATTAATTATAATATGAATACTAGGTTTTTACCTGTTAGCGAAATTCATATTCAACTTAGCGTTAGTTTAGCTTTATGATTTTGTACTAGCGGTAATAAATAAACATATGCTAAGTTATAAGTGCTTTGCTAAACACAATTTTAAGATGGATGCAATTCATTTTTTTTATAAATTTCTGTGACATATGGGTTTAATAATATAAGCATGCCTAGCATATGGTGTTCTGTTGATTCAAGGTCGAAGTTGCTGTGCAAAATTATGTTTGTTGAAAGCTCTCACAACTTTACCGACATGCATGTTTATTTGTTTTACAGCCTATACATAGTGAAATATTTTGAGAAGACATAATTGTTATGTTATGACTAGATGTGTACTTTTTAAGAATGATAGCAAAATGATAGTGATATAAGACGAGTCTTTTCATTAGTTTTGGATAATAATAATTAATAATAATAATGAATTATACTAATAGCCTGTTGACAACAACGGGTTTGACCATTTTCTTTTCCACTAAACCTCCATTTATCCTTTTGATCATTCCATAGTCATTTATAGTTTTGTTGAGCAGTTGTTTGCAATTGGTGATCGCTGGTTTAGGAAAGAAAACTCACACATTTATTAAAACATGATAGCCTTTTGTATTGCTGTTACTTGTCACAATAGAGCAGCTGGGCCAGCAATTATGAGGCTGTTACTTGTTACAACTGTGGTGTTACCTGTCATTATGGTGCTGTTCACCGCCATTCCGGTGCTACAACTTGTCATTACGGCGGCGCTTCCACTTGCCATTACAGTGCTTCATCTGTCATTACGGCGCTGTCATCTGTCATTACGGCGCTGTCATCTGTCATTACGGCGCTGCCATCTGTCATTACGGCGCTGTCATCTGTCATTACAATGATGTCACCTGTCATTACTGTGCTGTCACCTGTCATTACTGTGCTGTCACCTGTCATCACTGTGCTGTCATCTGTCATCAATGTGTTGTCATCTGTCATTAATGTGCTGTCATCTGTCATTAATGTGCTGTCATCTGTCATTACTGTGCTGTCACCTGTCATTACTGTGCTGTCATCTGTCATTACGGCGCTGCCATCTGTCATTACGGCGCTGTCATATGTCATTACGGCGCTGTCATTACAATTATGTCACCTGTCATTACTGTGCTGTCACCTGTCATCACTGTGCTGGCATCTGTCATTAATGTGCTGTCATCTGTCATTAATGTGCTGTCATCTGTCATTACTGTGCTGTCACCTGTCATTACTGTGCTGTCACCTGTCATTACTGTGCTGTCACCTGTCATTACTGTGCTGTCATCTGTCATTACGGCGCTGTCATATGTCATTACAGCGCTGTCACCTGTCATTGCGGTGCAGCTTCCACTCCGATTAACTAACGTATCAGTGTATGTGAATCAGTTATTGGAAACTGACAATGTATTATTACATCATACGAAACTATTACGCTGTATTTTATAGTTTGATGTTCTTACTCAGTGACATATCCTTTGTACAACAGCTTGGTAACTGGTACAAATCGCTCATTTCACTAAAAATTGGTAGTTTTATTCAATTTGTAAAGAGAAACAACTCATTTGTTGCACGATTTTGATTATTAACATTTGTAAGCCATAAAAGCGCAAAATCAGGTATTTCATAGTAACTGACTTGTATAAAATATACTCATCGCTGAGTCATAGGATCTACCAAATACCTTATCATAATGAAGACGCAACAATTACACCAAGTTAAGGATTTTGCCATTTTAGCCGATGTATTGAAACTAAAAATATATCTCTATAAGTAAAAAAATTATTTTGTCTACGTAAAACTATTTGCAACAGGTGAAACTCTAAACGGGAAGTTGTCTTCTTCTTACGGAGAACATTCAACGTATTAGCATGCCAATATTCCATAGAAGTGTAAAATTGTGATGATTTCAATATATGAATTTCTATACAACGCTTATAAAAGCTTTTATAACATTTGTTATATGCAATGTCCAATCGATATCATTCTGGCAAATCTAAAAACAGCCCTGACACTTTTCAATTGCCATTACATTCACTATTGCAGTTGTTTACAGATTGCCTGCTTATGACTGTCTCTGGTTAGTAGATTTCACCATCTACTTGCCAATAGGGACTAAATAAGCAAGTTTTAAATACTGAATTGAATTTAATAACATTGAATTGGCAAGTTATGACAAGTGTTACCCTCTTGTGGGCAGATGGCAGCTTAGAGCTTTATTGCAGCGCCATAGTGGTCTCGGTGCTTGAGGCTTCATGATGTTTCGCTTTCTTAAACAGATTAGCGTGTAATTACTGCTTGAAAAGGCTCTAAATTTACCATATTCAAGTCATTTATGTGATGGGAGTGTTCATGAAGTTATCAGCCAAAGCTTACAGACATTTCCGGCAGAGTACATCCTGTTACTCCGTGCTTCTATACAAGAAAGGTGTAATCATACGCATTCACTGCGTTTATTACTTTAGAGATTTTCTCTTCATTACATCCTTAAGTGAGTGGGAAAGCACAACAAAAAAGATTTCGTCTTTCAAAGAAGGTTTTTACAATGTTTGTTTTTTGACAAAGTTGGTTCTACAACAATTAGGAAATGGAATTTCTTTGAAGACTTAGAACTCTTTCACTCCTGTGTTAAACCATAACTGCCACGAACAACTTTTATCATATTTACTAAGTAAATCAGACATGCTGATTCCGATTTTGTAATCAAAATAAAGATTAGGCCACTAACTTTCAGAGTAATGAAGAACTTTTTATAGCGTTTTAATATCGGTCTCGAAAACAACACGATCGGCATAACAAGCTCCGCCCATAAATACTTGACGTAACCTAGCTTTTTAGGAACAGAAGTTACGTAGGGATGTTTAGACCGATTTAGAATAATAGAGATGGGTGTTTTAAAATTCATTAATATCTAAATTCAACCTTAAAAATAATATCAGTCTTTTCTGAAAGGTAGATAAGCTATTTAGCATTGCATATTTAAAAAGCGCAATAACAACGCTAGCTCGTAATAAAACCGCGCTTTTTGAGCTCATTTTTCTCGGCGTCCAGCCCATTTAAACGTCATGTAACAAGCTGCGAGCATTTTAAATAGTTTATATCCGTTTCATAAAAAACTGAAACTATTTTACAGGCTGGATTTAGATAATAATGGGTTTTAAGACACCCATCTCTATTATTCTAAATCGGACTAAACATTCTCAACTTCCGTTCCTGAAAAAGCTAGGTTTCGTCACATATTTATGGGCGGAGCTTGTAATGCCGATTGTGTTGTTTTTGAAACGGATATTGAAACGCTTTAAAAAAGCTTAAATGACTTTGAAGGTTAGTGGACTAATCTTTATTTTGAGTACAAAATCGGAATCAGCGTGTCTGATTTACCTAGAAAATACGATAAAAGTTGTTCGTGACAGTTATGGTTTAAATTCGTTATTCTGATCAAATTAATTCAAATGGTTTTTTGAAAATTTGATATACCGCTAGTATTTATGCAGTATCTTGAGAATTAATACAGATTTTGTTTTACTATAGAATTCATCTTATTCAGAACAGAATTCTCTGCAAGATAACTACAATAAAGTTTAGTAAATCTCACTCTCTCAAAATTTTTGACGCTTTGCATTGAACGAACACGGAGATTTTCTATTTGCCATGATGATAGCCATCTGATTTTCCCGTTTTGAAAAATAATAAAAATGGAATTACATAGCAAAAGAACTTTCGGCTGGTTGCACGTGATTGACAACAAGGTTGTTTTGGTATAGCCAAAATTTGATTGGACTAAGGTGTAGGCTTCATAATAAAAAAGGAGAGTGAAACCCTATTGATTAGCCGATTCAACAGCTTACGGTCTGCACTTCTATTACCGGGATTGTCGATACACCGGCTTACAGCAGCTATGTACATTATCTTTATGATAGTATTAGAAGCTGTGTACAAGTATTTTGATTGTGGTCATAAATATCAGTTTTCCATTATATACTGTAGCTTCATATATCCAATTTTTTTAACCAAAATATTTAAAACAGTCGGAAAAACAACAAGTAGCTTTAAACAAGTCACTGACATCATTAGGCAATGAAGAGGTCCTAGAATCCTATGAAATGTTTAAAATGGAATAGCTGGCACGGTACTTTAACGCGTATCATTCGCAAGTACTGTTTCCATTCGTAAGCATGATGGATTCGATAAAATTTTGCGAATCGCAAAACTCGATTAGCTTGCGGATTTGTCGTTGCCATGATGTTGTTAACTTGCGGATTGACTCAAGTTTGCAAATCATGCGCGTCATGGAAACATAGTGTATAGACTCCAACGAATCCATCTTTAAGGTCATCTGGACATTCTGCTCACACAAGGTTGTGATATGTATTTTTATTGGCTTCAGCATTCAGTTGAAGATCTTAGTGGAGAACGGATTAATTATTGTTTGCATCTCGTTGGCTCACTTTGTTCGGTGAAAGTGAACATTCTGCTGCAACTTTTAGAGTGTCCAATAAAATTTCTAATCGATTGTTGAAATTACATTGAAGATGTAATTTTACAAGCCAATAAACAACTACCATGATATCACCAGAAGTTGTGATATCATGTATGCAAATACTGATGAAATTCATCCTCCGTTGTAGCTAGTCAGTGTTGTTTTAGCTTTGCTGTCAGCATCATCTAAATGGAAGATGACCATGTGCGACTAGGTCCTGGTAATATATATATTTAAAAACTGCATGGTGAAGCAGCCAGCTCGCAGAGTGCACTGGTGCACAGGCTATGTCTAGTTCATACAATCAGAGTACACTGGAGCACAGGCTATGTCTAGTTCATACAATCAGAGTACACTGGAGCACAGGCTATGTCTAGTTCATACAATCAGAGTATACTGGAGCACAGGCTATGTCTAGTTCATACAATACCGTCTGCTTTCCATTCTTTTTGTCAGTGTCATAGTTCAATGCTTTCAGATCTGCTCAGCAAAAAATGAAATATTTCTGATTGAAAGATTACATGCATTTTAGCTCTGTTTACAAAAGGAATGCTGGTAGATTACCTGGGCGTTCTCGAGAGTCAAGCAAGCAATAAAAATAGTCATGCTGTAGAAAAAATCTTGTTTTTTATTTAGCAAAAACATTCAGATCCTCCTCCCTGGCAGGGGAGCAAGCCTGCACTTTGGCAAATCCTATATGATAGCATCAGGACTGGTTGTGATGCCTTTACTGATACCCACTGAGAGATGTAGAAGAAGGAAATTGTATTGTGGAGTGCATTTTGCAGGGCGACCATTGCTGGGGGGCTCAAGATTGTCTACACGGACTACGTGACGAAGAAGGCGGATGAAGTAGCCATGATGGAGCAAGCACTGGAAGCTCTTCGTCAGCGACAGCAGGCGGAGGCAGTAGAGCAAGCTGAAGCTAGAGAGGAGGCTGAAGGAGAGGCTGCACAGCAAGAGGTTAGTATGAACTGCTTATGACTGGTTCACACCATCGTCCTATCTCGGCATTGATACCACAATAATTTGGTAATCGTCGGTGATAACAATGTTCACACTATCACAAACCCATCTGCATTTGCATCAACGAACGCTCCGCGACGTAGTGTTTTTTAAGTTTGTTTGAAAGAATTTTTTTGTTGCCACATGCTCGAATCAAATACTAGTCCCGCAGCAGCTATCAAAGCGGAAATCAATTGCGCTATCCGCGATAGCGGAGTACCCTTGCAGAAATGGTGCACACTGTACAGGCTGTCGTCGACGCGTGGTAAAATATCGGGAAAGTTTGTTGACTGCAGACTTTCCCGAAGTATCCTCCGCATTGTTTTGTGGATGCTGTCGGTTTATGGTGCACGTAGTCGACGATAAACACCGAAAGGACAACTCCAACATACGGCGATATAGTGTGAACCAGCCTTTACTCAACAAACTCGAGTGTTTGAATATTTATTGTTTACTAAACAACTAACATTTGAGGAATAAGGATATGCAGGGTAAAAGATGAGTATGGATTGCTAAGGGAGCTCAACGCTCAATAACTTCAGTGTTTTAATATTTGTTGTTGATTAAAAGGGATTATCCGTGAATCATTCTCCTCTAATCTGGTTATATTCATCAGAGACCACTTACCACCTGCGAAATAAGCTGACGCTCGGTGATTGATTACCATCAGCCGTTTCTCAGAGAAGCTCTCGACTCATCTTCGCATTTCCTCCAATAACTTGTAGTCCTGACCAATATGTTGGAATACAGTCTGTTAGAATACAGTCTGTTAGAATACAGTCTGTTAGAATACAGTCTGTTAGAATACAGTCTGTTAGAATGCAGTCTGTTAGAATGCAGTCTGTTAGAATGCAGTCTGTTAGAATTCAGTCTGTTAGAATACAGTCTGTTAGAATGCAGTCTGTTAGAATGCAGTCTGTTAGAATACAGTCTGTTAGAATTCAGTCTGTTAGAATTCAGTCTGTTAGAATTCAGTCTGTTAGAATTCAGTCTGTTAGAATTCAGTCTGTTAGAATTCAGTCTGTTAGAATTCAGTCTGTTAGAATTCAGTCTGTTAGAATTCAGTCTGTTAGAATTCAGTCTGTTAGAATACAGTATACTGTATTCTATATTTGGTATCTGGTCTTCCCCATTATACCCAAGCTTAAATTATACAATGGTACCTGGTACAATGGTACAATTCGACCTCGAACGCCACGCCAACTAAAATTTGATTTCCATACACGAAAGTGTCGATCGATGTTCGGTTGAAGCACGTGCAACAACCGGTAGCATAATGGTTTCTGTGTCGAAAGAGATGTTATGGAACTCAGTCTTTTCTGAAAGAGAAAGTTGCTAGTGGTATAAATTATTTCTATTTTTCTATCATCTATGTCACTCTTTAGCGAGAGTTTGCTGACAGCCTGGAGCAGGTGGTTCTGTCCAATGTTTGTTATTATGCTAGTTTGCTTGTATAGTTCAGAGTTGTTTACCCATGTTAGTTGGTTTGTGATGAGAAAGGTGTTTCCTCCATTTTTGCTTACTCAATGCAGTTATTGATTAAAATATTAAAAGATGCAAATCTATTGACATCCTGCAGAGTGCAGAGAGAATTCCTGATCAATCCAGAGCTCACCATGAACTACTGTACATCGATGAGTGATTCTATCGATAGACTCGGTTTCAACCATTGACAAGCCAAGTCATCATCTTGTTATGAAAACTTAGCGATTGGTGGAGAAATTGAAAAACGTAAAAACCTCAACATGCAGATTTCACAATAATTTGCTTCTATAACCGAGTTCTACAGAGTGTTAGTGGTAGTCAGCTTTTTGTAGCCTGTGGTTCAACCAGGTATGTAGATGATGCTCATTTGTGTCATTTTGCTGCAGAAAGTTCACTAAAAGCGATAGTGAAAACCTTGACTCAATTGAAGCATAAAACAAGATTTAGTGGTCGATCGTTTCACCTGACTAGTTCACATGGATTTTGTGAAAATCTTTTGTTGGAATTCAAAGCATAATCCGTGTTATTTCGTGTTATTGAATGCATGAGCCTTCTATGGACTCTGATATCAACAGTGCAAATGATCTATTGCCAAGGCTGGTTCATCTGCTATGCCTGCACAGACGCTACTCTACATACGAGCATTCGTGTTACAATACCAACAATGGTAGATACAAATGGTGTTGTGCGTATGTCAAGAATGTTCGTACAGAGATGTCGTTAGTTGGATTTTGTGTTTAATTCTCTAATTCATTTTATTTTTATTCCTCTCTCTTTCACAACTATTGTTAAATAAACAGTTTTATATGAGCAGTAGATGCCATTTCATATATTTCCAAGCAATTACACAGCTAACATACCCCGAAGATGGAAAGTACTTCACCTCAAATACTCATCATTTAGATTGAGAAAAGGACTCAACCTACTATCAGAATGATCAGGAGAAATTACATGTTGCGACTATGCATAAAATTAATTTTGCTGTAATTTTGCTAATATGGCTGCTTTTTTCCAAAGCTTCATTACCAACCTATGGTCGGCCTTTGTCATAATAATATATTACAAGGTTACTTGACTTTCAGTGATGAACAACAAACCTTTTAAAAATGGAGCAGGAAGTCATGTAAAAGAGATTTATATAAAAAAAACAGACAATAAATTTCATCTGCACACGTGTTTCTCAACACAGATGGCAAAAAAGTTGCAAGTCATTCTAGAACATTGTCCATTTATACAAAAAATAGCAAAATTTATGAAGTTTATGAATACCTATCTTCAATAGATGGTGCAATTAAATTGATAAATCCCTGAGGAGGCAGGTGGGTGCAATTGACTTTCATCTATAAATGTACTCAATTGTGGAAGGGTTAATATATTGGAGTTGTGGCCACACCATCCATTATCAGTAGATGAAACATTTCACCAAACAATTAAACCTTTTCTATTTAAAAATAAAAAAATATTTAACATATCGGTGACATGTTTGTAAGCCGTTGCAGTCTGATAAGCTAATTATTTGTCTTCCTTCTTGTGATTGGATGCTTTTAGCAATGTTTCAAGCATACAATAAAGTCCTTAAAAGTTGAGCTTATGCCAGAGTTCATAGGTCATTTTAAAGGTTTAGATCACAGCTTCGAATTGCTCTGAAAAGAATGCACAATCGTTGTATCGAGCAATATTTGAACCATAAGTACTTGTTCGTTTTAGCACCTAAAGGAGAAATGGAACAGCTTCATGCATGACGATATACTAAGTTATATTGTATAATAAGTTAACATTTATGTATAACTAGCCAAATGCCTTGATGACTCTATAGATGAATGCCTCGATGACTCGACAGCGACTGATCTTATTTAAAAAGGGAAGACAGCTTTCAATAAAATATTCAGTAAAGCATAATTATTTAGTTACACATACATGTACTTAGCAGAGCTGAAGTTTTTAACTGACATACCTGAAGGCTGTTTCACACAATATCGCGTTAGTCATCGTTTTCCTTTTATCGTTCATCATCGAACATGAGAACCATGAACCAATGTGAACCATCGATTATGTGAACCAATGGCATCGATGAGGCATCGCGACCGCGCCGGGACAGTTCCCGATATTTTGCCGAGTATCGACGACCGCCTTTCAAATGTGAACCATTTCGGCGATGGTAATCCGCGGATAGAGTGATTTATATATATCCGTTTATGATAATCACTGCGGGAGTAGTTTTTAATTCCAGCACACGAAAATTTAAAAAGAAAATGAGAACACTACATCACGGAGTATTTGCTGATGCAAATGCGGATGGGTTTGTGATAGTGTGAATATTGTTATCTCCGACGATCACTTAAGTATTGTGAAATCATTGCCGAAGATACGACGATATAGTATGAACCAGCCTTTCGGAAAACCTCCTTGTGGTATCATGTTAGAGCTGACCTGAACTTTCTACAATACGATAGATGGCGCAGTTCGGCGCCATCTATCCTGCTGTAGAGCGATATAAAGGTTGAACCACTCTGTATATAGCCTGTCTTGACAAGCTGTTGTTTTTGCGTAGTTGTCCCCTCGTCGAGCGGCGAGCAACAACAGCTTGTCACAAGACGTACTGCAGCTGATGCATCAGCTGCATTTATAGGGAGTTTTTCTCTTCCGTCTACGCGGCTTGGCCGCGATGTTATGTCGGTCGCTCCATTGGTAATCATAACGGATTTCACGCAAAAATTTATGTAGAAAAATTAAGATAAGAATGTTTAACTGGCGACCCCTCTCTGCAATAAACTTTATTAGAATTTGAGAACTTAGGCAACAACAGCGACTAAACATGTCGTTATTTGTGATTGTCGAAAGAATGTCAAAAACTATGCAATGATTGGAAGTGGGTTAATACAGTTCTAAAAATCAATTCTGTTGTGAAAATGTCGATCACAAAAGAAAGTTTGTTTCTCAAATATTATTACGACTTGACACGGCTTTCGCTTGCTTTGTCTTATTACAACATAGCGTCTATATTCGAGGCCATGTTATAGTAAGAGAATGCACGCTAAAGACTTGACTAGTTACTACTATTAATAAATATTCCAGCCTTTTCGCTGAAAGGTGCAGATGTTATCTACATAAAGCATCATCGCTAAGTTGGCTGTTTTTTCAAGAGCTTTTTTCAGTAAATTACACTCCTTGCTTTGCATGATTAATGTGACCAACTCTATAGTAGTTATTATACGCCTGTAAACCACCCACATGTAGGTTGGGTCAGCCCTTACTAGCTCTAGAAATCAACTTTTCTGCTTTTCTCTTTGTAGCACTGAATTGTCATGTGGAGGGCTTTTACCCCTATCTGTGCCGCCCGAAGAGGTTCTACCACGCGATCTACTCGACAATCAAGCGAACAACCTACATCTTTTGATGCTTCGTGTTCCCAAGTACACTTTTAGTAAAGATTTTCAAGACTTGAAGTATTACACCCTGTAATAGTATGGAACTCTGGTTGACAGATACAAAAGCGATGCAAAGGCATTTCGAACAAACACCAACGTGCTAGAAGTATTTAGTATCCGAATGAACACTCCATCTGGTGCCAAGTGCTTTCCATCTAGTCTATCAAGGCGTTACACAAGGCCTGGCAGGACGCCAGAATTAGTGTGTCAACACTTGCCGTGCCAGGTGTGCATTGCGTCACGATGTGTCATGCCTCCGTGTCACAGTTCCTGGGCAAAGGATCTAATCCTACAAAGTATCTTTCTACTTACATACCGGTGCTGAGTTGATATCACGCGTCCTAATATTTAATGTGCATAATTTACCTCAGTCTATGCAGAAATATATATTTTTTACTTGTTATTTTCAGCTTGCAATTCAACAATGGGCTGACTCAAATTAAAAACATTGCACACATACGGATGTTGGGCTGGATACAATAACAATGTTTATATGATGCAGAAATGTGTTCTGTATTCAAATCTTCTTGCTATCATGATTTGATTGTTATTTATGTTACACAAAGCATTTATAGCTGGTTTACATAATTACAGTGCTTCAATTTCAGTAATAAAGTTTGATACCTGTGCATTCTTCTGTCATATTGGAACATTTTATCAAAATACTAAAATTCTCATTTACAACATGGTTACCCGTTATGCCGTTAGTCCATAGCCATGAATTAAATATTAAATCTATCTTTTTTGTCCTGATTTCCAATGTATAAAGCAAACAACTGTAAAATTGTTTTTGAATGATTACGTAGGCTAAATTCTGAACATGTCATTTTTTAAATTTTCAAAATATTGAAATGGTCAGAATTTAGCTAACATAATTATTAAAAAACATAATTTTACAGCTGCTTCATTTTATATTTGAAATAAGGACAAAAAGAAGATTAATTTAAAATATAATTTATGGCTATGGGCTAAACTCACAGTAGGTAACAATGTTGTAGATGATAATTTTAGTTTTCCGGAAGTCACTACATCACGAGAGACACAAACTCTATTGAAACTTTATTGTAGCTCTTCCTGATGTGTCACTTCTGATGAACCTGTATGAAGTCAACCATGTATACACGTGTAATAGCTTGTGAGTAATAAACAAATTTGCCCAGTGAAATGAAAGCCAAAGTATTAGTGAATTAAAACTTATACTGGTAGTCGGCTCCAACCGTCTCAATCACCTGGTTTTGATATTTTAACAGTTCCATTAAGGCTGGTTCACAATAAATTGCAGTATCTAGGTGGTGATGCCACAATACTTCGGTGATTGTTGGTGATAACGATGTTCACACTATCATAAATTCATCCTCGTATGCATCAGCGAATACTCCGTGACGTAGTGCTCTCATTTTTCTTTTTAAATTTTTGCGAAGAAACCTCTTTGTTTTCGCAAGCTGAAATCACATACTAGTCTCGCAACTATCATAAACGGAAATAAATCCCGGTATCAGAGATAGCGAATTACCATCGCCGAAATGGTTCACATTGTAAAGGTGGTCGTCGATGCTCGGCGAAATGTCGGGAAAGTTTGACAGCTGCAAACCTTTCCGACGCATCCGAGTGGCTTAGTCGAAGCCATCGGTTTACGGTTCCCATAATCGATAAGTCGAGGCCCTGAAAGGAAAACACTGACATATGACGACATAGTGTGAACCAGCCTATAGGGGCTACACGATTAGCTACACATATAGCATTTGTAATTGAGAGGCCATCCCTCGCAATTTTAGGACAAATACCTTAATTTGTGCCTTGATTTATGATGCAAGATTGCGCGTGTAGTCTGGCAAGTTCCATTGATAGTAACAAGCATCAGCACAAGTGTTAGCCTGGGATTCTTGTAAGTACTAGTACTACTTGTACTATTCATGTGTATTAACTAATTACACCAATTATTCCATAGTGTGGCAAGGAGGTAAATCGGAGCAGGTAGTGGAGCATCAGTCTACAGACCTTAAAGTTGTGAGTTCAACTCCCATTGGAAGCAATATTTAAGGTGAAAACACACTAGGCGATATTTAGAGCAATATCGCGCTGTGTGGCGCTAATCTGCGCTAGAATTCACTCAGCGTGTTCATGCAGAGCGATAACGCTAGACTTTCTCTACACAACTTTATCGCTAATGAGATGCATTTCGATTGGTTGGCTTTTACCAGAATGCAATTTATGGCGGGTAATTATTTCTTGTTGATGTTCCATAACATACAGCAGCCACAATTTGCTATTTTGTTACTATTGAAACATCTTCAGAATTTTTTTAATTTTTTAATCTTCAGAAATTTAATAATAGCACTCCCAGTTCTGTACACCATAACAAACACAAATTTCAAAAAATCCGAGTTGAAAACCAACAGTTGGAGTCAATCGTGGCGCAGGTTGACCATTTTGAGAACGGTAAATATTTAATATATTAAATATAAAAAACCACTGCAAAATAAAATAAGTATAAAAATCGTAAAAATATTAGTTAAAAATATACCTACAATAATCGTCTTTCTTATGTTTTCTTGTAGTGTAGGCAGCGTACAATTCGTGAAAATGAGATAGGTTAAATAACAAATGCGGAAGTTGTTTACGTTGTTGCCTAGACGGCGCCATATTGACTTACCTAAATTTATTAACAATTCCGAAGAAACTAATGATACGGAATTTTATTGGCAGTTTGTGAGTGTGCCCATTATATCGTTTGCTAGTGAATCGCTCAAGTGTGTTTATGCACACTCCAGCGATATCTCAACCCTCCTCATGACGCTCGCGATAAAATCGCCTAGTTTGTTTGGACCTTTATTCTTAACTTCTAATCTTGGCTTCGAACATGGCTCTTATTTTAGTAAGAGCACAAGTACAAGTACAGTAATAGTTCTGGTCTGAAAAAAAGCTCAGATAAATTGTACTTTTTGCGAGTTAGAGTTGTGATTGACGGTAGTAGCATTGACAGCTGGTGGAGTCAATTACGGTAAAAGTTATCAGGTTCATTTGGGAACAGCGTACTTTACAGTTGAGGTCATGATGCAAAGATGTAGTTTATCTCCAAGCATGTCACTGTGAATACTTTACTAACTATCCCCAATGATATTGCAGACATTTTTTTATTAAAAACCAGCTGACATGCAAGTTCTACCATAGAACTTGTAATTGAACGCAACCTCTATTTGACTGCCACTATGGAAAAAGAGTTGAAAAAGAGAACGCCATGGCGTTCATTTAGGGGTTTTAAGGCATATATAGAAATCTAAATGTTTAATTGTCTGTCTGTCATATGTCCAGTCTACAGTGAGTGGCTGAAATACTAGAAGCTCTTGAACTACTAGAAGAACTTAAACTAGCACGCATGAACTACTAAAAAAAAGGGTCGATATTTCCCCAAAAACAACGCTTGCAGTCCAATGCGTCATGCAAAACCATGATGAGTAACAATTATAAGCAGAATTATTCCAAGCTGCAGCAAGGTGGCAGCATGGGTAAGTGGAAGCGCTTGTGACTTAATATCAGTGTTTGCAAATGTATAGGTTTGATTCCTGTACGGAGCAATCTTTTTCTTAACGCCCAGTACAGACACGGCTCTTATTACAGTGAATGTTTCGACTAGCTTAAGTTACTAGCTTAAGTTACTCAAATTCATTGGGTAAAGAAACTTATCCAATGGCAACTACATTACCTGCCACTGTTTATGTTTGTCAACAATCTGTATAAGCCATGATTCAAGTTTTTGAATATTCGAATTATGCATTAGCTGTACACATACAGAAATAAATAAACACTTTCAAAATGGTAAAATAATAAATGTTGTCTTTGTTGATTAAAAATAAGTTTTCTGTGCAAAAACTTTTTTATTATTTGACACACTGCTGAGCATTCACCTAGTTATTACGGTGAATGTTTCGACTAGCTTAAGTTACTAGCTTAAGTTACTAGCTTAAGTTACTAGCTTAAGTTACTAGCTTAAGTTACTAGCTTAAGTTACTAGCTTAAGTTACTAGCTTAAGTTACTAGCTTAAGTTACTAGCTTAAGTTACTAGCTTAAGTTACTAGCTTATAGAACTTTACCTAGTGACATGTACAACGATAACTTGTTTTGAAATCGTTGAGCTAATTTTGGGTAACAAAATTAAAAAGAGTTTATATAAATTCAAACTAACATTTTCCAATCCCAACTAAAGAAAGTAGTACTACAAAATAGTACTACTTTCGGTAATACTATGTTGTAGTACTACCGAAAGGTAGTACTACAACATAGTATCGCCTTTGTTGGTGGTAGGTATGACAGCTTTCAAAACAATAGTGGCCAATAGTACGCGATTGTGGTATGATGATAACATGTTATGCAATGCATATTGTAAGTCATCAAATGTTTGACTCACTTTGTCCTCATGTATAAAATGAAAATTGACGCTAACAAAATTGTTGGTTTATCTTTGATGTAACTATTCATTGCCCAAATTGTCATTTCTTTTCTATACCAAATTTATGTCTCACTGAAAAAGCCTGGTGTAAGGCGTAATATTATTACTGGAGAGAGCATTTTAAGCGACCCATGAAATGATCAAAAACATCAAAGTCATCTCTAAAAGATGAGCTTTGTTGTTTGATGCTGATTAGATACTGATAGAGTTACTCTCTCCAACATGAGTTTGTGTCAAAATAGATACTAGACAATATTTTATAAACTAGTAATTTATTTGTTTAATAAAAGCAGTGAAGCTATGGTCTCAAGTTTTTTGAAGTGTCGAGCTAACAGCTTCAGTCAAAACATGGTAAACAGTTGGCCTCAGACCCTCAGATGCTATTGGCTTTGGGTTGGGCAGCTTAATATGAATTTGTTTATCTAGACATTGTATATTTTCATGAAATACAGTTGCTGTACATCTAATTGAACACTACGCGTCTGCTTGAATTAAAAAAAATTGAAAGCCTAAAATAATTAGCGAAAGAGCTGTGGTTTTCAACCGACGAAAATCGTTCCCGAATACAAAGTTTGATTTTCATCGGCCAAGTCAACTAGACTTGTCTGACGACGCCTCAAAAGGGAAAACAACTCGCGATACAAGCATTTATCCAATATCCGATAGAGTTTTTAATAATGTAGTCGAATTTCTCGATCAAAGGTTGGGTGTCGTTAGGGGTCCGGTTCAAACCACTTTTGGTATTAAAAGCTACATAAACGAGGAAACCTCGCTTCCACCTACATAAATTTAAAGAATTATGTCGTTAATAAAAAGGTTTCTGCCTAAAGATACCAATGATTTACCAGCGTTTGTGTTTATGAATGGTGCCTTTTGTTCGATCACGCTATATGAAATTTTTCATGTCTTACCAACTGTTGATGACAAGTCAAAGTTTGGAATGGCTTTTCATCTCCTAGTTGGTTTATATTTTTTCGCGAACATTTATGGAAATTTTATAAAACTTATTTTAACCGATAGTAGCACTAGAGGTATGATGTTGCCTACTACTTTGCAAGAGAACTGGCGGTAAGTTTGCATTGTTCTTTTGTAAACTACTGACCCTAATAGAGGTTAATATTTGCGTTCATTTTAGTTAACCCCAATCTTTTTCAATGTCTGGTGGCGGCAGGACTCAATCTAACCAATCATACATTTAGGTGTTTTGTTTGACGTGTGCTGTCTTGTTTCTATCCGTTTCCGTCTTTGCTTGCTTTGGTTAGGGGTAAATGTACTTGCCAATATCTCTGCACTTCAAAAGTAATACAATTTTGTTTGCAATATTTTAATCAAAACGTATTGTAAAAAGTTTCAAGCGCCAAATGAAAATACTTAATACCCTCAAATTTTATGCTACTTATACTAAGTGGCTTAAGCTAGTATTGTCAAGTGAGTTTTCTTGACTTACTGTATGTTTTTTAGATGCACATCTTTACTTCTTAAGTTTCGTTACATAATTTGTATACCTGCAGGTTCTGTCACACCTGTGAGTGCAACTCTCCTCCTAGGTCATGGCACTGCAACATCTGTAACACTTGTGTCATGCGACGAGACCACCACTGCACATTTGCTGGCGTTTGTGTAGGTTAGTTCGCCGCTGTCATAACTCACTTCCTTCAAGCCTATTTCAAACTCCATTTCCAAATAACTTTCTCAATTAATATGTATAGGCCTATGTGATAATAATGTTAATAGTTTAATAATCACTTTTTATGTTGTCTGGGCTGTAGATAGTGTACTAGCACATATTAGTACTATCTTTGGAGATCATCTGCATGTTGGAATGCTAGCATCAAGACAAACATGACAACTGAAAAAGACTGTTTTGTGTAATCTGTACATTGAAAGTTTTGTGGGTTTGAAACTGCTCAAGTCGTTTTCAATCTTTTATTTTAAGCAGATTTTTTAATGTTGTAGTTCAGTGTTGATGTTCAGTGTTCCACATAAACTACCCATCACTCTTGGATACTTTGCGCATTTCAATCGTGTTAAACAGCATTAATTAATGATTAGATCATATGAATTTATCCGGTGACCGCTCTGACTCTCCACTAATTTTGTGTTGAAGCATTTTCTTATACATTAAGAAAGCTTGTCTCTAACACTTGGATGTTTATTATACTTCTTGGCTGCTAAAACGTTGGTGTTTGCAGGTCATCGTAATTACAGATATTTTCTGATGATGTTGCTTCACCTGAGCGTCTGCGGCGCCTACATCAACATCATCAATGCCGAGTTTGCTTATGATATTCTTGGAGGGTTTAACCTGGGCTCTGCTCTTGCTATGATCATGCCTTGGGCTGCCTGGCTACTAGGTGAGCTTTCGCTTGCCCTTGAGTGAATCTTTCTAGACTAGAGTATATTTTATACATTAGCTGAATGTTTGGTGTTGCATGGGTATTAAAATCAACCTATATAAACAGTGACAAGTAATGTAGTTGCCTGCCACTTGCCATTAGCCTGGTGCATTGCCCATGGTTAATTTGAGTAAGTTAGCAAACTTACTAGTAAACTTACTAATTAATAAGAGTTGTGAGAGCAAGCTTTAATGACTTGCGGAACGCAGCACACTATGCGTATTTTCACCCATATACATGTATATCGCCCAATGAATCCACCAATCTTATGTAGCTTAATTACCCTAGGACACTTCTTTATTTGCGTCATCTAACTTTCGCATTTTCGCGGAGTCATCCTCTCGCGAAAATTTCATGACCGAAACTTAACTATCATAACGAACGAGCGAAATTAAATAGCTTTGTTCATTGATATCCACAATAAAACCGTCATATTAGAAATGCAGGTAATTTTCGTGTGTGGTTGGGCTAATTGGGAAATTTCTGATGTAAACTCGTTATAGCTAATACACCGACTTAGCAGCATGGCAAAGCAAATTAAGATAACAAGTTTTTTTGGAAAAGCCAAGACAAATGAAGAAGATGATGATATCAGTTTAATCACCGAATTTGTAGCTGATGACGATGAAAGTCTGGTAGGTGAAGTCATAAAATTGAATAATAATTATTGTAGTGATTAATTTTATTACCAACCAAAAACAATAACAACCCTCACCAGGTCCAACCATGTTGTATAGTTCTGGTTGTGAAGTTGGTTGTTATCTATTTTCTTCTTCTTGGACTTGAGTGTGAAAGACATGTGAAAGTCACGGCGGGAGGGACCTAGACCTCAATGATAGCCCAAGAAACAAATGGCAGCAAGCGATCAAATGAATTAACTATCTCACCCACACATTTTAACCTGGGGTTTACAAATACAAACTAGTCCCAAATCGAAAACTTTTCCTTACTAGCGAACTGGACATGAGGAATCTAATCTGTTTGTTCCACTGCATTTATTTTCACATCATGATATTTTCGCACTCATCAGAGCCGCGAAATTAAGTTGCAGCGAAATTTTACTCTGTGTGTTACTCACGTAACTAAATGTTAGCGAAATAAAAGTGTCCTAGGGTAGTAAGATATTTGTCTTGCGACTGGGAGGTTCCGAGATCAAATCCAGCATGAAACAGGTATTTCTAATTAATGATAGCTATAACTGGACACACAGAATCACACACAGACTTTGAGATTTATATACAATGTATATAGATTGTCAACTTTGCTAATGGTTAGGCTTGCCTAGAGACAAATATTAGTGCGAAATTCAAGTCTCATTCTGCTATCAAGTAGAAATAGGATGAGAATTTGACAAAGTGAATTTGTTATATTTTGGTTTGTCTCCCTCGGTGCTGCCGACTCACCTTACACAATATGCAGTACTTCATGTTAGCATATATACTCATACGAGCTTAGGGCGTCGCTGAACCAAGCTTATGTCAATTCTCTCTCATCTCAATTCAATTTTTCGTACATAAAATAACTAAATACAAATTAATCCATTCACACCCTCTGAAAAGAAATTGCCTAAAACAGGATATTACAATTGAAAAACGTGGTTTTAGTTGTTCTAATTCCGCCGCCTGCACTCACAAAGTAACAAATCGTATTTAGTGATTATGATCTGGAATAAAATATAATATCATGTGCAGTACTGTATGAAGTTCTCACCTTCGAGACAGACGATAGCGGCTAACGGCGGTGTGAGAGATTTGAGGGCAATACATTTGGTATACTACACTTTTATAACACTACTTATAGGTTGACCAACAAAATGTGATCAACAAAATTCACATTACTCTTATTTTACATCATTATTATTATTGCATATGCTATATATGCATTGATTGATCATATGCTATATATGTATTAATCATATGCTATATATGCATTGATTGATCATATGCTATACATGCATTGATTGATCATATGCTATATATGCATTGATCATATGCTATATATGTATTGATCATACGCTATATATGCATTGATCATGTGCTATATAGGTATTGATCATATGCTATATATGCATTGATTGATCATATGCTATATATGTACTGATCATATGCTATATATGCATTGATCATATGCTATATATGTATTGATCATATGCTATATATGCATTGATCATATGCTATATAGGTATTGATCATATGCTATATATGCATTGATTGATCTGTGCTATATATGTGTTGATCATAAATGGTGCTCCCTTATTAACTGTTCAACTATGCGTGTAATGACCCGCCGTATGTTATAAACCGAAAACTGTTTGTTCTTTCAGAGATAGTCAATTGGTTATAGGTCATGGTGTAGCTAGGCACTATGGTATAGCTAGGCACTATGGTGTAGCTAGGCACTATGGTGTAGCTAGGCACTATGGTATAGCTAGGCACTATGGTGTAGCTAGGCACTATGGTGTAGCTAGGCACTATTGTGTAGCTAGACACTATGGTGTAGCTAGGCACTATGGTGTAGCTAGGCACTATGGTGTAGCTAGGCACTACGGTGTAGCTAGACACTACGGTGTAGCTAGCCACTATGTTGTAGCTAGGCACTACGGTGTAGCTAGGCACTATGGTGTAGCTAGACACTATGGTGTAGCTAGACACTATGGTGTAGCTAGGCACTATAGTGTAGTTAGGCACTATGTTGTAGCTAGACACTATGATGTAGCTAGGCACTATGGTGTAGCTAGGCACTATGGTGTAGCTAGGCACTATGGTGTAGCTAGACACTATGGTGTAGCTAGGCACTATAGTGTAGTTAGGCACTATGTTGTAGCTAGACACTATGATGTAGCTAGGCACTATGGTGTAGCTAGGCACTATGGTGTAGCTAGGCACTATGGTGTAGCTAGGCACTATGGTGTAGCTAGACACTATGGTGTAGCTAGGCACTATGGTGTAGCTAGGCACTATGGTGTAGCTAGACACTATGGTGTAGCTAGGCACTATGGTGTAGCTAGACACTATGGTGTAGCTAGACACTATGGTGTAGCTAGGCACTATGGTGTAGCTAGGCACTATGGTGTAGTTAGGCACTATGTTGTAGCTAGGCACTATGGTGTAGCTAGACACTACGGTGTAGCTAGGCACTACGGTGTAGCTAGGCACTATGGTGTAGCTAGGCACTATGGTGTAGTTAGGCACTATGTTGTAGCTAGGCACTATGTTGTAGCTAGGCACTATGGTGTAGCTAGACACTACGGTGTAGCTAGGCACTACGGTGTAGCTAGACACTATGGTGTAGCTAGGCACTATGGTGTAGCTTGGCACTATGATGTAGCTAGGCACTATGGTGTAGCTAGACACTATGGTGTAGCTAGACACTATGGTGTAGCTAGGCACTATGGTGTAGCTAGGCACTATGGTGTAGCTAGGCACTATGGTGTAGTGATATGTTATGACGTAGCTTTACCTCATGCTTTAGTTAGATGTCATGATGTAGCTAAACGTCATGCTGGAGCTATATTGTCATTTGAGACAAGTTCGTTATATGAAACCATATATTCTTGTGTTATTATTTATTTTGAACTATCTTTCATATCCATACTGCAAGGATTTGCCTTCTCCTGCAGGGATACATGGCCCATTCACCTTTGTTGTGGCCTTCATGTCTTCATTGACACTCTTTGGGAGTCTTCTCGCCATTGGTTACTTTATCTACCAAATAAACCTTGTCAGCCAGGGTCGCACCTCCTTTGAGATACAAAGAGGTTAGTACACTTGCGAGTAGCTGAGAATATGTTACTCTCTAGCAGCACATGAAGAAGTCATGGTATCACTAAATGTACGGGAGTTGTCATCTCATCCCATATAGTCTGTCAACTTCACAATGCTTACTCACCAGAATTGAACCCATTTGTCATCCTCTGTTTAGGCGCAACATGAGGATACGCCATTGTAAAAATACAACTCAGCAAGCTATACTGCTATCTATTGCAGGCACTGGCAGAGAGTACGATGTGGGAAGGTTTGCCAACCTAAAACAAATATTTGGCAAAAATTGGAAACTCGTGTGGCTCTTCCCTTGGGTTCCATCAGAAATGTACACAGATGGAACAAGTTTTCCTACCAAGTTCACCTACGAAGAGGTCAAGGACTTATGAAAAGTCTATTCATCGACTCTGATCAATATGTGATATGTCCATCATTATCAGCTCAAATCTTTAACATTCTTACGTTTTATTTCTTGTTTGTAACCTTTTGTTCAAACATACATTTCTTCCCATGAATCATAGCTGTTGTTTTTTGTGAGCAGACAACTCCATTGAACTATCAAACGCATCTCTTCCCAAGAATCATAAATGTGGCTTTTTGAAAATTTAAAGGTTTTGAAGGGCACCAAATATAAACGAAATTTTACTGCAAGTCAATTTAGCAATCATCTGCAATATTTTTTGATCAGACAACTCCGTGTTGATTTCAAACATGCATATGACTTGGTCATATGAATCATAACTGTAAATATCTATTAAGTAGATGGGGAGGGCAACAGAAGGTCTGAAATTCAGTCGAAACAGGTATGTCTTGATGGTTCCAGAATCATTGCACAGTATTGGCTTTTAGATAATCTGATATGCCAAAATTGACATAGACTTGTCTCCCCTCATCTACATTTTGTGCAATAGTAGGCTCTAGCACTGCCAACTGTAGTTTCTCACGGCTACCTTTGCAAGAAATTTCATCTAAATCATGCACACTCTTCATACAAATAAAAAATTTTTTCGTTTCTGCGATTATATTCCAATAATTTGGATGAAACAAAATTGAGAGTTGTGCTGTAATAAACATGGCTGTAGTACCTCTCGTGAAGGTAGTCGATGAGATAAAATAAATATACTTTTTTGTCAACGGGTGCATAAGTAATTAAGCTTTGATAATAAAACATTCGCAAATCTCGGACTTTTTGTGTGCGAATATTACATTACCTTTAAAAAGGTTTTATAAAAACCTAAATATGAAGAATTGCATGATAATATCGCATTTTAAATCTCACGTGGTTCATCTAGTAAGCAAGGATACATAATTGTCATTGGTCAGCCAGGCTGGCCAAGTCCAGGCTGGTCCAATGACAAACAATGCCATTGGACCAGTCTAATGGCTTGTTAAGATTATTGCATAAGGAAATTTCTGCGAATAATATAGAAGTATTCTGAGTTCGCCGCTGTCATACCTCCTATTCAACAATAAAACTGCATCTTGTACTACTAGTGAGAATTTTATATGATAGCTTGCTTAGTGTTGACAAGCTAACATATGCAATCGACTTTTGAAAGTTGCAGATCACCTCTGCAAACTGCCTGTTTTACTATTTTTATTCGCTGGTGGTCAAACAGATTCTAGGGAACAGGTTGACTGTAGCTCCAACCATACTTTATGGTCTACAATCTAACATTTGTGTAATTTGTAACAGCTTGTCTAACAAGACTGATTGTAACTGCAGATTCTTACCAATGAAGTTCTGGTCTCAAATACTTACATGTACCTAACAGTGCATAACAGGTTGCTTAAGGCATTCAATAGTTTCAGAAATCTACCTGACAGTACATAACAGGTTGTTTAAGGCATTCGTTAATCTCAGATATTAGTCTGGTGGTAGAGCAGGTTGCTCAAGGCATTAATTGGTCTCAAAGATCTACCTGACAGTAATGAATAGGCTTTTCTAGGCAGATGCTAGTCTCAAAGGTCTGTGTAGTGTTTACGTGTTAATGCCATTGCAACATGTTTGGACATCAAACACATTATGGCATTATTCACCTGTTAAATAGCTATTATATTGCTGTCATATTATGCTGTTGTGAGAATACAAATCAGTTCAAGCGAAGTCACCAAGCTATGTATTAGGGCATGCACTAGTATTTTACAGTCCGCTTGGCAGTACATGGCAAGTTGTTGCAGGCAGGTGCTGGTCTTAGAAATCTGCCCCATAGTGCATAACAGGTTGTTCTAGGCAAACACTAGTCTCAGATGTATGCTTGGCACTACATAGCAGGTTGTTCTATGCAGGTACTGGTATCAGATGTTAGCCTGATAGCAAAAACAGGTCGCTCAAGGCAATCACTGATCTTAGATATCTGCATGGCAGTGCATAATAGGCATTTACTGGTCTTAGAGATCTACCTGACATTACGAAACACATTTTTTCGGGGAGAATAAATGTGAACTTAAATTACCTCAGTTTGTCAAGTTTTTTTATAAATGAAATATTTTCCAGAAGCCTCCTCACTTTAATGTTGATCAGCAAAGGCGTATGAAGGACAGCTGGGGCATTTGAAAGAGACAGCAGTTTATTCATGGTAAAATAGTAATAATCTTCGAAAAAAGCTTCTGGATCTTTTTAAATTCTGCAAATGTAGCCAATGATCTACTTCAGGGACTGAGCCAAGTTTATGTAATAATCTGAGTAAATAAACTTGCATGTGGATATTTTAACCTGCTGTCTCTTCTTCATGCTATTCCTGTACAATAAAGGTCCAGTAGGTAAAGTGTACCATGTGTACTATTTCATCTGACATTCATTTCATCATACTGCCTCTGTCATTATTATAGAAATTGCACTAATATTTCAACATGATGTGTTGGAGTTGTGGTCTCTTCATTTTCTAAGCTCAGTTTTAAATAATAGTCTGAGTGGTCTTGACTAGCAATGATTATTGAATCTTTGCATAGCTATTATCAAATGAGATGGTAGTACAACTAGTCTAGTCTACTACCTACTAGTCTGGCTTTTATAAATGTTCTGGAAATCTTTTAATTTCATATAGAAAATGGTATGGAAACCCATAGTAAATATCTAATGCAAACACCCCTTGGTGAAAATCATTAAAAATTTAAACACGTACTGCACATATTAAGAATTAGTTACACAATAATATTCTAACCTTAGTAACTATAATTACCTACAGTAACTTTAGTGTATTTAGCGATTGGGATCTGCAATAAAATGTAACATTACAAAGTAATATGTGCAGTATGTGTAATGGATTTATATATAATATCTGCGATATGTTGGCCATTTTTGTTTGGCTGAGAATTTTACTTTCTTCATGACAAACAACCGGTAGACTTGAATTACGAAATTATGATTCATGTTGTTTGCTGAGAACGGTGGTCAGCTTGGTATTTCTGCTGACGCCGGAACTACAGAGTAACTAGCCTGCACATGAAAAGATAATGATTGGACCAAGCAAATAAATACTTTAAGTTTATTGGTCTACCATTTATCTTTAGAAAGTATAAAACACTGTGTTACCTTATTTTTACTCAGTCTTTTTCCTGCTCTTATCTGAATATATTCTAAGCCTTATTCTATATTCAAGGTATGTGTTAGTCTGAATCAGTAAATAAAAGGAATTATAACCTGTGAAATTAAGCTTGTTGTTATATCTATCAATCTAGATTGTGGATAAGAGATTTTAGTCGCATGCTATGCTATTCTAGGCTGTAACGGCTTATCACCGAACAGCGTTGGTCTATCAATATCTGATTATCTCAGATATTGTTTGAGTTCGTACAACTTTTCATAGTCATCATATCACTATGTCAAGTTGATTATCCTATGTCAATTGATTGTCTCAATTACATAGGACTACGTTATTGAAGTAGCAATTATAACACGAAAGTCATCCTTTCGGGGTTATGGGGTTACACTAGTACTGTTCATCACAGTTTAGTGTAGCTGTGGGCAATATCAATAACCCGAAAGTCATCCTTTCAGGGTTATGTGGCTATGCTAACACTGTTCATCACAGTTTAGTGTAGCTATCTAGGCCTATTTAAATATTAGGGTTAATATTAATCTGACAACATTTAAACTATAGCCCGTGAGTTCTTGAAGGTGTAGTAATACGTAGGTATTAGGGAAAATCCTTCACATATGTACCGTGGGGAGTTCTTACTTTTGAGGCAGACGTATAACATAAACTTTGAATTTAACTTAAATGAATCTAGCTTAATAAACACATACTTACAGCTAATTTTTTAGTTTTTATTTTTAACTATTTCACTGAATTTCAACTTTTTCATCCCTAAAATTTTATCACTTAACCATTTCTGGTTTTGTTTTCACAATAAGTAATAATAAATAAGTAATAATAAATAACGCCGAACTGAGCGAGATCAGGCATCATATCTCTTTCCTTCGTTGTTAGAAGGATTTCGATGAATAGCATATCAGCATAATTGTTATTCCAACGTAATCAGCACACAAACTGCCAAATTTGAATTTTGAGAGAAATTCTTTGTTGATTCCATATGGCGAAAAAATTTTTGTATGGAGAGGGTGAAAAATCAGCGTGCTCTACATCGCAGGGCAAAAAAATTGTATAATAGGGTCATCGTAACCCAAGGGCACACTGTAGCAGTAAATATTTTAAATCTCTACCTAAATTGATTCTTGCAGCTAACTATCATGGATTGCATATATCATTACAATCCGAGTATCACATCTTAATAAGCTCATATGCTTTACTTATGGAAAAGCTGATAATGGAACATTTTTAGAGCTGAGGAGCTCTATTTACAAAGAGCCTGCAAGATTCGTTACAAACCAATTGAAGTTATCACAACTACTCGCATCGTTGACTCAACCAAATATGGAATGCTGAATGAAGTTTGTTAGCCAAATTATCAATTAAAGTGATTCTCAAGCTGCAAGGAATCTCACACCCCTAAAGCTATGTTCTCACCCTTAAACCAAGGTGAGAACATAGCGAACCCATTTACTCCATCCTTGAATGAGCAATCGAATGATTAATCAATTAAAAAGGAAATGCATTATTTTATTAAAAATTCCACATTCTCTTACCAAATTATTCATCTGCCGCAACCATGTACCTCGGTGTCTGAGGGAATGTAGTCAACTGTATGGTTTGAATAGAATCACTATAGATAGGCTGCTTAAAGCAGCTCAGTAGGGAAACAGTTTAACTACAGATGTATGATATGATATGTATGATAACACAAACGCAAAGGAGCTTTATAGCGAAGGAAGTCAATTACTACCACTCCTATAGAAAGGAATACTGTTCCATAGTGCATACACAAACTGTTTCTACCACAACTGAGATCAGTAAGGTGAGCTAACGATATTGTATGAGCTACATGTATATAAAGCAAAATTTAATATTTCAAGAACTCTTTTCACTATGAAAACTTACGTCTAATGTCTTGCCCTTCATTGAAAAAAAATATATCACGTTTATTTTGCCTATTTTTTATTCAGATAGTAAGTTTTATAACTAATTCATTAACTTTTTTCATTGATTGCATGCAGTTACAAATGATAATGTATTTATGCAATGTTTGTTGGTATTTCCAGGTAAAATGAGAGCATCTCATAAACCATATATTTCACTAATTTCTCAGCAATAACCTTCTTCATAAAAACCACATGCTTAAAAAAACAGTCTTGCTTACTATTCTATACAGCCAATAAAGTACAACAAATGTTATGCAACAATAATAGGTTATCTAGTCAAAACATCTACTATTATTGATAAGTTGCAAGACACAAGGACTACCAAATGGATATGAATGATACTACTTGCAACATTAAGTCAATAGGTCAGAAAAGCTGTGGTAATGGTGTTGATAAGAAGATCAGCCATATTTCTAACATCTGTCTGAAAAAGTTGTATAAGAAAAATAAATAGCATGCCCTGTTTAATAATGCACAAGCAAAAAATGTGTTGTAGATACAAATTATAATCAAATAGCAGAGTGTTATAACGATTGTTTGTTATGAATAAATATCATCAGCCATGAAGTAAGATAGAAAAATAAAGAATTACCAAAAGTGTTCACTTTCTATCTCATACAGACAGCTACGATCATTGGTCATGAGCAAGTTGCAAATATAGTGAGTAACCATGGCTGCATCTAGACACATATTTATATATGAATATCACGCAATTATCCAAATCGCTTGACCAATTTCATGTGTACCCTTCAACTCCGGTTCACTTCCAAAAATCTGCTGGTTTGCTTTTGAGTCTTTCAATCACAGATTAACTGAGCCACAAGGAGTCTTTCTATGTGTGGTTTTCTCTGTTACACTTTTACCATATACATTGTGAAAGTTTGATTGTTGCAGCTTATTCATATGACAAATACACTGGGGCGCATTGTTATGTTGTCTGTATCATTGCTGCTCGAAACACTCATAGTTTGATGCCTTTTATACAGAATTCTGAAACTTGTGCTTGAGAGAGGCTTTACAACACACACATTGAAGTTCACAGTTGTGCGTTGGGAGATCTGAGTCGAAGACCGAAGAAACTTGGCAAGTCATGAGACTGCAGCAGGGTTTATGAGACATCTGTAGTTGCAGATATATAAATCGTATGGGTGCAGCAACAACACTTAATAAAAAGCAGACAGTAGTTGGATTTGTAGTTTATTACCAATAGGCTATGTATGATATGGAATCATATGTAACTATAATCTATATCATTGATCCATTGGATTACAGAACGCTGTAAACAACAAAAATCCGCCTCATTTATTTTAGTTGAGGGATTATGTGAAGAGTATGCAGAGTTTCCAATCAAGCGATGCATTTACTTCTTGATTGATTATTTGATTATTCATCAAATGATGAAGTAGATGAGTTTGCTGATTTCTCATTTTAGTTTTTTCAAGTTTGAGATTCCTTGCAGCTTGAGAACTTTTTGATATTGTGGTGGATGGGCGTCCCCTTACATTTAGCCAAGCTGATGTACAGCCAAGCCAGAGCCGTACCGACTCGGTACCGAACCGAGCTGGACCGAGCCGAGCCATGCCGGGTCTAACCAAGCAGAACAAGGGCGGAGTTTAGCAGCTATATAAGCACGAACATTTGTCTAGTAGAGCAGAGCTGTTCTAGGCCTGTTCATTGCCTGTTACTTGATTCTTCCTTGTACACCTTGATGAACTAAGTAGAAATATATGTATTGTACTCATGCATGAGTCTTGTACTAGTGGAGGAAAAGTGAAGGTCGCACAAAACCTTTACAATATGTACACTTTATACACACAATACTTTACACTAGTAAATGTCACCCACCATTCAGTATGGTCTTTTCAAAAGACAAGCAGTTCGATTCGTTAAGGGGGCTTTAACTACTTTCCAATGAACCTCTCCAGATCTTTGCAGCTACTGTTCGATAGCTCACAAAAATGCTCCATCACCAGCTTGTTTCCATTAGCATATAAGCTTTTTAGAGCTTCCAGAACACATTTGCTGTTTGGTCAACCATTGGCATTGTGTTTCAAGAGAAGGATTCCAACTTTATCTTCTAGTAGCGCGGCTCTAATTCTGTCCAAGCGTTCCGATGCTATTGGGAGTCTCTCCAACCTTTCTGACACTTTCAATGGCTCAGCCAATTCCCTGATAGCTCTGCTCCTTCCAATGAAGGAGATCTGGAGAGTGCGTGTGCTAGCACCAACTTGCTGGCTGGAGTGTAAACTACTTTATAAGAGTACGATATCATTTTCTATCGAATGCGTTGAACTCTGTTGGGTAGCTTAGCTAGTTCTTTTGTCTCCAAAATAGCTAGCAGTTACATTCTTCCCAGTTATACAATACGAGAACTTATCACAAGCCCAGCATGTGGCCAATGCCTCCTTTTCAACCTGTGCATATCGCTTCTCTGCAGGAGTGAGCGAGCGCGATATACCACAGTTGTCTAATCATCATCTACTTTCTGCAACAGAGCTGCTCCAAGAACAAATGTAGATGCGTTTGCACTCATCATTGTTTCTGCTGCAACTGAATACGGAGCAAGAATCGGTGTCTTTGTCGGTAACTCTTTTACGAGGTTAAACTGTTCTATTTGCTTTTGTCTCCACAACCATTAACAGTCATTCTTGAGTAATTTACATAAATGATTCGTAGACTCAGCTAAGCGAGGAAAATTTTCCCAAATAATTTACAATACCAGAGAATTGCCCGAGGTTTCTTTTTGTTAGATGGGGTGGGAAACTCTAAAATTGCTTTAGTTTTGTCAGAATCAGTTCAGATTCCTCGCCGATCTACAACGGTACCTAGAACGGAACCTATATGTATAGAGAGCTGTTATAGCAAAAGTATTATCCTAGAATTATACATTAAGCAAGTAAATTTAATATGTAATTATTCCATAAACAACCAGCTATATATAATACTATAATGACATAGCAAATTTCCTTCACAATGTAATGCATTGATTGTCCATGGTAATGTCCTAACAGTAATTATTATTGTTTTACTTGGAGAAATACTCAAAGAAGTGATTATTACATAATTACTGTTATTATTAATTTAAATTAAAAAGAAAGTATACGGGAGTTCATAATACCTGTTTTATAAAGAGAACACATGATGAGCTGGTCACTATCTCTTAGATGCATGCAACCTGCCACGACAAGAGTAGATTTTTGGTTGCTGATGCAGTCAGCAGTAGGATCTCATGTCTATTCACCAGGCATCAAAGAGAGAACAAGAGGTCTGATCTCTCTTAGCTCTGGCAAGGGTAGGTAGGAGCACTACTCTTGGTACTATACCCTATTAAAAAAGAACTTTACTATCAGACATGACCCATACCTGCTGACATCATCCTATTGGCTAAGGAAAAATTGTGTCTTGGTTAGGTCAATTCAAACGTCAATCACGAGGTGAGACAATAGGTACCAATACCGTAACACAGCGCAAGTGATGTAAAGTAACCCAGCGAATGAGTGTGTTAGACAGTGACATTGCACAAATAGATCCGTGGTGACAGTGGTGTTAGATGGTGATATCAGTGACAGTGATATTAGACAGTTATATCCATGACACTCGGCGACTGAGCTCATTTTCATGGCTCAATAACTCATGGTGCCTTAAGTTACTCATGGTGCCTTAAGTTACTCATGGTGCCTTGAGTTACTCATGGTGCCTTGAGTTACTCATGGTGCCTTGAGTTACTCATGGTGCCTTAAGTTACTCATGGTGCCTTGAGTTACTCATGGTGCCTTGAGTTACTCATGGTGCCTTGAGTTACTCATGGTGATTTAAGTTACTCATGGTGCCTTAAGTTACTCATGGTGCCTTAAGTTACTCATGGTGCCTTGAGTTACTCATGGTGCCTTAAGTTACTCATGGTGCCTTGAGTTACTCATGGTGCCTTAAGTTACTCATGGTGCCTCAAGTTACTCATGGTACCTTGAGTTACTCATGGTGCCTTGAGTTACTCATGATGCCTTGAGTTACTCATGGTGATTTAAGTTACTCATGGTGCCTTAAGTTACTCATGGTGCCTTAAGTTACTCATGGTGCCTTAAGTTACTCATGGTGCCTTGAGTTACCCATGGTGATTTAAGTTACTCATGGTGCCTTAAGTTGCTCATGGTGCCTTGAGTTACTCATGGTGCCTTAAGTTACTCATGGTGCCTTAAGTTACTCATGGTGCCTTAAGTTACTCATGGTGCTTTAAGTTACTCATGGTGCCTTAAGTTACTCATGGTGCCTTAAGTTACTCATGGTGCCTTAAGTTACTCATGGTGCCTTAAGTTACTCATGGTGCCTTAAGTTACTCATGGTGCCTTAAGTTACTCATGGTGCCTTAAGTTACTCATGGTGCCTCAAGTTACTCATGGTACCTTGAGTTACTCATGGTGCCTTGAGTTACTCATGATGCCTTGAGTTACTCATGGTGATTTAAGTTACTCATGGTGCCTTAAGTTACTCATGGTGCCTTAAGTTACTCATGGTGCCTTAAGGTACTCATGGTGCCTTGAGTTACCCATGGTGATTTAAGTTACTCATGGTGCCTTAAGTTACTCATGGTGCCTTGAGTTACTCATGGTGCCTTAAGTTACTCATGGTGCCTTAAGTTACTCATGGTGCCTTAAGTTACTCATGGTGCCTTAAGTTACTCATGGTGCCTTAAGTTACTCATGGTGCCTTAAGTTACTCATGGTGCCTCAAGTTACTCATGGTACCTTGAGTTACTCATGGTGCCTTAAGTTACTCATGGTGCCTTAAGTTACTCATGGTGCCTTGAGTTACTCATGGTGATTTAAGTTACTCATGGTGCCTTAAGTTACTCATGGTGCCTTAAGTTACTCATGGTGCCTTAAGTTACTCATGGTGCCTTGAGTTACTCACGGTGCTTTAAGTTACTCATGGTGCCTTGAGTTAGTCATGGTGCCTTAAGTTACTCATGGTGCCTTAAGTTACTCATGGTGCCTTAAGTTACTCATGGTGCCTTAAGTTACTCATTGTGCCTTAAGTTGCTCATGGTGCCATGAGTTATTCAAAGCAAGATGACAATTCCGAGTTTCAAGTGATAGTTTAAAACTACCGAAACCAGATATAACTGACTTATTACAAAGCGTTTAGATTGATGAGTTAATTATGAGCTGATTCATGGTCAACTAGGCATATTTGTTTTGTTTTTTCAATTGTTTAGTCTCTCAGTAACCGTTTATTCTCTTAGACCTAAATTAGTCGCAAGATCCCTAAGAGAGAAGTGAGTAGAGGTATAATTAGTCAACCATGTACCCACTTAAACGAAGGAAAGCATCATCCATTTGTGTTGAGCCAATAAAAACATGTTTGCATCACACTTTGACCTCAGTAGTTTCGCTTTACAAGACACATTTTTATAACTACATATTTCTTCTTCGCGGTGATCAGACGCATTACAACTATGTAAAGTTTCATGAATTGTAGTTGAATAAACTTCTGATGATTATCTATTCAGCATAGTAACAGTATTTATTTTTAACAGTAATAAGAATGTAGTAAGCTCTAGTATACTAAGCTATAGTCATCGTGGTAACTCGTCTGACTCGGAACATGCCCAACTTGGCTACCACTATGGTATGAAGAGAACAAATGTGTCCAAATTCATTCTGCAACACATTTGTGGTTTTTTATGGCATCAGATGATGTAAGATTTTATGCTAATTAATTTATTTAAATGTTATAAAAAAAATTGTTTGTGCCATTGTGAAATATTTGGTTTTACTGAATATTTGGCCGTCTCGATAAAAAAATCTATTTGGCAGTGGAAGAGTTAATTAGTGGTAACCATTATTGTTTTTTTTTACTTCCATAATTAATACCGGTAAAAAATGTCTCAAAATTTTTGCAATTTGTTAAAAATTAAGTTAATGTAATGCCATTGTAATCTCTAAATAAATATGCAATGGAAAGCCTATAAATATCTCTACCGGTTGATATCTATTGCTTGCAATTAACCTGTGATTATCTTATTCAATCTAATATCTTATGATTTTGCTTTAATTTTATTTTTTTATTTTTTTCTAAATTTGAAGGCATAATATGGTGAAATTACGCGGTCAGGATATGCATTAGCGAGTCTGTTAATGTTAAGTCTGATAACGCTGTTTATCAACCGTAGGTTTTTGCCCCTTCTGAGAGTTAGCTTCTCACGGAATCTTGCAAATTTATCGATAGCCTGTGTTCCACACTTGTTTGTCAACTATAAGCAATGAAGTAACCAATATTTTTATGAATACCGGCTTATAAAAGAGCTAAGGTTAGGATAACTAGAACATTGCTTGCTTTCTTCTTTTTAGAAAAAGCCGAAGTCCAATTTGGAAAAATCTATTTCCTATCCAAAAAGCCCTGCCATCGCAGTGCGCGGTATATCTATTATATAAACGGCAATCGTTGTCTGTCTGATTGATTGTCCGCCTTATAGAGCGGTCTTTTCTTTTATCGTCGTACGAATTTTGGTCGTACAAAGCGAACTGAATTAATATGTGTAGTAACGGTAAATAAATTATAGAGCTGTCTTTCTTTTTCCATTCGGTCGAACGAAGCCAACCGAACTAATATGAATACTAAATATCGTAATATGGACTATTAGCTGCTACTTTTCTCTGACGATTTGAGCCAAGCGGCTTATATAAAGGTGTGGCGATTCTGTTGTTTTTCTTTCACCGCTCGGGCGCATAAACCGAAATCCCCGGTTAGCACGCTTTTTAAACGGCAAATTTTCTGCCGTGTTAAAAAGCACCTTTCCTGAGTTCTGCAGCCTATACAAAGGTGTCTATACAGCTATACAAATGTACTATTCATTAAATAAAATAGATTAACGAGTAGTTATTTACATGCAATTAATATTTACTGCCAACGTGTACCGAGAAGGTCACGTAAACGTTTGTTTCTTGGAGCCACTGGAAAAACGCATTTCTCACCTACTAAATTTCCACATCAAAAAGGTAAGTGTTTCTTATATGATGTTGTATTGTCTATGAATTGCCACATCTCCACTACTTAATAACGTTGGATTTGCCACTGTTCGTGATAGTGGGTCATGTTCATTTCCTTCAGCAGCCGAGTTACTAATTTTTTTCCAGCTACGAGTAGGCCTACTGTAACTTACTATTACAGAACTTTCACGAGTACTCCGAGGGTTGCGATACGCTATTGTGAAAAGAAAGAGAGCAGCTGCTATCGACTTACTGTCACCCTGCATCAGCCAAGACCAGCTATACGTCGCCTGCTCAAAAGTAGGCACACGCCGAAAACTGTTTCTTCATACGCCCGACAGAAAAACCAAAAATGTTGTCTATCCGCGTGTGTTGCGTTGAACTAAGGGAGAGAGAGAGAGAGAGAGAGGGAGAGAGAGGGAGAGTGAGGGGGAGAGAGAGGGAGAGAGAGAGAGAGAGAGAGAGAGAGAGAGAGAGAGAGAGAGAAGGGGAGAGAAAGGGAGAGGGTGAGAGAGAGAGGGAGAGAGAAAGGGGGAGAGAGAGGGAGAGGGGGAAGAGGGAGGGAGAGAGAGAGAGGGGAGAGAAAGGGAGAGAGAGGGAGAGCGAGGAGGAGAGGGGGGGAGAGAGAGAGGGAGAGAGAGGGGGAGAGAGAGGGAGAGGGGGAAGAGGGAGGGAGAGAGAGAGGGGAGAGAGGGAGAGAAAGGGAGAGAGAGGGAGAGCGAGGAGGAGAGGGGGGAGAGAGGGAGAGAGAGAGGGAGAGGGGGGAGAGGAAGAGAGAGAGAGAGGGAGAGAAGGGGAGAGAGAGGGAGAGCGAGGAGGAGAGGAGGAGAGGAGGGGGGAGAGAGAGGGAGAGAAAGAGGGAGAGAGAGAGCGAGGAGGAGAGGGGGGGGGGAGAGAGGGAGAGGAAGAGAGAGAGGGAGAGAAGGGGAGAGAGAGGGAGAGCGAGGAAGAGAGGGGGGGAGAGAGAGAGGGAGAGAAAGAGGGAGAGAAAGAGGGAGAGAGAGGGAGAGAGAGAGGGAGAGAGAGAGGGAGAGGGGGAAGAGGGAGGGAGAGAGAAAGAGGGGAGAGAAAGGGAGAGAAAGGGAGAGTGAGGAGGAGAGGGGGGGGGAGAGAGGGAGAGAAAGAGGGAGAGGGGGGAGAGGAAGAGAGAGAGGGAGAGAAGGGGAGAGAGAGGGAGAGCGAGGAGGAGAGGGGGGGGGGAGAGAGAGAGGGAGAGAGAGGGGGGGAGAGAGAGAGAGGGAGAGGGGGAAGAGGGAGGGAGAGAGAGAGGGGAGAGGGGAGAGAGAGAGGGGAGAGACGGAGAGAGGGAGAGAGGGGAAAGAGGGAGAGATGGAGAGAGGGAGATGTAACTGCATATTTGGAGTTGTTTTACAGTATGAAAGCCAACTCTCAATAAACCTTATACTGCACGCGAATCTATTCCTGTAGACGGGTAATGCAGCTAGTACGGTATATACGGTAGAATTTCCGCTTAATCTCTCTCACTCCAATCTTGCGTGTAACTGATGTAATATAGGAAATAATAAATAACCGTAATTTAATCAGAATAGTATATCATCTTCATTTTGCTACTAGCCGAGGTCAGATAAGTAGTTAGTGAGTGGAGCCAATAATAAACCAACACCAAGTCTGGCTTGCATACAGGCTAGACCACCCACAGAAGGAGAGCACAAAATTAAGCAAAAATTGTGGCCAATATTATTGAGCTTGGTGTTCTCCTTCTGTGATAGCTAGTTTCTTCTAAGTGGTTTTATTGTTTACTAGGCTTATTTATATTAAGGATTATTATATTACGGAACACTTGCGTCAACATCCCTAACACTCGCCCTCTTTTGTCCTTGTTAATATTATCGCTTGTTGTGTGGCAGACTGATTGTGGTGACAAACTTTTGATCGTAACTGTGTTGACTTATTAGGACGAAAGGTTAACATAAATCTCAGTCGATCAATAATCAGTACATGCCCAGGCAAAAGTAAGTGCAATGTAACAGAAATTATACCCTGCACAACATTACCCACTTACTTTAAACGACTGCAGCTGTACCTTTTTCACTTGTCAGCATCACTCTTTAGAACAAGATTGCATTGGTCAGTAGATTTGCAATAGGTTTTGATGTTTGTTAGTACTAGTCTGAGCCAAATACTGGTATTATTTCCTAAACTACTGTTACAGTACCCATTCTGTTTGTTTACAGCTAGAAGACCAGTGGCTACTCCATTACCATGTACACAGTATATGCTCTCAGTATTTAGATGGTCTTCAAGCATACATAGAAGAATATGAGCTGAGACACACGATGAAGTATGTGGTTGCAAAACAAAACAAGAGCTTCACTGCTCCACCCAATGCCGGTACGCTCTTAACGTTCTGAAACTGGTTAATTACAGGCTTAAATACATGTATGTATATATATATATAACTAGAAATTCTCCTGTCATACAGCCCACGACCATAGTGATAATGGAAAAAGAAAGTGTACTGCCGGTTGAGAAATGCAATATTAGCAGTCAAATGGCACTGCAGTGCAATAGGAGAACTGCAATGGTAGCTGTAATGTACTGGGTGTTATTATGTACAACAAACAGCAATAATGAAAGGAAAAGATTATATGTTTATATCTCTCCCCCTGCAATAGGAAAAATGCAATATTAGAAGTAAAATGGCAAGCTGTTGTGTAATATACACAGGCTGGGGGGGGGGCTGTATATCATTGGTCAGAGCAACCAATATCAAGAAGTTGTGATATTTATCTAGATTTCTGTATTTATATCTAAAAGATTATGCTGAATTTAAAAATTTAAACAGATTTTAGCTGGTTGTCATAGAAATAGATGTATATCTATAAGAAAGCGTAGGCCTATTACTTAATTTTGCAGATATTAAAAACGGCTTAGCAGTACCGCATTGGGCACAGCCGCAGTATCATCAACAAAATCTTTAGAAAATAATAACAGTAACATATTGCACACCATTGGTCACTATATACTTCGATCCTGTAAATTCGAACGATTATTCTTATAACTATATATCATAATAATCTTATAAAATCGAATAATTATTCTTACAATTAAATATTGTAATAATCTTATAAGAATCGTTAGAAAAATATTTTAATAATCGTATAAAATCTATAATGTCGTATGAAATCTTATAATAATCGTATAAAATCGAATAATTGTTCTTACAATTAAATATTGTAATAATTTTATAAGAATCGTTAAAAAAATATCATCGTCATTTCCTTTACTTTCACTGCGTTGGGCATCAGTTGGAATACCAAAGTACTCATTATAAGTGTCCAAAATGTCAGAGTCCGGTAGAATCGGCAAAAAAGAAACGGTTACTTTTCAGTACTTCTACGTTAGTTACAGAAACCTTTGGCAATTGGGCAATGCCATAGACTGGTAAAATGTGCACGTTTTTTTCGTGAAATGCGCACGACTTAATGGTTCTACTCTCTGCCACACATCCTTATTGGCGTTTCGTTGGCCAGTCTTAATTTTGATTTAAAAAGGCTTGTCAAGTTTTTATAGCAATTTTAGGCCAAATTAATCTGTCTATTTATGTATAATTCGATCAGATGGGTTAGTTTTAGGATATTGCGTCAACCTTTCAAAGACTTGGTAACATATTTAAATATGTTTATATGTGTCTTGTATCATTATTATACTTAAGCGACTCTACCCAAAAATGGTCAAATTTTTTGATTGGATTTCGGTACAAGGGTTTGGTAACGGCTGTTGATGGATAATTTTTCTGGAGTTGTGTGCGCATATGCATTTATCATAAAGCTCCCAAACAATTGCTTCGCTCCTGTTTGGTCGTGGGATAATGTTCAATTAGGCCTGCCTGGGCTAGTAGGGAGTCTGGAGTGACAGATTTTATTGCATGTATAACAAGCTTTTTGTTTTTGTTTAGTGATATTACACTAGGTTTTTCTCTTGTGAAAGGGTTCAAGAGAGACCTTACATATATACACTACCGGTATATACTTATATGTATATATATATATATATATATACGTATATATATATCAACTTTGCTTCTGTTTGGGGTGCTATAATTTTTTCTATTTAATTTTTCTTATTAATCTTTAGAAAGTCTTGCAAAGAAGTCCAGGCGTTTTGTCGGAAATATTCCGAGTACGATTGTTGGTTCGAAGATAATGCTATGCAAACATGGCTGAGATATCAACAAAAGGAAGAAGCACAATACAAAGACAAAGTGCAAGTGAGTGACAGCGGTATCTTTGTGTATAGGGCTGACGTACTGCACTCATGGTAGATGTCAATAGCAATGCTACTTTTCTACATGTATCAGACTCATCCGCTTTTCTCTTACCCAAATTATAATTTGTTGTTTCAGCGTAATCTTTGTATTTTCTTCACTCAGTGAGTTCATGCTTAGTTGGGTCATATAAAATATCTATCCAACTGTGTTGTAGAAGGAGATTAATTCTGATCATCCATCAGTGGGGAAATGGCAAATTCTGGTTCAGAACACAATAAAAATGATTGCACTGACGGATCGACAATAAGTCAGAATTGTGCTCTTCAAAAGTTACAGAGGAGTCGTTGTGGCCCATAGCCAAACAATAGGTTTAGTGAGCACCAGGGACCTACGATATAATTATCAACAACTAAATGTTTTTACTGTACAGCATCTACAACTTAACATTGTCTCCTTTTTGTTCGTGCACACGCACAATATGCAAAATCAGTCGCTTTGAAATAGAATATGCATGTTAGGCCAGCGTAACTGACACAAGATCTGTGTTATATCCACATTATCTTTGACATCAAAAGAAAGGCTTTATTCACTACCTCACTCATAAAAATTTCAAAATACATAAATTAAAATATCAATAAATCTATAAACAAGTTTTCAAATATCTCTTAACATGCACATATACTAGAAACATATAAAAACATTCCACCCTGATGGCTTGGGGTGCTAATTGGCCATAATGGAAACAGAAAAAAGCACCTCTCTCAACATATAAATGAGACGTTACAAAATATAAATGGAAACAGTGTCTGTTGACACAAGCATATTTAAAACTTCATCATGAGCATATATATGTAGAACCAGTTTATAAATCTTTATACATATGCATAACGTTAATCTTGCATCATGTATGTAAATAAGTAAAAGCCTAACCTAGAGGATCACAGCTTCTACATTGCCATTCATGATCCACAGCTCCAGTGAAAGGGTTCAAATCTGTAGGTTTGATAATGATGCACCGACCATGAAACCGTTTGTTGCAACTGCCACACAGTACCATCTCTTCACCAGACGCATCCAAATCGGTGTTGTCATGAGGCCTTCGGCGTGTGCAGAATAGCTAAAATGAACATAGGCTGGCTTGTTAACAGAAAGTATGGAAATCCTATTATAAATATTTCTTTCATCATCATCGAAATATCTTTTCGGTGAATTGACCATTTACTATGAATAATAAAACGCCACCAGCCAATGTGTTCCAATAAATGAAGAAGTTCCGTTATTTTCTCATTGTTATTCTCAAAATTGATAGCGGCAACTCAAGATCAGATGCTAACTTTTCTTTAAATCAATGCATTGTGTATATAAAATCTTTGAAGAGCGGAAAGTTTGCAGAAAGTCTGATTGAAACACCCCTTCCACTAAGTTTTAATGAAGAGAAAACCATTTACTGGACGTTTTGCAGGATAATTGTAACACGCCCAAGGTGTGTTTTGTGAACCTCAAGGTGTGTTTCATGAACTTTTTTATCAACACCAAGAGGTTTGTTGACATGCAAAAGAATTGTGTGATTATTCACGTGGTTGTATCAATGATTTCTTACCTTGTCACGGATGGTGTGGGCCCTGGTCCGTCTGACCTTGGATGGCAGTTGTAATCGAGGGAACTGTGTCCATTCACCCTGCTGGACGCAGGCCACAACATGTGCACACTGAGTGTCTGCCAATCGAATGCTGTTTTGCTGAGGTTAGTTCCAAATAAGGTTTTGACCAAGTACATAACTGCAAAGAGGCCACAATCGGTGGAGCCATTTTGTGCTTGAACTGATTCAACTGCCAATGCCAACTCCTTGCCCGGATGTGTTTTAAGCCTTCAAAGAGACCATCATAGAGTAGTGAAACATTTTTTCCACACAAACTGTAGTGGTAGAATTGGCTCCTATGCAACAAAAACAATGGCTTTCATATGACATTCAATTTAGTGAAAGTAAAAGTTTCGATGGAAAAAATATAAAAGACGAACAAAATGATACCTGTTACCTAGACCAAGAAAGTATTCTGAACTGCACCTAAAGCATAATAAAAATGGCGAATATTTATCAGCTGACGCTGCTATTTTGTATATTAAGGTAGCCTTCCTTTATTTTACTTACTGGCTAGCAAGATTCAAGCTGACAATGTACTTTACTGTTCCATATGAAGCTCCAATATTCATAGCTGACACCCAATGATGTTTTTCGGACATGTGAAGGACTTGAGCATATCTCTCTGTGCCATACTGCACAACAGCATCAAATCTTTTTGGCCACCGGATAAGGTGGCAAGCTTGAGTGACCACATCAAGCCACTGTTTGCTGATGAGCTTGAGGCAAGGGTCAATATCATCTTCAAACAAACAGTAATTTGGGTCCAGGATCCGGCTATAGTCGGGAGTTATCTGTAAACATAAAACAGAATCCGGAAATGTTGAAAAAGGATTCACATCTATGAGTGCTCTTATATAAAAAGTTGCCCTACACAGGCAGTATATTATGTTTATAGATATAACACTCTAATCCATAATCCGAACTAAGATAACTCAAGATATAGACAACTACACATACAGTACATACATGCATACAAGCAAATGTACATGCTAGATATCAAGGTGTTGTTATGACAAAGAATCTCAAATAGCTACTAGTATGTAAATACAAGTGTACTTACTGTTAAACTTTGCAACATGGACATTTAACTCCCAACAGATTTAAACCATACATATACATTTCGCTTAAATCACACAAATTTAACACAGAAACATTTTGCTTACCTTGCTGTAACCGCTTTCAGTGGACCTTTTACTGGGCAAATTAAGGAAAGACTGCTTCTTTGCCTTTAGAAGTATCTGATGAGCCTGGGACATAACAGCAATATTTACTGGGCGAGAGCGTTTACAGCCTGCTACCTTCCCCACACCATGCGTATACTTATTGAGGTAAGCCCGTTTAGGGAATGGTTTCATCTCACCTCTTTTGTTGCCTTGCTTTTTCCGAGGTTTGTATCTGCCAACAGTTTTTGTCTCATGTTCCCTACCAATGCCTGATGAAGATGTCTCTATGTGACCTTTGACCTGGGTTACCGTCTGGCGCAATTTGTCTTCCAGGTCATGAAGCAAAGGTATATCAGTGATCAGATAAGTAAGAGATGAAAATTCTTGGAGCATCTCTCTACAGTTGTTTGCTGTGGTAGTTGTCATTTTCACTTTCTTTGGAAATGGGTTTAGTGGCTGAGAGATATAATTTTCGTTTTCAATGTTTGGATCTGGCACAAGAGTTTCAAAATAATCACCTTGGCCAGCATCTGGACAGACCAATGTGATAGACTGGCAACTGTCATTCATAACTGACACTGACATCACATGACAATCCAACTTGAACCATGGACTGTCAGTGTACTCCCTTGACAGATCGGTAAAACTCTTCCCTTATTTACTCAAGACAGCGTAAATATGCTTGCACAGGTATGAATGTCTTTGAAAGCCCATACAAGTGCACATCGGGTCGCGAAAAACTCTATACGGAAAAGAACTCGATTCCGCCTGGACCTCATATAAACCATTTCCTAACTCTTTCACCTTTGAAACATCTATCAGCTCCTTTGCGATTCTTTGAACTTTGCATTTCTGTACCTTATCTTTAGGTCTATCAGGCATATATTCAGGCACAGCAGCACTATATCTCCTTCTCACTCCAGAACAGTTAGCGTTGTCGTTAGCGACGCGATAGCTAAAGAAAAATATTAAATGGCATTGCAGAACGCTGTAAATTAAAAAGCAGACCTAAATCAATTCAATTACAATGTGGTGATCCATTTAGTTGTAAAATTTTATTTTACCATTTATTTGGCTAAGCTATTGTGATTGCAAACTATTTGGTACACATGTCCTACTCACGAAAAAAAACTCTGGCTAACCATATCTTGATGCAAAAAATGACCAATTCTACATTGCACTGGTGTACATGTTTATGTATTAGCGAATGCTATGAATTAGGTCACACGTAAAATAAGCCGTTGTTAAGGGTTTAAAGCTAGAAGGATGCTACGCCATTACTTTGGTTAAATGTGCAAATTAGCAGAAAACTGAAAGTTATGACAGAAACACACACAAACACCCCGTCTTACCTGAACAATTAAAGATGAACCTGTGCCTACAAAAGTGATATGCTTGCAAATTTCAACGCTAAAAAATCCAATGTAACACCAATCCAGTTTAATTTTGAGCATAGTACCTGTTGAAGAAAAAGGGTGTGAATTGAGTCACGATTATGTGGAGCACCCTGGCGAGACCGTTGTTAGTCTTGCAGCGTAAAAAGTTCTGCTTGAAATGTCTGTTGATGCATTCGATGCCGTTGTTGGTGCGTACACTAAACAGGAATCTATCACGCCTATATCACTCCACCCACTTCAACAATAATGCGTAAATGAACTGATACAAATTTGAGACAAAAATAATTCATTGTGCTTATCTGTATAGAAACTATTCCTCAACATCATGATCGACCAAAAGGATCACAATGGATTATGTTTGTTGCAACAGCTGACAGAAAACTTTCAAAACGCTCAAATGTGCAAGCTCAAAATCATTTGAAACATTAATTATACTGTCCATTGCTGATACAAACAAATAATCTGAATTTTCAATTTCTCCCTATACTTCTACCTTGGGCATATCCTCACTTATCCACTGGTCTAGGAAATACTCTCGTTTCTTTAAGAAATCAGAACTTCCCCACTAGTCAGACCCCTCTAAAGCTGCCTTTGATGACACATACTCCTCCTCCGTTCTGAAAATATGAAAAAAAAACAACTAGATGCACTAGAATCAACTCTTGTATACTTTTACACAAAAGAGTACATGAGGACATGAGCCTGAACTTAATACACTGCTACAATTTTATTAGAATGCCGAACTAATGTGAACATAGAAGTAGAGGAGACAAACCCAGACTCAGCAATTTTCCTTAGTGACGGGAGTATGATCTGCCGTTCCTCTACTCCAATTTTGTTTTCTCTTTTTTTTCAACTGTCTGTCTCAGGCCTGCTCATGATGGAAAGCACATAGTAGAACTTTGCTCTCTAAAAAGATTCAATAACGTATATTAGAAGCTTGAAATGTCTGTTGCATTTATTGCAAACCTGATACCTGATTCTCCATGACAGCTATCAATAATCACAACATTCATGTCAAACATGACAGACTCAAAAGTTTATATCAAGCTTAATATAAAAATGTTCAATCCAAATTATCTGTATAAAACAGATGATGGTGCCATGGAAAACAGTCTCAAATTTGTGCAAAATGGTGGCAGAGTTCCACGATTAAGTGCCAAACCAGACAAGCTATCGATACCAAACCTGACCTGGTTTTCCAGCTATACAAGATCACGATTACCAGGGCCTGCGAGGGTCATTTTTATTATTTACTTGAACAGTTTTTGATTTTGTTTTACAAAATGTGATGTCACATCAGTGAGCTTCAGACCTATAATAGTATATGCCAGAACACCGACATAGCCCAATTTGACATTCTTCTAAAAATACGTTTACATGCATATCTGTACAAGCTCCATACCATACCTTTACGCCTATCAGTAAGTCATTTTCTTTTAGTTGAGTGATTATAATTTAGAGATGCATTAAAATATTAGGGTTATTACCTGTAAAGTGGTGTTCAAGAACAGACATCTCTGCCTGGGCGTAATCTATGATCAGGGATCTTGGCGACAACACTGGATTCAATTTCTTAACAACACTCAAAGCTGCCTGAATGACTTCTCTGGTCTCATCCATCTTTATGAATGTAGTGGCAACCTGTATACAATTGAAAAGCTTTCTTCATTGTTGAGGATGTTCAATTAGTGTGCATGTAATAACACATCAATTTTGGCACAATTACATTACATCACAAAAAAGTGGCGCACTTTTGTCACACGTGCCAGTGATATGCTTTTCTGCGCAGTGAGATGCTGCAATAAAAGGTGGAAATCTGGCTGTAGACAGTGGAGAACTATCAGAAGAAACAAAACTTTAATAAGATCTGTCACCTACATGATACCCATTTCAACATTTACTGGTATGGTTTATATGACTATTGTTACCTGGCAGCCAGCATTGGTCTTCACCACGATGAAGAAGAGATATACAGCAAACTCTATTGTCTTATATGTTGCATCCAAGCAGCATAGCTCGTCACCATAGCGCTACAGTAGATGACGCTGATCGCTGGTCTGGTGCACAAACAGAAAGCGCTGTGCATCTCGTACATACTGCCTGAAATACAATCGATTTTCAAGATGTCTCTTTGACCAGCCTTCTACTGGTGTGGCACAGTTATCTTGGTCACTGCCGCTACCCCTATAACAATAATGGCAACTGGTAAAAATTTACATACATATATAAAGCCTGGCTATTTTCAGCACAAATTAACTTGATCGTTAGCAAATGCAAAAGAAAAATTATCGATTATGTGGCTTTTAAGCATTGTCATAAAAATTCAATGCAAACACCCAACGAGAATCTCAGCTGTGGAGTGAATACTACTGAAATTCAATACTAACATCATGGAAGAGAATGCAGAATGCATGTGATTGGCAATGTCACGATCTGTAGGTCAATATCTTCTACTAGATCTGTCAGGAAGGGCATCCTTGAACATGGTTTTAAGATATTGCAGTATGTGTGGCCTCATCACAGGTAGAAAATTAACTCCTTTGGACACCATAAGACGAATGTGACACTTGATTCCGTCATTGACATTTTGAAGCATACCTGCTTGCTAAAAAGACATACAAGTGTGGGTGTCAGAAAGAAAATAACTTGAGTAATGCGCAAATGTGCAAATTTATTTATAACATGTACAGACTGTGGGCACAATGTGTAATGTATCCGTCTCTTTTCACCGATTTAATTGCATGGTGGAAAGGAGCAATCCCACTTTGCTCAGCTTCTGTGATAACAATGTACAGTTGCAGGTTATTCTATTTTTTATGAGAGCCGATCATACAAATATATCTAACGACATTAATGGTAAAGATGATATTTTCACCATACTTTGCCAACTGGGGGATTTTGATGGCATTTCACTTTGGGTAGACTGAATAAAAAGTACTCCCCTAGCCTCAATGGCCAGGCATCCTTCATGCTCCTCAGCATCTTAGTCTTCTGTGTTTTGACAGAAGTGTTTTCAGACATCGCCTTCAACCTAAAAGCAAATAAATGTTTTTGTTAGTATAAATGTTATCATTGATAACTGGATAAGTGACACTGATCAGACCAAGGAGACAGAATAAGTGCTCAATATCACTAGCAAGTTTGGAAAAATTGGACGTTTATATAGTTGACACAGGACAATATCTAGAATGTTGGTGTGACAACATGGAGTTTATTTCACTGTGGGCACCGCTATCTAGGGTAGTGAATAGTTATGAAAAAAATTTATAGTGACATTGGCGCGATATTGACATTTTAAATGTTGGACAACTTTGAAACACCAACCTTGAAATCATGATATCTGACTATTCTCTTTATTGCCAATCTGGCAAAGCAATCCATTTTTACCGTGTCCTGAACCAGATTTCGCCATTTCCTCACTGATGATTAGAATTAATCTCCTTCTACAACACAGTTGGATAGATATTTTATATGACCCAACTAAGCATGAACTCACTGAGTGAAGAAAATACAAAGATTACGCTGAAACAACAAATTATAATTTAGGTAAGAAAAAAGCGGATGAGTCTGATAAATATAGAAAAGTAGCACTGCTATTGACATCTACCACGAGTGCAGTACGTCAGCCCTATACACAAAGATACCGCTTTCACTCACTTGCACTTTGTCTTTGTATTGCTGCTTCTTCCTTTTGTTGATATCTTGGCCATGTTTGCATAGCATTATTTTCAAACCAACAATCGTACTCGGAATCTTTCTGACGAAACGCCTGGACTTCTTTGCAAGCCTTTCTGAAGATTAAGGAAATAGAAAAAATTATAGCACACCAAACAGAAGCAAAGTTATATGTATATATATATAATTGTTTCCTCACCCCGGTTAACCCGTATGGGTGTTAGTTTCTGCTCTAACTTGGGTCTCCTACCAGAGACCTGGGAGTTTGAGCACTTGCCTCAAGATCTTAGCTGTTCCCAATAGCGCACTTTTTCTTCAACTCACCTGAGTTGATTGCTGTTGGTATTTGGGAAAACCACATTTTATGCGCCGGTGTTTTTGCGCCCAGTGCCCCAATGACTACTGGGATCCATTTAGAGTTAGGTTGGGTATAACATCACAACCGTTGCTTTTAGCTTTTTAAGGTGTCTGTAAAACGCCTTGCTATCCCCTGACAGTAACGGTTAATAAAGGGTTTTAGATAGATATGTCTTTTTAGCTTGTAGCACGAAGCTTTTGTTATATTTCCGTGTGTTTCTGTACCTTGTAACATTATAGTTAGTTTCATGAGTTTTCATTAAACGATAAAAAAGTTTCTGTTTTTTATAGCATTTGACAAGCATTTTGTAAACCATGGTGGTTGTTGTGCAGTTTTTCTTATTCTAACTGGCACACATGTTTGTTTTAATGCCTGCATACCTGCACAAAATATATTGTAAATCTTGTTGATGGACTCACCAGCTTTAATACAACTAAGTATATTTGTCCCATGTCGAACCTACAGGCGTAATCGTGTAAAACGTTGCTGTTTGTGTAGCGGTATTCTACAATGACGAGCTCGTGACAAGGCACAGATTCTCAGGAAGCTGTTGCGTTGAGGCATAAGGATAAGAGATTTGCTGAGATATCGCAGGAGTAGGCGTACTTTGTGTGGAGTTATATTGTCCAGATTTTTGCTACCTTGACTCTTAAAGACAATATAGTGAATTATTCTGTCACTTTCATATATTTTGGGGTTACCTAATTTTTTCCCTGTTAATCAAGATCCATCGTATCTTCTTGATTGTGGTGTGCTGCCAGTAAAACAGTATAGAATATGTTTACTAGTGGTAAAACCAAACCTGAAAAGTTTGTAAAGCCCTTGGATTTTTCCTCGGGCAACTTGGCTACCGCTTGGAAAGTTTTTAAAGAGCAGTTTAATATATATGTGACTGTGAAGAAACTAAGAGAGCTCACTGTAAACGAACAGATCGGTCACATGCTAATGGCCATGGGTAGTGACTCGGTACCAGTATACAATTAGTTCACCTTCGTGTCATCTAACGACGACAAAAAGAAAACCCTGGCCAACTGCATCAAATTTTTTGATGCGTATTTTGAGCCTGTTACAAATGTTATTTTTGAGCGCTCAGTATTTAATAAGATGATGCAACAACCTGGCCAATCTCTGCACCAGTTTATAGTTAAACTCCAAGTCCAGAGTGAGAATTGCGACTATGGTGATATGCAAGATGACTTGATAAGGCACAGAATAGTGATGGGAGTGTGCGACATCGAGCTTCACAAGTACCTGATTGACGTGCCTGATCTCACACTCAGGTTATGCGAAAAGCGAAGCAATATGTATCAAATCAGGAACATGTAGCTGCAATGGCCTCTACATCTGGTGCTCTGGGACCCGATAAAGAAGAGTATGCTGGGAATATAGACGTGGTACAGCGGTACAAACCCTAATCGTCTACACAAATGACTGACACTGAGGAAAACAAGAGCAGTAACGCAATGGACAAACCATACTCAAATTGTGAAAAGTGGAAGCATTTTAGTGGTCATTGCCCTGGAAAAAAGTCAAGCTGCAACAAATGCAAGAAGAAAGGTCACTGAGCAAAAGTGTGCAAAGAAGCCCAGCAAGTATTTGCACTGGAGGAGAATGACGATGGAGTAGATAGTTTGTTTCTAGGAAGCTACCAAAGACTAAGCCGCATGAATCACATTGAAACCATTGACACCATCTCGGAAGCAGAAAATGCCTGGTACATAGAGTTACAGGTAAACTCTAAAAATGTGAGATTTAAAATAGACTCGGATGCTGCAGTTTCTGTCATACCAATTAGTGTCTGCGATGCTCTTAATTAGAAACTGACACCCACTACTCGAGAACGCTAAGCTTACTTGGGAACGCTAAGCTTACAGTACCTGGAGTAGCTATCGTAGAATTGTCTCATGAGGGAACACGCCACAAAAAGAGGGTTTACGTTATTGAAGGGCTAGTTAGTCCCCTGTTAGGCAAGCCGGCCATCAAACAGCTGGGCATTCTCAAGGTGTCTGAAATCGCGGAGGGGTCTTCAACAGGTTGGAAAGAGATGTTTTCGTCATTGTTCTCAGACTTATGTACCATGAGATCCAGAGTTCATATTCAGCTGAAAGGAATCCTTTTGCTCAATCTACTCCCAGAAGAATAGCTGCACCTCGACGCCGACCTTTACAGGAAGAGCTCCACCGGATGGAGAGGATCGGAGTTATCCAGAGGATAGAGGAGCCCACAGGCTGGTGCGCCCTTTGTATAGTGGTGCCCAAGAAAGATGGGAAGACCAGAGTATGCATAGATTTTACCCGCCTGAATAAAGCAGTGAAAAGGGCTTACCACCCACTTCTAGCCACTGATGAGACAAGTAGCTAGCCTGGGTAAGTCACAAGTGTTTTTGAAATTAGATGCAAACTGTGGGTACTGGCAGCTTCGGTTGGATAAAAGTTCGCAAAAACTGACTACTTTTATCACACCGTTTGGTAGGTTTTTCTGCAAGCGTTTACCATTTGACATTTCATTGGCTTCCAAAATATTTCAAAGGAAGATGCAGAAGGCTCTGGAGAATATTGAAGGTGTGTTGTGTCAAATGAATGACATTTTAATCCATACGGAGACTGAAGATGAACACGTTAGTAAAGTGAAAGAAGTTTTATCACGTCTAGCTTCTGCAGGCATTACTCTAAATGAAGAAAAGTGTGAGTTCTTCCGGACTTCTGTCACGCTTTTGGGTCATGTAATAGACAAATCAAGGATACATGCAGATCCAGGAAAAGTATCAGCAATATAAGATTTCCCTATCTCAAAAAACAGGAAAGGCTCAAAGAGATTCCTTGGTATGGTCAATTATCTCGGTAAGTTTATGTCTACCCTAGCAGATGACACCATCAAGATGAGATCTCTCCTCAAGCTGAAAGATAATGATTGGTATTGGACAGCTGAAATGACTGAAGAGTTTGAGGTACTAAAGCAAAAGATCTTCTTATTGCCAGTGCTAGTCCCATTTGATATGGAAGCCGAGACTTGGCTTTCCACCGACGCCTTCTCCTATGGTTTGGGAGCAGCTATTTTCCAGAAAACTGCTGATGGCTTTAAGCCTATATCATTAGCATCGCTGGCCCTTACGGACAGAGAAAAGTGGTATGCCCAAATAAAAAAGGAATCTCTGACCATGTGTTGGACAGCAAAAAAGTTCTACTACTATCTAACTGGCTGCGACTTCAAAATCGAAACTGACCACAAACCTCTGGTATTAGTTATGGCGGAGAAAGAACTGTTTAAACTCCCCATTCGTGTTCAGAGATTTCGTTCGCGTATGATGCAATTTTTGTATGATGTCACATACATCGGACTTGTGTCACGATCCTCTAAATCTTCATATTCCCTTATTTACATCTAGTGCTGGGCAAAAAACTATTCAATATCAAACAACCTTTTATTGGAATAACCTACCTGACAGATTGAAGAAAATTGTAAACAAATTTGACTTTAAAAAACAAGTAAATTGCTATCTCCTGTCTCTTTGACTGGGGTGGACTGAGGCCTGCCTTTGTTCTGCTGCTGATGGCTGTTTTTGGGGCTTGCGCAACATTAGCTGGGCTACAGCGCATCTATGGCTCTATCATCATTATCTCGTGCTCAGGTTGAGTGAATTTTTCTATACACTTTTCATTTTCTCACTAATTTGTATTTAACCTGATATATTTACTAATATGCAGTTTATTTTTCTGTATTGTTTCTGTTGATGAAAATAAATACACACACACACACACGCACGCACGCACGCACACACACACACATCCCTGGAGGGAAGTTAATAGTTGCTGATGTCTTGAGCAGAGCCCCAGCAGGAACAGAAAAAGTGTCAGAACCGGAGCCTTTACTCATTTAGGAAATGATAAAAGAGCTCCCGATATCTCAAGCCAGAAGAGAGCTACTCGAAATTGCCCTTTCAACAGATCCCACAGCTAATCAATTAATGATGTATATTCAAGAGGGTTGGCCAAACTGCCGTGATCTGCCTCAATGTCTGAAAAAGTACAATTTGTTCAAAAAGGAATTGACTTGTTGAAAGATTGCCGATTTATTACAACAGATTGTATATTCCCCAGAGCGAACGAGAGAGAGTTCCGAAGGACATTCATAGTGGGCATCTGGGGGAGAACCGCTGCCTCAGAAGAGCCCATCGTGTGATTTGGTGGCCAGGGATGTCGCAGGACATCAGAGAAATGGTAAAGGGCTGCAACACATGCATTCACTTTAGGAAAGTACCCACTGAGCCATTGATCCCTACTCCTATCCCAGAGAGACCCTGGTGGCAGCTTGCAATGGATTTCTGCACCGTTGATGAGAGAGGCGATGAGTATTTAGTTATTAGTGACTATTATAGCCGGTCCATGGTCGCTGAAAAATTTCTCCGAGCCACTGCTGCAGAGATGTGCAGAACTGTCAACAAGATCATATGTACATTAGGGGTACCTCACAGCGTTGTATCAGACAACGGTCCACAGTTCATTTCTGAAAACTTCGCTCAACTAATGAAAAAATAGGATATTATTCATCGAACCAGTTCTCCCAGAAACTCCCAAGCAAATGGTCATGCAAAAAGAGTGGTGCAAACATTCAAGAAGCTTGTGGCAAAAAATGTTAGATTGAATCTGCCATTATGTGCTATAATGACGGTCCTTTGCAGAATGGCTATACCGACGCCCAGCTGCTCATGGAAAGGAGGTTGAATTCAATGGGCTATCTCGTCAACAGTCCAGTAGATGTAAAAAAGTTTCGCGCTTATGGAGCTGACGACAGAGGTAGGCAGGCTCATACTTTCAATCAACGGCACAGGGTGGTTGAACAGGACCAAGTGCTTGTCAGAACTCGGGTGGTTCTCAATGACTCCTCAGCCAAACCGTTGAGAGCTGTTGTGATGGCGTCCTCTGGCAGAGAAGTTGCGTTGAAAACTGACAATGGAGCCATGCTGCGTAGGAACAGAAAACTAGTGCAGGTCGATAAACCCACTGAGTTGACCCCATCTAATAAGATATGTATACCAAAAGAAAACAGCTCCCACCCTACACTGAACACTAGAACTGAAGCAAGAACCAGTCAGGTAACCATGTTTCCTTGGAAAGAGAAATCCACAGAGACTGGACCTCGGCAATCGCCTATGCCGGATGTGCCTGCTTCTGCACCTTTGCAGTTACATACTCCTCAAGTGAATAGAACTGTTGGGCGGTCTGCTCCCTCAAAAAGCGGTTGTTCTCCGCAGGTACCGACTGCGGCTCCTACTAAAAAGCGCAAAGAAAGTAAGGGATCAACCGGTCTGGGCCATCAGTGTCAGCCAGCACTCGTCTCCTCTAATACTCATCGTCAGAGTGTACAGACCCATCAGACACGGGCAGGGAGAGTTGTAAAACATCCAAATAAACTCAACCTGTAATGGGTTATTCTATGTTTTGTAAATAATGTCTGTCTTTATACTCACTGACTTTAATGTGGTTAACATTGTTATTCTACTAATTTTGAGTTTTGTTTTCCCCCATGATGTGGCGACGTCTTTAAAGGTTGACTTGCAACAAAATTCACATTACAGTTATTTGGTATCAAAAGATTCACCATGTCTTACCCTGTTGTGATGTAGGTGCAGAATATGTGAAAATGTGATTACAAGCTCTTAAAAGCTCAAAAACGAAAAGCCGCCGTAGATTGGAATCAGTTTATCTCTGACGTTGTCATTACATTTGGTTATTGTTTTGTCACGTGATGTTCTCGTGTGAGTTGAAAGGCCAATAAAAGGTTCAATATAAAACTTCTCGTAGCACTAGTTTATGACAAACACTTTGGGTTTCACCGAAGACCCCGTATCAAATATAAATGCTCGCTACTTTACAGTTTTGTTTCAGCTTGGTCTAATCGTTTAGTCGTAATCTGATCATGTGACCCATACTTCGTGATTACTTTCTGCAGCATTTTTCAATTATCACAGGAGACCAACAGGCTCGTCATGTTTATCAGACAATGATATGTCCTCCTTCGAGCTAAGGTTGAAGAAATTAAACGAATTTTTACAGTAGGTTATAGGATATCAGCGCTGAAAGTGACAGCATTACAATGACGATTAAACAGACGCGTAAGAACAATAGACATGGTTTTATTAAATGCGTGAACTATATTTGTGAAAATATTTTGAAGAATGAGGTTGCTTGAAAGTGTAAACAGAAGCCATCTCCTACAACTACGTCACATTTGAGCCGTTTTGGAAAAAGAATCCAAACTACGGCTGTCTCGTGTGGCTGCGATTAATTGTTTGGTTTTGAGCTTTTAAGAGCTTGTAATAACATTTCCACATATTTTGCACCTACAACACAACAGAGTGTAAAAGGTGACAAAGAACAAGAAGCGTATGCCACTGGTCGCCAGTCACCTTCAACTTTTTGCGTTAGTGCCGCACCCAAGCCAAAAGAAGACGAGTCTGCAATAATCAGTGTATCGGCTGTCACTGAATACGGTGTGAGAATAGGGGTCTTTGCCAGCAGTTCTCTCAAGTGTCTGAACTGCTCAATCCGCTCAGGACCCAATATCCATTCACAGTCATTCCCGAGAAGCCTACGTAGATGTCCTGTTGACTCTGCTAGCCGAGGGGAGAACTTTCCTAGATAGTTGACTATCCCAAAGAAATGTCGTAGCTCCTTCTTAGTGGAAGGAGTCGGGAATTCTAAAATTGCTCTAGTCTTTTCCGGATCTGCTCGAATTCCCCTACTGTCTATCAAATGACCTAAGAACTTAGTCTTCCGCACGCCAACATTACACTTATCTCTATTTAGTGTGGTTCCAGCTGTTCTTAACTGAGCCAAAACATGATGGAGGCGTTCTTCGTGTTGCTTCTTGGTGGCTCCGTGCACAAGTACGTCGTCCATATGACACACTAAGCCTTTCAAATCAACCAACACTTTCTGCATTTCCTTCTGGAATATTTTCGGTGCGCTGCTAATGCCAAAGGGCAATCGCTTACAGAAATATATCTCAAAGGGAGTAATGAAGGTGGTAAGTTCTTGGGAAGCAGGCTGAAGCTTCAACTGCCAATACCCTGAATTAATGTCTAACTTACTAAACAGCTTCAAAACTCCCAACTTACTTAATGTTTCTTCTGCTGCTGGCAAGGGGTGATGCTCTCTTTTTATAGACTTATTAAGATTTGTAAAGTCTATACACACCCGTAACTTCCCATTTTTCTTGGGAACTACTATGCACTGTGCACACCATTCTCAATACGCTCGATTACTCCTAGCTGTTCCATTCTATTGAGTTCTTTTGGCAGCATTTCTTTTCTCGCAGCTGCCACTCTCCTAGGAACAGTTTGAATAAATGGTGTACAGTTATTTTCCAGAGTTATCTTCACCTGAGCATCCATCGTTCCCAAACCTTTAAACAATTCCGGGTAGCTTGCAAGCCGATGTATATCTGTTTCAACGCTATCAGTGAAATTAATAAGACCTAATTTAAAAATAGCTGGCTTTCTCAATGGTGGCATCACTAAATTCTTAACAAAATAAACTGTTTCACAAACTTCCACCTCCGAAGAGGACAATGTTACCTCCCTTTGGCCTGTAACAACCAATCTATGGTTTCCAGCGCCTCTGAGGATTTTGTTAGAGTGACTGACGTTTTCCACTAAATTAGCCATATACGCAGGCACAGCTGTAACTGCGGCTCCCGTGTCTAGTTTAAATTTCACCTGATGTGAATTAAGTTTGATGTTCACTATCCATGCTTTTGGAGTTTCAGTAATATTTTCAATCGTCAGTCCATTTAGTCACTCTGAGTCAGAGCCAAAGTACAAACTCTCCAGCCCCTTGGACTCCTGCGTGAGCTCGCTAGTTATATTTATCTGAGCTCATTTTTTTTGTTTTTCATGCCTTAGCTCTAGCCCAGTGCCCGTTCTCTTTACATATATAACAAGTAGCGTTGCGTGCAAAGCATCTCTCTCTCGGATGCGAGTCTCTGTTAAAAAAGAAACACTCTTGTTTGACTTGTTGACCGCAAGTTCACTTTTTGAATTTGTCGCTAATTGCAGAATAATGTTTTACCGCATCCAAGTGATCATCATCGGTTTCCCCTAATAACTTTGCGGTTTGAGCATGGTGAGATATGAACTGTTTAGCTTTTCGAATGCAAGTGGCTAAGTCTAACTCTTCGACATCGATAAGTTGTTCTCTGAGTTTGTTATCTGCCACTCCTACCACAATCCTGTCTCTTTATCAATTGGTCACGCATTTTGCCGTAGTCACAGTTGTCTGCATGAGAATAAACTTCAGTGATAAATTGGTGAATTGACATAGTTCCTTGTTTAAGACTGTTGAATTTAACTCGCTCATAAATTATATTTCTAATGGGTTCAAAATGATTGTCAAACACGGCGATGACATTCACCAATGTTCTTGTTCTACCTTCTTCTGTCGCATGAAAATTAAATTGGTCATAAATAAGAACACTGTCTGATCTCATTAGCATTAGTAGGTTTGCAATTTTCTCTTCTTTCTCCATTTCACCATACTTTTGGCTATTCTGAGGATATTAAATTGCCTTTAGAATGTTTTCCACGCTACTGAGAGGTTTTCATCTTTGAAATTTAATTTCTTTACAAAGCGATCATCTTTGCTTCCTTCCGCCATTATTTATTTAGATAACTGTTTTTTAACAACTATTTACTTTATTATTTAGTTCTTAGGATTCATCCAAATCCTCAACTTAACTCAAGGGCACCGAACAACGCAAATTATAGTTAGTATTCCCGGTAAGATTCAGCCAAACCTTCACTACTAGACTTTTTCATTTTCCAGCTAGGTGTTAACAAAAACTCCTCCTACACAAGGTTTAGAGTGCCCTGATAGAAAAAACCTATTTATAACATATGGAGTGGGATATAATAAATGATAAGTAGATGTAAAATAGATTTTCGTGGACCATATTAGTCATACAAACTGTTGTATGACAGATGCATAAACCCAGCAAAGGATATATTCAGGCAAATAACAACTGTTCCATTATATTAAAAATTATATTACATATGCGTAAACCATATTGGAGAAACCTAGCACATGAAGTATTTCGATAAAAACAACACATATGCTGCCAAAACAGAAACTGTTTTCAAGATTTAAGTGATAATAGCTTATGAATGTATGATATGTATAATACAGTCTCTGTAAAAGATGGAATAAACTACTGCAACAACTAAATGGAAATTAAAAACAGTTGTTATAGAGGATAATCAAAATAATGCAAACAAGGAAATGCAGGCATTAGTGTAATCAGATGATTAAACTTATACATACACGTTACAGAAAATGTGTAAAAGGAGATTTGTATACCACTGAATATTGAGCCAAGGCGCATCAGAGTTTCTTAGAACTAAATCAGATTAGAAATAACAGCACAACAACAGCTACAGATGAATATTACAGTGATTACATTGTTACTGGCCTTTAAAAAGTACTACATTAGTATTTTATGCCACAAAGATTTTATGCACCTTGCAGTTTGAATGTAGGAGTTTAGCATAATGATGATGTCGAAGATCATAAAACGACTGAATAAGGTTTTTCATCAATAAAGCAGTGGTTGGATATGCCATCTGTTGTATCCGTAAGGTGTTTCCCAAAGCATAGCACATCACTAGATCCTACACTACTGATAACATACACCACACAATGGAGTGAATCTATGTTTGCATTAATACTAAAGTATCGATCTGCAGCCAGCAGGATCCTGATGACACCGTCTGATGGACGAAAATTGTTTGTATCTCGAGTAAAGTATAGAGATGTCAGTACTGGATACTTGACTTAGTGGTAACCAGCGACTGACGGCCAATGTCACGACAGTACTTTAGTTGGCTTTTGCACAACGTAGCCAGCAATATAGACTATAGTGTTACCTATAACAGAAATTTGACATCTGATATCATTGTGAGCTCCACAAACTGATCAACTTCTGGAGTAGCCTGTATGATGAGAATCTCATTTTGATCAGTAACATTACCTGTCTTACCAGCATCTGATTTTGCACCACATTTGCTAATAAGTTTGCGAAAGATAGCCTTAAACTGAGTAACAGTAGGATTATTATTCCAACCACCTAAACAAAAGCATCAATTATAACAATTACATAAAATCAACAAAAATGAATGTCTTATTCACATAAACATAGTACCCTTAAGATACAACAATGCAACAAATAAAATAAGTGAAAATAAAACAGGTCAAAATGCTACCATATCGCTATGTGAAATGAAAATGTGGCAATTTTCACTGGAAGTCATTCACACACATCTTAGGCATAAAGCTTAATGGAAATTTCTTAATCAAGCACGACTCAAAAATGGATTGCATCCATGAGATTATTTTAATAGAAATGACAACAAACAAATTGCAGAAATACTGCAAAGATGTACTAACCATTGCCACAGATGCATTACTAGAGAAATTCACATCAACAACTTCTGCTAAGCTGCAGACATATTCATAAGCACTTGCTGTGGCAGCTGTCACTGTTTTGCGTGCTGTTTGAGGTTTCCGAATTTTTTTAGATATATCTACTTTAAGTTGAACAACCTTGCAGCACTGTGCTTGACAATATTGTTTTGAGCTCAATCATTGAAAAGCACCATTCAATATTGAAAAATATTACCTTTAAATGACTTCAGTCGAACATTTTAACCTGTTCTGTCAAAACATGGATCATTGAAATGTTCGTTGCAGATAAGTGCCCAAGGATCAGGCTTATTCACTCTTCTGCGGTTGCGATACCATTGTAAATGACAAGGGTTCTCAGTTGCTTTGTTTGGAAATCTAAAAATTAAAATGAAACTGTAGTAGTTAGTTAGCAACAGTAGTAATAACAATAGTATTAATATTACTCTTATCTCCTTACTGCTAGCTATATCCAGGTACAACAATAAATAATATTATAGGCACTACAAACATTTTTTTTAAATATAAATATAAAAAAATAACCTAATGGTTTGTAGTTCTAAAATATTAATATAATAAAAAATTACAAATTTAGATAATAAAAAACCTTCGTTCTGAAGGAAGAAAAATTTCACTCACCAGGTTATAAATTTATCTAATCACTGACAACATAGGGTCAACCTCGTACACTCAGTAGCAGATCTATCAACCCAAGAGTGGGACAATGTTTGAGATTTGGTTTTGGGGCAATTGATGTATCAATGATCTACTATATAAACGGCAATTGTTGTGTGTGTGTGCGTGCGTGCGTGATTGATTGTCCGCTTTATAGAGTTATAGAGTACCGTACTTTTCGGACTATTACCCGCTACTAGGTATCTTGGACACGTTAACGGGAATCTCCGGTTAGTACACGCCTCTATTATACATAACCTAATCATCATCGTCTATACACAAAACGTCATATCCGGTTAGCGCGTAGTAATTTACACGCGATTAATATTTAATGCCAACGTGTACCGAGCAGGTCGCGTAAACGTTTGTTTCTTGCGGCCACTGGAAAAACGCAATTCTCACCTACTAAATTTTCACATTGAAAAGGTAAGTGCTGTTTATTCAATGTGGTATTGTCTATGAATTGCCACACTTTCAATACATAACCCTTTCACTTGCGTCCATGTACAAATTTAGCTATCGGCCTACTGCCAGCCATTTTGCCGATATTGCTTCGTCATATATTTTCAATTTCAAACGCCATCTAGAACATTTGTTTTATCTGTGTATTCACAAAAATCTGAATCAACATAAATAGTTATTTCTTTTCTAACTCGGACGCCTTTGATCAACTACACAAAAATGTTCGCTTTTATGTTGGAAATCCCCAAACAAAGTTTAAAGTGTTAGCCTTTAGGCTAATTTTATAGAGAAATCTTAAAACAACACTGCCACTACCATAAAAGTCCTAAAGACCGTTGGTTATGTTATCAACGAATAATAAAATTCAGTTACTAGCAATTGTTGTATAAAGCAATGTACTTACATGTACTGATGTGAAGATGAAGAAGAGCCTCCGTCTTTCGTTACACTTCCTTATATCCTCCCCCATACTGCCTTACACTAGCTAATCTACTAGCTTTACCCACTAGCTTTATCCAGCTTTATGCACTCACCGTAATTACCAAGACCACCTGTACTGTCTTGAGCTCAGACACCAATATAGCCTGAGCCTAACAAATGCCATAATACAACATGCCCTTTTTTTTCTTTTTGTTTTGGGCCACTCCATCACTACCAACAAGCAGACGTAGTAACTTACCTTACTTGTGTTGCTCGTTACCTGACTCCGTTAGGGCAGTCTCCATAGGCTATGCCTCTGGCTTGTCTGACCCTGTGCCACCGTCTAAAGTACTCTTTTCGCTACTGCCAGCTCCATTGCCAGTCTGCACTGGCTTTTCCATCACCCTGACCTCCGCCGCTACCAATACTTTTACCGTGACCACTGTCACTACCAGCACTACTTCCACCAACCCTGACTCGCCCGGAGTCTTTTGGTTGGGTCAATAATGACTGCTAAACCTCATCTCCGTCTCTTCCGTCTTTACCTCGCTCTCCCCAGTAAGAGGCAAACTCGACAGGCTTCCTGTGGGAGGTTTCCACCTGGGCCGTAACCGGCTGCACAGGAGATGGCACCACAGAGCTGGGAGTTGGCATAGGCCCAGACCTATCTAGCTCGACCTCACCTGCAACCAGCGCAGGTCTGCTACCAGCAGTTCTTTTCTGAACCTCGGCTAACTCCTGCACCACTACCCTGAATGCCTTGACATTTTCCAATTCCATGACTGCTGTCTCCCGTTTGGCTTTCAGCTTAGCCAATTTCTCCTTCGACTTCCTCCGCACCTCCCTTTCCTCTCTTTCAATCTCTGCTACCTTTTTCTCATGACCTTCTCTGTCTAACATTCCATTGCCGGATACCTCGGCTAAAAAAGAGCAAACCTTTTCCATTACAGACACTGGTTCAGCTACTTTCTTAGCACCTTCCCTTACCTCATCGTGACTGTGTTCTCTATCACACCCCATAGACACTTGCACATCTCTGGTGCCTTGGGCTGTCCCCTGTTGACTACCAATTTCTACGTATTCGCTACTCTTCACTCCCTTGGTTTTACAAGTCCACCAATCTTGACCTGTGTGACCTTTCTTAACTTCGCTCTCTCTGTCGGACTTATTTGTCAGGTTTTGCAACTCGACATCATCTGAAACATAACTTGACCCAGCAATAATGGTTCTTGACGGAAACGGCTTAACTGGCTTAATACTTCTACACTCCTTAACAGGCTCAAACATACTTTTGCATAACGCGTTTACAACAGCAAATAGTTTTAGCAGCTTCAACGCAGTTATGCCCAAAAAGTTTGTTCTCAATCCTTTCACCACATGAACTTCAGCATCCAAATGCCTGTCTTTACTTTCCAAATGAACTATTACACTTCCAACCACTTTTAACTCACTACCATCAGCAGTTTCTAAAACTGTCGACAGTTTCTTTAACCATAGGGTCAACTTATTGGCTGTTGCCTCGGTTAATATTGACACCTCAGCCCCAGTATCAAACGTAAACTCTACATTTACTCCATTAACTTCTAAATACTACACAATTCCCTGGCCTAGTCATTGATCTTCACCATATTTATCTTTATAACCAGAGAAGCTAACATTTCTGCCCTTACTATTATCCCGGTACCCTTCATCATACCGACTCGTCTCGTGCCTCTCCTTATACCTCTCCCCCTCAAGCCTATCTATACTATTGTCCCTGTATCTACTCAACTTGTCTCTCGTCTCGCAGGGGCTTTCTTGGGCCCTGTACGTCTCCCTACTAATATCCCTGCTGCCATGTCGCTCATAGCTACTATCACGGCTACCTCCTGACCTCCTGCTGCTACCTCGTCTCTCGTAACCTACATCTTCTCCCTTATCCCTACAATAACGAGATACATGTCCTCGCCGTCCACAAGAAAAACATTTAATGTGGGAACAACTCTGCATCTCATGGCCACTACGTCTGCAATTATAGCAAACTCTATCTCTACTTTCTCTACTGTTTTCTCCATGTTTAGAGACATACCTTTCCCTGCTATTGTCTCTATACTTCCTACTGCCACTGTCCTTGTTATACTCCCGACCTCTTGTCCCATATCTGCTAGTATCGTGCTCCTCACTACCATAATACCTTCTACTACTCCTAGGGCTACCTCTAGGGGAAGATCTACCCGCTGAATCATAACTTCTATCTCTATCATCACTCCCATACTGCGATCGGCTATCAAACTCTGATACCTTTGCTACTTCTCTCTTAACCTCACTTTTTAAATCGGTACCTCTACTATCTGCTCTCATGAACCTGTCTGAATGATTCGCCATCTCACGCGCCCTCAATGCCTCATGTAACAACTCCCAAGTCAGATTGGCGTTCTTCATCAAATCTCTACTTACTTCTCTATCTCTCAACCCGTTTACCTCCACTATAAGGGCAAACCTTACTCTATCATTGTTATTAGCCACCTCAGCATATCTGCTCAAACTCTCTACCCGTTGTAAGTATTCTCTATCACTTTCTCCAAGTGCCTGCCTAGCCGTAAGAAACTTATGCCCCTTTACGAACATACTCTCTTGTCTACCATAATAATCCTGCAAAACCTCTACTGCCCCTTCATAAGTAGAATTTATACCATCTACGTTGAACCCTGCACCCCTCAATACTTCTCTACCACTGTGCCCAATAGCTCTCAATAGTGGCACTAACCTAGCTGTACCTGTCATAATAGGTACTCTATTGCCATCCTCATCAGCTACATAACCTCTCTTCTCGACAGCACTCTCAATACACAAATTCATCTCCTCTATAAATCTCTCCCACGACCCATCACCGTGCTCACCAAACACCAGCTTCGGAAAACCACTCTCCATCTCTACCCAACACAATAATCTCTCGCCACCAATTCACTCTACCCCACTCGTATAAAATTAATGTAATTCTCACCTCCGAATACGTGATAACCATGTACACCTCACCAACACCGCTACAACACCTCACAACACCACCCTACCTCACGTCACCTCACCTGCACGCCCGTGAAAGGGTTTAATCAACCGTTTAAACTTAACCCCGTAATCAGAAAAATTATCGCTAACGATAAAGCACAAAGAAAAAAAATCAGAATTTTGTCAACTGCGCCATGTTGTATAAAGCAATGTACTTACATGTACTGATGTGAAGATGAAGAAGAGCCTCTGTCTTTCATTACACTTCCTTATATCCTCCCCCATACTGCCTTACACTAGCTAATCTACTAGCTTTACCCACTAGTTTTATCCAGCTTTATGCACTCACCGTAATTACCAAGACCACCTGTACTGCCTTGAGCTCAGACACCAATATAGCCTGAGCCTAACAAATGCCATAATACAACAGCAATTGCTGGTAAAATCGCAGTGTGTCTACGGCGGTCGACCATAGAAAACGCATAAATGAGTCTACTTCAGTGCAAGGGTTGAAAACGTTAGATTTGCCACTGTTTGTGATAGTAAACATGTTCACTGGTACTGCTACTGCGTTTCTACATTGAAAAGGTTAGTATTGTTGTATGTTATTGCAATTTACTATGTTATTGCTATTACTGCTATTGCTATTTTAATTATATGTGTAATCAAACAAATCCGAATCGGTTATGTCATCAACATAAGTAATTGTTTTCTAACTCGGTGGCAGTTTCAAAACTTACACAAAAATGGTTGTTTTTAACCACTTCGGGTACAATTGCATAATCCAATTTCGCGTTCATGTACAATTAAATCATGATGCTCTACAGATTATGACATGGGTCAACAAAATGTCATTTTAACCATAGAAGCACTCACATTTTTACATAGAACACCTATACTTTTTGGAAAGCAGAGAAAATTCTGTATCTGATCATATTATTTTTATTTCAAAAATTGAAAATAATAAATATTGAAAGTAGCATGAAATAGTGGTTTTATTAAAATTCGTGTTCTACGAACATATTTGACTAATAAGGGTAGCATGAAAATGTATAAAAGTATATATAATAACAAGCAATTAAAACATTATACTGTGTATAAAATGCAATCTACAGTCTCTTCCATGGCTGTTAACTTATCTTCGTCACCACTCCACTGGAAGCCTGCCATTTCTATCGCTGAATTGAAGCCTATACCTGAATTGAAGCCTATACGCATCCACTACTAGCTACTACGCGTTGTTACTAACTGATTGAGATGTTGAACGGTGAACGCCAATTACTCGAAATTCTTTCATTTGACCATAGCTGTTTGACCAGTCCATTGTCTGCAACCATGTCTGAAGGTCATGCTTAGCTTTTGTAGATATAGTGTAACTGTTAGCAGGCTCTAAATGTAGATGGATGAGTAATGCAGCTACGCAAAGCCTAAAAACTGGCTGATAAACTTGAGAAGAATATACTCGAAGCCGCTATAGCGGCACATGCACCCAAAGTGGTTAAGTTGGAAATTCTCAAACACAGATTTAAAATTAAATTTTAGGCTAATTTTATAGAGAAATCTTTGGACAACACTGTCACTCCATACAAGCCTTAAAGATCGTTGGTTATGTTATCAACGAATAATAAAATTCAGTTACTAGCAATTGCTGGGAAAGTCGCAAAAATGTGTCTGTGGCGGTCGACCATAGAAAACGCATGAGTGAGTCTACTTCAGTGAAAGGGTTGAAAACGTTGGATTTGCCACTGTTTGTGATAGTACACATGTTCATTTCCTTCCGCAGCTGACTTACGTTTGCTTTTTTTTCAGCTACGATTACTACAGAACTACAACTACTACAGAACATGCATGGGCACTCTGAGCCTGGCAATAGGCGACGGTGAGAAGAAAGCGAGCAGCGTATATTACAAAAAAGCACACCATCTCATTCAATTTTAAAAATGCTTGAAGCAGTACAATGCCTTCCAAAAAGCCTACTGCCCAAACGCAAGAACATATTGATTCCCGTAGAGAAAGAGACCAAATTCGCAAAGCAGCAGCTAGACGAGCAGAAACTGCAGAGCAAACACAGCTACGCCCACAACGAAACGGAACTGCTACTGCAGCTGCTAGAAGAGCATAAACCACCGAACAAACACAGGTACATCGAGAGCAGGCCAGAATAGATACTGCAGCCGCTAGAAGTGCAGAGACTACTGAACCGACCCCAGCAGCAACTCAAACGGCTCAGAGCAGCCGCTACATCGGCCAGACGTGCAGAAACCTCCGAGCAGATGCAGCGGCGAGAAGAACATGATGCACTAGTTACAACAGCTGCTCGGCGAGCTGAATTTTCAGAGCAAACGGCGACAACAGCAAGATGCACTAACTACAGCAGCTGCTACCAGGCGCCGCGTATGGACAGAAAACTTCGCACTTGACTACAGTCCTGCAACACAGTATAGGGTTGAATTTTTTTATGGGACGAATGTCCAAAAATGCTCCAGATGTAATGCCTTACGTTGGAAAGGCGAGAGGCCATATATGTAGTTTATATAGTAGATTTTATTGATAATAAATTTTATCAACAACCGCATTACTGTTGCACAATTTGTATATACCATGTCAAAACACAGGCTATAGACGAAGAACTGGTGAGTCATGATTAGTGTTTCAAGCATGCAGAAGTCTCAATTTAATAAATGCTGGCAATAGCTAAGCAGTGCAATAGCAAAATATTTTCTAGAATTTCTTAAAATATGTAAAACTTTTCAATACCACCAGTTTGAAGAACGTCAGTTTGCCTAACAATGTCAATTTCATTATCAGTTCTGTGTACAAAATTAGGACAATTCCGATTTGAGTGGTTCGAGACTGATGCATTGTAGACTAGCTGTAAAACACATTGCATATTTGCATTGGTCTCTCCAACATTATTGACATGTACGACTCCATATGTGTATGCAGTCAGATCAGCACAAAAATTTCAGTAGATTGCATATTTGGAGTTGTTTTACAGTATGAAAGACAACTCTCAATAAAACTATTGCTTTACGTAAATCTGTTCCCGAACACGGGTAATGCAGCTAGTAGTATATATAAAATTGTGGAAATTAGGGCAAACATCTTACACATTTTCATTTTTTCTTTGGGGTGATTGCAAGAGTCTCGCTCTTAATGCGTGAGAGTTGGCAGGTATACTCAGTAGTCACACTGATCGAATTTCACTCACTGTTATATTGCTGGGGGAGCAATAAAGCACTCACCGTGAACTCCTGATCACAAGAGGCCATCAGCTTGGTCTCCAGTCACTATATAGCGATGGGGGGTCACGTGTCTCCCAGACGTCTAAGCCGTAGCCTAATAGCCGTCTAAGCCGTAGCTTCCAGTAGCTATAACTTCTAGTAGTCTATTTAGCCTGTGGTTCTTTATTCCTGAACGTGTTACAGTATGAATATATAACATGCCCTTTTTTTTCAAGACTACACCACTTAATCTAAAATCCAAATACGAACTCTAATTCCAATACACTCAAATTTACCCAAGTGCAACCACTATTAGCAGAACAAATAATCTCTCAAGAGGAGCGTTAAATTCAATGAAGCAGGGTTATCAAGCCAAGCAGGTTAGATAATCACAAAAGCTTCAAATCATAGTTACCGTTTCGAAGATGAGATAAATATCTCTCTACTCACCCAATATTCTGTTTACTTACTCGTCTTTCCTTCAGTCATCAGTTATCGCAAATTTAACAGTTTTAATCGCACCCCAATCCATCTCAATCTACCTCATCTCCATTTAGCAAATCACCTTCCTCCATACTGGCAGTATCCCCATACCAATCGGCCTTCTCGTGTTCCTCCTCCATTGCCACCAGGTTATCTGAAACTTTTGGCTCAGAACCAGCAAGCTGGTCGTCATTGCCACTCTGAACTTTTGGCTCAGAACCAGCAAGCTGGTCGTCATTGCCACTGTGAACTTTTGGCTCAGAACCAGCAAGCTGGTCGTCGTTGCCACTCTGAACTTTTGGCTCAGAACCAGTAAGCTGGTCGTCATTGCCACTCTTTCCGGAGCTTTCAGGTTGGACCTCCTCTTCGGGTTCCTCAACCTTACTCTCCTCACAACTAGCATCTCTGCTAGGGACTACTCTCACAACGGAGGTTTCAGGTTGGATCTCCTCTTTGGATTCCTCAACCTTACTCTCCTTTCTAGTAGTCGTTACGGAACTCGCGCTCCTTGCACCCCTCCTCTGAGCCCTCTTTTGCTTTACAGCAGCCAAGTGCAACAGAGCCTCTCTATACTCCTTCTCACTCTCAATCTCCTCCTCCAACTCTCTCTCGTCCTTCTCTATAGCAGACAATGCGCGCTTGTACTGCTCTTCTACTTGTCTCCTCCTATGCAAGAGCATAGCTTTCCTCTGCTCGATGGCAGCCTCAGTCGAAACAGACTCTGACTCCATCTCTTGTACAAAACTATCCATCTTAGCAACAAAGGGTAAACTCGAACTAGGCTTCTTCAACTTAGAACCCGGTCCCCTATTGTTACTCTCCTCTACCCTACGCTTAATACCCGCTGCAATATCTCTATAGGAAGACCCACCAAGAGTACATCCTTCAAGTCCATGGTCTAACTTCCCACAAAATCTACACAATGTCTTTTTGCAATCTACCGCAAAATGTCCTTGACCTTTACAATTATAACAAATAAATCCAGGACACTGAGCAGCATAGTGGTCTCTAAAGCTTTTGCAGACAACACACTTAATGTTACCTGGCTTACCGTACACTTCTTTCTTACATTCGCTCTCATTCTTACCCGACTCGCTCCCCTTCTGCTTACTAAACACTGTGTTACCTTCTGAATCCTTTGCCACCTTAACACCTCCACTCCTGCCTCTACCTGCACCGCCGCTCTCGGCACCACCACCTCCCGGCGAATTGCCAGCACTCTTCATAAGTGATAAAGAAGTAAGATTGGTCTGATATCAATCTGAAACTATAAACAAGGTCATTTATAATATTCCATACCATATTTCTTAGGTGGTTTACTAACTCGACCTGAGCTAGTGACAACAGGTTCTTTACTAAGAAGCACAAATTTACTTCTAGAATTTCTTCTAGGCAAATCATTACTACTTCCTGGAACGAGTCTATTCTCAACAACAGAGGTTTCCTCCTCGTGTTCACTGATGCCAGGAGTTTCCTCCACGTGCTCAGCCACACCAGGAGTTTCCGCCCCTTGTTCAAGGATCTCTAAATCAGGGATCATGTTCTCCTGACTTTCAGATAAACCGTTGGCATTTTTTTACTATTTCAGAGTTGCCCTCTTTTGAGGAGTAGCTATCCAAGGAAAGACAATTTTCCTCAGAAGAGTCAGACGATGTGTTCTCGTCATCAGAATTCAACAAAAACCAATGTTTTCTATTTCTGCGTATTTCACTCATGCCTACATTGACCCAGTAACTTTCAGGGGATTTATCCTTTCTCAAAACTATACCTCTTGAACCTACATCAGTAGGAGCTTTTACATAAACCATTTGACCAGGTTTTAACTCGTCTAACTTTGAAACTCTATACTTTTTATCCCACCGTTTCTTAATTTTCTTTTTACGTCTAATTTCATTTTCTTCAAACAGTTCATAGTCTACATCACTTTCATATGGGAAGCCCAAGTTTGATCTAATAGCTCGACCAAAAATCAGATCACTTGGCGTATATCCTGAAGCCAAAGGTGTAGTCCTATACGCAGACAAAGCCACATCTTTATCTCGACTTTTCTCCCATAATCCTTTAACAATTTTTACGGCGCTTTCAGCTAAACCATTAGAACAAGGATACCGGGGGCTACTAGTAGTTAGAATGAAGCCCATTTTCTCTCCAAAGTTTCTAAATTCTTTACTAGCATAACAGGTTCCATTATCAGACCTGATAACGTTGGGTATACCAAATCGAGAAAACAGATACTTGAGTACTCGAATTATCTCTCTTGCAGTTTGAGATTCTATATGCAGACATTCTATCCACTTCGAATAATAGTCTATATCTATCAGATAATATTCGTTATCAAACACAAGTATATCCGAACCTATCACCTCCCATGGTTTAGAAGGCATTTCTGCTTCATACATGGGCTGGTGTTTAACTTGACCATGCATAATGCAAACATTACATCTACTTATATAATCTGCAATCTCCTTACTATAACCAGGCCACCAAAAATGACGCTGAGCTCGTCTGCGACATTTCGTTATGCCTTGATGACCTTCATGGCAAATTTCCAAATACTGCGGTCTTAATGACTTAGGAATATACAGCCTAGAGTCATATAACACTCACCCAGCGACTAGTGTAGTAGAACTAACTAGTGGCAGTACTAACTAGTAGTAGCACAACTAGTAGTAGTCGTAGACTTTAGCAATAGTAATAAAACTAGTAGAAGTGACTCATTTGTGAAATGTCATGCCCTTTCCTTTGAAAGTCTATTCCTGCGGGTTTTGCAGTTCATGGAATAGCAATAGCACTGTGCACCTACACCCTTGTCTCTTACCTAAATTATTAGTATTAATCTCAGTAGTCTGTTCCTTTGATTTAGCAGTGTATTCGTGATCTTCCATAGCTGTTAAATCTGAAATTCGATTTCTTTCTCACATTAAACCCAATGAAATTAACTCAAACGCTAACTGAGCATGGCGTCGGCCGGATTTCTGCCCTCGCAAATGACCTTTGCCATTCCAGGGGTTTTGAGTTCAATAATGCGGACGAGTATAACTGGCTCGGAAATGAGTGGCTCAGAACTTGGTCACTTGACGGAGGAATTTTCTGTTTTTGTCACATGTGACATGATTACTGACTACTTGTTTACTGATAATGAAGTACTGATAATCAAGTAACATCTTATAGCTTCATAAGTACATAAGCCGATCGGGTTTGTTTGGAAACAAGCGCTTCCGTTTCCGGTCATGCGGCGCGGTTAAGCTGAGCGGCTCTGGTTGTACTAGTTAAAACTGCAAGCAACTAGTTCAAGTGTCTGTGAACATGACTAATGACGAGTTCTAATTGATTTGTAAGTGTTTTTAACTAGTTTTTACACATTGCTGACCAATTTTGACCCTCACGCATTTGCCTGGTTTGTTGAGATATTACTTAAAATGCATCTGGTAAGCTATTGGGAGCAATTTTACGACGACCTGGCGTGATTTTAGCCTACATGCAGTTTTTTTACCTTACTGGAAATCCTCCGAAACTCATGAGTGTTTTAGAATGATTTTATGTTATTTAGAAGTATTTTTAATCGCCGTGCTGATTCATGCGTTTTACTAAACCCGAAATAGCCGACGTATTACAAAAAAATCTAGATAGGCCTACAACATCTGTTTCTAGATTTTTTTACAGGATTACCGATTTATTACAGATTTAATAATTTTGGGGTTTTTCCAAGGTATTCGATGCAGTGAGCTAACGAAAGCCATTATTTAAATTGGCTAAGATCGGAGTAGGCCCTGACATTGTAAGGTTTATAGTCCGAACCTCGACTGGTTTGAAGCTCGACTAGTTGTATATCGACAACGGTTGGTCCAATCTCGACAGCGGTTTTACTATTTTACCATTTACCATTTTCATAGTAAATGAGTGATTTATATGTAAAAGATTTATTTGTGCAAAAATATCTTGTGATCCATTTGATGCAGCACTCCCCAGCTTATGTAGGCCTAGCAATATTTTGCCCAACCTAAATATAGAACAAATGCTAAAATGAGTAACAATAATAAATATGGTTGACTGTTATGCTAGCAGTATGTTTTATTTGAAATCTAAACTTCAGTGAGTAGCTTTGATTTTTAATTTTTGAAGTGAGTATAGAACTGCGAAAGAGATTGATTATTTGTTCAAGATTAGTGTGTGAGAGCACCAGAATAAAGGATAGAAACTATTGTAAAACTGCACCATCCTTTGTCGATATTCAGACCAACCTTTGTCTAGATTCGGATGATTCGGATTGTCTAGGTACGGACTTGTCGATGTTGGGACTGTTTCCCCATTGTAAACTGGGTGAAAAGTTTTCTTAGTAATCGAAAACAGGCAGTTGTAGTCATCCTGTTGTAAAGTCTTATCAAGGGCCACTCGGGGATCTGTGTTAGGACCCTTGTTATTTTTAATTTACACAAATGATGTACCTTCAGGTATTACATCTAAATGTCGATTGTTTGCAGATGATGCTTTGCTTTATAGTGCCCGAGATGAAAGTAACGCTCTACAAATTGACCTTACTAAACTTGAGCTTTGGGCCAAAACATGGCAACTATCTTTTAATGCTAAAAAGTGCTCAGTACTTTCAGTGGGGGACATGGATTCACCACAAAGGTTTTTTCTTAGTGGAGAGCAGCTCTAGACTGTCAATTCTCATCATTACTTAGGTATTGAGTTGAGTAATTATCTCAAATAAGAAAACCATATAAATAATGTTTCTTCTAAAGCTTCCAGGCTTTTGGAATGCTTAATAGAGTTATAAAAAATGCAGACACCAAAACTGGAAAAGTGGCTTACAAGACCAATTCTTGAATACGGGTGTCAGGTTTGGGATCCATACCTGAAAAATGACATGAAAAGTTTAAAATAGAGCTCTTCATTTTATTTTCCGTTTAAAAAATACAGTTAGTTTTACTAAGCTACGAGCTGACACAAATTTTCCTTCACTGTCCAAGAAAAGACAAGATCAAAGGTTAAATCTTTTTGTAAAGTTGAAAGCAAGCAACGTCATAAGACTCATTTGATATTTTTTTAAAACACCCACACAATTCAAGGCAAAAAAGGGTTTGTTTGTTCCGGCTAAAAACCCACTGCATTATTTAACTCTTTCTGGCCAAGAACAACCAGAGACATTCGCGACAAACCAAATAGAGTTGTAGATGAGTGAGGTACTTGCAGGTGTATTTTATTTATCTTCTGCACTGTCTTACTTTTAAATCTAAACTGCAAAATATTACCAATACAAATACTAATTAATACTAAATTACCATGATGAACAAAAATAAATACATGTTTAGTTATTATGTAGTACGCGTTAAACGATATTTAAAAAAGATTATATACGGTAAAACCTTTATTAGAATGCCATGGCGCTCTAATTTTCAACCCTTCCCCCTTTAGTGGCGCTTCAGTAGAGGTGACTTTCAAATAAAAGAGGGCCTTGTATTTTTCAAATAGCTTTTCAGAATTTTGGAAAAATAAGCTTTACCCTTTTACGGGCTAAGGGAGTGTTGCCTATATTTTGCACTTCCTTTCTAGGGGAGCAACAGGAATCCTTTTGGATGCAATAAATCTGCTGTAAGTTACATCTTGTTGTATCTCTAAATAAATATGCATTGGAAAGCCTAGAAATATCTCTACCAGTTGATGTTTATTGCTTGCAATTAACCTATGATGATCTTATAGTCCGTGTTGCAATTTGTTGGAGTTTTCAATGTTTTTATTTCATTCCAAGTTTGAAGACATATTTTTATTTTATAACTATATTTAACAATGTTGCATAAAACCTCATTGCGCTCATTGATACGTTTGCTAGTTTGCAGCCAAAACTAGCTTTTTATGAGCAATAGAAGAGGAGTTATGTAAGCAGAGTTTCGATAATCGCAAGGTTATCTAAACTATGATGCTATCAAGTAATATGCTATAAATCTGCAAATTTATGAGTTATAAAATAATCATCTATCAAATGATGCTTCTGTATATATATTTCTCAAAGTTTGTGTATCTGTCTGTCCAGCTATAGCTTTAGGATGGATTTGAACTCACGGAACCGCAAGCTTTAAATTCATGTGCTTTATAAGCTATACAAGGCATATTGATCAAAGACATTATCATATACCGTATAGCGTATGCACACGCTAAATGACGTGTTATTTGAAACTATGAATTCTATTAACTCTATGAAACACGATGCTTTTTCGTGTTTCTTTAACTTCGATGTTCGGTTTTTCGTAGGTTCAATTGCAATATCCGCGGTCAAGGCCAATTCTTTTCACGTGGACAATTTTATATCTCAACAGGAAGAGTCTCAACATTCTCTCTCTGTTCGGTCAGACAAAGACAGTACGGTATCTCATTTTTACATTTGTACCAGTATTGAGAGATACCAGTATCGTTGTATTCAAAGTTTTGATGGATAGCTTCTGGTGGAACAGTAACTTTTTTATATACATGCACACACGCACACCACACACACACACACACTTCTATGCAAGAATTGTTATTAATAATTCAATCATATTCTGGGTTTTTATTTTGTTTTCTCAGTTCGTATTAATTGTATCATTACCGAATCATCTTTTATTGTAATCGTAGCAAAACAGACTTAATTTAGCTATTAGTTGCTAATTATTTCACATTCACATTTAAACCCTTTTATAGTCGTTTTATTTTTTTTCATATATTTGACCTGCACGATACATTTTCTTCGAAGTTTAAAGTTACTTTAAGTTACTTAGTTTAAAAGTTGTTTGATAAAGTTTGAAAACCTTTTCAGTTGTTTTTATTTTCTCTCTTAATTTATTTCAACTACACAAAACACTTTTTTCAAGATACGTAGTTTGTAAGTTATAATGGCAAATGTTGTTATACGTTAAATACAAATCAATTTTCTGTCCAAAGACTTTTTTATTGCCTGGGCAATGCCGGGTAGCACAGCTAGTAGGGCCTATATACATTCAAGAACCAGTGACATAAACAAGCTGTATTTTTAATGCATTTAAAAAAAAATTCACCTTTTTGAAACAGAAATATTTGCATCAATTGCTCGGCAAGCTGTGTTCTGATTGTTGTTTTTATTTCATTCCCATTTCATTTTTTTCTGGCTGTTCAATACCTTCTACAGTGTTTTCTGACCCCAACTTCTTTTTCTAGACTGATGAACTGCTCGATATTAGCGTCCAAACAATTTTTTAGCAGAGCAAAGCTTTGATGCTTGGCTATTTACAACACTTGAGTGCAAATAAGGATGAATTTTTAGCTGCATGCACGCCAAGCGCAAGTTTTAGCTTCAAAATGCTAATACAAATTCCATTGTAATTGCTAAATCGTTTTCAACTTATTTAAAGAGAACATGACAGCACCGGAGTCGGCTAGGAGGGAAACGATAACAGGACTACTAGAGAGACGGCTACTGAAGAGATTGCAGGAGCGGATAGTAGTAGAAGGTAGGATTGTTATACAGAGTGATACACTACTCACTTTACTGCTCTACTGCTTAACTCTATCCAGTTTCATTAACTTTCTACTGAAAATTTAAGCTAAATGCTAATGAGTCATTTTATTTTATTTCAGAGCTACTGAAGAGACAACAGGAGCAGATGGTAAAAGGTAGGATTGTTATACAGTGTGATACCACATGCTCACTATTACTGTACTGCTCTACTGCTTATCTTACCATTTTTATCTGTATTATTCCTTAAACTCATCCTTCGCATGTTATAACTGGTACCTACCCATGTCTTTCCTCTGTAAAATTTCTTTGTAATATAATTAGTCACATTCTGGTCTTCTGTGAGAAACAAAACTGCTCTTTAACGTAGTTTCTATAAAGGGCCCTCATACAACTAGTAGTACTACTGCAGCTAGTGGTAATAGTACAGTTATCGGTAATAGTACAGTTAGTGGTAATAGTACAGCCAGTGGTATTAGTACAGTTAGTGGTAATAGTACAGCTAGTGGTAATAGTACAGTTAGTGGTAATAGTACAGTTAGTGGTAATAGTACAGTTAGTGGTAATAGTACAGTTAGTGGTAATAGTACAATTAGTGGTAATAGTACAGCTAGTGGTAATAGTACAGCTAGTGGTAATAGTACAGCTAGTGGTATGAAAATGCAAAGTTCATATGTTTGCATTCGGCAGATCGGTTACTAAAACGGAAAAGACAGGAAACTTCGAGACCAATCCTTGAGCCGGAAAGACAACATGATAAGCAGGCAAAACAAACCATTGAGCTAGTTTCTAGGAACATATCACGACAAACCAATATGGAACAAATAGAAGAGTTCATAGGTAGACAGTTTTAAGGTCTCTGATCATTCCTTGTTTATATTCCTCTTGTTTTTTCGACATGTTGATCTGGGCATCTGATCTGTTGGTTTCTTAGGTAAACACAAGAAAAGGCTGGACACTCAGCCGAAACACCTGGATAAACAGGCAAAACAGCTGAAAACATGGGAAAAACAGCTAGACACTCGATCAAAACAGCTGCTAACACAGGAGAAACATCTGGATACACAGGAAAAACAGCTAGACACTCGATCAAAACAACTGCTAACACAGGAGAAACATCTGGATACACAGGAAGAACAGCTAGACACTCGATCAAAACAGCTGCTAACACAGGAGAAACATCTGGATACACAGGAAAAACAGCTAGACACTCGATCAAAACAGCTGCTAACACAGGAGAAACATCTGGATACACAAGAAAAACAGCTGGAGACTCGATCAAAACAGCTGCTAACACAGGAGAAACATCTGGATACACAGGAAAAACAGCTGGAGAATCGATCAAAACAGCTGCTAACACAGGAAAAACATTTAGATACAAAGGCGAAACAGCTGGAAGCACAGGAGAAACAGCTTAAAACACAGGCAAAACAGCTGGGAACACAGGAGAAACAGTTTGATACACGCATTAAGCAGCTATATGCACAGGTCAAGCAGCTAGATGTGCAGGTGAAACAGCTAGATACACAGGTGAAACGGCTAGATACGCAAGAGGTCTCTCCAACCAATCAGCAAAAAGCGTCAGTAAGTCAGAGACCTGAACAAAGAGAGGATATTCAGTCACTGACCAATCAAGTATCAGGTGAGTTTAGAGACCTTGAGAGTAGGCATGCTATCTACATTATCTATTGCTAAGTGCGTGCTGAGCTGGACGTGAATTCATGCATATCTCTGTATATTATATTTAGATTGCATGCTTTGTTTTCAGCACTGCAAACTGTGATGTAGTCATCGCAACTATATACTAGATATTCAGCATGAAAATTTTTTTCACTTTACCATTCGAATCTTATTTCATCATACGAATTCAACAAAATTTTCGGCCAAGTCAAATGTGGCAGTCGGTGTACTTATTACATACATCAAAATAGCAAATACACCAAATTGCTGTTTGCAAAAATATTTTCATAATGCTTGAGAGAGACACGACGATGACCGTGTTTTTTCACAAGTTCAGCAATTCTCGTGTGTAGAGCGATAATACATGTACATGTATTTTCTAAGGATGCCCCGATTATAAATTCACCAGACGATACCGATCCGATATACCAATTCTTATTGAAAAATAATCTGTTTCAGATCTTTTGTGTTGCATAGATAATTGTTCATTTTATTATAGAAAATATAAATATTAATGTATTTATTTGTATTTATTTATTGTTGTTGTCAACAAAAACAGCAACAACGTTAGCAGCACCTGTGAAAGAACAGCGTTTTTTAATTTATAGTAAGACTTGCAATAGTTTACTCACAAGAACTAGCTCATCAAATGATCTGTAGGACCATAATTATTTAGGTAAACTTCATAAGTTAATTTATAAATAAATGTAATAAAAGTGCAAAACAAACAAGCTATGTATCATCAGGATGAAGAGAGAGATAGATAACTTTATGCATCGCTTGCTCAAATTACTTTCGTAATCTTAGTAAATAGAAATATGACACTGCAGTCATGTTTCCCTTCTTTGTTATCTTGTTCGTGATTGGTTGCAATAAATCCCATTGCTGTAATTTGGAAATATCACACTTTGTGATCACGTCCTGACTAAGGCAAAAAGGTTCCTCAGCAGTGTTGATGTTGATCAAGCTATAGAAATGAAATAAATAGTGTGGCAGGCCTGGTATTTCTTAGCTAAGAGTAAGAAACTTGCAGCTGTTGATCTTTATTAGTGTTGCAGGCTAAAATACTGTTTTCTGCGAAATAGTTGATCTGTAAAAAGTATATAAAGTTTTAGATTTTTTAAGAAAAGATCGGCCGATTCAGATACTTGACACCCATATCGGCACCGATTCAGATATCGGGCAACTCTAGTATTTTCCCTTTTTAAACCAGTAGCAAAGTTGGGGTACAATCCCTTTAAATAGAAGGTCAGAGAACTTCTCTTAACCTGCTAACGAACATCTACTTCATAACGAAAACAGCATCGCTCGGGCTTTTTGACCAAATTAGTTTGAAAAAGTTTCAAACAAGCTCCCTAAAAGTTATAGCAAGCGCGAAGACGGAAACTAATAAGAGATAAATTTTAGTGGTAAAAAGTTGAAATTCGGTAAAATAGTTGAAAATACATTCTAAAACTTTGCTTTAAGTGTGTGTTTAGTACTTATTAAACTTATTAAACTGCCAAAATCAAATGAGCAGTGACGGCCACCGCAATGGTGAGTCATATACAGTTTGCATTATAGAATCTGGTTTGGCACTTTCCTAGAAAAGCTTGATTTTTGTAGAAGGTACAATGTTGATGTGTAACTATTCTCATTGTGTGTGCACATGGATAGGTTTTTAAAGAGGCCAACAGTTTTATCACTTTTACTACTTTTACCAGTTTACTTTTTCATTCACCATATATTGCCAATATTGATTGATGTTGTTACCAAAGAAAACTAGCATTGAATGTTCAACTTTGATCAGTGGCGTTAGCCGCTGTGAATGGCTATGGAAATGTATGCAAGCCATGTCTAACCGAGCTGTTATTTCATGGCCTGTGTTGACACCTTTGTCGATGCACCCTATGCAGGGGCGGATCTAGGAAAAAAAGTGTGGTGCAAAATTTGTGTAATATAATTATAAATGAAAAAATAAAACATGTTTTGTAGCATGAGCTACACAATGATGCTCTTATAAAACAGACATAGTAGGGCACACTTTTTAGAATTGTTGTTTTGTTGTTGAAAAGAATTATCCAAAGCTGGTTTTGTCCTTTCTTCTGAGACATTATGCTTTTAAAATTGCTTGTATTTCTTATTTCAAAAAAGTTGTGGCTCCATTGGAGATGTCTATTGGGACCACCCTCATTTGTTTATAAGCTAAACAAATTCAGGTCAAGGTTATTAAAACTTGATCGTTATAACGAGCCTACTAGGCCTTTTTTATTCATTTCCTCCCAAAGCAAGTTCTCAGTGAAATGAAATGTAATTCACTCAATTCTTGATGGATTTTAAATCTTTTTTAAATTTTTTTGCTGTATTTTGGGTGATGCATTTGCACCATATGCACCACAGTAAATCCGTCCCTGCTCTGCCTATTGTAAAATGTTAGTATGGGGTGTCTCTTAGTCTATAGCAGTTGGTTAATAGTAACAGATAATTTTAGTGGTAGTAACCACAAACGGGTTACAAGACTAGTTGATGATAACGCTGTAGCTCAAAGTGGATAAGCTGAGGCAAGAACCTACCCTACATGTCTTGTAACCTGTTATACATTGCCCTTCCTTTCAGGCTTTTATGCTAAAGTTGAAGCTTTACAAAGGGGTTTGGATGAAGTCAAGAGCAGGTTAGATACTTCAGATGCACAACAAGAGGGGATACTAACAGAAGTCAGAAATGAATTCAGAGGTAAACGCTATTTGCCTGTCTTTTATACACACTGTTGAAGTTACAGACAAGCTGTTGAAGTTCCGGACAGGTTGTTGAAGTTCCAGACAAGTTGTTGAAGTTCCAGTCAGGTTGTTGAAGTTTCAGACAGTTTGTTGAAGTTCCAGGCAGTTTGTTGAAGTTCCAGACAGGTTGTTGAAGTTCCAGACAGGTTGTTGAAGTTCCAGGCAGGTTGTTGAAGTTACAGACAAGTTGTTGAAGTTCCAGACAGGTTGTTGAAGTTCCAGACAGGGTGTTGAAGTTCCAGACAGATTGTTGAAGTTCCAGACAGGTTGTTGAAGTTCCAGGCAGTTTGTTGAAGTTCCAGACAGGTTGTTGAAGTTCCAGACAGGTTGTTGAAGTTCCAGGCAGGTTGTTGAAGTTACAGACAAGTTGTTGAAGTTCCAGACAGGTTGTTGAAGTTCCAGACAGGGTGTTGAAGTTCCAGACAGATTGTTGAAGTTCCAGACAGGTTGTTGAAGCTCCAGACAGGTTGTTGAAGTTCCAGATAGGTTGTTGAAGTTCCAGACAGGTTGTTGAAGTTCCAGACAGGTTGTTGAAGTTCTAGACAGGTTGTTGAAGTTCCAGTCAGGTTGTTGAAGTTCCAGTCAGGTTGTTGAAGTTCCAGACAGGTTGTTGAAGTTCCAGATAGGTTGTTGAAGTTCCAGGCAGTTTGTTGAAGTTCCAGACAGGTTGTTGAAGTTCTAGACAGGTTGTTGAAGTTCCAGACAGGTTGTTGAAGTTCCAGGCAGGTTGTTGAAGTTCCAGACAGGTTGTTGAAGTTCCAGACAGGTTGTTGAAGTTCCAGATAGGTTGTTGAAGTTCCAGGCAGTTTGTTGAAGTTCCAGACAGGTTGTTGAAGTTCTAGACAGGTTGTTGAAGTTTCAAACAGGCTGTTGAAGTTCCAGACAGGTTGTTGGAGTTCCAGACAGATTGTTGAAGTTCCAGACAGGTTGCTGAAGTTCCAGACAGGTTGTTGAAGTTCCAGACAGGTTGTGGAAGTTCCAGAGAAGCTGTTGAAGTTCCAAACAGGTTGTTGAAGTTCCAGGCAGATTGTTGAAGTTCCAGACAAGCTGTTGAAGTTCCAGACAGGTTGTTGAAGTTCCAGACAGGTTGCTGATGTTCCAGACAGGTTGTTGAAGTTCCAGGCAGTTTGTTGAAGTTCCAGATAGGTTGTTGAAGTTCTAGGCAAGCTGTTGAAGTTCCAGTCAGGTTGTTGAAGTTCCAGTCAGGTTGTTGAAGTTCCAGGCAGTTTGTTGAAGTTCCAGACAGGTTGTTGAAGTTCTAGACAGGTTGTTGAAGTTCCAGACAGGTTGTTGAAGTTCCAGACAGGTTGTTGAAGTTCCAGACAGGTTGTTGAAGTTCCAGATAGGTTGTTGAAGTTCCAGGCAGTTTGTTGAAGTTCCAGACAGGTTGTTGAAGTTCTAGACAGGTTGTTGAAGTTTCAAACAGGCTGTTGAAGTTCCAGACAGGTTGTTGGAGTTCCAGACGGATTGTTGAAGTTCCAGACAGGTTGCTGAAGTTCCAGAGAAGCTGTTGAAGTTCCAAACAGATTGTTGAAGTTCCAGACAAGCTGTTGAAGTTCCAGACAGGTTGTTGAAGTTCCAGACAGGTTGCTGATGTTCCAGACAGGTTGCTGATGTTCCAGACAGGTTGTTGAAGTTCCAGGCAGTTTGTTGAAGTTCCAGATAGGTTGTTGAAGTTCTAGGCAAGGTGTTGAAATTTCAAACAGGTTGTTGAAGTTCCAGACAGGTTGCTGAAGTTCCAGACAAGTTGTTGAAGTTCCAGATAGGTTGTTGAAGTTCCAGACAGGTCGTTGAAGTTCCAGACAGGTTGTTGAAGTTCCAGGCAGTTTGTTGAAGTTCCAGATAGGTTGTTGAAGTTCTAGGCAAGCTGTTGAAATTTCAAACAGGTTGTTGAAGTTCCAGACAGGTTGTTGAAGTTCCAGACAGGTTGTTGAAGTTCTAGACAGGTTGTTGAAGTTCCAGACAGGTTGTTGAAGTTCTAGACAGGTTGTTGAAGTTCCAGACAGGTTGTTGAAGTTCAAGACAAGCTGTTGAAATTTCAAGCAGGTTGTTGAAGTTCCAGACAGATTGTTGAAGTTCCAGACAGGTTGTTGAAGTTCCAGACAGGTTGTTGAAGTTCTAGACAGGTTGTTGAAGTTCCAGACAGGTTGTTGAAGTTCAAGACAAGCTGTTGAAATTTCAAGCAGGTTGTTGAAGTTCCAGACAGGTTGTTGAAGTTCTAGACAGGTTGTTGAAGTTCCAGACAGGTTGTTGAAGTTCAAGACAAGCTGTTGAAATTTCAAGCAGGTTGTTGAAGTTCCAGACAGGCTGCTGAAGTTCCAGACAAGTTGTTGAAGTTCCAGACAGGTTGTTGAAGTTCCAGACAGGTTGTTGAAGTTCCAGGCAGATTGTTTAAGTTCCAGACAGGTTGTTGAAGTTCCAGACAGATTGTTGAAGTTCCAGACAGGTTGTGGAAGTTCCAGACAAGTTGTTGAAGTTCCAGATAGGTTGTTGAAGTTCCAGACAGGTCGTTGAAGTTCCAGACAGGTTGTTGAAGTTCCAGACAGGTTGCTGAAGTTCCAGACAGATTGTTGAAGTTCCAGACAGATTGTTGAAGTTCCAGACAGGTTGTGGAAGTTCCAGACAAGTTGTTGAAGTTCCAGATAGGTTGTTGAAGTTCCAGGCAGGTTGTTGAAGTTCTAGACAAGCTGTTGAAGTTCCAGACAGATTGTTGAAGTTCCAGACAGGTTGTTGAAGTTCCAGACAGGTTGTTGAAGTTCCAGACAGGTTGTTGAAGTTCCAGACAGGTTGTTGAAGTTCCAGACAGGTTGTTGAAGTTACAGACAGGTTGTTGAAGTTCCAGACAGATTGTTGAAGTTTCAGACAGGTTGTTGAAGTTCCAGACAGGTTGTTGAAGTTCCAGACAGGGTGTTGAAGTTCCAGACAGATTGTTGAAGTTCCAGACAGGTTGTTGAAGTTCCAGACAGGTTGTTGAAGTTCCAGACAGGTTGTTGAAGTTCCAGGCAGGTTGTTGAAGTTCCAGAGAAGCTGTTGAAGTTCCAAACAGGTTGTTGAAGTTCCAGACAGGCTGTTAATGTTCCAGACAAGCTGTTAATGTTCCAGACAAGTTGTTGAAGTTCCAGGCAGGTTGTTGAAGTTCCAGACAGGTTGTTGAAGTTCCAGACAGGTTGTTGAAGTTCCAGACAGGTTGTTGAAGTTCCAGACAGGTTGTTGAAGTTCCAGACAGATTTTTGAAGTTCCAGACAGGTTGTTGAAGTTCCAGACAGGTTGCTGAAGTTCCAGACAGATTGTTGAAGTTCCAGACAGGTTGTGGAAGTTCCAGACAAGTTGTTGAAGTTCCAGATAGGTTGTTGAAGTTCCAGACAGGTTGTTGAAGTTCCAGACAGGTTGTTGAAGTTCCAGACAGGTTGTTGAAGTTCCAGACAGGTTGTTGAAGTTACAGACAGGTTGTTGAAGTTCCAGACAGATTGTTGAAGTTTCAGACAGGTTGTTGAAGTTCCAGACAGGTTGTTGAAGTTCCAGACAGGGTGTTGAAGTTCCAGACAGATTGTTGAAGTTCCAGACAGGTTGTTGAAGTTCCAGACAGGTTGTTGAAGTTCCAGACAGGTTGTTGAAGTTCCAGGCAGGTTGTTGAAGTTCCAGAGAAGCTGTTGAAGTTCCAAACAGGTTGTTGAAGTTCCAGACAGGCTGTTAATGTTCCAGACAAGCTGTTAATGTTCCAGACAAGTTGTTGAAGTTCCAGGCAGGTTGTTGAAGTTCCAGACAGGTTGTTGAAGTTCCAGACAGGTTGTTGAAGTTACAGACAGGTTGTTGAAGTTCCAGACAGGGTGTTGAAGTTCCAGACAGATTGTTGAAGTTCCAGACAGGTTGTTGAAGCTCCAGACAGGTTGTTGAAGTTCCAGATAGGTTGTTGAAGTTCCAGACAGGTTGTTGAAGTTCCAGACAGGTTGTTGAAGTTCTAGACAGGTTGTTGAAGTTCCAGTCAGGTTGTTGAAGTTCCAGTCAGGTTGTTGAAGTTCCAGGCAGGTTGTTGAAGTTCCAGAGAAGCTGTTGAAGTTCCAAACAGGTTGTTGAAGTTCCAGACAGGCTGTTAATGTTCCAGACAAGCTGTTAATGTTCCAGACAAGTTGTTGAAGTTCCAGGCAGGTTGTTGAAGTTCCAGACAGGTTGTTGAAGTTCCAGACAGGTTGTTGAAGTTACAGACAGGTTGTTGAAGTTCCAGACAGGGTGTTGAAGTTCCAGACAGATTGTTGAAGTTCCAGACAGGTTGTTGAAGCTCCAGACAGGTTGTTGAAGTTCCAGATAGGTTGTTGAAGTTCCAGACAGGTTGTTGAAGTTCCAGACAGGTTGTTGAAGTTCTAGACAGGTTGTTGAAGTTCCAGTCAGGTTGTTGAAGTTCCAGTCAGGTTGTTGAAGTTCCAGACAGGTTGTTGAAGTTCCAGATAGGTTGTTGAAGTTCCAGGCAGTTTGTTGAAGTTCCAGACAGGTTGTTGAAGTTCTAGACAGGTTGTTGAAGTTCCAGACAGGTTGTTGAAGTTCCAGGCAGGTTGTTGAAGTTCCATACAGGTTTTTGAAGTTCCAGACAGGTTGTTGAAGTTCCAGATAGGTTGTTGAAGTTCCAGGCAGTTTGTTGAAGTTCCAGACAGGTTGTTGAAGTTCTAGACAGGTTGTTGAAGTTTCAAACAGGCTGTTGAAGTTCCAGACAGGTTGTTGGAGTTCCAGACAGATTGTTGAAGTTCCAGACAGGTTGCTGAAGTTCCAGACAGGTTGTTGAAGTTCCAGACAGGTTGTGGAAGTTCCAGAGAAGCTGTTGAAGTTCCAAACAGGTTGTTGAAGTTCCAGGCAGATTGTTGAAGTTCCAGACAAGCTGTTGAAGTTCCAGACAGGTTGTTGAAGTTCCAGACAGGTTGCTGATGTTCCAGACAGGTTGTTGAAGTTCCAGGCAGTTTGTTGAAGTTCCAGATAGGTTGTTGAAGTTCTAGGCAAGCTGTTGAAGTTCCAGTCAGGTTGTTGAAGTTCCAGTCAGGTTGTTGAAGTTCCAGGCAGTTTGTTGAAGTTCCAGACAGGTTGTTGAAGTTCTAGACAGGTTGTTGAAGTTCCAGACAGGTTGTTAAAGTTCCAGACAGGTTGTTGAAGTTCCAGACAGGTTGTTGAAGTTCCAGATAGGTTGTTGAAGTTCCAGGCAGTTTGTTGAAGTTCCAGACAGGTTGTTGAAGTTCTAGACAGGTTGTTGAAGTTTCAAACAGGCTGTTGAAGTTCCAGACAGGTTGTTGGAGTTCCAGACGGATTGTTGAAGTTCCAGACAGGTTGCTGAAGTTCCAGAGAAGCTGTTGAAGTTCCAAACAGATTGTTGAAGTTCCAGACAAGCTGTTGAAGTTCCAGACAGGTTGTTGAAGTTCCAGACAGGTTGCTGATGTTCCAGACAGGTTGTTGAAGTTCCAGGCAGTTTGTTGAAGTTCCAGATAGGTTGTTGAAGTTCTAGGCAAGGTGTTGAAATTTCAAACAGGTTGTTGAAGTTCCAGACAGGTTGCTGAAGTTCCAGACAAGTTGTTGAAGTTCCAGATAGGTTGTTGAAGTTCCAGACAGGTCGTTGAAGTTCCAGACAGGTTGTTGAAGTTCCAGGCAGTTTGTTGAAGTTCCAGATAGGTTGTTGAAGTTCTAGGCAAGCTGTTGAAATTTCAAACAGGTTGTTGAAGTTCCAGACAGGTTGTTGAAGTTCCAGACAGGTTGTTGAAGTTCCAGATAGGTTGTTGAAGTTCCAGGCAGTTTGTTGAAGTTCCAGACAGGTTGTTGAAGTTCTAGACAGGTTGTTGAAGTTCCAGACAGGTTGTTGAAGTTCCAGGCAGGTTGTTGAAGTTCCAGACAGGTTGTTGAAGTTCCAGACAGGTTGTTGAAGTTCCAGATAGGTTGTTGAAGTTCCAGGCAGTTTGTTGAAGTTCCAGACAGGTTGTTGAAGTTCTAGACAGGTTGTTGAAGTTTCAAACAGGCTGTTGAAGTTCCAGACAGGTTGTTGGAGTTCCAGACAGATTGTTGAAGTTCCAGACAGGTTGCTGAAGTTCCAGACAGGTTGTTGAAGTTCCAGACAGGTTGTGGAAGTTCCAGAGAAGCTGTTGAAGTTCCAAACAGGTTGTTGAAGTTCCAGGCAGATTGTTGAAGTTCCAGACAAGCTGTTGAAGTTCCAGACAGGTTGTTGAAGTTCCAGACAGGTTGCTGATGTTCCAGACAGGTTGTTGAAGTTCCAGGCAGTTTGTTGAAGTTCCAGATAGGTTGTTGAAGTTCTAGGCAAGCTGTTGAAGTTCCAGTCTGGTTGTTGAAGTTCCAGTCAGGTTGTTGAAGTTCCAGGCAGTTTGTTGAAGTTCCAGACAGGTTGTTGAAGTTCTAGACAGGTTGTTGAAGTTCCAGACAGGTTGTTGAAGTTCCAGACAGGTTGTTGAAGTTCCAGACAGGTTGTTGAAGTTCCAGATAGGTTGTTGAAGTTCCAGGCAGTTTGTTGAAGTTCCAGACAGGTTGTTGAAGTTCTAGACAGGTTGTTGAAGTTTCAAACAGGCTGTTGAAGTTCCAGACAGGTTGTTGGAGTTCCAGACGGATTGTTGAAGTTCCAGACAGGTTGCTGAAGTTCCAGAGAAGCTGTTGAAGTTCCAAACAGATTGTTGAAGTTCCAGACAAGCTGTTGAAGTTCCAGACAGGTTGTTGAAGTTCCAGACAGGTTGCTGATGTTCCAGACAGGTTGTTGAAGTTCCAGGCAGTTTGTTGAAGTTCCAGATAGGTTGTTGAAGTTCTAGGCAAGGTGTTGAAATTTCAAACAGGTTGTTGAAGTTCCAGACAGGTTGCTGAAGTTCCAGACAAGTTGTTGAAGTTCCAGATAGGTTGTTGAAGTTCCAGACAGGTCGTTGAAGTTCCAGACAGGTTGTTGAAGTTCCAGGCAGTTTGTTGAAGTTCCAGATAGGTTGTTGAAGTTCTAGGCAAGCTGTTGAAATTTCAAACAGGTTGTTGAAGTTCCAGACAGGTTGTTGAAGTTCCAGACAGGTTGTTGAAGTTCTAGACAGGTTGTTGAAGTTCCAGACAGGTTGTTGAAGTTCTAGACAGGTTGTTGAAGTTCCAGACAGGTTGTTGAAGTTCAAGACAAGCTGTTGAAATTTCAAGCAGGTTGTTGAAGTTCCAGACAGATTGTTGAAGTTCCAGACAGGTTGTTGAAGTTCCAGACAGGTTGTTGAAGTTCTAGACAGGTTGTTGAAGTTCCAGACAGGTTGTTGAAGTTCAAGACAAGCTGTTGAAATTTCAAGCAGGTTGTTGAAGTTCCAGACAGGTTGTTGAAGTTCTAGACAGGTTGTTGAAGTTCCAGACAGGTTGTTGAAGTTCAAGACAAGCTGTTGAAATTTCAAGCAGGTTGTTGAAGTTCCAGACAGGCTGCTGAAGTTCCAGACAAGTTGTTGAAGTTCCAGACAGGTTGTTGAAGTTCCAGACAGGTTGTTGAAGTTCCAGGCAGATTGTTTAAGTTCCAGACAGGTTGTTGAAGTTCCAGACAGATTGTTGAAGTTCCAGACAAGTTGTTGAAGTTCCAGACAGGTTGCTGAAGTTCCAGACAGATTGTTGAAGTTCCAGACAGGTTGTGGAAGTTCCAGACAAGTTGTTGAAGTTCCAGATAGGTTGTTGAAGTTCCAGACAGGTCGTTGAAGTTCCAGACAGGTTGTTGAAGTTCCAGACAGGTTGCTGAAGTTCCAGACAGATTGTTGAAGTTCCAGACAGATTGTTGAAGTTCCAGACAGGTTGTGGAAGTTCCAGACAAGTTGTTGAAGTTCCAGATAGGTTGTTGAAGTTCCAGGCAGGTTGTTGAAGTTCTAGACAAGCTGTTGAAGTTCCAGACAGATTGTTGAAGTTCCAGACAGGTTGTTGAAGTTCCAGACAGGTTGTTGAAGTTCCAGACAGGTTGTTGAAGTTCCAGACAGGTTGTTGAAGTTCCAGACAGGTTGTTGAAGTTACAGACAGGTTGTTGAAGTTCCAGACAGATTGTTGAAGTTTCAGACAGGTTGTTGAAGTTCCAGACAGGTTGTTGAAGTTCCAGACAGGGTGTTGAAGTTCCAGACAGATTGTTGAAGTTCCAGACAGGTTGTTGAAGTTCCAGACAGGTTGTTGAAGTTCCAGACAGGTTGTTGAAGTTCCAGGCAGGTTGTTGAAGTTCCAGAGAAGCTGTTGAAGTTCCAAACAGGTTGTTGAAGTTCCAGACAGGCTGTTAATGTTCCAGACAAGCTGTTAATGTTCCAGACAAGTTGTTGAAGTTCCAGGCAGGTTGTTGAAGTTCCAGACAGGTTGTTGAAGTTCCAGACAGGTTGTTGAAGTTCCAGACAGGTTGTTGAAGTTCCAGACAGGTTGTTGAAGTTCCAGACAGATTTTTGAAGTTCCAGACAGGTTGTTGAAGTTCCAGACAGGTTGCTGAAGTTCCAGACAGATTGTTGATGTTCCAGACAGGTTGTGGAAGTTCCAGACAAGTTGTTGAAGTTCCAGATAGGTTGTTGAAGTTCCAGACAGGTTGTTGAAGTTCCAGACAGGTTGTTGAAGTTCCAGACAGGTTGTTGAAGTTCCAGACAGGTTGTTGAAGTTACAGACAGGTTGTTGAAGTTCCAGACAGATTGTTGAAGTTTCAGACAGGTTGTTGAAGTTCCAGACAGGTTGTTGAAGTTCCAGACAGGGTGTTGAAGTTCCAGACAGATTGTTGAAGTTCCAGACAGGTTGTTGAAGTTCCAGACAGGTTGTTGAAGTTCCAGACAGGTTGTTGAAGTTCCAGGCAGGTTGTTGAAGTTCCAGAGAAGCTGTTGAAGTTCCAAACAGGTTGTTGAAGTTCCAGACAGGCTGTTAATGTTCCAGACAAGCTGTTAATGTTCCAGACAAGTTGTTGAAGTTCCAGGCAGGTTGTTGAAGTTCCAGACAGGTTGTTGAAGTTCCAGACAGGTTGTTGAAGTTCCAGACAGGTTGTTGAAGTTCCAGACAGGTTGTTGAAGTTCCAGACAGATTTTTGAAGTTCCAGACAGGTTGTTGAAGTTCCAGACAGATTGTTGAAGTTCCAGACAGGTTGTTGAAGTTCCAGACAGGTTGTTGAAGTTCCAGACAGGTTGTTGAAGTTCCAGACAGGTTGTTGAAGTTCCAGACAGGTTGTTGAAGTTCCAGACAGGTTGTTGAAGTTCCAGGCAGGTTGTTGAAGTTCCAGAGAAGCTGTTGAAGTTCCAAACAGGTTGTTGAAGTTCCAGACAGGCTGTTAATGTTCCAGACAAGCTGTTAATGTTCCAGACAAGTTGTTGAAGTTCCAGGCTGGTTGTTGAAGTTCCAGACAAACCTTATATACTGGACTTGTGTTTCTTGTTTACAAACTGATTTAAACATGCAGTGGTATGTAGGAGTGCGAATGTTTTCACACCCTTTAGTTACATATTCTAAACTTGCTCTATTGTTGTAGGTGATTTCAGCAATGCAGTGGTTCAGACTGAAGGTGAGGCTTCTAAAAAAAATTCCAGAACTAAATGGCAGCATTTTTTGTCCATTTATAAGTACATAATTGCATAGCTGCGAAGAATATCACACTTGTTCTGTGTTTGCCCTAACCACTTTAACTTAGTTTGCTGTATACAATAAAGCAAACTTCTAAATATATTTAAGAGATATTGAGCAAATGTTATAAATTTTGTACTCATAGCTGTTTGATGATTCCACGTAGATTGACTGTTATAATGGTTTAGTGAGTTGTGACTTTTGCTGGCTCGTGCAGTGTTGATAATACCCTAATTGTTTTTGCTTTGCGCGTGTTGTTATGTAAACATGTTTGTTTTGCTTAATATCCATTGATAAATGCCGGAGTATCATTATATTTTTATCATTTGCTAACCACTTCGCTAATTATTAACGTATAGCGTACAATTCTTTACCTTTTTTCAACACGGCACCGAAGAGAATCCACATCATGCGAATGTCTGTAGAAACACTTAATTTGCACGATAACACAACGTGTGCACGACTCCAAATCCGTGTAATACATGCCATGGAAACATAGTGAATGTGTCTTGAATCAAGTATTTGTGTCAGACTCGATGGAATTCACATTTAATAAAGCCTCTTTCTTTGTTTGAATTTTCCTTTGTTAGAATAAGGCTCTAGTGACCTATACCTTGAAAAGAAGTTTTGAAATGCTATTAAAAATGATTTTAAGAAGGTATTTTTATTACTCCTCAGTGCTGGTTTATTTTAAGTTTCTCTTTGCTCAAATGTAGTATTTGTTAGTTACCATAGCATTTCATCAATCGTCTCGACATCTCACTCTATGAGTTGTTGAATCCCAAAGTAATAACTGGACCAAAGGTCACTGAGCTAGGTCAAGGTCAAAAGGATGAATTGCATAACATTAGTTTTATTAAATAAAGAAACATCTTGCTAGTTACGACTTAACCCCTTTATGACTACCACTCGACTAGAAACTTGACCGGGATTTTAGGAACAATGTTTTTGACTGACCACCAGCAATGATCCTTATGCCAGCGTTATATCAGAACAACAGAATAATAATTGGGTCGATACAATTTTTGCTAAGGATCTATGTTGGTGCCAGTTCGTGGTTACATTTCAACAGTCATTTAACAATCAAATACATGCATAGATTATAAGCCTAACTTGGCCTTCATAGTGCATAGACCTACTGGGAAAATGATTTATAAGGGTTTTTCTTTTTCACAGAGATCAAAAGGGAATGGCAAGAGAGAAGGCAAGAAGAGGGTTTCATTAGGGCAAAGCTGTCATCTTTGCAAGAACAAATCATTGGTATGAGTCGGTCATTTCTTTAGTTTCGTTAAGCTTTGTGATGAGTAACTCTATGATTGGCTACTTCTATGTCTGCCAGCCTATTGAGCATGTCAAAATACTTCCCATTAAAAGCTATTGGTTTTGGTTTTCCAGGTCATGTCTACATGTAGTTACTAGCAACCATATAACTCTATTTTCAGCTAGCAGGAAACAACAACTTCTACAGTTTATTTTCTTTTTCTTTTTGGCAAATTCATATATCACTATTCAAAATCAGTGGCTGAAAGCCAATTATTTTAAAATTCTACATACTGGTTATAAATGAAGACTATAAAATATAAAACTCTAAGGTGTACGGGGAGGAAACACGCTGGTTGAATGATTGCTCATATCTTTTTCTCAGCTGCTCCATTCTAACGGAAGTTAGATCTCACTTGACGTATGTATGTTTTAGACTTATGTCGCCTGCTTGATATGGATCCGCAAGCACTTTTGAGTCGGACTGCTGGCTCACGATAGTAGGAACACTGGCTAAGCTGTCTCAGGCTATGTTAGAATTTCAGACCCAAGGAAACATGAAAGTTGTCTTATTTAAAATATGGCAACCGATGGTGCTGATAGTTCATTCGTCATTTATTGATTTAATTGAGTCGTGTTTAGGTAACTGGAAACCGTGAACTGACTTGTCAAAGCTTGTGTATATAATTGTGAAGAATTTTTATGTCCTATATCTCATCGAGGAGACTGCCTCTAAGTAGTTTGGTGAATAACTGCTTGATTAAAATGTCAGGTGACTATATCACTTGTATATCAGTTGTCCCTTCCAATGGTTGTACAGCAGAGAAGACATGAAGGTGAACACTGGGAGTTATCAGACTTTAGTCTGATAACTCCCAGTGTTGTCAGACTAGCCTAAAAACTCCTGTTCACATTCTGGCTGCGACATTTAGTAAACATTATTAACTTTATGGAAGAATACATCTTTATTTCACTTTTTATGGTTTATATTCAAGTCGAAAATTTTAGCCCGCACTAAAATGCAATTTGGTACATCGATTAGTAAAGCTAGACTTATTTTTATGAATTTTCATATTTGAAATAGGGCATTTGTTATCTTGTTTATTATGCAAGTGTTTGCTTAATGATAACTGCTGTTTTGTAATCGATAGGATATCATTACACTAATACGCAATATTTGTTAATAAAATATGGGCTCGTCTTTCAAAATTCAGTCTCACCGATCATCAGTACATCTTAAATGCACCATTTTAGGGTAGATTACATGTTTCTGTTTCTAAATTCTGTTTCTGATTATAAAATGTAAGTGACTATATCACTTGTATATCCGCTGTCACTTCCTCTGGTTGCTCAGCAGAGAGGACATGCAGGTGAACGCTAGGAGCTATCAGACTTTTGGAGTTATCAGACTTTAGTCCTGATGTGACATTTAGCAAACATTGTTAATTTATGGAAGGATATACTTTTATTGGAAGGTTTTTTAGCAAACATTGATACAAGATATATTTCTATTGCAGGTTTTATGTTTTATACCCAGGTTGATATTGTAGCCCGCAATAAAATGTAATTTAGTACACCGGTTAGTAAAGCTAGACTTATTTTTATGAATTATCACGTTTGAAATAGCACAATTATTATCTTGTTCATTATGTAAGTGTTTGCTTAATGATAACTGCTGTTTCGTAATCGATAGGATATCATTATACAAATACGCAATATTTGTCAATAAAATATGGACTCGTCTTTCAAAATTCAGTCTCACCGATCTTCAGTTCATCTTAAAGGGACCATTTTAGGGTAGATTACATGTTCCTGTTTCATAAAAAGATACATGATATCGTCACATGACCAGACGAATCTAGCAGTTGTTTTCAATGAAACACGAGTCACTCCAAGCTTCTGATGATCATAAAATGAGTCAAACTGGAATGAATCAATATATGATGCCAACCCGACACTTGTTAACAGGTGTTTGATTGAGAATATATATGATACAGGCAATCCTTTATTTGTTCGTATTAATGTACGCTGGGCCATGTCTGGACATTATAAAAATTCGGACAATAAAAATTTAGTAGAGTGGGCCTTGGGTTACGATGATCATGTTATACCATTTCTTTGCCTTGAGATATAAAGCATGATGTTTTTTCGCCTTCCCCATACAGATCAACAAAAATTTCTCTCGAAATCCAAATTGGGTAGTCAGCTGAATACGTCGGAATAATGAAGGTGCCGATATGTTATTTGCCAAAATCCTTCCCACAACGCAGTACTGTATTGTTCTATTAGGAGACTCCGGAACCATCCGGAGCACTTTTCTTCTGTCAAATTTTCGAAATCGGTATAGTGTACATGGTGGAAGTCATTACGTGGAACTAAAATTCACAGGCCCATATTCCTTGATGCGGCTCGGCAGCTGAGTCGCCCCAACTCTGTAGTGATCTCCGGCAGCTAATTAGTAAGAATTTTAGTTTAAGCTCATTCACTTGGAATTTCCAACAACCTAATTTCCAATTACTCTAGGGCAACGTTGCGCTAGAGTTAGTAATCGCTAATAGAGAGTAATCGCTAATAGAAATTAGAGCGCTAATCTAGTATTGGTTTTGCCTGCCACCAATGCAGTGAGCGAGAGATACTTTTCAAACAATCCAAACATCGATGAGGAACACTATGGGGCAGACTGTCTAAAGAATCTTCTAATATTACACATATATAAAAATGTTGAAATAGATACAGAATCAGTTGTGAAAGGTTTCTGCCATGGACACATTGACAGAAGAAGAGCTTTTTAAAAGACAAGTGTCAAGCTATAACAATCACTATTCTATGTACACATGTACATGTATATTTGTGTTTGCAGGCCAAGTTTGCTGCTCATTGTATTCCTAGGTGGCCATAATTTAAACATCGTAAGTTTTAAACAGGCCAAGTAATCTATTTGTTGTCTTTTCCTGGTGCATGTAATATACATGTATTATTTAAACTTATTTTTTAACTGAAACAGGTGCTCTTAAGTTTAGTTTTTAAAAGACAAGTGTCAAGCTATAACAATCAATCTTCTATGTACACATGTACATGTATGTATATTTATGAATATAAATGTAAATATACATATATATGGTTACAACTCAAAACCATCTAACCCTGTAGCTAGCTCTCTTTGCAAGACTCGAAATGTCTCACCTTGACAGGACCTGAATATCCACCTTAAATAGTACAAGATACAATTTAAAATGCTCTAATTTTGCTCTTAATTCTCAAAACTTTCTCGGGGGAGGGCCCCCGAACCCCCTTCTCTGGGAGGGCGTTTCAGTTCCACTCCCAGACCCTACCCACACGGCAACTACTAATTGACAGTCTCCTGACCACTTTTTCTTTGGACAATACAGCCCTGCCAAAACGCATGAAAGAAATTCAATGCTCACTCTTTTTCAGTTCATCATTATTATTAGTTATAGTGAAAAGGAAACCGAAAACAAATAAAATTTTAGCCGATTTCAAAATATAAGTTTGTAAAATGCTTACTAAAACTTTGCGTTAAGAATGTGTTTAGTAAGCTAAATTCATCAAAGTTAAATTTATCATTTATGTTATACGTCTGTCTTATGTGCATGTCACACACATGTTCCTAGGCTACAATATGCATATACATGTACAGTATACATGAGAGAGTAACATATGGTTATACCTGCAATAGGGTAGAGTGTAATATCAATAGCAGTAACAATAAAAGGCAAAACATACAGTATAACACTCACCCCAATCCTAAAGTGCCGCAAGAGCCACCTATCGATCACTGTTGTCATTCTTCGGACAGACATGGCCACATCGAATAATCGTCTGAACACTAGACAATTGGAAGCCCGGATAAGTGAAGTTTGAATAAGCGAGGGTCAGCTGTTTGCATGCATAGTTGAAGTTTGAGTTATGACCACACCAGACTAGACTCTCAACTCTCAGGCTATAGAACAAACCAACTCATTAAGAACACTAGGAAACATCAGGGCCCTTGGTGAGTGTCTAGCAAGTAGCCACTGCAAAGTTATGTTTTCGAAGTCTTGAGTTTAGTAAGCTTGCAGGTGATGCCTTGGCCTAAAATCTCAAATTAAGTTGGCATGTCATGTGCTTTTTCATATAAGCTACAGTCTTATATTGCGGTTCCTCAGTGACATCACCACTTATAGAAGACCTTGCTGGCAAGAGGAGATGAGAGTTGGAATGGCTCAAGCTTGCAGGACGGTAGAGGTGTAGGTGTTAAATAATGCACTATGACTACCTCTTTGCGCTTGCAGCAGTATTTGGTGCTCTGGTATTGGGACTTCTTGAAAATAATATCAGGGTATTAATCATAATAGCATAATATCAGTCACAACATTCATCAATAGATGTATAAATATATATTACCATTCATAGATGTATCAGCTACCCTAAATTATGGATTTGACAGCCCTCTTCCTTTCCTTGAAAACAAGCTAGAAAAATTAAGATACATTCAACATGTCACTTCCTGTTACAGAAACGGTACCTTCTACATATAGAAGAGGAGAAATGGAAGACACTCCGTCATTTAAGGCTACAGGAGGAAAATAACAGGTTATCCACGAAAACAGAAGTTACTTCCATGTGATTCAAGAAAGTCAAAGTTGACATTTTATTTAGAAACTTATTTCAAATTTGAAGAAATTGTTTTTTTTCGTAAAATATGCCATGATAATGTTTCAGGAAAAAGTTATCTTAAAATGAACATACGACTTGCAAGGGAACTAACTGAAACTAAAGTTAGCCTCCAAATGTGTAACAAAAAATGGTGCTAAGCAACAGGGTGAAAAAAACTTCACAAAATATTATTATACGTATAATATGTATTATGGATAAATTGAAATTAAGTTATACAAAGTATCTTATAATCTCACCTTTCTTAGCTGAGACATAACAGATACAGATATCTGAATAGGAGTAAAGAGATAAACCAAGATAACCCTCTTTACAAAGTTTATTGTCAGTTTATAAAGTCTGGATGGCTTGATATTATACTATTATTATATATAATAATTATTATATATAATATTATTATATTGTATTATAATATTATAATAGTTGAATTTAAGTAGTTCCTAATTCACAACTTTCCTACCCTAGGACACTTATATTTCGCTAGTATTTAGTTTCGTGAGTAGCTCACAGAGTAAAATTTCGAAGCAACTTAATTTCGCAGCTCTGATGAGTGCGAAAATATAGTGATGTGAAAATAAATGCAGTGGAACAAACATAATTAGATTCCTCAGGTTCAGTTCACCGATAAAAAAATTCAATTTGCGACTAGTTTGTAATTGTGAACCGCAGGTAGAATGGTGTGGGCAAGGTCGATAGTGCAATTTGATCGCTTGCTGCCATTTGTTTCTTAGACTATCAACAGGCCCGTTTTCACTGGGGCAGCTGGCCGACTGAGCTGCCCCAACTTTTTGGGAATTTTTTACGGTAAGTACAGTCCAACTCGGATAACTAGCCCTTGGATAAAATGTAACATTTCATCTCAAACACAAGGTCAACTCGAACAGATTTGTTTGGTCCGTTCCCACGCAATGATAAATTGCTTCTGATAACTTGACCTCAACATCATTAACTCGAACAGTTATTTGCCCAACGGCCATGGACGCGGTTTTTATCGCTGTAGAATATCACTTCATTCCAAGCCATAGAGACGTACATCAACTTCTAGTAGTTCTTAGGCATCATTATTATCATCATCAGAGGCAAAATATTTTTGTTAACGACTTTTATTAAGGTTTGCAGAAGATTAAGTTTTATCAAACACCCGCTTGGCCAGTCCCATCGAAAGCGTAAAAGCCTCCGAATGAACTTAAAATAAAATCCGCAAAATTGATCTTTGTTAAAACGCTAAAAAAACGATGTCTTTTTTTCTGAGCGTTTTAACTGCGGTCATGTTTTATCTATTTTAATTTAAAAACGTCTCAACAGTCACATCACTTAAAACAAAACAAATCTCAAAAAATTACAAGTTATTGAAGAGGTGTCAGTAGTGAATTCAAACCTTTCCAGAGCCATGCTGCTTGTGTGGTACTGCGAGTGTCAGCAATGATATACAGCCCCCAAGGATAGCCGACGGCGCTCATATGGGCGGGGTTTAATGATGAAGCTCTGTTAGGATTAACCCGAATACGACACCCGAACAAACAAATATGCTGAATAAAGCACCTTGTAAATTTACGAATATTATGAACTATAGTGGTTATTTTACTTATCTGTTGAATTCATTTTGTTGTCAAATAAATATAGTATCCCAATATTGTCACTGTTATGATCAGTCAGTTGCCATTCACAAGCATTCGTGACTATTAATAGTCACGATCGTAAAATAGCTCAAATTCGGTTTCGCATTTAGATTTTGAGTATGAAAACTACACTGCACAGCTTTGCCTGCTGTCCAATCTTATTGGCAAGGTAAAACAATGTGAAACCGATAAAAGACTTTGTCATTTTATATTAGGGGTGGCAAAATATTAATCAAAAACTAGAAAAAAATGCCGTTGTTCGAGTAATTATATTTAGCTTTAGGCATATACTACGACCTTTACCAATTTTAAAATTACTAAAAGTAGGTAATTTGAAATGTTTTATTTTGAATAAATACATTATTTTGGTTAGGTATTACCCCTACATTGCAGAAATTCAGTGTTTGCTATTGTGACCCGCGGGGTCTACTGGCTGAAAAAGCTAATGAAACGATAACAGCGATTCGTGTTTTCTAAAACATAACAAGGCAACGCGACCGCCCCGCGAGAGTTGTATTTGCTCCGAAACCCAGGCTAGCACAATCCTAATAGAGCTCCATCATTAAACCCCGCCCATATGATAGCCGTCGGCTATCCTTGGGGGGCTGTATATCATTGGTGTCAGTGTGTCTTATTTTCTTTCAACGCACGGTGCTCACTGCATTGATCGATGTCCCAGCAAACAGTAACGCTACTAATGCGTGTGCATTGACATCAAATTCCTATCATTATAAATCATTCTTAATGAGAAAATAATCATGATTAATTGCAAAATAAAAACGTAATAAATTTTGACAGTCAAATTATTTTGTTGGTTTATATTTTAACGATGCTATATAGTGGTCGTTAAAAACGTTAAAATAAATGTCGTTATAAAATTCCATTCTACAGTATCAATGAACAAAGCTATTTAGTTTCGCTTTTTCACTCGTTTGTTATGATAGTTTAGTTTCGCACATGAAACTTTCGCGAGAGGATGACACCGCGAAAACGTGAAAGTTAGATGCCACGAATACATAAGTGTACTAGGGTAATAAGATGCCTTGAAACAGCCGACCACTCATTTACAATCAGGTCTAACTAAAATGGACAGACTACTAGTAATGTCACAAGAGTTGTCTTGCTCTGTACATAATGATGGCCACTAGGTCCAGGTCTTAGCTTATACTTTTTCTGAATTGTCTCCCCTGTTGAGCTGCTATTTTACTCTTTTGCGGCAAATACCAGCATCCACCTCCGCAGTACTCAAAGACTGGATGTTCTGTTAATAAGCAAAGAGAAGATTATTCCATATGATGCGACTACATTTAATGTAAGCCATTACACAAAAACGAATTCAACTTCTTTGGGACAGAATTCCCCGACTTGCAAGGTATGCGAGTTTCTTATATTGCCATCAACCCAAATCAGTGACATTATAGAAAAAAATAATATAAACTTTGTTGTTTTACTCTTGCATGCAACATACTAAATAATACAAAAAATATATTGGGGATACGAAATTATTATGCATACATGTAGTTACCAGAGAGTCGGAAAAAAACTCCAGTCCAACTTACTTTCATTTGTTTTTCTGTTGTTCCTCAAGGAGCTGGGCTAAGGTGGATTTGTCTCCCCATGTTCCCTGCAAAACATAAATGAGTCTCGGTTTCAAAATGTATTATTTTGCAAGGAGCTAAATATAAATAGAAACCATATGCAATGGATAAAGGCCTTATACACAGGGTGTCGACAAAGATTGTACAATTCAAATGTTACATCCTGCAAAAACACATCTGTCAAAAAATGACAACTTGACACATGTAGACACACATTGTCAGGTGCTCAGCATAGTGGCTAATGTTACCACATAGATGGTGAGCTGATGCAGTCATTACTAATACAGTAAGAACTACCTGCATTACAGAGTATCATAACTATATAGACCCAGAAAGCTATTAGCAATAGATTACTTACAGGTGGAGGAGTGCGTGCATCAAGTCTCGATATATTATGTTTACTAGAGGAGGTTGGCCAGCCAATTGAATAACCTGCAGGACACCATGGGTGGTTATCTTTACCTGGTAGGTAATTGCTAAGTGATTTGAAATCCATAATGTAATACGTTCAGATTCAAGGTAACTGCTAAACATGTCAGATAATGAGTTCTGGCCTAAGGTATTGCCTGTTAAGAGTAATGCAGAGAAAACCACCGCCGCAGACGAAGCTAAAAAGGGTGCGTTCGCTTTTACATTGGGCGCACTGCACTGGTAATTGTATGCAGTTGATCATATTGATCATATCAGTATTGATCATATCAAGTTACGTTTTCATTCATTCGTTGCCCAATTTAATGTATAGACCAGGCGTAACAAAATACCTCAAATCTAAACAAAAACTTCATTATGCCTAGGTCTGACAAATCGTGAAAAGATAAAGAAGATATACGAAGCTGAAATGACCTACTGAATTACAATATGAATACAAACCGGTTGGTAACCATTTTTTAGTTCATTCAATTAATACTCTCATGTCCGTGCAGAGGCATTTTTATTCATAGTGACAAGCCGTAGTGAGAGCGAGAGATTAACAGAATAACAGCAGGTAACTGTAAATTCTCAATTATGTTAGCATCTGTTGATATTGTACTCACACTGAATAATAGAGTAGATGAGACTCATAGTCTATCCAATAGTAAGGTTAAGTTAAGGTCTGGAGGTTTTGGTCTTATTCCTCAGTCATGAACAGACCAGCAAGTACTGCAATAGTCAGCAATGGGGCAGCTGCCTTCAAAGCTGCTCCCGGTCTATTACCACCTGTTACTATTGATTATGCTGACTACCGAGTTCATTTACTTAGTCCGGACAATGGCCCTGCTAATCTAACGTAGCTCAGTTTTGTGTCCGTGAAACAGATACCGGGCCATGTCCGAGTAATCTCCAGGTAATCCGGAACAATAAATAAAACTTGCGACTAAAAGCATTTTTAGTACCAATATCCAACACACGATTGCCATCCATACAATTCAGGCTCCTTATAAACACAGTCACTTCCAGAGACACGGAAAATACTAATTCGAGGCCATACCAATCACTATGGCGCCTTACAGTGCCTCGCGTTGCGCGTTCACAACTCGAGTTGTACAACTCGAGTTGTCGTGTTGTACAACTCGAGTTGCTGTTGATAGAACTCGACCTGGATTTTTGATGAACTCGAGTTGTGCAACTCGAGTTGCACAACTCGAGTTGTACAACACGACAACTCGAGTTGTACAACTCGAGTTGCACAACTCGAGTTGTGAACACGCAACGCGACTTTTCCAAAGTAAGGTGCAATATATTGGTATTACGGTAGCATAACCGTAGATCTGGTTATATTAACAATGATACATCAATAGGCACCCGTTAGCTAATAGAAATTAAACTATGTATGTATGTACTGTAAAACTAGAGCTAATGGCGAATTATAGTGTGCCGAGTTTGCAACCCGAGTTGTACAACTCGAGTTGCACAACTCGAGTTCATCAAAAATCCAGGCCGAGTTCTATCAACAGCAACTCGAGTTCAACAACTCGGCTTGAGAACATCTCATCATTTCATTTTCTCTAGCTATATTTTCTATATATGGAATTTATTTTGGTAAATCATTAAACGCCGTTGAAATAATTTTTATGTTCATTTTCGGTGTTCATTCAGTTTCTTGTCAGGTTCTAGAGAGATAAGTCTTTTTTCATTTGAAAAAGAAGTGGCCTACCTCCCACATAAATTGTTTTTTAGTATGCTTTTTACATTCTACAATTGTTTTTTGCCTCGTTATATTTATTGAAATAAATATGCGCAAATATCGCCAATATAATTATATAATTTAAATGTGTACATATATTTAAATTATTAGTGTTAAGTTTCTGTAAATGTTCTGTAAATGAGACACCCCAATTACTCACTTTGCTTTTTCTACAAACCCGTGTTAGTTTTGCGTATAACACAACTCGAGTTAATCATAAACCCAGGCCGAGTTGTACAATTTGGCAACTCGAGTTGTACAACACGACAACTCGAGTTGTACAACTCGAGTTGTACAACACGACAACTCGAGTTGTACAACTCGAGTTGTACAACTCGAGTTGTGAATGCGCAACGCGAGGCACTGTAAGACGCCATAGATCACAGCTCGTGTTCCGGTTAAACAACAATGCTATCATTAATCTATATCTACTATATAAACGGCAATATTTGTGTGTGTGCGTGCGTGTGTGCGTGCGTGCGTGTGTGTGTATTTGTCCACCTTATAGAGCGGTTTTTCCTTTTTTCGGTTCGGTCGTACGGCGAAATTTATAAACAATCTATTTTGACATAGATGCCATATAGACCACCTATTGTTAAATCGAAACAATCATGTTTTGCCGAAATAGAGTGTTTATAAATTTCACCGCGGTCGTACGAAGCCAACAGAAGGTCACGTGAACGTTTCTCTTTTACTGTCACCGAGACAATTGTTTTCGCGTCAAAAATTACCTATTAAATTTCTACATCAAAAAGGTAAGCAATTATCATTCAATGTTGTATTGCCTATGAATTGTCACATCTCCACTACTTAAAAACGTTGCATTTACCACTGCTGGTGATCATAAGCATGTTCATCTTCTTCCGCGGATGAGTTACTTTTATTTTTTCCAGCTACGAGTACTACAGCGACTACAAAACTTGCATGAGTATTGCTACTGCGTTTTACCTTCTAAATTTCTACTTCAAAAAGGTAATTACTTATCATTCAATGTTGTATTGTCAGTGAATCGCCACAGAACTTGCATACGTACTCTGAACGTTGGGATAGGCGACGGTGAGAAGAAAGAGAGCAGCTGGTAGCGACTTACTGTCAGCATGCTTTAGCCATGGCCAGCTGTACGTCGCCTGCTCAAAAGTAGGCACAAGCAAAAAACTGTTTGTTTATACACCCGACAGAAAAACAAAAAATGTTGTCTATCCGCAAATGTTGCGTTGAATTAACATTGTGTTATTGTTATGTCCTGCTTGCATCGAATTAACATTATGTTATTGCTATGTCATGCTATGTTCTTCATGTTCTGCTATACCTACATATTATCCATCCACATGCAACATTTTCCAACATATTTTTCAGTAGGCCTATATATATGTTTTCATGCATTCGTTTTCCTTATTGTATATCATAAAAGGCTATGATGTTGGCATTATGTTTTATCATTGTAAAATACTGATGCATTGTAGACTAGCTGTAAAACATATTGCAGATTTCCATTGTTCTCCCTAACATTATTGACATGTATGACTGCATATGTATATGCATAGTCTGATCAGGCCAACAATTTTAGTAGACTACATATTTGGAGTTGTTTTATAGTATGACAGACAACTTTCAATACACCTTTTGCTGTACGTGAATCTGTTCAAGTGGACAGATAAAGCAGCAAGCGGTTTGGGGCCGTGGCGTCACTTGGGGATGCACGGGAGACCTTTTATGCTCCAGGTGCGGCGGGAGTCTCTAGGAGCGGTACTCCGGATGAACGAGTTTGCCAGTGCTAGGCGATTGATTGCGAGACGATTGATTGCGAGGCGATTGGTTGTGAGGCGATTGATTGCAAAGTGCAAGGCGATTAATTGCGAATGCGGAGTGATTGCAAGGCAAGTGCAAGGCGATTAGATGCGAAGCGATTGATTGTGAAGCAATTGATTGCGAGGCGATCGACTGCGAGGCGATTGATTGCGAGGCGATTGATTGCGATGCAATTGATTGCGAGGCAATTGATTGTGAGGCGATTGGTTGCGAGGCGATTGATTGCGTAGCGATTGATTGTGAGGCGATTGATTGCGAGGCAATTGGTTGCGAGGCGATTGATTGCGGAGCGATTGATTGCGAGGCGATTGTCAACTGCTTGGCGGATAAAGACAGGTCAGCCGAGTCAGTGAGTCGGTGGCAAAAGCGCGTGATTGTCAACTGCAAATAGAGATGGGTATGAACAGATGCATGAATCTAGACGCATCAATCTAGAATATTTACTAGATTTTACTCGTATCTAGCTGTAAAACACAATGCAGATTTCCATTGTTCTCCCCAACATTGTTGACATGTATGACTGCATATGTGTATGCATAGTCTGATCAAGGTAACAATTTCAGTAGACTGCATATTTGGAGTTATTTTACAGTATGGAAGACAACTCTAAATAAACGTCTTGCTGTACATGAATCTGCTCCCGTAAATGAGTAATGCAGCTAGTCTATATATATATATATATATATATATATATATATATATATATATATATATATATATATATACAATAAAGTATAGGCTAAAAGTCAGCATAAAGTGCTCGATACTAAAGTAGAGCTTATTATAAATTTGGTAAGAAATTTATTGAAATTTGACTAAGCAAAAAATTACTAAAAGTTTCATATTACACAAAAGGTGTGTAACACTCATCAGATGAAGTGCTGAGTGAGGACTATACACAAGATTCTGCAGTAGCTGGTAAGCTGAAATAAAAGCTCAGGTATCAAAAGCTAGATGGATAGGGTTTATCACGTAATGCTATTTCGTAAAAGATGTTTCTTAGGATGTCTACACGTAGATATTAGTTCACTACGTTTGTTTAGAGTTGCCTTCTCAGGTCTGTAAATGATGAAATATTTTTTTAATGTACATAATTTTCAATTTCGGCTGCTTTTAGAGTATGGCTTGGCGTGTGATAAAATATTCCAGGATATGTTGTAGTCAGTGCTGCTTTCTTTGAGTTCCCATATGTAGCCGCTTAGCTCGGTAGAGTAGCGTTTAGAAATGTCCTTGAATGTCGATTTGTGAAGGTTATATCTAGTTTTGAAGCTGTTTTCGGTTAGCCCTACATATGTGGCTACAGGTTTTTTGTTATTGGTGGTTGTTACGCTTGCCTGGTATATCACTGATTTTGATATACCAGGCAAGCGTAACAACCACTGATAACAATAAACCTGCAGCCACATACGTAGGGCTAACCGAAAACAGCTTCAAAACTAGATATAACCTTCACAAATCGACATTCAAGGACATTTCTACATGCTACTCTACCGAGCTAAGCGGCTACATATGGGAACTCAAAGAAAGCAGCACTGACTACAACATAGCCTGGAAGATTTTATCACACGCCAAGCCATACTCTAAAAGCAGCCGAAATTGAAAATTATGTACATTAAAAAAATATTTCATCATTTACAGACCTGAGAAGGCAACTCTAAACAAACGTAGTGAACTAATATCTACGTGTAGACATTCTAAGAAACATCTTTTACGAAATAGCATTACATAATAAATCTTATCCATCTAGCTTTTAATACCTGAGCTTTTATTTCAGCTTACCAGCTAATGCAGAATTTTGTGTATAGTCCTCACTAAGCATTTTATTTGATGAGTGTTACACACCTTTTGTGTAATATGAAACTTTTAGTAATTTTTTGCCTAGTCCAATTTTAATAAATTTCTTACCAAATTTATAGATCTCTATAGACCAATTCAATGATTTTTGCTATCACGAATCACCGTTTTATAACTTTTATCGTTTCACCTAGCTATAATATTTGCTTCAAATTTTCTTTGACAGTTCTAGCTCGTAAATTAGATTCATGATTAGAATTTGTGTTTACTTCTCACTGGTAAAAAGTTAGGAAAATCAATTGATCAATGCTCATCTTTAACTCCCAGAAACAAAGCTTTGAATTGTTTGCTCGGCCTACTTAAGCTTTTGTTAAACATTTGTTCATTTTGTAATTTTACTCTCTCAATCTATGCAACTCCCAAATTGAAAACTTTCAGTAGATACGCATTAGAACGACACGGGAAGGAGAGACATAAATGTGTGCTGCACAAACTATGATATGTTTTGTTTGAGTTTGCTGCCGTAGAGTAATTTGTCCTATTATATGAGCTGAAGCTATGGGAATGGCTTTGACTTGGATGGATGTTTTTAATAAAAACTTTTTGCCGAAATGAAAACTTTTTGGATTGTAAAAATTATATGATAAAATGATGCCAATCAGGTGCAAGAATGGTTTTATTAACCCTTTGCCAGAATCGGTAGGTTAATTGACCTCAAAGAAATTGTCGCTGTTTTGCGTTCACTATTTTGGTCGACTCAAAAAACCATTTGTTTTGTACTTGACTCAACTAATCAAATATGACCAGTAAACTTCTTTTTTACAAATTGATACTAATAATGACTAGATAACGTTGACTATACATGACTTTTTTAGGGATACACCTGGTTTTGCCATATATTCGAACATATTCGTTTCAAGGATGCAGCTTGCTTATTTATCTAGGAACTAGTTTCCGCTGTGGGTAGCAACTGAGAACTTAGCTGATACAAAGGCCGCGACGAAATAAGTTAACTCGATGACCTAATTACCGGAGACTGGCAGAATCGTAATCGGTACTCAGGTGTTTACGCAGCATTTAAAAAAAAACTGATATGACAAATTTTTAATTTTCCTTATACGAGGCGTTTGAGACATTTATTTTAATGTATCTGAAGCTAGATTTAAAATTTTATTCTAGCAGTCATGAGCAAATACAAAATAAAATATATGCTAATAGAGCCAAATAGGAATTGACTGCGATCATAATAGCCAATGTGGATACGAAAGATAGAGACAGGCTGTCTCAACATATACATCATTTTGGGCAAGTCTGGGCACTTTTTTACTGAGCATTTATTATTGCGATCAATTTTTGTCGATTTTAATCTTCAAATATCTTGACAATGAGATCATCTAAAACAGCAAACGACATCTCAAATAATAGAAAAAATTGATATTCTCTATTGAAAACAACTAAAATTTGACACAATCAGATCTCTAAAACTGGTTCCCCCTATATCGCTGTATCTCAGCGCTTATGCTGCAATAATTAGGTGATCGCCGATGATCGCAATGTTCACACTATCACAAACTCATCCACATTTGCATCAGTTATGTAGTGTTGTAAGTTTTCTTTTTAAATTCTCACAAAGAAACCTTTTTGTTTTCGCGTGACTGAAATCAAATGCTAGTCTCGCAGCAGCAGTCACAAACAGAAATAAATAAATAATCATCGATCTCAAATTAACATCGCTGAAATGGTTCACATATGAAAGGGGGCCATCGATGCTCGGCAAAGTATCGAAAAAGTTTGACAGCTGCAAACTTCGCGTTGCTTGTCGATGTCATTGGTTTACGGTTCACATTATCGATGACGAACAGCGAAAGGAAAACGCTGACATACGGTGATATAGTGTGAACCAGCCTTTTCTATATACTGTATACACCTCTTTTTTCTGAGTTTACACCCTAAATGATGTATTAATTGAAACTCTATCAATTCTATAAAACACAATAGTTTTTCGTGTGTTGTGAATTTCTATTTCCATTGCTTGGAGGATTCAATTGCTAAATTGCGGTCAAGGCCAATACTTTTCATGCGGACAATTGTATTATTTTGAGTAGGAATAGCCTTTACTGTACCAGTCTTTCTCCGTTCAGTCAGACAATGACAGTCCGGTATCTCATTTTTACATTTGTACCAGTATCAAGAGGTATTAGTATTATTGTATTCAGAGTTATGATGGAACAGTAACCTTTTTTTATACACACACACCTCTATTCCCGAATTGTTATTACTAATTCAACATGTTCAGGATTTTTGTTTTGTTTTCTCAGTTCATACTAATTGTGTCATTACCAAATCATATTTTATTGTAATCGTAGCAAAACAGACTTAATTTAACTATTACTTGCTGATTATTTCACAATTAAATTTAAACACTTTTATAATTGTTTTATTTTGTTTGTTAATGAAAATTAATACGAAAATGAGTTTCTTAATAGAAACTCCATTTTCTTTCTTTCATGATATGAATTTTTATTAATTGTTGATGATAATAATATTTATTGTTAATTCATTCATTATTAATAATAAATGTTTAACAAAGTTTGACAACCTTTGTTTTTTTTATTTTTCTTTTATTCTATTTATACTGCACAAAGCAGTTTTTCATGATACGAAGTTTGAAAGTTAGAATGATAACTGTTGTTATTTGTTATATAAAAATAAATTTTTTTCTGCCTTTTATTACCCGGGCAACGCTGACCATTCACCTAGTGTACATGTACATATAGATCTCAAACTCCATATGTAGTTCAGTTTGTTCAGCTGTAGCTATTAAAATATTGGAATGAAGAACCTGTATCGCAGAAGATTTGATCTCAGAACCTCCCGTGCACCAGGCAAATGCCTTACCAATTTAGCTATGCGAGATTGATGGATTCATTGGGCAATATATGTCGGTATGTGGGTGAAAAAACGCTACAGCTCTTTGTTATGGTCCACCGTCATTCTATGTATTAGAAAGAGCCGTAGATAACTAGCTTCGTTAAATTAGCCATTGGCAGTATGCCAGGCTAATGGCAAGTGGTAGATATCTACATTATAAATTGGTCTTTAATACTTGTGCAACGCCGGGCATTTCGCTAGTACGAGATGCAAACAAAATATAGTCCATAAAATTTTATGAGCACTTTTACAACCAATACAATTGCTTTATGTGTTACCTTGCAACTGTAACTCTATATTAAATGATAAGACAACTCCGAAAACATTATTACATGACACAAAAAAGCAACAAACAACATCCATATCTTGCCGTGTAATAGCACGGCACATTATAACAGGTTCTTCCTAAATGTGGGATCTCAATGTTTGTGCACCCTTGATTTGTTTGATGATTTCAACCATAGCAGATTCTTGAGCAGGGCCTTATATTCATGCAGTATCCTTTTTGAGAAATGAATTCAAAGGAGAAATTAGAGTTGACAGGTACAAATTTCTGCAAATGGTTGACAGCATTTTATAGTCTACGCAAGCTAGTCACATCTCTGGGTCTAGCTAAACTCTCTATATTGTTAATGTAAATCAACATACCATGGTTCATGCTGTTTGTTTACAAGTCTGCTTCTACTACTGCTACTAGGAGATTCAACAGTGTCGCAAAAGTAGTAATCCTCATGGCTTACTATCTCGTCAGCTTTAGATTTTTTACTACTTTCATGAGATATATTTGTAGGAGTGCACCTACTTTTACCATTGTTGCTAATGCTACTAGCGCTTGAATCCTCTGATGCCTGTTTGCGAAAGCAAAATTTTTGCCAATGCCCCTTCTTATGGCATTTCCAACACTCACTGTCATATGCAAGGCAACGTCTCAGTTAGCCTGTCTTGACAAACTGTGGTTTTTGCGGAGTTGTCTCCCGTCGAGCGGGCAAGCAACAACAGCTTGTCACAAGACGTACTGCACCTGATGCATCAGCTGCACTTACAAGAAGTTGTTCTCATTTGTCTACGCGGCTTGGCTGGGATGTTATTTCGGTCGCTCCTTGGTAATCATAGTGGTTTTCACACAAAAATTTATGTATGTAGAAAAATTAAGATAAGAACATTTAACTGGCGACTCCTCTCTGCAGCAAACTTTTTTAGAATTTGAGAACTTAGGCAACAACAGCGACTAAACATGTCGTTATTTGTGCGCTCAGTCAGTTTTATTTCTATTTTTGTATCAGTCAGTTTTATTTGTTCTTATGGATTTTACTTTGTTTTTTTTTCAAGTTCTACTAAAGTTTATCACCGAAACTGGTCTTTGGTTAAACGTTGTAATCTTGTTTTTTTTCTACATAAATTTTTGCGTGAAATCCGTTATGATTACCAGTGGAGCGACCGACATAACATCGCGGCCAAGCCACGTAGACGAAAGAGAACAACTCCCTATAAGTGCAGCTGATGCATCAGGTGCAGTACGTCTTGTGACAAGCTGTTGTTGCTTGCCCACTCGACTGGGGGACAACTCCGCAAAAACAACAGTTTGTCAAGACAGGCTACGTCTCGGTGGATGAGGTCTCCCACATCGCCCAGATCTTCCAAGCCCCTTCCAAGGGCTTTATTATTATTAGACTCACTTTTGCTACTATAACGATTGTTGTGGCGGTTTTGTCTGGATTTGCTGGTCATATCTTCAACACAAGCTGTCTGTTGCTGTTGTACCAAGGCTAAATCTTGTTTGCTCATTTCAAATTCACCTTACTTTGTTTGCTTAATCAGCGTAATAGCGTTGACCAATGTAAGGTCAGCTTCCAGTCGTTGTCTCTGCGAAGGTTTTTTATCAATCAGTTCTACAACCAAGCGGTCTCTGATTTGTTCATTTTTGTTGTGAAACTCTGCATGCTCAGCAAGTTTGTATAGCGCACAAATTATGCACTGCAAGATTCCTGTGGACGCTGAGATCTAGAATGAAACAGTGATCTCAAATGAATAAGATTTGTTTTTAGATCAAACTAGTCCATAGACTTCTTACTGACTATGTCGTAACTCTTCAGCTCTGGCAAACTGTAAAACTATCAAATATTGTTTATGCTTCACTACTTATAATATATATCAAGTTAGCCACTTGTACCACACCATCTTCTTTCAGGAGCTAACCGATACAAGTTCAAGGTTTTTAGCCATTCACCAAACTTACTCGGCCCAGCAAAGTCAAAGCTCTCTGGCTGGTTTACTTTAGACATCCATGATCTATAGGTGTAGAATCTATTGTATTATTAAGAGTTGTCTACCCCATACTTATATTGCTATTAACCACACCCGCTGTTCTGGAAGATTCTAATGACTCATGTTCATTCGTGTGTGTGACTTATGAAAGACATTCATTAAATGTTGAATATTCAGACAAGCTGTATTATCTATCTAACTGTAATAATCTAACACGATGACAGCGGTAAATGTGTGGATAGCAAGATTATATTTGGAACTTTCAGTATAACAGTGACACATTAATCATTATGTAGAGACTTTTGCCTCTTCAGCAGCTGGATTTAAAATATGAGGATTTGTCTGGTAAATGGCGTCGTTGGCAGAGGGCTTTCAGTGACTACCTCTTGGCAGTTGATCTGACTGGAACTAATAAGGCAGCTGAGAAGAGAAAGCTGGCCTTATTCTAGCATGCAGGGGGTGAAGATGTAAGAGAAGTCTATTAGCAGATGGAGTTCAAATCACAACCTGATGGTGATGGTAATACTGAAAAGCTAGAGGAGGGAGCTGCTGGGAGAAAGCTGAATGATGTTATCAAAAGATTCCGTGAATATTGCAATCCCAGGTCAGGTGTTGAAGTGAGATTTAAGTTTCACAATAGCAGTCAAGATGATGAAACTGTAGATGCACTTTTGATGAAACTGAGACAGTTGGCTGAGAGTTGTCAATTTGGTGGTCAGAGAGATTCCTTGATTCAAGACAAACTGCCCTTTGGCTTGTATGATACAAAAGAGAGAAACAAGCTTATGAGAGAATCAGATGGAAAGTTGTCTCTCAACTATATGATCAAGTCATTGAGAATTGCTGAAAAGTCAGGAAAACTGAAGCACCAAGATCCAAAGCAAGCAAGCAAACCCAAAGCATTGAAGATGTCAATGCAGTAACTCAGTTTATTAGAGAGAAACCTGTCAAGTCAGCAAAACATGGATTTTCCAAGCAGAAATGTGAGAATTGTGGTAAGAATCACAATAAGGGTCAGAGATGTCCTGCATATGGTATGCAGTTTAAGCATTGCCAGAAGTTTAATCACTGAGCATGTGTAGACAAAGTAAAATACTCATATAAATGAAACAGAAAATCATGATGTTACAGAAGAAGTTTATCTGGGTGAAATAAACACCATACTTGGAATTAACTTGTCTGCTATTAACTATTGTCTACTATTAACTTGACTCCTGGTATGCAGATTTACGAGTACACACAAATGCCGTGAAAGGCCAGCGAGTCAGATTTAAACTAGATACAAGAGCTTCGTTTAATGTATGTGGACCAAATCAGTGAACTGGTAATGTTTTACTTTCTGACAAGAAGTTATATCGACCCAGACACACGCCACTAAACTGTATTGGGAGAATACAGTGTAAGATTACTGCCAAGAGTGAGGTTACTGAGGAATATATCTACCTAGTTCCACACCAGAAAATGCCATTACTTAGTAGAAGAGCTTGTGATGAGTTGAAGCTAATCAGGGATGATGAAGATCAATGCCACATTGGGAGTGTTAATATCATTGCTAAGTTTTTTTCAGGACTTGGAAAAGCTGGCAGGGAATATTCTATCAAGTTGAAAGAGAAAGCAGTACCTTATGCTATACATGTTCCCAGACCAATATCATTTCCACTGAGAGACAAAGCAGATAGAGTGCTTGATAAGATGGTAGCGGATGGAGTCAACAAGTAGGTTGGACCTAATGAACCTACATCATGGTGTGCTTTAATGGTAGTGGTTCCAAAAGCTGATAAGGAAGAACTAAGAAGTGTATCTGACTTCACAGAGCTTAACAAGTTCATCCAGCAAGAAACTCATCCCATGGCATCAGTGGATGCGAGTTTAGCTATATTAGATGGCGGGACAGTGTTCTCTAAAATAGATGTCAATAGTGGTTTTTGGCAGATTTCACTTAGCTTAGACTCCAGCTATCTGACCACTTTCCTCACTCATAAAGGACGGTTTAGATATCTTCGACTTCCACATGGCCTATCCAGTAGCCCAGAAATATTTTCTGCTGAGATGAACAGAATCCTTGAAGACTATGAAGGTGTTGTCATACATATGGATGATTTGATTTATTTGGGAAAGATCAACATTCCCATGATGAACGACTACAGGCAGTTCTGGACAAGATTGTTGATGCTGGTATGACCTTAAACAAGGCAAAATGCAAATTTAGTGCGCCATCTGTTGAGTTTCTTGGACATCTGATTGATGAGCAGGGCATTCATGCAGAACCAAGACTGCAAAAAGTGTTGGATTTCCCCAACCCATTGATGTTCATAGCGTTAGAGGTTTTTGGACCTAGTATAACGATATGCTAAATTTTCATCAGAGCTTGCCAACATTACAGAGCAGTTCAAAGCACTACTCAAGGGGCCATGGCAGTGGTTGGAGCCTCAGGAGTCAGCATTCCAGAAGCTGAAAAATGTTTTTGCTAATGCACCTGTTCTCACTATATATGATGTAAAGAAAGATACTGTAATAACATCAGGTGCAAGCAAAGTGGGTCTTGGTGCTACACTCACAAAAGTTCAAGATGATGGAAGTCGGAGGTTGGTTGCTGCTGCAAGTCGTTCTCTGACAGAGACAGAACAGAGATATGCAACTATAGAGAAAGAGGGCTTAGGAGTCTGCTAGGCTATGAAAAAGTTTGCACTCTATGTCCTAGGTATGGAAAATGTTACAATAGAGACTGATCATCAACCTTTGGTATCACTGTTTGGAGATATGTTCTTCGATAGATTGCCACCTAGACTCAAGGGATTCAAGCTTTGTCTACAGAGATTTCAGTTCACGATGAAACATATCAAGGGAGCTATGAATATTACGGCAGATGCACTTTCTCGGTATGCCTCTGCAGAACTAAATAGTTCTGGTGTAGCACGAGTGGATGAGATGGAGCGTCATGTTGATTTATTTGTATCTCCTAATGGCTCCGATTCCAGATTAGAGCATCTGAAGGCTGATCAGAGAGACGACACAACTATTTCCCAGGTGATCAGATTTGTTGAAGAAGAGTGGCCTGTCTACTTGTCTTTAGAAGACACACTTCTAAAACCCTACTTTGACAGAAAACCTCTCTTGTCGATGAGTAAAGGGTTTCTGATGCTTGGTACCCGATTAGTCATCCCTGCAAGCCAAAGAGAACAAGTGTTGAAGGATTTTCATAAGAGACATCTTGGAGTCACTACATGTCAATCAAGAGCTAAGAGCAGCCTGTAGTGGCCAAGAATGCCCAAAGACATTGAACAGATGATAAGAGACTGTAATGACTGTAGAGTAAATTCCAACAAAAATTGAGAACTTCTCAGGCCAACCACTACTCCAGATAGACCTTGGCAAATGCTTGGCACCAATTTTCTACACTTCAAGGGTCAGACTTACCTGTTAGTCATTGATTATTACTCTCGCTATCCAGAATTAGCTCTCTTAGGTGCGCGAGACTTCTCATCAAAGAAGGTTATCATGCATCTGAACTATGTGCTCTCGCCATGGGATTACAGAGACAGCAATGTCTGATAATGGTCCACAGTATGCCAGTAAGGAGTTTGCAAACTTCACCATTCAGTATGGATTCCGTCATGTTAAAAGCAGTCCAGAATATTATAGAAGAAATGGATCTGCAGAGAGAGGAGTGCAAACCACCAAGAAATTGCTGGTTAAATAAGAAGACATGTCTCTGGCACTGTTGGCTTACCGTTCATCACCACAGTTTAATCTGTACTCCCCTGCAGAGCTGTTGATAGAAATGAAACTTAGAACCACTGTGGTAACTCATCCGGATTATTTGCTGCCCAGATCAGGCTCGATTCATTGCATCAAATGAACAATATAAGTCAAGGATGAAGCAGAACTATGATAGTAACTGTAAAGTAATACCTCTACCACCTGTTCACTCTGGAGATGATGTGTGGGTCAGAGATCAACAGAGAAATGGAAAAGTGATTGCTGCATCTGATGATATTACAAAGGAAGTTATAGTTGAGACAGAAACTGGTAGATTGCTCAAAAGCAGATCAGATGTTGTCAGTATGGAGCCAAACACACCTCTACGCGGATACTAGAGAATCAAAAGTCCACAATAAAGTTTGAGGCAACTGATCATGAATAGCAAAGACAATCATTGATGTATTCAATTTGTTTGTACTCCCTGGCAAACAAAAATTTCTTACATATTTCTCATTCAGTTTTATTATATTTTACTTTTGTTGTAAGTACAATCGTTATATTCTTGTTTAGCACTTGAAGGGGGATGTTGTATTATTTAGAGTTGTCTACCCTATACTTATATTGCTATTAACCACACCTACTCTTCCTGAAGATTCTAATGACTCATGTTCATTCGTGTGTGACTTATGAAAGACATTAATTAAATGTTGAACATTCAGACAAGCTGTATTATCTATCTAACTGTAATAATCTAACAGCATCATCTCTCCTGTTACCTCAGATGTCAATATCACAAACGATGGCAAGTAACATCATTGATTAATAAATTATCAGTAGAGAATTGCCACCTGAGCTGCCACCATGCTGTGCGTGTTACCTTGTAACTGTCGCTCTTTATTATATGATAAGAAAAGATAACTCACAAAACATTATTACATGATATGAGAAAGCCACTCACAGAAAAACAATCAACATACTACTGTTAATACTGTACAGACAAAGTATAACATAAATTAAACAATTAAAAACAAAACTGTTATCGTTTGTTCTTTGGTTGCGGTCTCTTCCAACTCTGGCGGCTATCAGATTTTACTACACATCCTTCTTCATTAGTGGCCTTGGGAACCACTAATTTTCTAAATCCTTTCGGTAGAATCGCCAAATTTCCAATCGCTACTGCTGTATTGTTCTATCTAGTTCATCATCCAACCCAGAGACACAGGCCAGTTCCCTGTTCCCTGTGACAGTTCCCCGTTCCATGACCCGTAAGTGAGGTTGGGTTTTTATGACATAACATAGGAGCTGTCGCGACATAATGTATCATCGGTGGCTGCTCCAGTGTTTGTGGTAGAAATCTCTTCTCAAGGGTTGGATCCCTGCCTCCGCTTCGGACTGCGTTAGCTGCCAGAGCGAGTAAATATGCCGGGCAGTGGCCGATTTTTGTGCACGTTATCCTCAGACCATTCCTCACGTTTCTATGTAATATGGTTGGCCGACAGGATTTGAAAAGCATCCTGGTTGGGCATCCGGTGTCCCAACAGGTTAGGGACACAAAGGAGCCACTCAATCTGACTCGCCGGTAAATTATTTTTAGCAAACTCCTCATGGGAGCCTTCATTCACTTCAAACATTCGGCTCTCCTAGGCCGACTGTCCATATCAATGGGTCAACTGATGGCAGTATACAGAGTCTCGGCTGACGCTGGTATAACCATAAGGACAGTACAGCCTTGAATAATGTTGCTTCACATGTATTCTAAGCCTCTGCTTGCTAGAGACCAGCTGGTAAACCCGACGCCATGATTCCATGCTTTACACTACATTCCATGATTCCAAGCCATGATTACTCGCTTTAGGCACACGTGCAGCTTTAGTTCTGCTTCCTGTACTGGGATCTCTTTCTTGATCTAATTTTTGGCATGTTCTCTCCGAGGGAGATAGTGTGACTATTTTTGTCATTTGCCACATCGCTGCATCTAGGGGCTTCGGGTAGTGCTGATCCAGGTACTCCCGATCCAAGTGATTGGTAAAGTGGAAACTGTTGTTTTCTCTGGTAGCCCTTTGTTTTGGTGATTTTCCTGTTGCCTTCAAAACAGGAAACTACTCTTTCTCGTCTGAGAACCCATCTCTCAAATCTAGCCTTAAATTCAACTTGGCTGGGTTTATCCCGGTTCTTTTATGTGATCCAAATCCTTGTCCCCCCTCCTCAGTCATCCTTGTTGCCTTTAAAACAAGGCTGTTCCAAGAGGGGTTCATTGTAGGGATTGAACTAGCCTTTTTTCTGGATTCGTCTTCTTTAGGCGTCTCCTTTATTGCTGTGACACCCGGAGGGAGGTGTTTGGGTCCTCTTACTGCCTTCCCAGCAAGTGGGCCTCTTTTCACCATGAAGCTGTCTGCCTTTCCATTCTCAGCATCGTGACCTCCAGTATGTGGTTCGAAGCCAAGGATCTCAGCCAAGCTTTGTCCTTGCTCTTTCTCTGGCCTGATCTACATTGTTGGATTGTTTAAATCAGACAATTATTGTTTCAAGTTGTTTTTCCTTTAGTCTACCTGTCTTTCCAATGTCCTAGACGTCGTTGGAAAGGTAATATTTTGTGTTCTTGTTTTAGTAAAAAATGGTTCTTGCTTGTATGAACTGTCGGTGGCGAATGCTAGAACTCTGCTAGCACATGCTGAGTAATATGGCAGCCTATGTTTATATTCTGGATAACCACATGGTTCCTTTTTAAATTTCTGCTGATGAATCAATCTAGTTTCACCCCTAACTTTGCTTCTCTAAGGGCGTTTTTCAAAGTCCTTTTCCTGACCTCATTTTATATGGCTACAGAAATAGTCTTGGTCTCTGAGTGTGTTTATACTCCATATTTGTTCCTGTAGGTATCTCCAGATTCTAAGATTCCAGGTTTTCTTCTGTTCTATTCTTCCTCTTTCTATTGCTTCTTCCAGACATGGCTCTTCATTTTCCCCTTTGTTAGGGGCCTCTGGGGTGTCACCCGAAGGGATCTCCTGCTTGGGTGGTATGGCTTCTGGCTCTGTAAACCTCTTTTCTGGTGTGTCCTGCTCTACCTCCATGGCTGAGGAGCTCCAGATTTGTGTGTGGGCTATTTGACTTCCTTGTTGCACTCCTCACCCAGGTCTTGGGAGCCCACTCTACTCCTCATGTAGAGTGGGTTTTCAAGACCTGGGTGCTTTACCCGGTTCTTCTTCACAAAATTGATATAGTTTTAGGTAGCAGTCATTTTGCATGGAGGTGTGTCCACGAGCCTTTATATTGTAATTATGGTTCGAGAAGCTGGTCACTGTTGTATTACACAGATGGAAAGGATGGCTTGAATTATTACGAAAGCGATATAAAATCGTTTTTCTTTAACTCTGTATTCGACCAAAAATGCATGTTAATCCTAAGACATGAATATAATGTGCTCGTTAATACAAAAGTTGTCTACTCTTAATGAAAACACAAACAAGAGAGGATAACTCTTACTTGTACTAATATCATTACAACATCCCCTCACAAGCTCAAAAGCTGGCATATCTAGATAATGATCTACAAAAAGTAAACGGGCACATAAGTCCTGTAGCAAACAAATAAGCTATAATAAATTTGTATAGGAAAATGCAATGCAAGTAAACTACTGGAGTATTTGTCAAGAGTGAGGTACGTAATAATATGCAATAGCGATTGTCTAGAGTTCATAGTTTGTTGGCCAGAAATGTGATGTAGCAGCATGTTGCAGTATGGTAGTTACCCTACTCATAAGCTTATGCCTCATATTTATCTGGCTGTTGTCTGAGCCGTATACTCATCCTCGGGGTTGCCTTCTTAGCTGATCGGACACTAACTCTGTATTTTTCTGCATTCACAGTAGACTCACCAACTGAGATTACTTCTGACCTGTTCCGTACCAAGTGCTGACCATTATCTCCCTCTAAAATAACCTTTCGATCTCCATCTCGGTTAGCTCTGACTACTGTGCCCTCCCAGCTATTAATTCTCACCATAATACGATCTCGATCATACACTGCTGACAGACCTTTTACCTTGGGGGTGCATATTGTGGTTCATCATATCTTTTCTCTTTGCAAAGCTCATTCCTGGCTTTAAACTTCTCATGATCCGGTAGCTTTGGCACTAGGCTATCAGGATGTACTGTCAAAGTTGCCTTCAGCATCCGTCCCATAAGCAATACAGCGGGAGAGTATACACCTAACTGTGGTGATGCCCTGTAAGCAAGGAAAGCTATATATGAATATTTTTCTTTGCTGAGCAAAGATTTTACTGTTGCAACCGCTGTCTCAGCTGCATGGTTGCCTTGAGCATACTTCGGGCTAACTCGTGACATGAGTGAATCCATATGGTTTTGCAAATTTCTAAAAGTCCTCAAATAAATACTGCAGTCCGTTGTCAGACACTAAGCAATCTGGAATACTGTGCCTAGAAAATATACTTTTCATGTGGGATATGACATTCTTTGATGTAGTATCTCTACCTAGCAAAGCTATCTCGAGGTATCTTGAATAATAATCTGTCACTATCAGGTATTTGTTTCGCTCTAGCTGAAACAGGTCGGTGCCTAACATTTGCCAAGGGTGATCAGGGGTAGCAAAAGGTCTTAGGGGTTCATATGTAATATTTGATTCTCTCTTACACACTTCACAATTAGCTATCTGCTCCTTTATTACCTTTGCCATAGACGGCCACCACAAATTGTTTCTAGCCTTGCTTGAGATTTAGTAATGCCTAAATGTCTCTTGTGTATATCCTCAAGAATTTGACTTCTCTGGGATAAGAGAACCACCAATGTCATGCCCAGCATCAGTAGTCCCTTTTTCATAGTCAATAATCCTCTCCTTTCAAAGTACCTGCCTCAGGATTGTGTCCATGGATGAAAGGTAAACTGGCCAACCCTGTTCAACATAGCGAATAACCTTTTTCAAAGTTTCATCTTCCCTTTGTTCCACTTTGAATTTCTCCAATCTGTCGCAGCTCCCATGCCAATGCACACTCTTCTGTACATAGCTCTCAATCAATTCTACTTGTATTATATCACTAGGTTCTGGTTTTTTGGCGTTATATCGTGATAGTGCACCTGTTACTTTGTTGTCAGTTCTGTTCACATATTTGATGTCATAGATTCTCTGTAGTCATAATTTCAAGCCTTGAATTCTGAGAGGCAGCTTATCTAGACACTGACTACCAAGCAAGGGAATGAGAGCTTTGTGATCTGTTTCAATTGTTACATCTTTCATTCCTAAAACATACTGAAAAAATTTCTCCATTACCCAGAACACTTTTAGTGCCTCACTTATAGCTACATAACGTTGCTCAGTTTCACTAAGGGGTCTACTAGCAGCCACCACTAGCTTGCGGGTGTCGTCAACTTGAACTTGACTCAGAGTAACTGCTAGTCCTTGATTGCTGGTCTCTGTGGTCATAAATGTGAACTTTTCTGTACTGTATGGAGCAAGGATGCTTGGTTTGCTGAACAGCTCTTTGACTTATTAAAATTCACTCTCCTGCGCATAGCCCTACTACTATTCAAAATCTTTTTTCAGCAAAGTCCTCAGAGGAGCACTCTTCTCAGCTAGCTTTTTTGAGAAGCATGCATATTGATTTGCAAGACCAAGAAAACTTCTTACAGCTGTCACAGAAGTAGGTGTGGGAAAGTCTTGTATTCCTTGTATTTGCGGTCCAGCGCTTATACCCTTCCTGGAGATGATATACTCAAGAAACTCCACACTTTTTTGACCAAACTTACATTTTGATATGTTTAGTGTCATACCGGCTGTATTGATTGCGGAAAAGATCAGCTCCAAAATTTTGTCATGTTTCTCTTGCGTTTCTTCAAATACACACACACACACACACCCACACCCACACACCACACATCACACACCACACACCACACACCACACACCACACACCACACACCACACACCACACACCACACACCACACACCACACACATCGTTCATATAAACTATCACTCCTTTAATCCTATTTAATATTCTATTCATCTCTGCTGAAAATATTTCTGGGGCACTACTAAGGCCTTGGGGAAGCCTTTCATACATGTATCTCCCCTTTTGAGTAAAAAATTAGTCAACTTTCTTTACTCTTGACTGAGTGGTGTCTTAAAAAATCCACTGTTAGCATCAATTTTTGAAAACTACACCATTTCCTAGACTAGCAAGACTGCTCTCTACCATGGCAATCAGATGATTTTATCTCATCACATATTTGTTGAGCTGAGTGAAGCCTGTACAAATTCTAACTTTTTTATGACCATTTTTTGATACAGCGACGATTGGTACTACCCAGAGTGCTGCTTCAGTAATTGGCGTGATGACTCCATCCTTCACCATCGCATCTAATGCTTGCTTCTTTAGCGGAAACACTATTGGTCTAGAGTTGTGTATGGTAAAAGGTATGGCATCCTCCTTTGTGATGGAATGTTCACTTTTCACTTTTCCTAGACCCTTAAACAGTTGCTTGTCCACATTCACATCACTCACTTCACATCTGTCAGAATCCACTAATACTAACTGTAGCGTTTCACAAGCCTTTCTGCTTAGCTATGATGTATGTTGATTTTCAACTACGGATATATCTTCTTTTGTGGAAAGTTTACCAGCTTAGCAGTGGCATTTTTAACCCCTAAGCAATTTTACTGTGTTTCATCTGCCCCATATAATTTTTTACTTAAAAGCTCCAAGCTCCCTTAGAAGTGATTTGGTCTGAAAACACTTAGCCCCAGGGTCCAATTTAAAGCTGACTGTTTGCCCTCCCTTCTTCAAGCTAGTGTCTACTCTGACTGTAGAATGCCACACTCCTGTGTTGATTGATTCTACTAGGTCTATTTCCCCTTAATAAACCTCCTCCTGAACCTCAGTTTCATCTTCTTTTAGATCATATATGTCTGCTCTTCCTCTGCACTGTCTAGCAAAGTGGTTGAATTTATCACAGTTTCTGCATATTTGGCCCATAGCGGAGCTCCTTACTTGCTTACTAAGATTTCTCCCACATCTGTCACAAGTGCCTCCACCAACTGTTTTTATTTGGTTGTTTTTATTGGTCTTTCAGTTCTTTCTTTCACTCCTTACTATCTCTATATCCATCCTTGGTTTCCTGTTTTTCTTGCTGTGAGGTGGCAATCAAATTTCTCTAACTTGACTGCCATTTCTTGCACTCAACTTGCTTTGACAAGGTACTCTAAAGTGATCTTTTCATTAGGCTCTCACTAGCTTATCACGAAGCTTCAAATCATCTATTCCAAAAAGTAGCTCATCTTTGATGAGCAATTCCCTATGTGTTTCAAACTAACACCCTTTCGCTAGCCTTTTCAGCCTCATAAAATACACACCACATGACTCACCTGACTGAGTGGGGCCATGGAATTGAAATCTATTCACTATAGTTCCAGACCTTGGATTACCTTGAATAATCTTGAAATTTCTTTAACGCAACTTTCAACTTTCTTCTCTCCGTTCCTTCCTCTATCTCATGAATCAGACTATTCTCATTGGGGTCAGTTTTAAATTCCAGCTGTGAATATACTTCCCTTACATCTTCGCTTTCCACATGTCTGAATAAGGCAAGCTTCCTTTTTTCTGCAGCTTTGCTTGTTGCCACTAAATCTATGACCAGCAAACAATTTTCAAATGATCTGGACAATTTTTTCCACTCTCCAGAGAGATAATCAGCCCTCAAATCTAAGCTGTGTAGAGGCGAAATACCTTGCATGACACCCAGGAACAAGTTCAGACCGCTGCCACCATGTTGTATTACACAGATGGAAAAGATGGCTTAGATTATTATGAGAGCGATATAAGATAGTTTTCTTTAATCTTGTATTCAACCGAATATGCTTGTTAATTCTAAGACATGAGTATAATGTGTAATTGTAGGCCAATCGTTTCTGTAATGCAAGAGTTGTCTACTCTTAACAAAAACATAAGCATAGGAGAACAACTCTTACATGTACTAATATCATTACAACATTCACTAATTGGTTTTCTTAACAAATTTGGCCTGTAGTTTTTGACGTTCCTTCTTTCTTCTGTTGTTTTCTAGCATGACCAGGGCCCCCACTGCAAAGAAGAGTGGCTTTATTGTTAATCCGGAGTGGCTTTTTTGTCTGTCTGGTGGATGTTCATCTGTTGCTTTCTGAGCAAGTCATGTGTGTCTGCCAGCGGTGCTTGAATACTGATTGCATATTCATTTTGGAGCACAGATGCATCCGGAGGTGGTCCCCGCTGTAGTTGATTGAGAAGTCGAAGCTCTCTTCCAAACATCAGCAAGTTAGCTTTCTCATCTGTCACTATGTGTAGGGTACCTCCGAGTTCTTGCATCAGTTGTGGTAGAAGTGCGTCCCACTCACTACTCCCTCTCTGTATTAGAAGAGCTTGCAGGGCATTTTTCAACACTCTATGATTCCTCTTTACCGCTCCATTAGCCTGAGGATGGCAAGGGGTCGTATGAGTTTTCTCAACCTCCCACAGGGTGTAAAGTTCGGTCATCAGGGTAGACTTCAACTTGGCTCGTTGATCGGTGTGATCCTGTAGTCGGTCATCTCTGAAACCCCCATGCCGCAAAATACTTTTTCATCCAGTACTTTGGCTACCGTAGGTACTGTGACATCCAGTATCAGGAGGGCGTCCTGCCAATGTGTGAAGTGGTCAGTTAGAACCAATATCCTATTCAGTTGTTTTTCTTTGTCTCTGACGATTGGCCTACCAAATTGATAGCCACCTTTTGCCTGGGCCTTCTGACATACATGCGTTGTCGGCCTTTTGGGGTTTTGATTTCTCATAGCTTCATGGCATACCAAATGGCATACCACACATCGTTTAGGTTTTCCCTGTATGATCACCTAGATCATTAATACCCTTTCTGCGCTGACTTCCTAGCATTCGTTCAATTCTTTCAGCCCTGTGCTGCCCGTCACAGCTTCGGAGTTGGCTATGGTTTTCTACTGTACCATCGCCCTGTACATTCTTCTTACAGGTCTGGGGCCCTCTCTCTGCTGTCTTGACCACTTCCCAGTGAAGTTTCCCTCTTGAGCCATTTTCCTAGTGACTCCATCAGCTTCTTGTTTTAATTCCCCACGGGTTGGTACTCATTTCTCTGTTTAACAGCTTTGCATTGCTTACATTTTCCACATTTGCTTTGTCTGCTGAGACCATCAGCATTGCCATGTTTTTCATTGCCATTGCCTGTGGAGCAATATTAGACCTTTTGGATGCAATCAATTTGCTAATTTACCTCCAACTTGTCAAACATCTTTCAATAAATATGCATTGAAAAACTGAGAAATATCCCTACTAGTTGATATTTATTGCTTGCAATTAACCTGCAATGATATTTTAGCCTGTGTCCTGCTTTACAATTTGTGCAATAGAAGAGGAGTTACCAGCGTTGATCAACTGTAAGAAGAGGAGTTGTAAGATCAGATTACCGCAATGATGCTGTCAAATAATATGCTAAAAATCTGAAAATTTATAAGTTATATAATGATAATTTATCAAATGCTCCAACTACGTATTCATGGACAAGTGACCTAAATGAACCATACTTATAATACATGCAGAAACTAAAATTAATGTTTTTAAAACAAGAACATTTTTATCATTTGCTCGGATAGCTGCGCTCTGATTGTTGCTTTTGATAGAACAAACATCAGGTTGCCCAATACCTTCTACAATATCTTCTGGCCTCGACTTTTTTCCTGCATTGCTGGACTAGTCGATATTAGCGTCCAAACAAGTGTTTGGCAGAGTGAAACTTGCGTGCGTTGCATTTAGCACAAATGCAAACAAAAGTTTTGCTCGCTAAACGTAGCCTTTGACCTAAAACTAGTTGTTCATCTACCATCACAAATGTAAACCGTTTTTTATATACAAAATAATTTGAAGCATCAAGACCGAGTTAAAGATTGCATCAAATTTTAGTTAATTTTTAAAGAAGGTATTTTAACAGATATATCTGTTGAGATGTTGTTTGTTGTGTTACGATCTCATTGTCAAGATATTTGATGAATAAAATTGGCAAAAATGAATAGCGGTAAAAACCCTCAGGAAAAAAAACATGCCCAGAATGATGTAACGCGTGATACAACCTGTCTCTATCTCTCGTATTCACATCGGCTATTGCGATAAAAGTCTAGACCTACGCGGCTCTACAGGCATATATTTTATTTTGTATTTGCTCATGTTGGCTAGAATAAAATTTTAAATCCAGCTACAGATACATTATTATAAATGTCTCAAACGCCTCAAATAAAGGAAATTAAAAACTTATCATATCAGATTCCTCTAAATGCTGTATAAACATTTGAGTAAAGACTACCAATTCTACCGGTCTACAGTAACTCTGTCAAGCAAACTAAGTAGGATAAGGTCTTTGTATCTGAGGAGTTCTGTCGCTATCCACACCGGAAACTAGTTACTAAGTAAAATAAGCAAGCTGCGTCTTTGAAGAGAATATGTTTGAATATATGGCGAAACCAACTGCATTCCTAAATCATGTACACTGTATAATTAACGTTTTAGAGTCTTTATTGGCATCAATTTGTAGAAAATTTCACTGGTCACATTTGATTAGTTGATTCAAGTACTAAACAAATGGTCGAGCTATGCAAAAGTACCTGTCGATACAGCTCTGATTGCACCTCATAAATCCATCGATCAAACAAGGTTTCAGCACAAGTGGCAACGGGGCTATGGTGTATTCAATGTTCTGCGAATCATGTTTTGCATTATCGTCAACAATATTATTTTATTATATAATTTTTAAAAGCCAAAACTGTTTCATCTCGGCATAAAGCTTTCTTTAAAAATATCTATCCAAGTCGTGGCCACACACATAGAAGTTAATAGGTGCACAAATAAGCGCATAGGTTTTCGTAAGTTGCACATAAGTGCATAGGTGGTCTAAAAGTGCATAGGTTGAAACCATTTTTGCGAATTACAAAAACTCATGCAGCATATTTTAGCAAAATTTGGTTTCTGTGTCCAGCTCATACCTATGAGGTGAATATAGCCCACAATCAAACTATCCATACTTGTCTATACTTGCTCTCTCATCTTTTTTCCTGAAATAATAAATTAACTAGAAATTCCCCTGTTATACAGCCCATGACCAAAGTGATAATGGAAAAAATAAAGGGTACTGCTGGTTGTTAAAACAGTAGTTGTCAGCAGGAATTGACAGAGTATAGTGTAAATGAGAGTTGTTCGAGATGATATAAAACAAATTTGAGAAAAAACAATTCCAAAAAGGCGCAACTAACAATTTATTTTGGAGGTAAATTTGGGTTGAAACCAGGTATATGAGTAATTGGTTAATTGTTGATATTACAGTTGTATTTGGTAGTGTAATATAAATAGAAAAATATAAAGGTGAAAAAGTTCTATTTTAGAAGTGTAAGTATAGAAAAATGTTAGGAATGTTGTGAATGGAAAGTATATATGGAATGTAAAGTTGTATATAAAGTAATCATAGATATATATACCTAGATTGGCCAATAGGGAAAAAGCCTGTCAGACCTAAATAGCACGACGCAACGTCACTGTATTGTACCTCACGCTTGACTGCACTGCTGTTTACAATGAATCTAATGGGAAGAAGGTAACAAAATTACACTTATTTTTACATAAAAACCTTCTTGTATACATAATCCAGTAAACTAAAGCAATTCTGTGATAATATCTGATAACCACCATAGATTAAAACTATAAAAGCTATGAACTGTTGCACACAAATCATGAGCCATCATGGCTTTATTCGCAACCCTCTCTTATCCCCATTCTCTCTTTTCCCCTTCTCCAAAAAATAAGTTAGAAGGGGAAAAGAGAGAAGGGGAATGGAGAGGGGAGGGGAAATAGCCCACCCACTCAAAGAGCCAGACCTTGGCTAGGTAAATAGACTAATATGCTGAACTAAACATGACTAAATATGATGAGTATGCAAATATGTCTGAAGTCAAAAATGAGACAGAATGATTATTTACAGCTGGCTATTTACAACATTATATACAGCTGGCTAGGTCACCAAAGCTGAAGTGTAATGATTGTATCACTAGCATCGTGGATGTTACCAACGTTGATGTAAACCAAGCAACGAATTCCCTAATTACAGTTAAGAATCAGGGTGGCTTGACTTTGTCTTCGCCTGTGGTGATTGAGGTTTGCAACCACAGCGAGAAAGCGCCAAGAGTGTTGCTTAGTAGCGCTGGATTGATGAAAAACTTTGCCAGGCTAGCACTAATTGCCACCACTAAGAAGCCAGTCACGAAAGGACAATACCAAGTTATTTGTACAATATGCATAAGCAAGTTAAAGGTTGACTTGCAACAAAATTCACATTGCAGTTATTTGGTGTCGTAAGATTCACCATGCCTTACTCTGTTGTGTTGTAGGTGTGAAATATATGAGAAGGTGATTACAAGCTCTTAAAAGCGAAAAACTTATACAGTCATACTTCAACTTACGAGCTTAATGCGTTTCAAGACTGAGCTCATATGTTAATATACTCGCATGTTGGTGCAATTTATTTATATATCGAACAATTAAATATATATTGATTGGTTTCCATACTCTAAAAATGCAAATAAAACACTCAAAACAAGATATTGTAACAGAAAGAAGATGTTGGTTATTGTCATAATTTACCACATGCTTTCAAAAAGCAACAATCATAAAATAATACAAGGAAATGTGATTATTTAAAATGTAAAATTAAATACATACAATAGCAGCTAATGCTAGCATTTGCGAGAGAGGGAGATATAAGTTATCCTTCATTACAACAGTTTTCTTTGATAAATTTGAATTTTATCAATGTCTTAAAAGACAAACTCTAATGTTGGTATGGTATTGGCCTTCAATCTAGCTTTTTTCCCAATACCAGGTGATACTTGGTAGCTGTCACTAGGGAAGTGGTCTGAACAAAGTACAGAAGATTTACTTGGGGTCCACTGTTCTCGTCTCACTGCTTTAATCCAGGCATCCTTGCGATCAGCAGCAGTAGGAAAACTTAACAAGTAATAAAAGATACATACAATTAGTGGTGTTTTTTGCTCATTGGATTATTGACTTTTTCCCTTTGAGAAGTGTAGCATTAACCTTGTCAAATAATGGAAACTTTTGAGCCTGATTATAGCCAAAGATAACCATGCTCCAAGCCATGCTCATGTAGTATGTTCATGAATTCTCCCAACGATTAGCAGGGTGAATGTTTGTTATATTGTCTTACCTGTGGAAGCTTTTCTCTGGGAATTTTCTTGGATAATTGGAACATCCAAAAGCAACGCAGCAATTCTTACTAGTCCTCTCAGATGACTGTGAGCTTGATGAATAATGGTGAGATCGCTGCCAAAATAGCAATGAATATGAATTCCATTCTGACTTAGTGATTTATAGCAAGATGGTATCCAAATTAATGACTCAAGCATCACAAAGTAGCAGTATTACACAAGCAGCTCCTTGGGCAAAGTTAAGGAAACCTTCCAAGAGAGAGTCAATCAGTTAATGAATCAAACAAGTTGAAGTTGATAGTAACTTGACAAACAATGATGTCTGCTGATTTGATTGTCTTCAATAATTTTTTCAAAGTGTCAAATATGGGGAAAATATGTCTACTATTGGTATGAAAACTGTTCTAGTTTTTACTATAAAGCCTTACAGCTGATATTTAGGAGTTCCAAGCCTATCTTTGATATTAAAAGTAGTAAAAAACTCACCTTAGTAGCAGCTGACACACTCTTCTCAGCTTCAGCCATTGTAAACTAATGATGAATCTTGCGGTCAGTCAAGCGTAAGGTACAATACAGTGACGTTGCGTCATGGCATTTAAGTCTGACAAGGCCACCAATGGGACTAGCTATTATTGGCCAATCTAGGTATATATATCTATGAAAGTAATAGAAATGGAGTAATGGTATATGATATAAAATAATGTTGTAAATAGATTTATATGTTGGCCCTGTATAAGTATATGTAAAGTATTTTTCATACGAACTAATAACAAAGGAGATATTTAACAATAAAAATATAGAAAAGGAAACATATAAAGTGTTTAGAAGAAGTTCATATAGAAAATAATATAATTAGTTTTGTTAGATAAGTTCAGTGTTCTGTTAAAGGTCGTGCAATCTAGTCTCCTCAATTTTTTGTTGTAGGATTTGATTATTGATAGCTGATTGAGTATGCACTCCCTAGCGAAGTTGTTGACAAGTAAGTCATTAATGTTTTGAACTCAAGACAGGGAAGACTATACATGTAGTTCATATTAGAAAAAGTTTGTTTCCTGTTACAACGTTAAAATGTTGAAAGTTGGTTTGTGTGAGCCGATGAATAGTATCTTTAAGATCTTGAAATTGGATTTTACTAAAGGTGCACAAATTTTCAGTTTCCCTAATAATAGGGCAAAGTATAGTTCAGTAAAATCTAATCTCAAGATCTTAAAGTTACTATTCTCAATATTTTACCGTTGTAACAGAAAACGAAAGTTTTTCAATATGAACTACACTCTTCCGAGAGAGCAACAAACGATATTCCAGCGGTAATTTCGGCCATAGACTGGTGAAATGTGCACGTTTTTCTCGTGAAATGCGCATAGCTTTATGGTTATACTATTTGTCGCATGGCTTTATGGGCGTTTTGTTGTCCAGTCTTAATTTTGATTAAAAAGGCTTGTCAGGTTTTAATGGCGATTTTAGGACAAATTAATCTGTCTAGCTATGTCTTTTCCGATCAGATGGGTAAGTTTCAGGATATTGTCGACACTTTTCAAAGACTTGGTAACATATTTAAATAGGTTTATGTGTGTTTTGTATCATTATTATACTTAAATGACTCCACAGAAAAATGGTTGAATTTTTTGGTGAGATTTCGGTACAAGGGTTTGGGTATGGCCGTTGATAAATACTTTTCTGGAGTTGTGTGCACATATGCATTTATTATAACTAGAAATTCCACTGTCATACAGCCCACGACCAAAGTGATATTGGAAAAAAGAAAGGGTACTGATGGTTGAGAAATGCAATATTAGCAGTCAAATAGGATAACTGCAATGGTAGCTGTAATGTACTGGGTGTTATTATATACAACAAATAGCAATAATGAAAGGAAAAGATTATATGTTTATATCTCTTCTCCTGCAAAAAAAGAAATGCAATATTGGCCAATATTAGAAGTAAAATGCACTGATATTATTAGAATAACCAATATTATTTATATAGTAATAATAAAAAACCAATGCACAATTTTGTTTACATTTCAAAACGGCATAGCTAACAATATCACGAAGTTGCGATATTTATATAGATTTTTAGAAAATCTGTACTACGTCGTCATTGTCCCGTAGTCATCCAAACTTATAATTAATTATTGCAATAATCTCATTAGAACCGTTAGAAAAAATATCATCATCATGCCTTTACTTACACTGCGTTAGATTTTTAAAAAGTCTGTACTACGTAGTCATTGTTCTGTAGTCATCCAAACTTATAATTAATTATTGTAATAATCTCATAAGAAACGTTAAAAATATCATCGTCATTTGCTTTACTTATACTTCGTTGGACATCAGTTAGAATGGGAAAGTATTCAAATGTGTCGGCAAATGAAAATGAAAAAATTGAAATCGGCAAAAATGAAACGATTTCTGTACTCCTATGTTAATTGCCAAAACCTTCGGCAGTTCGACAATGCTATAGACTGGTGAAAAGTGCACGTTATTTTTTCGTGAACTGCGCAAGACTTCATCGTTCTATTATCTGTCCATCGGCGTTTCAATTTTCGGTCTTAACTTTTATTAAACCAAGCTTTTCAAGTGTTTTGTGGCGATTTTCGTTGAAATTAATCTGTCTATTTGTGTATAATCCGATCAGATGGGTAAGTTTTAAGATATTATCAAAGGTTTACAAAGACTTGGTAACATATTTAAATAGGTTTAAATGTGTTTTGTAACGTTATTATACTTTAACGACTTTACATAACGATGCTTAAATTTGTTGATGAAATGTCTTGACGAGGGTTCGTCTCATTGTTGATGAATAATTTTCGTAAGTTGTGTGCACATGCATTTATCATAAAAACTCCCACACTTCGCTCCGCTCGTTTGGTCGTGGGAAGATCCCAAACACTCGCGTCGCTCGTGTTTGGTCGTGGGATAATTTTTACAAGCCAAAAATTTTCATCTCGGCATAAAGCTTTCATTAAAAATATCCATCCAAGCCGTGGCCACTCACATAGTCTTAGCTCATATAGTCGGACAAATTTATCTACTGCAGTAAACTTAAACAAAACTAAACAACACACATTCATGTCTCTCTTTCTTATTTATGGCAGTTTCCAGGCTCACAGCTGCTCTGCTGGTGGCACCACATAAACATCCTGTAATTAATAAAACAAATGTAAGAAATATATGTCATTCATGGATATGTCGTTTTAATGCGTATCTTCTGAAAGCTTTCAAATTTGGAGTTATATAAATTGTGAGTGTAATTTTAAAAATGAATAAGTGTTTAACAAAAAAATAAGTGCGCCAAGCCAACAATTCGAAGCTTTGTTTCTGGGAGTTAAAGATGAGCATTGATCAATCAATTTTCCTTACTTTCTAGAAGAGAGAAAGTTTATCAGCTATAACTACTAAAGAAAATTTGAATCAAATATTATAGCTAGGTGAAACGGTAAAAAAGTTGTGAAACGATGATGGATGATAGCAAAAAGTTATAATTTTATTAATTAGTAAATGTATTCATGAGAACTTAATTTATTACCTTTAGTATATTTAACACTTGTTCATCAATCTAAGCCATTATATTGCTATATGCTATAGATTAATTAAAAAGCCGTCCGTCAATTTAACAATCAACATCGTTTATTTTGTAGCAAGAACTCACTGTGCATTCGTATAATGCATGCGTGCACAGAAAGTTACACTATAGTCTCAAACAAGGAAATATAATCTCAATGTGAACTCAACAGTATATATCTTTATATATACATGTATATATATATAGGAGACTCAAAGTTAAAGATAAATTTACCTCCATTATCTTATGTTCTCCTGCAGCATATCGCTGCTGACGCCTGTCAGCTCGAACCATACGCTGTCTGCCCTAATCTTTAACTACTCAATGCTCAGAAAACTAGAGCCACCTTCGCAAAAAGCATTGTTATAATTCTGTTCTTCGTCAATAAAATGTGTCAATGAAATAATTCAGTAAATTAACGATGTCAATTAAGTTCGTAAATATCGATGTCTATGTGTGCTATAGTAATTGAGTAAAACCTTAACTTCAAGATCACAGACTGTTGTGTTCTCACTGTAATGTTCTTTATTCCAGTACTGAGTCTACAATGAATTGTAAGAGACATCCCAAGTATATATATGTATAGATAGTTGTTAGCAAAAGTATTATCCTGGAATTATACATTAAGCAAGTAAAGGTAATCTGTAATTATTCCATAAATACCCAGCTATGTATAATACTATAATGTCTTAGCCAATTTCATTTTCAATGTAATACACTGGTTGTCCATTGTAATGTCCTAACACCTCCCTGCTAGCTTGAAGCTGTATGGGTGACTTCCACAATTAGATTGTCTCTTTGAGCATCTGAGATTGTCTCTGTTGTATTCATTACCATCAGGTAATCTTGGATTTTTTCGTTTCGGCTTTGGTACTGTAGCTGCGGGCAATGGTTGCGATTGTGGAAAACTGCTTGGAGTGGTTGGTATTTTGGCAGGTGGTTCGGCATTTCCTGTGAAGCATGTCTTGGACAAAGTTGTTCCAGATGTCTCTTCCAGGTTGGTCCTTTGGGTAGTACTCTAACACTGACTGCTCTGCTGCCAAATACTTTGATAACAACAGCTTCCACCCGTCTAGGCTGTTTATCTCTTTTGGGTCCACAGTATAAAGCATAGCATGGAGTTCCAACTGTATAATGATGAACCGTTTTAGTTGATCGGTTATTCTGCATCTCTTTGAGCTAAGTGAGCTGGTGATGGCAGTAATGTACCGATCTTTGTTCTGATTTGTCTCCCATTCAGCAGTTCACTGGGTGAGTAACTATAAAACAGTGGCGTTCTCCTATACATCATTAAGAATTTTTGCAAAGCAGACTGAGCTGAGTGATCCGACCTTTTGAGTGCTTGTTTGAAGGATTGCGCTAGTCTTTCTGCAGCTCCATTGGTGGCTGGATAATATGGTGCTCCTGTCAGGCGAATGATTCCTTGATTTCTGCACCATTCTTAAAATTCCTCGGAAGTAAATGTAGTTCCATTATCAGACACTATGGTATGTGGAAATCCAAAGTGAGTAAAGTCCTTCGAGTGAGTCTGTAGTAGCTTTGGTTGATACTGAAGTGGTAGCATGTATACATGGATACTTTGTAAAGGCATCCATTAACACCAACCAGTTGGTTCCCATGAAGTTAATTGCATGGTCAAGGTGTACTCTGCTCCATGGTTTTTCTGGATCATACAAGGGTGATTTGGTAGGCGATTTGGCTTATTTTGATGCTCATTGAATGAAGTACATTGGTGTGCAGTATCTGTGATGTCTTGATCCATCCTGGGCCAGTAAACAGCAGTTCTAGCAAGTTGCTTCATTCTCTGCATGCCAAAGTGTTCAAGATGTAAAAGTTGGAGAACTTGTCTTTGTAGAGATAGTGGTATGACAACTCTTGTTCCATACATCAAGCATCCTCTATCAGCTGATAATGACATCTCAAGTTTTTTGAAGTCTTTTACAGAATAGCCTTCAGTCATGGTTCCAGCTGGTTGCCGTCATGCTCTTTGGACCAACCATCTTTCAGATATCTCATCACTGTGCTGAGCACAGGATCCTTAGCAGTCTCTTTCTTCAGAATACCAGGATCTGTTGGATTCAGCTGACTTCCAATGTGTTTGATTGTGCAGACTGTGTCAATATCTTCGCCTTCTTCCTCCCTATCAAACTTGTCATCATGTCCAATGGGTAAGCGACTGAGTGCATCTGCGTTTCCATGTTCAGAGGTTTTCCTACATTCAATAGTGTAGTCATGTTGGTTGAGAGTAAGAGCCCATCTTGCTAGTCTGTTTGCTGCCATAGCAGGTGTTGCTTTAGTTGGTCCAAACAGCGCTTGTAGGAGTTTGTGATCTGTCACCAAGATGAACTTTCTCCCATTGATAAACTGGTGAAATTTGTTTAGTGCATAGATGATAGATAAAGCTTCCTTTTGAATTTGACTGTATCTTCTCTGAGTGTTGGTCAGCGTCTTGCTGTCATGAGAAATTGGTCTTTTACTGCCATCTTTGTATCGGTAAAAGAGTACCGCTCCTAGACCAACGTCTGATGCGTCACAAAAAATCCCGATATCTAGAAAAGGGTCAAAATGTGCCAACACCGTGTTGTTGCATAGCATCTCCTTCAGCTTTAAATATGCAGTCTGCTGTTCCGTATTCCAATTCCATTGTTTTTCTTTTCTTGATTAACTTTTGGAGAAGTACTGTAATTGTAAATAGATCTGGTAGAAATTTGTGGTAAAACTGAATCGATCCCAGGAAAGATTTGAGAGTAGCCATATTGGTAGGTGCTGGCATCTTCTTTAAAGCTTCTACTCCAGCTCTCTTGGCTATTCCCTGATTAGAAAGGTGATGTCCCAGGTATTCCACAGTTTCTTGTGCAAATGTGCATTTCTCCAGTCTACATCTTAGTCCTCTGTTTTGAAGTCTTTGTATAATTCTATGAAGGTTCCTCGGGTGATCTTCAGCTGTGTCTTCGCTTACTAGAATGTCATCAAGATGAACAGCAACTCCTGGAAAATCCTGAGTTAGTTGTTCCATGATTTGTTGAAAGTATCCTGGGGCAGAGCTAATCCCAAATGGTAATCTTTTCTGTAGCAGATTTTCTCTGTGCGTGCTGAGAGCTAATCTTTTTTGACTTTCAGGTGTCAAAGTAATCTGATTATACGCATCAGCCAAGTCAAATTAAGTGAAACCATATCCTTCTCGCAGTTTTCTCATCAGATCTTCTGGTAGTAGAATAGGTTGTCTGTGTGTCTCCAGCTGATGATTCACTGTTACACAGTAGTCTCCACATACTCGAAGTTTTCTTTTGGTTTGTCCAGGCAGCAGTGCTTTTCTAATTGGTACCACTGGTGTCCCATAAGAGTTGAATTGAACTGGTTCCCATATTCCTCTTGCATTTCCGGCATCATAGGCTTGAGCTAGATCCTTTTGAATGGCAAAAGGTACTGGTCTGGCTTTGCAGAATATGGGTTGTGCATCTTCTTTGAAGCAAATATCCAATTCAAAATCCTTCAGGCATCCCAATTCTTTTTTGAAAAGATCAGGAAACTCTGAAGTAAGTCTTTCACATGCGGCTTGTAGATTTCCATCGAATTTGATTTGCTTAATCTCCTGCAATTGACATTGGTTGATTAATCCATCTACTGAGATTCCAAGATGGCGAATACCATTTCTTCCTAGAAGGTTGAGACTTGGTGTTTTGCTTACGACGAAACGTAATTGCTTCTCATGTTGATGTGAATCTAGCTTTGTTTTGACGAGACAAACTTCTAGTATGTCGATCTTGTCTTTTGTTGCGGACTCATAATAGACTTCTGAAGTTTTGAGTGTAGGGCTCCATATTGTCTTGATAGGATATGAAGTTGTCTCCCACACCAGTGTCCACTTTCAAGGTCATTGCGATACCTTGTAAATTAAGGTGACAGAGTAGCTGACATGTAGACATGACATCAATCAAGACATGTAGCTGTGGATTAGTGTTGACGGTTTTGACAGCCTTCACTAAGTTCAAAGGCTTAGCACCTTTCTGCTTTTTACGACAGACAACATCTAGATGTCCTGTAAGTTTACAGTAATTGCAGGTAGATTTCTTATATCTGCATTCGATAGATTTATGGTTAGATTTTTCACATCAGTAGCATTCCTGTTGATCTGCAGATGTTGACAGCTTTGAAGTTGTAGTCTGCTTGTTTACCACCTTGACAAGATTTGCTGCACCATAGACCGTTTCCTTTGCCACTTTTGCTGCTTCCTCCATTTCCATAGAAATTTCGATAGCTCTGGCAAAAGTAAGGTCTTCATCTTTCAATTTGAATAGTGCATTAAGTATTGCTTTATTCTTGACTGAGCAGATGAATCTTGTGCGTAAAGCTTCATCTTGTGCATTGGTAACACTTGAAAAGTCACAAGTTGTAGGATCATGTCTTATTCTTGCTGCTAACTCTTGAATTGTCTCTCCTGGATTTCTTTTCATATTGCTCCAGTAACGATATCTTCCTCTAACGATAAAAGTTCTAGGGTTATATTGAGTCATCATGTAGTCCTCAACATTTTCCATTGTCAGTTTGTTGACTTCTTTCTTGGGAGTTTGTTGATCTGACCAATCAGTTAATTGTTTGTAAACAACTTTTGATTGATTGGTTAGAAATATCTGGGGAACTCGGTCTTCAGTAATAGAATTGGCTGCTATGAATGTCCTGAAGCGCAGTAGATAGTCTGTCCACAGCTCTGTACTTGGGTCAAAAGCAGTGAAATTAGGAGTAGTTCCTCCTGCTTTTATTTTGGTCTTCTGTGTTAAAAGTTCGATCAGCCATCTATTTTCTTCTTTCTGCTGCCGTCTCTGCTGTCCCATCTGCTCCTTCTGCCGCTCCATTTGTTCTCTTTGAAAAACCATCTGTTGAGTCAGCAGTTGAATCAGTTGCTCAGTTTGAGTAGACATTGTAGGGAAAATCTAGAGTAAAGTTAAAGTTTAGAATGTCCGGCTGAAGAATGTCCTTGTCGCCAATAATATGTTGTGTTCTCACTGTAATGTTCTTTATTCCAGTACTGAGTTTACAATGAATTGGTAAGAGACATTCCAAGTATATATATATACATATATATATATATGATGTATATATATATATATATATTAACTAAAAGCAAGTGCAAAAGCATATAAAAAGAGAACTCTACACTAAAAACCTAAAAAATTATTAGTGGAGTATGAAATATTTGAAAAATTATTGCGAAAAAAGTAAACTTTTAGTATTTGCGTTACAAATCTGTTTCGTGCGAAGCACTCCTCAGACGCAATTGTACTAAAATGAAAAGCTTTACCGAATGTGCCAAAATATCAGAAATGGGCTCGCTGTGTTAATAATGTAATTTAGTGCTAAGTGTAACCGAGAAGATAACTCCTAGCATGTCTGCAATTAGAAGTCAATTCATTTCTTTTATTTAATGTGCCTAAGTGTGGTTTGCATATTATGAAGTATTTTTCAAGTAAACATAATTTGCATCGTTTTGTCTTGTTTGTATATGGTTGCGCTTGAGCTAATATTTTCCATGTTATGTTGTATGTTGAGTTGTTTTCTTTCAACTTCCAAATGTGTTTGCTCAATTCTGTGTGGTGTTGTTTGTTTTTGTGATTAAACGAGGCTTTATGGTTGCTGTATCTAGTTTTGAATTCGGTTGAGCAAAGTCCTATGTAGGTCGCTACGTGGTTGTTTGTATTGTTGCTGACTGTTGCTTGATATATCACATTTTTGGCTCTGCATTTTCCTTCCAAAGGGCAATTGTTCTTTTGTCTGCAATTGCAACTTTTTTCATTGTCTTCTTTTTGTAGTGTACTGGTTTTATTAAGGGTTTTGTTGCTCCCATCAATGATTGTTTTCATGTTTGGCATTACTGAGTAGCTCAGTTTTAAGGTTTGTCTATTAAATAATGCTTGGAGTGGGTGTTTCTTTGGAAAACATGTTGTAACTATGTTGAAGAATTTTTGTCCAATATTGGTTGCAACATTGGCACTGAATGGTGGGTTGTACCATGTAATTTTTCTTTGTCTGTTACGTTTTTTAGGTTTATTCATGTTGGTTTCATATTGTAGTTTGTTGTTGTATCCACTCTTGTAGAGTGCTTCTTGGTATGGTTGCACTGTGCTGTTAAATTGTTGTTCATCTGATGACAGTGCGTTTAATCGTTTGTTTATGTTGTCTGGTAAGTTTTTCAATATGGAAGGTGGATGGTTGCTTTGTTTGTGCACATATAGTATTGTGTTGCCGGATTTTTGGAAAGGCTTGAAGCTGCCATCTTGTAGATTTAAAGTTACGTCAAGAAAATTCACTGATCGTTTGTTCGCCTCAATAGTAATTTTCAAGTTGTTCTTATTAAATATGTTGCATATTAGTTTCTTTGTTCTCTCTATAGCTTGGGGTGTACCCTTGCAAACCGGTTACACTTAGCACTAAATTACATTATTAACACAGCGAGCCCATTTCTGATATTTTGGCACATTCGGTAAAGCTTTTCATTTTAGTACAATTGCGTCTGAGGAGTGCTTCGCACGAAACAGATTTGTAACGCAAATACTAAAAGTTTACTTTTTTCGCAATAATTTTTCAAATATATATATATATATATATATATATATATATATATATATATATATATATATATATATATATATATATATATATACTGTAAACTAGTGCTAATCTAGTTTAGTGGGTTCTTAACAAGTATCTACTTAGCAGGAGGCAAAACAAACACGTTAACACTCACCGAGCTTCTAGTCGTAAGAGAGCGAACCCCGGTTTTCCCTCGGCGGTCTCGCAACTTTCTCGTTTCCGGTCAAGCCGGAGTTCTCGCGAGCCGAGTATATCACATCTCCTTTTGTTTGTTTGGTGCTGATCTTTTACCGGGGTGTTCAGTGGATTCTGGGAGATCCCGTGGGGCCAAACCCTCAGCAGCCTGTATAGCCTGTAGGCAACTACTTGCTGGTCTTCTGCACTCTCAAGTGCACATGGGTAAACCTGAGTTTTCCCCCCCAGAGTCTGGTGTCTCTGTGAGTAGAGCCTGGTAATTCTACTTTGCTTCTAGGGCACTTTGGTACTCCGGGTATCCTTGGAACCGCGAGGTTTCGGAAAAAGGAGTCTGGGAACTCCTTTAAAGGGTTGAGAGTCTGGGATCTCTCCAAATGTCGCCGAGAGTCTGGAATCTCTCCGACGTGGCTTCCCCCTTGTGAAGCTCACACCGCGCTTTCGCCTAGACCGAGCAACAGGTCCTCATTGGCGGTGTCCATGTTTTCTTTCTCCTCCGCACAGTCTCCTTCCATAGAAAGGTCTCTGGCTTCGTTGGTAGGTTCAGCGCAGTCTCCTGTGGACAGGTTTCCGGCTGAAGTCGCCTGCTCAGCACGGTCTCCTGCGAGCAGGTTTCCGGCCGCAGTCGCCTGTTCAGCACGGTCTAATGTCACGGGGTTTCCGGCTGTGGGGGAGGACGTGGAGCCGCCTCCTTCCAACGGAAGACTCTCTATTTTGAGGTGGTCTCTTCCATCGTCTCCACTAGATGCCTCGCTGCTGTCCTTGGCAGGGGACGGTGGTGGCATGGCGGTAGCCGCAGGGGTTTTCTGAGACGCGGGTGTCTGGGAAGCCATCCGGGGACTAGGGGAGCCAGCCGAGGCTAGAACTTCCCGCAGAGGGCGAACTCGCTCATGCTCCCGCCTCTTTGCGTGGAGCTCACTCTCCCGTCTCTCCAGCTCTTTCATTTCCCTGTCGTACCGTTTTTTTAGAACAGCACGTTCTTCTCTGAGGGTCCGCAGGTCTCCCTCGAAATCAGTCTGAGGACCGGAGTCCCCCCTGATCATGGCCTGGATGTCTTCCAACGTGAAGACATCGGATGCACTTGCAGCCTGTCTGGCTACGGGTGGGTTGTACGGGGTACGGGATGTTGCGTGCCGCCTTCTCCCACTTTCCTCCCGTCTTTCCCCCTTTTGTTGACCTGAGGCCTGTCCTGATTTTGAAGGATTGCCCGCAGGTACTGGAGGCCTGGAGGGCTTTCCTCCTCGCCTTCTCGACGCGTTCCGACAGACCTCTACTGTGTGGCCCTTTTCCCCACACATGTTGCAGACTATGCGGGGGCACCGTTTCCTTTCGTGACCCTCCTGCCTGCACTTCTTGCACCTGACGCGGGTGCACCGGTCGGTCGCGTGGGAGGTCTCCCCACATCTCCAGCATCTCGGGCAGTCTTTTCCCAGGTGATCTCCTGCCTCCTTACAGTGTGTGTTGGGACACCTCATAATTGAATCGTAGATTGGATGTAGTAAAACGTAGTAATCTACAAAAGGAGAACACTATTTATAATAAAGGAACCCATCTTGCCTTTTTGTCTTGACAGTCCGACCACTTCTGGTCACTCTGTCACCAGTCTGAGCAACGGGGTTTGCAACCCGGCTGCTACTACCGGTTTGTCCCGCTTCTGCAGGTTTGTCAGGCAAAGCCTCACCCTCTGTTAAGCGGTCAGAAAATAAGGTATCTAAAGCTAGATCGCTTTCTACACTATCAGTTGTGCTCAGGTTAACAGGTAGCGTGTAACCACCATTGCTGCTGATACCATCCCCCCAAGCATTAGTGCCACTGTTATAAGAGTTATCACTACTGGCGTGAGCCTCGTCGTCTATTGCGTCCTCCCCATTACCAGTGTTATCTCTAATCGAAGCGGGGTTAGTAGAGTTAGACACCCTAGGGGTTAGTAAAGCGGGGAAAGCTGGTCTATCTACGACCCTTTTACTCACGGCTGCCTCTTCGGCATTCCCCACACTGGCAGGATGTATGAAAAGGTAATCATCCTCTCTACAATCAGAGTCAGAAAGCACAAATAAATGCTTACGGTTGCGCCGAAGGTCGCTCTGTCCTACGCGAACCCAATAGCTCTCTGGAGAGCTGTCCGCCCGGACTACAACCCCTTCTTTACCGACATCGGATGGAGCATTAACCCATACCCGCTGCCCCGGTAGGAGGTCTGGCAGAGGCTTAGCCCTGTGCTTAGCGTTCCATTTCTCACGCTTAGCCTCTTTGGCTTCGAGTTCTTTATGTTCAAATAGATCGTAGTCTACAACTCGGGGAACGGGTTTTCCCGACGTTGTCCTGATCGATCTAGCAAACATTAACTCGCTCGGGGAGTAACCCGATTTGAGGGGTGTTGATCGGTAATCGAGGAGTGATTTGTCCTTGTCTGTTGACATGTCCCACATCCGTTTGACGGTTTTGACTGCCCGTTCTGCTAGTCCGTTGGATGGCGCATACCTTGGGCTGCTGGTGGCTATTTGGAAACCCCATGCTTGCGCAAAGTTGCGATATTCCTGGCTAGCAAAACATGGTCCGTTATCACTCCTGACTAATTTTGGCACCCCCAGCCTGGCGAACACCGGCTTCATTGCCTGGATTACAAGACAAGAAGTCTGAGCTCGAATCCGGGGTACCTCAATCCACCTGGAGTAATAATCCATCATGACTAGGTACAAGTTACCTTGATGTTCCATAACATCACACCCAATCTCTAACCAAGGAGCTGCTGGAAGCTGAGCATGCTCCATGGGCTGGTGTTTGATAGAACAGTGTCTAATACAGACATTACATCGAGAGACATAATGGTCTATATCACCACTCATTGAGGGCCACCAAGTGAATTGCCTCATTTTTACTCGCATCTTTTCGATCCCCTGATGGCTTTCATGGAACCGTGCCAGGTAAATGGGCCTCAATTCATTCGGGATGTAAATTCTGCCTTTGAACAGAATTAGACCCTGGTATGACGTAATCGTATCGCGACTACCATACAACTTAGAGAGCTCTGCATCCAATTTCTTTTTGTCTGGCCACCCTTTCGCAAGGTATTCCAAACATTTTCTGGATGTTGTGTCTCGCCGAGTGGCGTCAAACAACTCAGTTTGTCTACACGGGTCTAGCATCTCTGCAACCTGTGTCTCGACGTACTGTTCCACTGCAGAACAGTGACCTATGTTTTCACTGCTAGCGGCGCTAGGCCGACTCAGTGTGTCTGCTAAGTACATTTGAGGTCCTGGGGTATGAAAAATTGAATACCCGTACCTCATCATCCTCATTTTAAACCGTTGTACCCGCACAGGTAGCTTAGACAGATCTTTGTCACCAAGGATGGAGACTAAAGGTTTGTGGTCTGTCTCTACCTCAAAATATCGACCTACCAGGTAATAATCAAATTTTTCGCAGGCCCATGTGACTGCCAGCGCTTCTTTTTCGACCATTGCATACCTAGTTTCGACCTCAGTCAATTTGCGTGACGCGTATTCGACTGGTTGCCAAGTATTCAGCTCGGTCTGCTGTAATAGCACAGCACCGAGAGCATACTGGCTTGAATCTGCTGACACGCGGTGCAGCTTATTCAAGTCGAATGCACATAGCACAGGGGCTCGTGACAGTTCCCGTTTGATCTGTTCGAAAGCCAACTGTTGACTACTGCCCCACAGCCACATGCTGCGCGCTCCCATCACTGCATAAATAGGTATAGCTAAACTCGACAAATTTTTGGAAAACTTGCCGAGATAGTTAACCATGCCGATGAAGCGCCTAGCAGCTTTTTTATCTTCTGGGGGATTTAACTGACAAATTGCTTTTACTTTGTCTGGGTCTGGCCTTACACCTTCAGCGCTGACAAGATGTCCTAGGAATTTGACCGAAGTACAGCCAAATTCACATTTGTCTTCGCGAAGTGTCACTCCAGCAGCATCGATCTTGGATAGAACCTTTCTCAACCGTTTCCAGTGAGTGGTCTCATCCTTACCGAAGATTAAGACATCATCCATTAGACAGATAACTCCGTCCATCTGGCCTAATATCTTTTCCATGCCCCTTTGATAATACTCAGGAGCTGACGATATGCTGAAGGGCATTCGTTTAAAGCAATACCTCCCCCATGGAGAGATGAACGTCGTCAGTAGCTTGCTCTTAGGGTCGAGCTTGACTTGCCAAAATCCGGAATTTGCATCGACCTTGGAGAAAATCCGACCCTCGGCCAGTCTTGACAACATGTCACTGACCCTTGGGAGTGGATATGTCTCCCTTTTCACCCCTTTATTGAGGTGGGTAAGGTCTACACACATCCTAATAGCGCCATTAGGTTTTGGAGCTATGGTCAGTCCCGAACACCAATCAGTTGGTTGTTCTACTGACTCAATAACTCCCAGCGCTAACATCTTCTCTATTTCAGCCTTTGCCTTGTCATAAAGACCGGCAGCTATAGGCCTCGGAGAGAAAAGATGATAAGGTTCAGTGTTTTCCTTTAGTTCAATGCTAAACAAGCCTGGCATCGTTCCTAGCCCTTGAAAGAGCCTAGAAAACTCCTTTACTGGATCAAATGCCTCAATGTTTATAGCATTGACAATTGCTAAAAGACCTAAGTCTATAATTTCTTGTGCTCCTAATAAATTTCTATTAGCACCTAGCACCACATGTGCTTTGCAATTAGTGGACTTTCGCTTGCTGTTGATCTTAATATCAGCAACTCCTGCCACACTCAACCTCTTTCCACCTGCGCCAACCAAAATTGTGGAACTAGGAGAGAGCGGCAAGTCCAAAGACTTTTGAGTTCCCTCTGTCAACACAGTGACATCCGCCCCAGTGTCTAGACAGAAAGGAACGTCTTGGCCATGGACCGAGAGCGCGAGTCTGAAATCACCAGCCAGTCAACTAGAGTCCCGGTTAGAAGCTAGCCTGACCTTTTTATCGCTATTGCGGCCTTTCCCTGATTTAAAGGGGCACTCGCTCTCCGCATGATATTTACCGTCGCATGTACGACACCTGTTTGGTCTGCCGCACGCACCTGCCATGTGCCCAAGTTTCTTGCAAACATTGCATCTAACTTGGGGGCAATCTCTAACAAAGTGATCAACTGCGCCACACTCATAACAACAGTCATCGCTTCTCCGGTAGGGAGAGTCACGGCGCCTCCGCCGGTAACTATTCCTGCCCACACGGTCCTTGGGGTCGTCTGAATCGCTGTTAACGCTATAACGGCGATAGCGATAACGTCCTTCGTGGCTACTTTCCCGGCTGTTAGAGCCGCCTTTGTAGCCACTACGACGCCCAAAGCGTTCCTGACTACCCTCACGGCTGCTAGAGCCGCGTCCGTAACCATCGTAACGCCCTTGACGTTCTCGACCCTTGTAGCCGTCTCTGCTACCATCCCTTCTCTTTCGCCAACTGTCCCGGTCTTCTCGCCTCCGTACCTCGCCAACCTCCTGTTTGACACGCTGCTGTGCCCCACCGCCTGTCGCCTCCGAAGAGACACGAGCCCCTGGGGTCGGCACCGCAGCCTCCTGTGTCGCACTAAGTTGGGCGGCAGCAGGTCGAGTCGAACTAGACTCCGCCGCGATCATCTCTGAAGCCTCTTGCGCTACGTTTCTGGTTCGAAGAAGGTTCGTCAACCTCTCCCAATCCAGATCATTTTGGGCCATTAATTCCCTACTCAATTTTATGTCGCGCAGTCCATTCACGGCAATGACTAGGGCAAAGCTCCTACGTGAATCGTCATTCCTACCAAAATCGAGCTGCCTACTGAGCCGTTCTACTCTGAGGAGAAAATCTCTGTCGTCTTCTCCCGCAAGTTGTCTCGCAGAAACAAACTTTTGGGTTTTGACGTAGACATTCTCCTCTCGTTCATAATGCCCTCTCAGCAGGCCCCAAGCCTGGTTGAATGTTGAGTCCGGGTTATTGGACTCAAAACCCAACGATCTTAGGGTTTCCCTACCCTCTTGGCCTATGGCTTTTAAGAGTGCCAGCAACTGAGCCCTAGGAGTGAAGTTGGGGACCACGACGGCCTCCCCCTCCACCGTAGCCTCACTATCCCCCATCTCAAAGTCCTTCATTTCAATACATAGGGTAAACTCTTCGCTAAACTTTTTCCAGCTACCGAATACATCAGTAGCCAAAATTTCTAGCGCAGGCAAGCTAGCAAAAATATTTGCACCCGCCCTTCTTCCAGCCATAATTCTATTTTAATTCGAAAAATTACAACAGAATCTACTGAACAGTATCAATGGTAGAACGGTCAACTGAGATCCGTTCGTGTATCTATGGTGTCACCACACCTCAATGCACCTCGCCGAGCGTCTACACACTCCACAATTGTCCAACACAATTCAATATACTCACCTCTACTTATCACTGTATTATCGTATTAATTTAGCACTACACTATCGTACAACCTAGCTCAATCACAAACGTATTACTCTTCTCCTGTAAGTAAACACTCGTGGTACCATGTAAACTAGTGCTAATCTAGTTTAGTGGGTTCTTAACAAGTATCTACTTAGCAGGAGGCAAAACAAACACGTTAACACTCACCGAGCTTCTAGTCGTAAGAGAGCGAACCCCGGTTTTCCCTCGGCGGTCTCGCAACTTTCTCGTTTCCGGTCAAGCCGGAGTTCTCGCGAGCCGAGTATATCACATCATTACATAGCCAATTTCATTCGCAATGTAATACACTGGTTGTCCATTGTAATGTCCCAACACAGACAATGCATTTTATTAGCGCTAACATTTATTACGACATATATAAAAATTTCGTGTTGATTATTGGCCAAAAAAATATCTTACAGTATATTTATCTCTCATGAACTCGTTTCATATGTATCACTCGTTACGTCACGAATCTGAACATTTTATAAATGGCCCAATTCAAACGCTTATATCTCTGGACAGGATTAGTCTACAAAGGTAAAAATGACATCAAATTGTAGCTGATGTTTTAGCCTTTTATTGGTCTTAACTTTATTTGATCGACATTTTTGACGCAATCACATCTTTAAACAAGAAACTACTCTTAGCCTGAGACAGTTATTAATTATTTCTATAATGTTGCTTTTAAAGTTTTAACTAGAAAAAAGCGAAAAGCTTTGGAGTTGGACAACGAGAAAATTAATTGTTATTGATGTAAACGATTCATTATTAATATGATCTTGTGGACACTTTTTTACTGATCTCTTGATATTATGGGTTCATAAAGATCAATGATTGTTAAAGTGACGGTCAAATAGAGGGTGGTGCTCTATTTTTCTACCGTTCTACTATAGTGGCGTTTAAATACAAGTTTTGTGGTATGTTACAGTTAAAGATGGAAGACCTTCTGACGGAGTATGTCAGAAATAGAAACATAGAGATTCCTTCATTGAGGGTAGCTGTAGAGCGCACCCAGCCAGCTCAGTTACTAAAGCTGCTGCTAACTATCAGAGTTAACTCCTACACAGCTGTGATGATAGCTGCAGTTGAAGGTCACTCAGAAGTATGTGATAAGCTTCTCCTTCCCATTAAAGGGGTTGCAGATGAGTTACTCGGGGTTAAACAGGAATGTAGACGTACAGCTCTACATCTTGCTGCATGGTGTGAACACAGCGACTGTATAAGGATACTGCTACGCACAGTCAGTGCTGAGAGGAAGTACAAGTTTGTTGCCGAGAAGGATGTATTTGGTAACACAGCGATAACAGTAGCTGCAAAGTATAAAAGGAGCCAGTCAATAATGTTTTCTCTCCTCAACAGCTTCAATTCGCAAAAGAAAGACTCACTATTAATGATAAAAAATAATAACAACGAAACTGCACTACACATCGCAGCATACGCTGGAAATACCCCTGCTCTGAACGCCATACTACTATCCGCGTCTTTAACAACTGTCTCTTTTCTACTTGCCTCAAAGAATAAAAATAACATGACAGCACTGGAGTTTGCCAAGTTGGGCAAGTTGGCTGGAAATGAGGACACATCAGAGCTACTAGAGAGATGGCAGAATCAGCCAGTAGCAGAAAGTAGGAATGTTATACAGTTTGATACCCGCTTGTCACATGAACTACTCTACCGCTTAATCCCTTCCAGTCTAATAAACTTTCTGTTATATGCATTTGCTGCTAGAACCTTTCTAGAAGTACTCAAATCCTATTTATCATTCTGTAAACTCATCTGTTATAACTAGTACCTATTTATTTTTTCTCTGTCTGAGTAGTATTATTAGTCACATCCTATTCTCTTGTGAGAACAAAACTGCTGTTTTTAAATGGCATTCGTACAGCTAATGGCACTAGTAAAGCTAGTGGTGCTAGTACAGCTAATGGTGCTAATACAGCTAATGGTACTAGTACAGCTAATGGTACTAGTACAGCTAATGGTACTAGTAGAGGTAATGGTGCTAGTACAGCTAATGGTGCTAGTACAGCTAATGGCACAAGTACAGCTAATGTTACTAGTACAGCTAATGGTGCTAGTACAGCTAATTGTACTAGTACAGCTAATGGTACTAGTACAGCTAATGGTACTAGTACAGCTAGTGGTGATAGTACAGCTAATAGTACTAGTACAGCTAATGGTACTAGTACAGCTAATGGTACTAGTACAGCTAATGGAACTAGTACAGCTAATGGTACTAGTACAGCTAATGGTACTAGTACAGCTGATGGTGCTAGTACAGCTAATGGCACAAGTACAGCTAATGTTACTAGTACAGCTAATGGTGCTAGTACAGCTAATTGTACTAGTACAGCTAATGGTACTAGTACAGCTAATGGTACTAGTACAGCTAATGGTACTAGTACAGCTAATGGTACTAGTACAGCTAATGGTACTAGTACAGCTAATGGTACTAGTACAGCTAATGGTACTAGTACAGCTAATGGTACTAGTACAGCTAATGGTACTAGTACAGCTAATGGTACTAGTACAGCTAATGGTACTAGTACAGCATACGGTAATAAAAGTCAGAGTCCCTACCATGCTTGTATTTGTCAGGTCTGTCACAAAGACTGGATATGCAAGAAGCCCAACTTCGTGAACAAGGCAGACAAATGCTTAAGTACAAAAGAAAACATGATGACCAGAAAGACAAAATCGGTGAGCTAATTTCTTATGTCACAACAAATCAATATGAAACAAATAAAATACTTCATAAGTAAACAGTTTTAGGGTCTCTGATCATTCCTCGTTTATATTTTTCTTCCTTCTCAGTGAGATATGAAAAACAACTGGAAACGCTAGAGAAACAGCTGCAATCACAAAAGAAACTGCTGGATACACGGACAAAACAGCTGGATACGCAAGTGAAACAGCTAGATGCGCAGGTGAAACAGCTAGATACACAAGAGGTCTCTCCAACTAATCAGCAAGAAGCATCAGTAAGTCAGAGACCTGAGCAAAGAGAGGATATTCAGCAACTGACCAATCAAGTATCAGGTGAGTTTAGAGACATCAAGAGTATCTACCATGGAGTTCAACATTAGTGTGTTGCATGCTATCTACACCATCTATTGCTAAGCGTTAGCTGAGTTGAATGTGAGTGCTTGCATACATGTATCTCTGAATATGATAAGATTATATGCTATGTCATTGAACGTATATACTGAATATGCAGTCAATCAAATAAGCAGTGATGGCCACCGCAATAATGAGTCATCATATACAGTTTGCATTATAGAATGTGGTTTGGCACTTTCCTAGAAAAGCTTGCAATTAGCTTGAATGTACAATACTGCTTGTAATGTTAACATGTAAATATTCTCAGTCTGCGCACATGAATAGGTTCTTTCCAAAAGACACTTATTACTTACTTTTTTCAGCAGTTTACTTTATCATTTACTGCATTGTCAATAATGATGATGTTGTTACCAAAGAACACGAGCATTGAATGTTTAACTTTGATCAATAGCATTAGCCGCTGTTAATGGCTATGGAAATGTATGCAAGCCATGTCTAACAGAGCTGTTATTTCATGGCCTGTGTTGACACCTTTGTCAATGGGCTCTATGGCTATTGTACAATGTTAGTAGGTGTCTCTTATAGCAGTTGGATAACCATAACATAGATAATTTTAGTTGTAGTAGTAGTAACCAGAAACTGATTACAAGGCTAGTTTATGATAACACTGTAGTTCAAAGCAAATAAGCTAAAGCAAGAACCTGCCGACTTGTCTTGCAATCTTTTTATATATACATGTACATTGTCTTTCCTTTCAGACTTTTATCCTGAAGTTGAAGCTTTACAAAAAGATTTAGATGAACTCAAGAGCAAGTTGAATACTTCAGATGCACAACAAGAGTGGATACTAACAGAAGTCACAGAGATCAGGGGTGAATTAATACGTAAACTTAGTTTGCTTGTTTTTTATACACACTGTTGCAGTTCTGTACACGCTGTTGAAGTTCCAGACAAGTTGTTGAAGTTCCAGACAGATTGTTGAAGTTCCAGGCAGTTTGTTGAAGTTCCAGACAGATTGTTGAAGTTTCAGACAGGTTGTTGAAGTTCCAGACAGGTTGTTGAAGTTACAGACAGGTTGTTGAAGTTCCAGACAGGTTGTTGAAGTTCCAGACAGTTTGTTGAAGTTCCAGACAGGTTGTTGAAGTTTCAGACAGGTTGTTGAAGTTCCAGACAGGTTGTTGAAGTTCCAGACAGGTTGTTGAAGTTCCAGACAGGTTGTTGAAGTTCCAGACAGGCTGTTGAAGTTCCAGACAGGTTGTTGAAGTTTCAGACAGGTTGTTAAAGTTTCAGACAGGTTGTTAAAGTTCCAGACAGGTTGTTGAAGTTCCAGACAGGTTGTTGAAGTTCCAGGCAGGTTGTTGAAGTTCCAGACAGGTTGTTGAAGTTCCAGACAGGTTGTTGAAGTTCCAGGCAGGTTGTTGAAGTTCCAGACAGGTTGTTGAAGTTCCAGACAGGTTGTTGAAGTTTCAGACAGGTTGTTGAAGTTCCAGACAGGTTGTTGAAGTTTCAGACAGGTTGTTGAAGTTCCAGACAGGTTGTTGAAGTTCCAGACAGGTTGTTGAAGTTTCAGACAGGTTGTTGAAGTTCCTGACAGGTTGTTGAAGTTCCAGATAGGTCTTATATACTGGTTTTGTGTTTCTTATCTACAAACTAAAGTAAACATGCAGTGTTGTATAGGAGTGCACACCAGTTCACATGCTTGAGTTCCAAATTCAAGATTTGCTCTGTTGTTGTAGGTCGTCTCAGCAATACAGAGGTTCAGATTGAAGGTGAGGCTTTTTCAGAGCTTTCCAGAACTAGATGTTAGCATCCTTTATGTCTCCTTACAAGTATGGGTACACCATCACCTACCGAAAAAACCTCTATTTGTGCGGCACCTTTATTGGAACACCACCTGTATTTGACCGGCTCTATAAGTGAAGGGTTGAAAAATATAACGCCACCCTTTAATTCAAGGCCACTCTTTAATTCAATGCCATTTCTATATTCGCCCGTCACTTTGACATGCTTTGATCTTCACAAACACATAATAGAAAGTGATCGGTGGAACAGCATCTACAAAAATGTACTAATAATAACTCGGTTACATCAATAACAATTACACTATAAACTCGCATATATATCGATCTCATGTATAAATCGATAAGTGTTTTGAAGACAAAAATTACTCTACTATAGGTTTTACTTATGGATAAGTCGTCCCAGTTATTCCAGATTATTCTAGAATCATATCGATTCTGACTCAAGTTTTGCTATCTAGAATAAAAACATACCGGTAAGTTTCAAATGTTAAAGTTTTTATTTGATATGATAAATAGAGGTCTTCCAAATGTTTTAAACATGGTTTGGGTCGACTCGCTTTCGATAGTATTTGTTCAGCGACTGCTCGCTAAAAGTCGAGTCAAGCGTTGCCTGTTCTTAATGATGTTTTTGCTACTCTGTGGCTAGTAAACTAGCAAAAGCGATCAAATATATCACTAGTTAAATTTGAAACTGGTCGGTGGTAGTAATGTGCAGCAATGGCGGCTGTTACATGTACGTCTTGTATGAATTGCCAATTGAGAATGGCTGATGCTTGGAGTGTGTGTACATGTTTATTCCGTTGACCGCAGAATTGCAAAGCAAATGTACCTAATAAGTGCAGCTATACAGTAAGTAAATTAAACCCACACAACACCCAACAAACTACCATACATTATTTATAAACAGATGAAGCCTATTTACCTCTAGTTATCTGTCCATACAGATGAGAAAAATCTTTGATACCAACAGCGTAGTATGGGCGAGGACAAGTGTTTCCTCGATGAAGTTTGCCTTCATCCTGTTCACAACAGTACTAAAGTGGGCTTTTATACAGCATGGCAAAGATTAATCTTTTTGCTTGTGTTGTAAACCATAAGGTGCTTACTAGATAACGAGAGACGTAGCGTAAATAGTTTTAAAATATTTTTGAAAACAATTTTACAAATGAATTTTTATTATTCCTCACTGCTGGTTTATTGTAAAGTTTTTTCTGCTTACATGTGATATGTATCATAGCATTTCGTTTCCATATTTAACTCTATGAGTAGCTGAATGCTGAAGTAGTAAGTGGACCAGAGGTCACTGAAGGTCAAAAGGATGTATTGCAGAATATTAGTTTTATCAAATAAAGAAACATCGTTATTTGAAGCTTGACCGTTTTGCAACTACCACTTGACTTTAGAAACAGCCTGACTGCCCACCAGCATTGAACCTTATGCCAGCGTTATACCAAAAGGCAGAATAATAATTGGGTCGGTACAAATTCTGCTATTCCATGTCTATTATTGATCTTTGTTGGTCCCGGTTTGTGATTATATTTTACAATCATTTAATACAAATACATCAAATACATGTATAGGTTATAAGCTTAACCTGGCCGTTATAGTGCATAGACCTACTGGAAAAAATACTTTATGAGAGTTTTCATTTTCACAGAACTCAACAGAAGATGGCAAGAAAGAAGGCAAGAAGAGGGTTTCATTAGGGCAAAGCTGTCATCTTTGCAAGAACAAATCATTGGTATGAGTCAGTCATTTTTTTGGTGTCGTTCAGCTTTGTGATGAGTAACTCTATGATTGGCCTTTCCTATGTCTGTCGGCCTATTGAGCATGTCGAATTACTTCCCAGTAAAAGTTATTGGTTTTGGTTTACCGATTCGTGTCTACATGTAATTACTAGCAACCATATAACTCCATTTCCAGCTAGCAGGAGACCACAACTTCTACAGTTTATTTTCTTTTTGGCAAATTCATATATCTCTATTCAAAATCAATGGCTGAAAGACAATTATTTTAAAATTCTACATACTGGTTATAAATGAAGACTATAAAATATAAAACTTTAAGGTGTAAGGGGAGGAAATGTTTTGCCTAACACACTGGTTGAATGATTGCTCATACCTTTTTCTCAGCTGTTCCCCTGTAAAAGAAGTTAGATCTCATTGGACATATGTATGTTTTAGACTTATGTCACCTGCTCAGTCTAAATCCGCAAGAACTTTTGAGTGGAACTGCTGGCTCACGGTAGAAGGAACGCTGCCTAAGCTACCTGTATCAGGCTATGTTAGAATTTCAGAACAAAAGGAAACATGAAGTTTGTCTTATTTAAAATATGGCACTCAAAGACGCTGATAATTGGGTCGTCATTGGATCATTTAATTGAGCCATGTATAGGTAACTGGAAACCGTGGACTGACTTGTCAAAGCTTGTGTATATATTTGTGAAGAATTTTTATGTCATATATCTCATCGAGGAGACTGCCTTCAAGTAGTTTGGTTAATAACTGCTTGATTAAAATGTCAGGTGACTATATCACTTGTATATCCGTTGTCACATCTAATGGTTGTACAGCGGAAAGGACATGGAGGTGAACACTGGGAGTTATCAGACTTTAGTCTGATAACTCCCAGTTTTGTCAGACTAGTCTGAAAACTACTACTGTTCGCATTTTGGATGCGACATTTAGTAAACATTGTTAATTTTATGGAAGGATACATTAATTTTTTATTTCACTTTTTATGTTTTATACTCAGGTTGATATTGTAGCCCTCAGTAAAATGTAATTTAGTACACCGATTAGTAAAGCTAGACATATTTTTATGAATTTTCATATTTGAAATAGGGCATTTGTTATCTTGTTTATTATGCAAGTGTTTGCTTAATGATAACTGCTGTTTCATAATCGATAGGATATCATTACACTAATACGCAATATTTGTCAATAAAATATGGGCTCGTCTTTCAAAATTCAGTTTCACCGATCTTCAGTACATCTTAAAGGGACCATTTTAGGGTAGATTACATGTTCCTATTTCATAAAAAGATACATGATATGGTCACATGACCAGACGAATCTAGCAGTTGTTTTCAATAAAACACGAGTCACTCCAAGCTTCTGATGATTATAAAATGAGTCAAACTGGAATGAATCAATATATGATGCCAACCCGACACTTGTTAACAGGTGCTTGATTGATGAGAATATATATGATACAGACAATCCCTTATTTGTTTGGACTAATGTAGACTGGGCCATGTCTGGACATTAAAAAACTCGGACATTAAAAATTTAGTAGAGTGCGCCCTTGTGTTACGATGACCGTGTTATACGATTTTTTCACCTTCCCCATACAAATAAACAAAAATTTCTCTCGAAATCTAAATTGGGTAGTCGGCTGAATACGTCAGAATAATGAAGGTGCCAATATGTTATTTGCCAAAATCCTTACCACAACGCATGAAAGAAATTCAATGCTCACTCTTTTTCAGTTCATCATTATTAGTTATAGTAAAAAGGAAACCGAAAACAAATAAAATATTAGCTGATGTCAAAATATAAGTTTGTAAAATGCTTACTAAAACTGAGCGTTAAGAATGTGTTTAGTAAGCTAAATTCATCAAAGTTAAATTCAACATTTATGTTATATTGTCTGTCTTAAGTGCATGTCACACACATGCTCCTAGGCTACAATATGTATATACATGTACAGTATGCATGAGAGAGTAACATATGGTTATACCTGCAATAGGGTAGAGTGTAATATCAATAGCAGTAACAATAAAAGGCAAAACTTACAGTACAACACTCACCCCAATCCTAAAGTGCCGCAAGAGCCACCTATCAATCACTGTTGTCATTCTTCGGACAGACATGGCCACATCGAACAATCGTCTGAAGCCCAGACAATTGGAAGCCCGGAGAAGTGAAGTTTGAATAAGCGAGGGTCAGCTGTTTGCATGCATAGTTGAAGTTTGAGTTATGATCACACCAGAATAAACTCTCAGGCTATAGAACAAACCAACTCATTAAGAACACTAGGAAACAGCAGGGCCCTTGGTGAGTGTCTAGCAAGTGGACACTGCAAATTCATGAACTGAAAGTCCTAAGTGAGTTTAGTAACCTTGCTAGTGATGCCTTGGCCCAAAATCTCAAATTAAGCTGGCCTAGGATATGCTTTCTTAATGAACTATATTCTTATACTAGCTGTGCCACCCGGCGTTGCCGGTGTAATAGAAGAGTCTTTGGACACAAAATTGATTTGTATTTAACATATAACAACATTTGCCATTATAACTTTCAAAGTACATATCATTAGAGAAGTGTGTTGCGTAGTTGAAATAAATTAAGAGAAAAATAAAAACAACTGTAAAGGTTTTAAAACTTTGTCAAACAACTGTACCTTTCAAGCTAGTAGCCTGGCATACTGCCAATGGAAAATTCCACTAAGCTAGTTAATAAAGTTAGGCTTCCAATGAAGGTAAGCCATGACTTTGAGTCTGCATTGTTGTCCAGCTCAGCTGTTCAAATAATAGCTATAGCCGGATTTCCAACAGACGGACTATGAGAAATATATATATAGATTACGGTTTCTCAGTGACATCACCACTTATAGAAGACCTTGCTGGCACGAAGAGATGAGGCCTGGAATGGCTCAAACTTGAAGGACGGTGAAGGTGTTAAATAATGCACTGACTACCTTTTTGCGCTTGTAGCAGTATTTGGTGCTCTGGTAATGGGATTTCTTGACAATAATGTCATGGCATTAATCATAATAACATAATATAAGCCACCACATTCATTCATAGATGCATAAATCAATATTATCATTTATAGATGTATCAGCTACAATAAACTATGAATTTGACAGCTCTCTTCCTTTCCTTGAAAACAAACTGGAAAAATTAAGATACATTCAATGTGTCACTTCATGTTACAGAAACAGTACCTTTTACATACCGTATAGAAGAGGAATGGAAGACACTCCGTCATTTCTGGCTACAGGAAAAAAACAACAGGATATCCATGAAAAAAGAAATTACTTCCATATGATTCAAGGAAGTCAAAGTTGGCATTTTATATAGAAATTTATTTCAAATTTGAAGAAATTGTTTTTTCGTAAAATATGCCATGATAATATTTCAGGAAAAAGTTATCTTAAAATTAACGTATGACTTGCAAGGAAACTAACTAAAACTAAAGTTAGCCACCAAATGTGTAACAAAAAATGGTGCTAAGCAACAGGGTGAAAAAACTTCACAAAATATTATTATACATATAATGTGTATTATGGATAAATTTAAATTAAGTTATACAAAGTATCTTATAATCTCACCTTTCCTAGCTGAGACATAACAGATACAGATATCTAAAAAGGAGTAAAGAGATAAACCAAGATAATCCTCTTTGCAAGGTTTATTGTCAGTTTATAAAATCTGGATAGCTTGATATTATACTATTACTATATATAATAATTATTATATATTATATTATTATATTGTAATAGATAAAATCAAATCGTTCTTCACACAACTTTCCTAATAAGATGCCTTGAAACAGCCGACCACTCATTTACAATCAGGTCTAACTAAAATGGACAAACTACTAGTAATGTCACAAGAGTTGTCTTGCTCCGTACATAATGATGGCCAATAGGTCCAGGCATATACTTTTTCTGAATTGTCTCCCCTGTCGAACTGTTATTTTACTCCTTTGGGGCAAATACCAGCATCCACCTCCGCAGTACTCAAAGACTGGATGTTCTGTTAATAAGCAAAGAGAAGATTATTCTATAATCTTCTCTACATTTAACGTAAGCCATTACACAAAAACGAATTCAACTTCTTTGTGGCAGAAATCCCCAACTAGCAACAGATGCGAGTTTCTTATTTTGCCATCAACCAAAATCAGCAACATTGCAAAAGAAAACTATGATGTTTTACTCTTGCATGCACACACTAAATAATACAAACAATATATTGGGGATACAAAATGATTATGCATACATGTGGTTATCTGAAGTCGGAAAAAACTCCAGCCCAGCTTACTTTCATTTGTTTTTCTGTTGTTCCTCAAGGAGCTGAGCTAAGGCAGATTTGTCTCCCCATGTCCCCTGCGAAATATTAATGAATCTCAGTTTCAAAATAGATGATTATGCAAGGAGCTAGTTATAAATAGAAGCCATATGCAATGGATGAAGGCCATATACACAGGGTGTCGACCAAGATTGTACAATTCAAATGTTACATCCTGCGAAAACACATCTGTCAAAAAATGACAACTTGACACATGTAGACACACATTGTCAGGTGTTCCGCATAATGGCTAATGTTACCATATAAACGGTGAGCTGATTCTGTCATTACTGATACAGTAAGAACTACTTGCATTACAGAGTATCACAACTATATAGACCCAGAGAGCAATTAGCCATATATTACTTACAGGTGGAGGGGCGTGTGCATCAAGCCTTGATATATTATGTTGACTAGAGGAAGTTGGCCAGCCAATTGAATAACCTGCAGGGCGCTGTGGGAGGTTATCTTCACCTGATGAGAGTAGATAATTACCAATTAGCAAAGCAACATGCTTGTTAAGAAAACATTGCTAATATAATGGCATGGTGAAAAGTTTGTGCCATAAACTAAATTAATTTTAGAATAATTATAAATGAAATAACGCACTATGATACTAGAGAGACGTTATATTACATTGACAAGATTCAACAGTTATTGTAAATATAACATGAAGCCTGGAAAAACAACATGAATATGACATGACAGAACAAACCCACGAGTAGCCTTAAGCTGATCTAAAACAAACCTGATGTAGCCTCAGGTGCAAGAGCTGCAGAAGGAAAGGACGGGCTGAACAAGCTATACCCACTGCCATGTGTCAAAAAAATTGAAGAATCACTGGCCGAGAAGTTCATCATTGGCTAAAATATTTCAGATGTCTATGGTGAATTAAAACAACGACTTATACACAGAGGTCTTAGATTTCTATGGTGAATTGAACAAATGACAGATACACAGATGATATTGATAAGCAAAAAATTTAATGACTAAATATTCCACAAGTTAACAAGTTGAAACCATAAAATTGTATGTTGAGCAATATCTACTGGACAAGTGTGAAAATGTTATAGAATCAAACAAAACGGTTTCAAAATAAATGTTTGTGATTTTTAAATATCTCCGAATGGTATAGCGGTCCACTATCTACACCCAGTGTCCACTATCCATACCTAATGTCCACTATCTACATCCAGTGTCCACTATTTACACCCAGTGTCCACTATCTATACCTAGTGTCCACTATCTACACTTGGTGTCCACTACCAGTTGATACTAAGTGTAGATACTGACTGTAGATAGCGGACACCTAGTGTCCGCTATCTACACCCGCTGTACAGTATTTAAACTTAGTAATGCCTAGTATATTATTAGATGGCCACAGTGATCACAAAATGGAACTATTATTGATAAAGGTAGCTATGATCTCATAGACTGTAAACCCCACTTACGGGCTGTACAGGATCCGCTGTGCGGGTTGCATCAATCAGTTCTGCTAAAGTTCGAGACCTATTACTAAGCTCCGCCCCAATCGCATCCTGCTGATTTCCTGCTCCTAGAGAAGAATCTTGACTAGGAGTGCCTATCGGTGCCGCTGGACTGGCTCCACGAGATGACAACTCTTCTGCAGAGATAAAACAAAACAGAGCTTGTCATTTCCTCAAACAAACACCAAGTTTTGATGATTAGCAGAAATAGTAGCAGGAATGGCTATGTTAGTGATGGTAGGCTGCCTTAAGATAGGCCTCAAGCCGTTTCATGCCAGTTACTGCTTGATCGCTGAAGATGGTCAAATATTATAGTTAATTATAATGAATTGGTACATGAAAGGACATTAATTACAGTAATTCCATGTTATACAATAATATGGCCTACACAGATCGACCAAACTTTAGCTTGCATTTCTCAGTACTAGTTTTTATATTGAATGGAAGACAACTTTCGTTAAGTCATCCAAAAGTATTTACTGTTACCCCTTTGAGCTTGAGGTAAACCTAGATCAAGGTAGTGACAGTAATAAAATAATAATTCAAAGCCCAACTGGTGAGGTGACACCCATCCCCTGTTCTAGCTTATAGTTCACAGTCTAACAGGTGAGGTGACACACACCCCTGTTCTAGCTTATAGTTCACAGTCTAACAGGTGAGGTGACACACACCCCCGTTCTAGCTCATGATTAAAACCATTTTTACTTTTTATTTAAAATTAGTATTAAAAAATAAAAATACATTTAATGCTCAGAGATGATTAGTTGGTTGAGGGGGCGGTACGAACAACATCTAGGAACAATCAACTAAAACAGTAGAGGACAACTCCTCAGCTCCATATCAATTGGTCGCTGATGATCATTGCTACTTTTATCAACTTAACATGTGATCAGTTGATAATAGTTTTGTTGAGTTAATATTCTTTGCCACGCCATAACATTTATGATGAATCGTACTTTAGCTCTATAACTAAATTACACGATATTAGTAATGAGAAAACAAGAACAATGAAAAAACAACATTTAAAGAGTGTTAGGAGTTGTCACACCGTGCATGAAATATTACAAACACTGTTTTTTCTTTCGATATGTGACAAAAATCACAAAGGGTAAAAGCCATTAATGTTATTTGTATTACATGCAGAAATAACTCTTTAAAACCCAAAAGGTAATGACAGAGAGCTATATCATGGTTATTTATAGAAAAATACATTGAAATGGAGAGGTTATCAACTTCTTCACACTTTAAGAAAGTCATTGAGTTCCGACGGTATGTCAACCATAATAGAGTTGAGCAACATTAGGAGTTGTCATACCATGCATTAAAAGCAATAGACTTCTTAGTGATCTGGGTCTGTAACTGGATAGTGTAGATGCTCTTTTCTCCACGGGTGTGGCTAACCACACCATTAAAATGCATTATTTTCGTAGGCAGCAGCAGCATGTTAGCGATACATCACCAATGCAGTATTGATGCGTCGTTTCGAAATGATCATGTTGGTATATGTCAATAAAGAAGAAACCGATACATCTGTGACTGATCGAAGTAGCTTGTTACTAAGATCTTAATTCAATTAATTCATTAGGAGTTGTCTTAATATGAGTTAAGCCAACCTGCAGGATTGGTGCTGAGACCAAAAGATGTAACAGAAGGGCTGGCACCTCTTATCTCTGCAGAGGTAATGTCAGACTGGAAGGAGGAGTATGAGGAGACCTTCTCTGCAATCATTACAAATGATGATATATATAATGATATATATATTATATATATATATAATGATGACAGTAACAGAGATTACAGTCAATCATTTACATATCAAGTTAACTTGTTTCGAGCGTTGCTTCAAAATTATAGCAGATATTCCTACAGGAGTACGGGGTAGTTCATTTAATTCATTCTGTGACAAGCCCTATCAATAAACACTTAAGGAAAAACTACAGTCATACCTCAATTTTTAACTCTAACACCTAGTAGCATTAGTAGTTGTCATACCATGCATTAACCTACACTAAGCTACAATCTAAAAAGATTCAGTCATACCTCAGTTTTCAACCCTCTTCCCTTCCAAAATCCGGATGAAAAAGCGATTTGTTCAAAATCCAAGACTGTTTTTCTCATTATAATTAATGTAAACAACTTTAATTTGTTCCAAATCTAGAAAACAACTTTCTTATAGTATTTTTTTATTATTTTACACCATAAGCTGTACACACTTGTAATAAGAGAGCCAGTACTATATAAAATGAAGTGATTATCTTATAACAATCTACTAAAAGACTGGATTAGGGAATGTACTGATGCATCTGTATCCAACCATACACTAGCCTTGTTTATTCAAGAGTCTCGTGTACAGTATACAAAAGATATAAAAGTGTAAAATTAAACTGGTTGTTTTATTTTTATAAAAGATGTCCTATCTAAAATATTTGAAAACAAAAAAAAACTGTTTTCTTTTTACCAATTTTAAGATGAGCAAAAGATAAGAAAGTAGTGAAAGCCTATACTAGGTCACAATCTAAAAACATTCTTATGAAAGGGAACAGTATCCTAACAAAAAATTGTGTAAAATAAAAAAGTCCCACCAGAAATGTTTCTTGTCTTCAATTGTTGTTCTATTTCTATGTAACATGAAACTTTCTTCTATTTCTTGTAACATGAAAAATGAAAGTACGATAGGATATGGTTAATAGGATATGAAATAGTCGATGGTCAACCAATAGGATACAGTCAAAGCTGAATTTTTTGGTCGAAGTTCAAGGTGTCAAAATGTCGAACTGTACGATCAAAATTGGACTTGGTTGAGATCAAGAGCATTTAAAAGATGAAAAATATATAAAACTATTTAAAATAAAGGTTAAAAATAACCATGTATAAAAGCTAAATTAGCGAAAAAGTCCTAATCGATAATTATCAATAATCAAAGATGTTTGTTGTTTGTTACATAGAGACAGTAAAGTGGAAGTGTACAGTTGGGAATGATATGCTAGATACAATATGGCGGTAAAGGTGCGTAGTTTAACTTACTCTACATTAAATTAGGTCAAGTCTAAACTAGGTCAAGTCTAAACTAGGTCAAGTCTAAACTAGGTCAAGTCTAAACTAGGTCAAGTCTAAACTAGGTCAAGTCTAAACTAAGACAACTATAAAAGCAACAAAAATATTAATTATCACTGGCTGCTTTACTTTCACTTGCAACTTTTTGAGAAATTTTAAAATTAGCAAACTACTTACAGTAAAATATTTGCTGAAATTTTACAGGATACGTTAAAAAATGTGGGTTGAGGTAGCCGTAAGTAGAGGTTTAACTAGAGGCTTGACTGTAGATGTTTGACTGCAGAGGTTTGACTGTACAGGTTTGACTGGTGAGGTTTGACTGTAGAGGTTTGACAGTAGAGGTTTGACTGTACAGGTTTGACTGTAGAGGTTTGGCTAGAGCTTTGACAGTAGAAGTTTGACTGCAGAGGGTTTGACTGCAGAGGGTTTGACTGCAAAGGGTTTGACTGCAGAGGGTTTGACTGCAGAGGGTTTGACTGCAGAGGGTTTGACTGTAGATGACATCATACAGTGACTAAGAGGAACAGTAACAAGGCGCTTTTGCCAGAGTTTGATCTGTTCGAATTGTTTGTTGGGAAAAAGGATTTTTATACATCAAGCACAAAATGATTATTATATTATTATATAGTAGTAACTTGACACAATATCTTTAACACATTTGAAAGAAACGCTTCTGTAACACTGAGCTACTATGGCCTGCTGGTCTAGAACCCTGTACTGTGAACCGCGGGTTGGGGTTGAAGTCCCAAAGATGTGAGATGGTAAATGAAAAGGTGAGAGATTACTACCTAAGAAACGCTGCCTAAGACATTCTACTATTCTAAAAATCGCTCATATTCAGAATAACTAATAACTTCCATAGATTCTAGGGTGGCAGGATCCTACGCGTGCCTACCAAATCCTGAAGGGAACGAAAGATCTGAGGCTGATGTCAGACCAAGCGGACCTCCCAGCAGCCAAGGTGGTAAATCTTCCTGGGTGGCCTCAGTTGTAGCATTAGTGACAGTGCTAGAACTTGTCTCTTGTGACTTCAGAGCCTGTATCAGCAGATGAGAGGAAATGAGATGACAAACATCAACAAGTGGCAAATAGAAGTGACAAACATCAACAAGTGTGAGCGATTAGTGGCATCTGATAAGTTAGCCTGCATCAATTATTCTTCAAAAAGATTTCAACAAATTTAAATGACAAGAATTAATAAAAACTAGATCTATATATTTTACAGGATACGTTAAAAAATTATGACTGAAATTAAAAAGGTATGACTGAATCTTGCTTGGTAAAAATCATAAATGTGTAAAAAGATAATTCAAGGAGCGGTTAAAAAACTGTACAATGTTAGATTGCAACAAGTGCTGAAATTCTCAAAGTCATGATGAGGCAAGTAAATGGGAACAAATGTATGTATAAAAACTGCAGGCTTTCAAAATTCATTGTTTTTAGCACCTATAGTCACCTGCGATTAACAGAAGACCTACCTGTATAACAGCTATAGTCACCTGAGATAAACAGAAGACCCACCTGTATAACAGCTATAATCGCCTGAGATTAACAGAAGATCTACCTGTATAACAGCTATAATCACCTGAGATTAACAGAAGACCTACCTGTATAACAGCTATAATCACCTGAGATTAATAGAAGACCTACCTGTATAACAGTTATAGTCACCTGAGATGAACAGAAGATCTACCTGCATAACAGCTGAAGTCACCTGAGATGAACAGAAGACCTACCTGTATAGCAGCAATGGTTACCTGAGATGAATAAAGTCTACCTTCACAATAGCTGTCTACCTGAACAGAAGAGCTGCTTACATCATCACCCACTGAGATGGAATGATAACAGCAGCAGCCTTAGACTGAGAAAAAGAACTCACCTGTATAGCTACGTTTCTATTATTGGGGGCCCGTCTGCGCTCAACCTTGATGGCCGAGGAGGCGGAAAAGATCATTTTTGTGTTCTTAGCATTCACCTTGTAGTCAATCAGATTGAGGCTGTAAGAGAGAAGCAGACAGCCTGCAGTTGAATGTAGTATTAGTTTGAGAGGTTTGCAGGTTTGACAGAAGAGGACTGTTCATGACAGCAACTGACAGTGCTTCTCTTTAGTTCAGCACTTTTGACCAGGCAGAATAGATGCCTTCTCTCTTTCCAATCAAGGGGTTTGGCACTGACTAACAGGTGCTCCTCTTCCTCGACCTCACTATGACTAAGTGACTTTTTAGTGCTCTGGGTATATGACTGCAGAGTGTAGGTGCTCTTTCCTTAAGGCCTGTCTACACACACGGATGAAAAGAGTTGTTTTCGTAATCAACAGCAGTGTGTTGGCGATACATCACCGATGCAGTATTGACGCATCATTTCCAAATGACCATGTTGGTATTGGCCGATAAAGGCAAATCCGATACATCTACGATGGGCTGAAATACTTTATCACTAAGATCTTTATTCAATTTTATTAACTTCCAATGCATGCTAGATGAAGCAGTTGAAGCACATTAAAGTATAGCCACAGGTGCCGATTTTTTCGTTGAGTCCGATCGAAATTACGAAAAGAACAAACATCACGAAATAATTCGGCCAAAATTCACAGAATTGTCAGAGCTGTGCATGCACACCGAAATCGTCGACGAAATGCTTATAATTGGTTAAACAAATCATTAGCAAGCACGATTCTAGCAGCTTTCGCGATTTATATAGTCGCTAATAAAGCTGATGCAGCTATGATTAGCTAGAATAGTTGATTGTCACAATCTCGATTCAATTTTATTTCCAACATAACAAGTTGCATGCAATACACTTTCGGTCGACGATGATAACAAGACGTCACACGAACAACTATTTATACACGAACAACTGTTTATATACGAACAACTATTTATACACGAACTGTTTATATACGAACAACTATTTATACACGAACAACTATTTATACACGAACAACTATTTATACACGAACAACTATTTATACACGAACAACTATTTATACACGAACAACTATTAATACACGAACAACTATTTATACACGAACAACTATTTATACACGAACAACTATTTATACACGAACAACTATTTATACATGAACAACTATTTATACACGAACAACTATTTATACACGAACAACTATTAATACACGAACAACTATTTATACACGAACAACTATTTATACACGAACAACTATTTATACACGAACAACTATTTATACACGAACAACTATTTATACATGAACAACTATTATACACGAACAACTATTTATACACGAACAACTAATTATACACGAACAACTATTTATACATGAACAAAGATTTTCTCGCTTGTAACAGCTATGAAAGCTACTACTTAGTTATAACATATTTCAAATAATCATTTCAGTGATTAATTCTATTGAAATCCTTTTTCTATAGTTTAACTTATGGCACGAACTTGAAAGTATTTTTGTACATGGTTGTTTTTATAGGGTTTTCAATTAGCAAAATATTATATTATAAATAACCACACAGCACAGTAGCTATCACAACTCTTTGCTGGTTCATATTACAACACAAACATTCAGACAATACTTCAGCAAAGAATCGATGAACTTCATACGAATTAGGCCAAATCTCATTGGTCGCTCTATTTGTCAACACGGTTTATCGTTTAATAGCTTGGTGTCTGTAACCATAGCAACTATCTACACTACATTATCACTTTTTTTATTAGCTAAAACGAACAAAAAATAGATGGAATATTGTTAATTCCTTTATTGGAGGAAACGCTTTATTGCTAAGGTAAACACAATATCTGGCCAGCCATTAGCAACTTGGTGTGGAACAATGGAAGGGTCAGCCGTCTCAAGATTCTACCTGTGTACCTAAGCAAACTATTCACCGGCAACCTTTCACCTTTAATCTTTCACTTGTTACCAAACTGATGCAGCAATCACAATGAGCACTATAATATCAGATAGGACAATCCTACAACAAGACTGCTCTAACCACACCCACTCAAAGCTCTAAGCACACCCACTCAAAGCTCTAAGCACACCCACTCAAAGCTCTAAGCACACCCACTCAAAGCTCTAAGCACACCCACTCAAAGCTCTAAGCACACCCACTCAAAGCTCTAAGCACACCCACTCAAAGCTCTAAGCACACCCACTCAAAGCTCTAAGCACACCTACTCGAAGCTCTAACCACACCCACTCGAAGTTCTAAGCACACCCACTCGAAGCTTAAACCACACCCACTCGGAGCTCTAACCACACCCACTCGAAGCTCTAACCACACCCACCTGGGGTAACGTTCACTGAATACTTTTCCCAGCTCAACAAGTCGTCTGCACCTGACCCTCGTGACATCATCAGGCTCCCACTCCTGTGTTCTGATCAGACCTGAACATATCAAACTGGATTATAAAATGGACAGAGGAATAGCCTGTGAACTAAGGTCATAATGCATGCAACAGCATGAACTAGATGTAACTAGGTAACCTCAATGCAGGCAATTCCACTTTTACTGTCGTATTAATCCTGAATTCTAAAACAGACAAATGGTCTATGGTTTGGAGCTGATGATCTCAGAATGTGACATTAAAATACATTTGGCTTGTAATCTCCTATAAGGATTAGGTACTTGTAACCAGTACACATCAGAGCAAGTAGTATTTCGGCAGTGACAGCACTAGTGGTAACCCATCAGTACCTGTAGTACCTGTAGTAACCCAGTATCAGCAGTAACATAGTAGCAGCTGTTATAGCCCAGTAATAAGTACACAGACTATGTCTATGCTAGTAGTAGCTAGACATAGTCATAGTAGTAGCACCAGACTCTGCAAGGAATGTAAGTGTCGGGTACAGGGGGAGTAAAACTCATAAACAGAAATAGAAAAACTGCGATGACATTAAGGTTTTCAGTCTATGTCTAAGAACTAAAGAGATCATGCAAGTTCAAGGATCTATTTTAAATATAAAACCAACAGGCATAGACTAAGTTTTCTTAAGCATTGACATACAAAATTTAAAATGCCTGCAAACAACTATGTAAAAATTAAACTCATGATTCACAAAATAAAATAATAAAAACAGTGATTTTTTAAAATTTGCATGATTTGGATTCAGAAAACTTTTGCTTAGAGTTAATGGAGAGAGAGCAATAACAAGCTTCCATCTACTTGATGCTTAAAATGTAAAATTGGAAAAACTATAAATTCAACTCAGCTGACATTATGATCAGTTATTCATCATCATCCCATCTCATCAAATATTCGAGACACAGTTTGGTTCATTGCACTGAGCAAAAAATATAAATGATGAGTAAACACACGTATGGGCGGATGGCACATGTATATAATGACATGCATGAACAAGTGATAGAAGAGGTGGACAAGTGACAAATATAAAGAGGTGACATGCAAAAGCAGTTGTAAGGAGATTACGACCATAAACAGATGACCAGCGTGAACAGGTGACAAATAAGCAGATGACAAGTGTCAGCAGGTGAAGCATTTGAATAAAAAAGACTCACTAAAATCAAGTGACTCGTGGCTCTCATGCAGAGGCAGGAAGCACTGCAACTCGACATCTTCTGGCAGAGGAAGTCGGTCATAGACGGAGAGGTCAAGGGACTTGGAATCCTTACAGTGACTCTGGATAGAGTTGAGAGCCTTGGCCAAGTTCAGCCAGCATCTACAGGTTAGTGAGAAGTTTTGAAGCAGTTTATGAAACAGACAAAAGTAACCAACTGCATCCTACAGACGGCATTTAGAGCTTAATTAAGAAGGACCAGTTGATAAGTGTGTAGTTGAAATGTCTCTTTACCTAGATACACGTGTTCTATCTTATGCATACCTGTAACAGGTGTACAGCGCTAGAATTGATCATCCAAAATGTATAAGGCCCTTCGTTTTTTTACACAGCTATTTAACTCAGTCACTATGAAAAATTTTGCTTGTTCTGACGAAATTAATTTAAACCGAAATTTTGTTGCTGACGTACACTCATTATTATTATTATTATTATTGTTGCTGTAAAAGCAACAACAAGAGTTTCTATCATAGAATCAGAATTTTATCTAAAGATTTTAGAATCAGCAGAAGACTTTGCACAAGATCCAATGCATTTAAAAAACAAATTTTACTTTTTTTAGTTTAGTGAAACTGGATACAAAAGAAAGACGATATCATTTTTTGCAATTGGACTAAATCGCAGACCACCATTCTCTGAGTTGAAAATATACTTACAGGAAATATCTGAGAACCAGTGTTAAAAAATTTCACAAGCAAAAATAAGTTTACGTCCCTGCTCACAATTATCTTTTCATCCATCTTAAACCAAAAAGTAAAGTTTGGATATTATGCTGTGAATTCTGGGTAAAAAAACTAACTAACCCATTTCTTACAAAATGATAACCCAATATCCTAAAGTTATTGTAGCAAATTTGTGGGTTGATCAGGTAACTCTATGACCCGTGATCATGTTTTTGGTACTAAGATGAGCTGTTAACAGCTTTCTGCAGAGAAAGACTTAATCTGTAGAGTATATGACCTCCTATAGAAGCAATTTGCTACAACATAATTATAGCCTGCTTGAGAGAACTACAAGTTATTAAAACTGCTCTTGCTAGAGGACCGACCACTCACTCATAAGAGGTCATATGATGTAGAGCAAACAACTCCTCGTTTTTATTTATTGGCTGATTCCAAGTTAAGTGATACCAAGAATAGCATCATTATTTTAAATAAGCAACAGTTTCATAGAAGAGTAATAAATATTTTAACAAACTTATAAAATAATACGGTCGCTATCTGAGTCACGTGTGACTTGTGTCCACCTGCAAGACCACATTAAACATATTCAGTCTCACTCACTTGTTGAGTAGATATCGTCATGGAAACACTGTATACACAAACAATGTGTAGCTAATATGCAATCTAAAAAAGGATTCTAAATTTTCTAGTTTTTCACGCGCATATTTAAAAACTTATACTTTGTGCTAACATGTATTTTCGGTTTCTATTACGAAACATTTGAGCCGGCTTTACGTTCTGCATCATATACCCTAAGTATGCATCTCGTGTGTATATGGTGCGAGTTGTGACCATGTCAACTCACGATTGTTTGATTGGAACCGATATAAGTCGTAACTCGGATAGTAAGTGTCATTAACTAAGATAGTAAGATCATTAACTAGATATAAATCAACTGCATAATCTTTACAAATCTGTGAAGATTGTAAAGATTTTAAAGACAGGACCTCTGTCTGAAGCTACGGCTGCAGAATGAGAAAAAAGATCGCATCACACAGGATTTGAACTCTCAACATTCAGCTTGGTGGACCTACACTAACACTGTACCAATCGACCATCCATTTGTATTTCAGAATAATTGTACCTATAATTATTACACCTGTTGATCTCTCACGGCTCGCTAATCCGCAGACTGTAATAATATTACTATTGTCACTACTAGTATTATTATTATTACTGTTTAAATATTATTATTATTACAATAATAATAATATTATATACTAGAAATTCCACTGTCATACAGCCCACAACCAAAGTGATATTGGAACAAAAGAAAGGGTACTGATGGTTGAGAAATGCAATATTAGCAGTCAAATGGCACTGCAGTGCAATAGGATAACTGCAATGGTAGCTGTAAGGTACTGGGTGTGGGTGTTATTATATACAACAAACAGCAATAATGGAAGGAAAAGATTATGTTTATATCTCTCTCCCTGCAATAGGAGAAATGCAATATTGACCAATATTAGAAGTAAAATGCACTGATATTATTATAATAACCAATATTATTAATATAGTAATAATAAAAAACCAATGCACAATTTTGTTTACATTTCAAAACGTCATAGCTAACAATATCAAGAAGTTGTGATATTTATATAGATTTTTAGAAAATCTGTACTACGTAGTCATTGTTCTGTAGTCATCTAAACTTATAATTAAATATTGTAATAATCTCATAAGAATCGTTAGAGAAAAATATCATCGTCATTTCCTTTACTTACACCGCGTTGGACATCAGTTAGAATACCAAAGTACTCAACAGGGTCTAAAATGTCAGGGAATTTGAAATCGGCAAAAATGAAACGATTTCAGTACTCTTACGTTAATTACAGAAACCTTCGGCAATTCGACAATGCTATAGACTGGTGAAATGTCTACGTTATTTTTTTGTGAAATGCGCACAACTTAATCGTTCTATTCTCTGTCGCTCAGCGTTTCAATATCCGGCCTTAATTTTGAAAAAAGTAAGGCTTAGCAAGTTTTAATAACGATTTTCGGCCAAATTAATCTGCCTATTTGTGTATAATCCGATCAGATGGGTAAGTTTTAAGATACTTTCGACGGTTTACAAAGACTTGGTAACATATTTAAATAGGCTTATATGTGTTTTGTATCGTTATTATACTTTAACGACTCTACAAAACGATGATTAAATTTATTGATGAGATTTCAAAACAAGGGTTTGTGACGTCATTGATGAATAATTTTCGTAAGTTGTGTGCACATGCACTTATCATAAAAACTCTCAAACTTCGCTCCCGCTCATTTGGTCGTGGGATAACTCTAAATTTTCAGTCACGAACTGAGCTTCTATTCCTATCTAACAATAGTCTATCCACTCCTTTGTTAAAGTAATGAGGTAATCCCGTTGAATAACAGTGTATAACCAGCTGTCAATAATGAAGGCATTCTAAGCCAAAGAGCACCTGTGAGTCTTGACAATGCCGTTAGAAAGATATCCTTCCCTGCAGATTAGCCAATCAAGGATGATCTTTATGGTAGGTAGTGCTATATGCTCCCTTACGTTGTACTTCTGAGCCTGGTTTAATAGCACTTCCAGAAAACCAGCTGCAACATGACAGCAATGTGCAGATGCTATGTAACTAGCATGACACTAGCTAGCCGGTACTATGGCTTCAGAACTTATCTATACCTTCTCATTTAGGTATCTATGCTCCCACTAAAATGTTGTTAACTGATCTTCATATCAAGTAGTGTTACTCAATCAAAAAACAACAGAAGGCATGTATTCACTTTTAATACAAGAACATTCCATAATCTAAGAAAATACTTTGTTTATTGTGCACAAAACTATGTATTGAAAAGAGCTATAACTCAGAATCACTGAATGACCTACTTGAGAACAAAACTGTGTGACCTACTTTAATGTCAGTGAATGACCTACCCAAAAAGCTGACAGTGACATCTCTAAAATGTACTTCATCATCTGTGAGAGCTTTCTCGCTGCCGCTGCTGTCGATATGTGAGAGAGTAAAAAGACTTATCGCAACCATGTGTGTCATATTCTGCGCTGACAGGAGTGAGAATATTGTCTGTGAGCTTAAACACTTGTGTAGCAATTCCACTAGCTTCGATGTTTTCTCTTTGTCTTCAATAGATCATATAGATAGAAGATAACTGCAGTCTAGAAGACTAGGGAGAAAGTGAAAATGCTAATGGGAATTATAGAACATCCACACAGGGCCTGGCCATTACACCGGCAATGCTTTTTGTATTTCATAGCTTACATATACAGTGAAACATGGATAACTCGCCCTCGGATATAGCGAACACATGGTTAACTCGAATGGATTTGCTTGGTCCGTTCCCACGCAATGATAAATGGCTTTATATAACTCGACCTCGGCACCGTTAACTCGAACAGTTTTTTGCCGAATTCACAAACGGTTTCCGTTCAATTTATTTCGAAGGAGTTTCCACTAGTCGCGAAGCTGAGAGTACTCTGCTTTCTTAACAAAAGCGCTTTTAGTACGCGTATAGTGTACATATAATTTCCCCCGTATCGTATAATGGAACCGAAAAAGAAATTGTATAAAAATGATTTATGGGGTCGCTAAGACGTTCGCTTAGCTACGGCCAAGCTATAAACGTAGGAAGGTATTAGCGATAAAAATTTAATAAAGATAGACACAGCATGCAAAAAACATATTGTAACAGTGGTTATATGCGGATACATAAAGATAAAATGTCACAAATAGGCTCGTGGCTTGGCATCCGCTACAACAGACATCCGCTTTACGATGGCATCACGCAAGCAAAGAAAAGCGTAGAAACCTTCTGACAAACTTAAAGTACTCGAGGAAATCGAAGCAGGACAAAAGCTATCAGCATTATCAAAAAGAGAAAATCTTCCAAAAAGTACAGTGTCAACATGGATTAAACAAAAAGAAAGAATAAGATCGCTATGTGACCAAAATTCATCAAGGCTAAGAGATCGTTCAACGTCGCACGATGATTTGGATGGTGTATTATTGACTTGGTTTAGACAAGTGCGTAGTGAAGGCGTACCTATCGATGGACCAATTTTGTTAGAAAAGGCTAACAAGTTTTTAAGGACTATAATAACTGTTTAAAATTTATTTCTACAATAAGTCACACTGTTGATCTTTGTCAAAAAATACCTTGCCACAGACTACACTCGATAAGTTTTTTAAATGAAACAACTGATCAGATGTAAAGCATGCTTTTTTGATTGGTCATAAATGTTTACTTATGTCCAGTTTTAAAAATTATCAGAAAGAATAAATATTTTTCTATTGGGCTGAGATTTGTTTGCAGTTTTAGGTGATGTGACTGACAAGACGTTTTAAGATTAAAATTGGCAAAATTGATCTCGAGTAAAACACTCAAAAGAAAAAATGTCTTCTGAGCGTTTTAACCGCGATTAGGTTTTGCAATTTTAATCTGAAAAAGCTCTGGCAGTCACATCACCTAAAACAACACACAAATCTCAAGTGTATAAAAATATCTATACTTTCTGATAAATACTTTAAAACTCTACATCAGATGCCCTTTGACTTACAACAAACCACCTATACTTTAGTTTTATATATACATGTAGTTTGTATATGTATCTACTGATAAATACATTCACTTGTGAATGTGCTCTGATAACTTGAACGCTCTGATAACTCAAACACTTTCGCTCGGTCCCGTGAAGTTTGAGTTATCCATGTTTCACTCTATATATAACTATATAGCTATATATATATATATATATATATATATACAGTCAAACATGGATAACTCGAACTTCAAGAGACCGAGCAAAAGTGTTTGAATTATCAGAGCGTTCAAGTTATCAGAGCACTGTCACAAGTCCATATATTTACTTATTTATTAGTAGATACATGTACATATACAAACTATAATATAAATCAAAAGCACAAATGGCTTGTTTCAAATTAAATGCTTCTAATGTAAAGTTTAAAACGTTTTCATGAAAAAGTATAGAGATTTTTCTATCACTTGAGATTGGTTTGTTGTTTGAGGTGATGTTATTGCCAGGACGGTTTCAGATTGACATTGGCAAAACTTGATCGTTGTTGAAATGCTCAAAAGAAAAGACATTTTTTTCTTTTGGGGTTTTACCCACGATCAATTTTGCCGATTTTTCTTGAAGTTTATGCAGATTACCTTAATTTACCTGGGATTCGTTAAGAGCAACACTCCGAGGCAGTTCAATTAAAAGTTTTACGAGGTTTTACGGTACATTCTATATCACTCACGCTTTTTTAATAGATACTTATTGAATGTACACACGTATTCTGTGTTTAGGTCAAACGATGAATAGTTTTTTGTAGCTCAGACAACGTATACATTTAATTACAACAATTTTTAAGACGTTTTAAACATTCAACATTCCGACGTTAATTCAACACGGAATCAACGTCGGAAAACTATTCATCACGGGCTAGCCGGGTCACGCACTCAAGGATTTTCGCCACGCACATACAAAACAACATGCGATTTTTGTTTTGTATGTGCGTGGCGAAAATCCTTGCGCGCGTGACCCGGCTAGCCCGTGCTATTCATCGTATCGCAGTATAAATCAAATTTCACCAAACTTTTAGAAAAGTCGTTGACAAAAATATTTTGCCGATGGTGGTAATAACGACGCTTATGAATTACGAAAAGATGAAGTTTACCTCTATGGCTTTGAATAAAGTGATTTTTTAAAGCGATAACAACCGTTTCGGAAGCCGTTGGGCAAAAAAACAGTTCGAATTAACAGTGTTGAGTTCGAGTTATCTATAGCAATTTATCATTACGTGGGAACGGACCAAAGGAAATGTTCGAATTAACCATGTGTTCGAGCTATCCGTGGACGAGTTATCCATGTTTGACTGTATATATATATATATCTAGGAGATATGATTTATATAATGCTTAAACCAGGCCCGTATTCCCTGGGGCGGCTGGCCGGCTGAGCCGCCCCAACTTTTTAGGAATTTTTGGCAACTAAGTACAGTCAAACTAGGATAACTCGCCCTCGGATAAAATGTAAAATTTATTACGAACACTTGGTTAACTCGAACGGATTTGTTTGGTCCGTTCCCACGCAATGATAAATTGCTTTAGATAACTCGACCTCAACAGCATTAACTCGAACAGTTATTTGCCCAACGGCTATAGGAACCGTTTTTATCGCTGTAGAGTATCACTTTATTCCAAGCCATATAGATAAACGTCAACTTTTAATAGTTATTGGGCGTCATTATTATCATCATCGGCAAAATATTCTTGTTAATTACTTTTATAAAGGTTTGCAAAAGGTCAAGTTTTAACAAACATCCGCTTGGCAATAGCCCCACGAAAGCGTAGAAACCTTAGGATGAACTTAGAATAAAATCGTGAAAATTGATCTTTGTTGAAACGCTCAAAAGAAAAAGATGTATTTTTTCTGAGCGTTTTAACTGCGGTCAAGTTTAGCCTATTTTAATTTGAAAACGTCCTGGCAGTCACATCACCTAAAACAAACCAATCTCAAATAATAGAAAAAATGTTTATACTTTCCGATAAAAGTTTTTAAAACTTTACCTGAGATGCCCGGTTGAGGCCCTACATAAAAGAAACTGTTTAGCGGGGCTGACACGGCCCCTCCAAACCCCCAGATGCTCATAACTCGTCGCCTAACATTAGCCGCCCCAACTTGCTTAGCCGCTCCAACTTGCAACCAGGGAATACAGGCCTGGCTTAAACATGTTTAAACTCCTGTAGAACCAATTTATTTTTTGTTATAATTCAGATAAACAGTTACATAGCATAAGTACCTGTCTCCAAGTGTATAAGGGCCTGGAGATATAGGAAAGCCATCACAACCTCGCCATGAGTCCACTTGTTCTTTGAGACAAAGCTAAAATGATCAATTCTTTTAGGGTGAACTCAACTATAAAATAAATATAATGTAATTCATGATGCAAACAGATTAAGCATTTAGACCAAAGTTTCCAAAATCCACCAAAGTTTATATTGTACAATTCTCAACTAGTCTTAGCTGCTCGCTGACACAGCCTATACGCCATCTATAATACATGTGAGACACACTATTCGTACAACAATTATGGTTTGTTGGATGAGACACATTACAAGGGTTGTCTTCTCATTAATTGTAATTTTGACAGCATTTTCTCAACTTTTTCCTGTAAGCAGAAGTTGTCTTCTGCTGGATGAGACATGTTGAAAAGGTTGTCTTCTCATTCACTGTAATTTTAAAGGCATTTATTCAAATGTTTCCTATAAACAAGAATGGTCTCAGTTGGATGAAACACAGTGAAGGGGTTGTCTTCTCATTAACTGTAATTTCAAAAGCATTTACTTAGTTTCCTTTAAGTAAAAAAAACAACCAAATTTGAGAAGTTGACAGAATATTTGTACAATCTAAAATATTAACTATTTTAAGTTTTAATCAACAATCATTTACAAACTTTTTGATTATCTTGAGTAAAAAAATAAGAGATGTGATTAAACTTGAATGTAATTAGATAAAAGAGATAAGTGGAATGGCTCACTTGACACTCTCACAGTCTTTTATCTGCTTAGAATAAAGCTTCTCAAGGTTGGTCGGTGCGACAGGAAATGGAGAGCGAACAGCGATGCTACGAATATAGTAGTAGGTGACAGCGAGCTTGTTTGATCGAGTAGAGCATAGAATAGCTAGCTGATTGTATGGCTGACCTACAACACACAGGAATTTATTCATGATAGGACAACTCATGACACGCTATAACCGCTGCTACTTCTTCACAATATTACTAACATCTTGTAATTTAGCTATATAAACGAGAATCCCCAAAATACCAGATACTACAACCAATTAAAAAACTAATTTACATATTTAAAAGTCACAGAATTACTAAGTCTGTTAGCAGCTGAAGATGTCTGACCAGCGAGCCAATTATAAGATGGCTTTAGAAGTAACCTAGGAAACATATTCATGATTATTCATGATAGGACAACTCCTGACACGAAGGAAACAAGTTAGCAGCAACAGTACCTGGTATAAAATCATTATAATATAATATATATTATGTATATATAATATCCCAAAACAAAGTAAAGAGCTAGTTAGCTGACGCAGACTGTGAATGTCTATTGGATATGGACCTAGAGCTATTCTTATCATATATGTGGCACGTCGATACTGCTGACTTATTTTCCCTCGCAACGCCGTAATGCTGATAGTAGTTTATTTCAATGGAAAGACTGAGAAGTCAATTTTTCAATTGCGATTCGATTGAACACTACCCGAGTAAACAAAAGGTAAGAGAAGGCAACTTTGAAGGTTTCAGGGATATTGATCGCTAACAAGACTGAGTCAGACTTGAGCCTAATTGTTGTCAACAGACACAAAACTGTTCATTGCAACAGAACTACTGATCCATTTTACTAATCTATATATGATTAGATGTGGATGTTTGCGTGCAGTGAGCACAGGTAAAAAGTATGATTCCAAGACAAATGTGGATGCTTCATGTAAATTCAACAAAACTGCTCATTCTTACAAAAGTACTTATCCAGTTTTACTAACCTACATGTACAACTGATATATATATATACTAGCGGAATGCCCAGCATTGCAAGGGTATCAAAAATCAGCTTATAAACAGTGGCAGGTAATGTAGTTGCCTGCCACTGTTTATAAGCTGTGGCAGGCAACTACATTACCTGCCACAGCTTGTAAACACTACATATATAAGCTATTATATATATATTATATATAAATAATATATATACATATATTTAATATACATACATATACATTATAAATATATATAATGTATCTACATATATATAATTAGATGTGGATATTTGCCTGCTGTGATCACAGGTAAAAAGTATGATCCCAGGTCAAAAAATATGGATTTTAGTAAAAGATTCACAAAAACCACGACAATAACTAACCATCAAACAAATAATAAATTTTGCATAACAACTTAAAAAAGTATCTCAACCTGGACATCTGCAATATTCACACAAGAGGTAATAACCAACCAGTTTTCATGAATATCAAGTTATTTTGCTTTCCAATAGATATTGATTGATAGGTTAATCGATTGTGTTAAAGTTTTTGTCAGTTTAGCAAGTTGCTACTCCTTTTTTGTGACAAATAGACGCTGTCATTCAAAAGGGCAGTTGAACCCTTTTGACCAATAGCACGAAAAATACTCTGGTACAGGTACTAGCCTGAGTGCCTCACTTTCAACTAAAGTATTGGTGATTGAAAGGTTGAAACTCGCTACTAAAAACCACAAGAAAAAGACAACTCATTGAGATGGCAACAGAAAGAGATAATAAAAAAATACCACAGGATTGACTCACCATTTGATGGTACATAGCGAGACGCGAGGTTGTAAAAATTCTCAGCTAAGGCTATTCTCTGTAGGTAGCGGGCTAAAAAATATAGCATGATTCTACCTTTGAAATTCTCCATGACTAATATACAGCATACCACAAAGAATTCCTTAGACTAACGCGTCACAGTCAAATTAGGGGTGGAGTGTGCCCCTTCCTTACCTCTTGAACACATGAAAACTGACGCTGCATTCTTAAGCAATAAGCTATTATAAACTGAGGCCACCTGATGTGATTACCTTTTTTAAAACCTCAATTTAATTATTGTCATATTTAAAGGGTCGCTGACTTATATCAATTTTTATCAAACAAAATTTCATCAAAAAATATAGATATTTTCTATCATTTCAGATTTTGTTTGTCGTTTTAGGTGACGGCCATGTTTCAAAAATAAAATCGACAAAACTTAATCGCACTTGACAAAACTTAATCGCACTTGACAAAACTTACTCGCACTTGACAAAACTTAATCGCATTTGACAAAACTTAATCGCACTTGACAAAACTTAATCGCACTTGACAAAACTTAATCACACTTGACAAAACTTACTCGCACTTGACAAAACTTAATCGCACTTGACAAAACTTAATCGCACTTGACAAAACTTAGTCGCACTTGACAAAACTTAATCGCACTTGACAAAACTTAATCGCACTTGACAAAACTTACTCGCACTTGACAAAACTTAATCGCACAGAAGAAACGCTCAGAAGAAAAAGACATACACAAAAAAGACGCGCTAGACTTCCCCAAAAATAGTCGAGCTCGACTATAGGCAGCATTGTCGAAAAAGTCTTTTCTTCTGAGCATTTTAGCTGCAATCAAGTTTTGTTGATTTTAATCTTGAAGCATCCTAGCAGTCAGATCATCTAAAGCAACAAAAAATGTGAAATGATAGAAAAATATCTATATTTTCTGATAAAATGTGCTGATAGCGGTATTGAAAGGGTAAATATGTTATTGTTGAGGCCCAGCCATAGCAAGACTTACCTATGTCCCCAAGATGCACCAAGCAGTACTGACAGATGTACATGCAAGACGTTTTACTGGGGAGCCTAGCCTGAGCTCTCTTGTTCTGTTCTCTCCTTCCTATTCATAGACATAGAAACAAAGCTGACTTTTCTTGTTTACAAAAGGCAACAACTGTGTGTTGTTCCCTTCTTGCAGGTGATAATAACTACTAATAATAACTACTTTGTTCAAGAAATGGATAAACTACAAACATGCAGCTATCACAACCCTTGTAAGGAAACCTGATGAAACTCATTGATGATTAGACAACCCCTAAGAGTGTAGCCTTAAAGTGTAGCCTTAGAGTGTAGTCCAATAATTTAGCAACAACACGAACTAATTTTTATACATTAACTCATTCACACCAAGGCGCGAGTTAACTCGCGTATTTATAACGTTGCTAGGCACTCAACGCGAGTTAACTCGCGTATTTATAACGTTGCTAGGCACTCAACGCGAGTTAACTCGCGTATTTATAACGTTGCTAGGCACTCAACGCGAGTTAACTCGCGTCTGAAATTTACCAATTCTTTGCATCGTTATTTTAAAGTTATAAAAAATGTTTTTAATTAGTTAGAAAGAAAAATTTCTGGCCAATCAGACAAATTTTAAAATATGCCTCTGACGTCTCTGGCAAAAGTTATAAACAAATTAGTACAGCCATCTCGATATCTACCAAAACCGGAAATCATTGTGCCGACTTGAAATTTTATCGTTCGTGATAATTCTTTTGCAACTTCAGAAGCAAATATGCAGATTCAGAAGTGGTAAAACATTGAAAGACTCCATAAATCAAATTAAAACATTATTTGTAATGTTTCAAAGTGTTTATTAATTTTTAATTTTGTCAATTTGAATCGTTATGCGAATAAAAATGCACTCTTCACGCTGCCAGCTGTAGTCAGACTAAGGTTATCTTTCAGTTTCGATAGGATCATATTGATTCTTATAGCTGTCTATGAAGTCTGAAAAGTCAAGAACAGAGTTATTGAACATATTTTTATTATTTGAAACATTTTCATGACGTTGTATTTGAGTTATATTTGCATATAGATTTGCTATGCTTTTGTTTGAAGGATGATACTCATGAGGAAAAGTTCGAAGTTAGAGTTTCATGATTTTCATGTGCATGACTAACTGCATATGTATAAAGAATATTCATAACTATGTATTGTCTGTAATAAATGAGTAATTTCAGTCAAACTTTGTATATTTTGTAATTTTTGTGGTGCAAATCTAACTTTGTTTCAGCAAAAGACAATTTTTTCAAAATTGGAAATTTCTTGAGAATACCTTCTTTGAGGCACGGATCTACATAAAAAGGATACAAGTTGTTTATATGAATGTAATATAATTTGAAAGAGGAGACTTGGCTGGTTCTTGTGAAATTTAATTGAATAAATTATCTCAAGTCTGTCTCCTGTAGTAGTAATTTGAATTACGGCAAATTTCTGAAAAATTGGCGGTATCTGGGGCTAATCGTCTAGAAATTAGTCAGGTGCGAATGAGTTAATGACACAAGGTAATGGGCACAAAAAGAAAACTGACTTTTTTACACATGAATAACAATTTATATATTGGCATATATGAATTACAGCAAGTCGTCGACTTACGACTTTGGTTCCGGCCGGTCGTAAGACGAATTGGACGTAAGTCGATTCTGTATATTCTGTCATATCTGATCTAACTTAAATGAATTTAGCTTACTAAACACAGACTTGAAAGAAGTTTTAGAATGTTCAAACTTTTAACTAAGGTTTTATCACATATCTGTTTGCGAATTCGTTTTTACCATAACAGATAGCGCTGAACTAGCCATGACGAGCAACGTATATCTTTTAATAATGTTTATAATCAGTACACAAATCGCCAAATTCTAATTTTGAAAAAAAATATTGTTGATATTGTGTGGCAGAAAAAAAAATCGCCGAACAAAAAAATAATGAGAAAGCTTAATAAAAGTAATGAAAAACGGCTTTTGCTGCGCCTCGCACTGAGCTGCCTGACATTTCCACAAATGTGGTCGTAAAGTCGGGTGAACGTATATTGCATAGGTCGTAAGTCGACGATTTACTGTACCTTTACCTAAAAGAAATGTTTTGATGTTTCAATTTTAGAAAGTTAATTTTATGTGCTCATTACTACATGCAGTCTGTTGAAATTCAGATGAATACCTTTTGATTTTTTCTTCTCAAATTTCTTTTTAAAAGTAGCAAATATTATTGTCTTTTTATCTGTCACATCAATCAGAACTTCAGATTTGTCAACACCAACTTTGCCTGTTGTGTATGACAGAAATGACATGACAGCTAATGACAGGTGTATGTAGTGCTCACCCTAAATGACAGCTAAAGACAGGTGTATGTAGTGCTCACCCTAAATGACAGCTAAAGACAGGTGTATGTAGTGCTCACCCTGAATGATACCAAATGACGAGTACTTGCGCCGGAAGTGTGGATGGAGGTGGAAAGCTTCACAGATGTCCTCCAGCAGCTACAATAATACACATATATAGTATATATAATAATATATTGCGTATATAATATTGATATATGTATATTCTTACAAATCTCGTTGGCGATAAAAGTCAACTCTGATTGGCAATGGGATTTGTCTCCCTTACCGGCTCTGAGCTGCCATGATGAAGCTTCAATAGCCAAACAGTACTTTCTGTAGCATGAGTATAATAATAATTGTATATATAAAATAATATATATAGTACATAATAAATACACTATAAAGTGTAAATCTGCTGCCCTGTCACATACTCAACGGGATTCTTACAAATCCCGTTGCCGATAGACGTCAACTCTGATTGGCAATGGGATTTTTCTCCCCTACCGGCTTAAAGTGTAAATCTGCTGCCCTATCACATACTCAAGGCTAGGATATGTATGCATTTTAACAAAATAGTTTTGCTAGATTCCTAAAGCTAAATAACCAGACTGTTAATGATAGGACTAATATTTTAAAGCCACAGTCATCCTTGAAAGTTTGTGCAAATACTCTCGTAGGCAGTAACTGCAATGCTATAAATATTAGACCTAACAGTTACAAATGTTAATAGTGGACATGCTATAATAAAAACTGAAAGTATTGAAGTCTTCAATAAATTGAGATGAAAAGGTATGTGATACAAAGTAACCATTCCTAAAATTTAACTAAGAATTCACCACAGAGCTAACACTCCATTTGTGGAAAAAAGAGGATAACTCTCAGAGACAGGATGGTCAACAGTCTGTCTTGTCTATTAGCAAAATGACTCACTAAGAACTAGCAGGTCAGTAAGCAATAGAGCCATGTAGAAGTAACTTTCTCAGGGAGGGTTGAGTCGCAGTAGCACAAAAAAGTTTCGACCAAAAAGTGTTAGAAGATCAAGGTTGTAGCCCAAATGTAGAGCGAAGCATAACAGACAAATTCTACATTACTTTCCACAGAGTGAAGCAGCCTGTGGTTGAACCTCTCGTATCATGATGAAGACAACTGAGAAATGAGACCTGTTCGCACCCTGTGTTAGAACATTGGTTATCCCGTGATTAGAGGAATGGCATATGACTCCCCTAGTTTACTCAGCGAGTCCAAACTAAGCTACCATTTGTTCAGCTAGCGGCGACATACTGCACATAAAACTCTGTGGCAGGTATTCACCTGCATTCATAAAACTATCCTAAATTCTTACCTGCATTTACAAACCCTTAGTAGGTACTTACCTACATTTACAAACCCTTAAAACTACTTACCTGCATTTACAAACCTATAGTACGTACGGACCTCCATTAAAAATGCATTAGTAGGGACTTACCTGCATGTAGAAGCCTAGAGAACTTTCTAGAAAAAGGTGAAAGTCAGCCTGCAGCTCAGTTCTCTTGGTGCTTGAAGACTTGGCCTTGATTAGCTGCTGCAAGGCAGATATTTGGGCCTTGAAGGCAAAATTCCACCTGTTAAAGAAAAAACAAACATTAGCTTAAGATGTAAGTTGATCATATTTTACTAGAGCTATCTATACAATACCTAACAAAAGATGTGTATGTACAGGCTAGAAATCCCCTCAGTTTAACCGTTATCGCTGGTGACATTGTGGACCCGTATTATATGGAACACTATGGGGGCGGGGACTGAATTTTAGGTAAGGTCTAGGCTTCTAAGGCTATTTACACATGAATGTCATACGCATCTACCAAGCAGTATCTAAAATCTTTACTATAATAAGAATTGTGCCTGTTCCAAAGTTCAGATCGTGAAAAAAACTCGCATTACACAGGATTCATACTGGCAACCATCGGCAAATTATTTTATGAGGTTAAGAGTGCAAAACTATTGTATGAGAAGACAACTCCAGAATTTTGTGATAATTTAATGCCACTCGCGACCAACTTAGTAGACTAACACGCTATCAATCATTGCTATAAAATCGTGCTAAAACCTGCATCAATTCTTCACCTTTCAAGATTGTAGAATAATTGTGCACATACATATTATCTGTGCTTTATTGACACACATGACGATCTCTCACAGCACATTGGATTGCTGGACTACTAGTATACTATAACAGCTGATGGCTAGGCCAAGCTAGAAAATCATAGCAGAAAGTTAAGATGTCTTTATATACAGAAACCAAAAGACCTACAGCTCTGTCTCTATCTTCTGGTCAAGCGCTGCTTCCAAACTTGTCAGCAGAAGAGTTCGGCACAAAGTCTGCAGCCGCTGCCGAAGCAGCATAGCATCTGGTTTCAGCAGTTGGTCAAAAGGTTCATCTTTGCTGTCAGACTCTGAACTTGACATGCTTGATAAGTGAGCTTTTATATCCGCCACATTCCTGAAGCAAATAGTAGTAGTTTCAGACGCAGACAAGTCACGGATATTCAAAGTCAAAGACAAAATTTTTACAATCGCAAACATGACATAAAGTTCGGAAAAGTTAAAAAGGTGACTTGCTAATGGCTTTTGAAAAAACAGCTGCAAAACAAAAAAATATTACCGCACTTTTCGACTATGAACCGCACCCCTATATAAGCCGCATCTGGTTTAATTTCCAAAAGACGACAATAAAACAATACATAAGCCGCACCTTTGTATAGGCCGCAGAACTCAGGACGGTGCTTTTTAACGCGGCAGCAACTTCGCTGTTTAAAACAGCTGTTTAAACAGTGCCTAACGGCACTAGATATTCTGGTTAATGCACCCTAGAGGTGAAAGAAAAAGCCACAGAGTAGCCTCACCCTTATATAAGCCGCATGGCTCAAATCATCAGAAAAAATTAGCGGTTAATAGTCCGAAAAGTATGGTATAGAATGAAGCGCATAAAACTACATTTATGAAAAAAAAACATAAAATTATATCGAGACGGTAATGGACTGAATTAAAGACGTACCTAAAGGTTTCTTCAGTAGAGCCAATCATGGTTCCTGAAAAAAGGGAGGCAGGTCATAGGTCAGTGTAAAAGCATCATATAATCAGAAAACTAAAATGGTCTCACACTGGGTAAGACTGGTAAAACTCAGTCTCACACTGGGAAGTTCTCAATAGAGGCAATCATGTTGCACCTTGATTTGTTCTAAACAATAGACATAGGTCTATTCTTCTGTAGGTTTTTCCACTGCATCTTAAACTTAAACAAGATAAATAATAACAAACATAATACGTTACTACAGGAGGCAACTTGTAGAGTGTGTATAGTTAAGAGCAAGTGGAGTATCTGTAAAATGTCCACAGATGGTGCTTCAGGGTCAAGGACAAGAACAAAAGTACCGGCATGCAACTCAAGCAATTTAAGTTTTAAAAAACCAGTACAGAGCAGTAGTTTAGACTCAGAACCATTCAGCTTCTCATGTTAGGCGGCTAACTCAATACAAACTATTTTGATTGGCTTTCATAAACTATTTTCGATACAATATTTGCAAAAGTAAAAACTAATACAGATAAATACTGACAATATGCAGGCAACATTTACGTTTTTATCCGATGATATACTTTAATTCAATATTACCATGTCTGTCCTGTTCGTATATTGTAGATGCACCTAAAGCAGACCTTGCATAATTATAAAAACAGCCACATAATCAATTCATATCAGCAAACAAATCCCAAACATTCAGCACGCATTATAAAATGGAATGAGCTGAACATTAAAAAATAAACACCCCAAATTATAGCAAAGGTTTCAGAGAAGCAAAGAAACTTATCAATAATTGATCATCGATTATCAATAATTATCAATGGGTTCGATCTAATAATAATAAAACTGGATTATGAAGTGAGTGTCAGAGAAAGGTCAATTTAGCAATTAAACAGTCAAACTGATTACCAATGCGCTTTTGTTAACGCAAGCAATGTGATAATGAACAATGTAAGTTTATTTATCCGTGTAGTAAGAACTTCCGTAGTGTTGTGGAGATATCACCAAAACAAGATATCAACAGGGAGTGGAGCCAGACCACAAGATATACACACAATACGTACAAACAGAGAGACGCCCAAAATGTCAAAAGATCCAATAATAAGGAAATCACCAACATGCAAATTAGAAACTCCAAAATGGAAGGAATCCATTACAGAAGATGTGTCAATTGCCCCACAAGAAAACCACCAAAAGAAATTAGACCTCAACTAGACACGACCAAAAAGGCTAAGATTAGTCGTCATTTCCAATCAGTCCACTTCCATGATGTACTTGAGACAAGTCCGCTTACATACTAACCCTCTGCAGCATAAAGAACAGAACCTGAGCACCTAAACACTACTAACATACTGCACGCATACTAACAAACACATCTATAAAAGTTGCAATGACCTTTTCCCCACCGACTGCTGAGCTTCTTTCCCTTCCAACTGCTGAGCCTCTTCCTCTATAGACTGTCATGACTCTCGTTTGACTGTTGAGATAGACAGTCATACAGGCCTGAGCGGAGGCACATGGATGACCGTTCGAGTAAGGGTGTAACTTTTATTATCTATTTTTAACCTGTTGTCATCAATATTATTGTTTTAGAATTTCGTTAGTTTTAATTGTTTCACTTATAGAATAAAGAGGTATCTTTTACTGGTAAGTACAATCAAATTAGTTCACACAAGCTAAGCAAAAGTGCACAAGCTGAAAATAGTCAGATTAGAATAAGATGACAAAGCAAATTCAGCTCTGATTAAGTGGATTCGGATTAATTGTGTATAACATAATTACTCCCTGACATAATTCCACATGACAGTGTTGGTCACAACTTTTGATTTTTTAAGTAATTAATATTATCAAACGTACAAACTTTTTTATAAATGCTATGTCAAACCCCTAACTACATACATACATACAGATGTGTTTAAAAATATATTCAAAATTAAATTAAAGATCGACACATGCAGAGGGCTAATAAGTGCGAGAGCACCATTGTGTTATTGGTGTGAAATCATGTAGTATTCATGCCTAAAAAGTTACTCTAACGCTACATTTCATCATAACATCATACATATTGTGTCAATAAAAGTCTAATCAAATTACACAACTGCTCTAACTAATTAAATGAGTTGATCTCTAAGGATGTGAAATATTTCTTTAGGCCAGACCAAAATCGCTGCAAAATATGCAGAACGGAATCGTTGTAATAGCGTGAATTTCTAGCAGTTATCACTCGTATCAAATGATTCGTTGATTACAACAGACCGAGTGAAGCGTATTGCTGTTTGTGTGCAGATTTGGGCACTTCCGCCGTCAAACCGAGGCGTTGCTACAGTTTACAAAGATGGAGAATTATGAGGCATGTTTTACAAGCATTATTAGTGTAAAAGAACAAATTTGTTTCAAAGTGTTTTCTAATTGTAAAATGAACAAATCACTTAAATATGAAATTATTTTTTATTTTAGTTTTATTTACGTTATTAAGTCTAGGACCTTTTCTGTCACGACATTTGATTGTTTATTCAGATATTTTAATGTTGAATCTCACAGATAACAATTTTTAGGATGTTCCAAAGTATTATTCTAAAGTTTTTTAAAGAAAATATTTGGTTTGAATGTTGTTCAATAGTAATTCAAAACTATTTTTGATAAATATCGCATCAGGGCGTGCTGTTTGAGGTAGCTAAATAAAGGAATGGATAAATATGAACTTAATCGATGCCATTGCCATGTACCATTTATGGCAGACAAGCACAACAAAATTTTGTTTCTTTACAGCTGTATGTTCTCAAGTTTTAAAAGTCAAAGCTTTTGTTTTATTCAAAATACTATTAAAACTCTTGATAGTCTACAATGCTCATTTTAGAGTGCTCGAAGACTGCAAAACATTTCATATTGTTTTCAAGTAAAAACCATTTAAATTTATGATCTACAATGTATTTGTTTCTAAATTACATGTTTATAAAATACTTGGTAGCTGGCAATGATAACAGTAGCAACAAGCTTATGTGCAAAGTGTAATAATAATAATGTTTAAAATGTAAATAACATTTTCTAGAGTGCCTCAAGCTCATGACATCATAATGACTTTTAATGCTTAACCAAATAGTATAATGCAATATTATATCATATTTTTAGATAGTAAGCCGGCTAGGTCGAGGAGCTCAAGGCTCAGTGTTCCTAGTTCAGAGGCTGGATAATGGCAAACAATATGTACTTAAAAAGGTTTGTACACTGCTGCTATGTTTGTGTACCGCTTGATAATGTTAAAACAAAAATGCAATAAATACAATATATTTTTTTATTTGTAGGTAGAGTGTAATGATGAGGGAGAAGCAAATAAAGCTTTTCAAGAGGTTAGTATTATGGTGTAAGTTACTCGTTGCTCATGTCTCTGAATTTCATGAGAAGCTGAAGGTTAAAAGTGTGTCCTTGTGTTTTTACAAGCTCGATAAACATTTTTGTTGTGAAACTTGTAATGATATAATGTCTCTATTTTGCTATTACTACTAGCATATGCATTTTAAAATACACGCATAGAACATATATGGTTGTGTTTAGACACACATTAAAAACATAAGACTAAACAGATAAAATGCTTGAAATGAAAAATAAGAAAAAACTGAATTGTAGCTACTACTCTCTCTGGTCATAATTTTCCTTTTTGTAATTCACTCTTTTTGTAATTTTTGAAAGAAAAACAATTTTTCTATATTTGATTACAATTTCTATTGCAATTCTTCTAGCTGAAATCAGCTTCATTTGTTTAAGAGTACTCACAGATTTATCATTAATAAACTTTGACTTGTGGATCAATGTTAGATTGTCAGTTATGATAAAACACAGTATGGATGTCAAAGCCTTCTATGTTGCAATAGCAACTGTTTTGAATATGCTAACTTTTATGCCCTCACAAAGTTCTGCGCTTTGAATTAAGGATACAACTAAAATGTAGGCCAATATTGGGCTCAACCTCATGACATTCAGCTCACTAGACTAACGCTCTAACCAACTGAGCTACTCAACTGTGTTAATCTTAATCAGCTATTCAAAAACCCAAAACAATCGTTCCAGTCTATATCTATAAATCTCTAAGTCTGTCATTCAATCTTTCCAGCTGTAGCTATTGAAATCTAGTGATTAGTATCTAGCAATGATGAATTCGTATCACAGAAGATTTGATCTCACAACCTTCTGTTCACTAGGTGATAAACTAACTCATTGAGCTACGTGAGATGCAGTAGATTCATTGGGTGATATGAATCACTATCTAGATTAAAATATGCATAGCACTCTACATTACGATGCAACGTCACTAAAGCTAGCTCTCATTACTAAGTTTAGCAATAGGGATACTAGTTTATTCGTATTAGCCATTGGCATTGTGCTAGGTTAATGGCAAGTAGCAGACAACTACATTACCTGTCACTGTTTATAAGCTGTTTTTAATACTCGTGCAACGCCGGTAATTTGGTTAGTCAGAGAATTAAGATTGTTTCCTGACAGAAAAAGCAGATGGATGGAAATTGGTCGATAATAATATTGATATTTGTTCAGTAGTCATTGTTTATTATGGGTACATATCTACCCATAAACCTTCAGACTTGTTCATTGAATTACAATGTTGGAAATTACGACTTGATGTCTTTACAATTGCTGTCTTTTTCCTTCTAATAGTGAGCATATTTATACTATAGATTGAATGCAAGTGTGGTTACCAAAGTTCGTAAAAACAGTTTGCTTGAGATCATGGGCTGACTGGTTACTTATATAGCTAGCAGACTGACTTTTTAGACTAAGTTTCTGTAATTCATGTTGGGCTTTCCGAGAGCATCCACATGCAATAGCACCTCTTTCAAGTCTTTTGCTAAAGGGCAGCTGCTTTATCTGTTAGCTTGACCTTAAGCAGCTGTGAAAAATCAGCTATACAAGCGTAGCTTATACAGTTGCTAAGCTTCATGAGAAGTAAAACTTTATCCAAAATCAATAAATATTCATGGAATGTTATAAATTTCATAATAACACAATGTTGGCTGAATCGCAATAATATGAATCGACAAACCCCATCAAAACTGGATAAAACTTCGTGAAGCTTTTTTTTTATCTCTAAATTGAAACCATGCTTACTGGAAGATAACAGATTAATTCACAATTTACTTGTTGTTGCTCTTCTAGGCAATGGCACTGCAAGAGCTGCAGCATCCATACGTCTGTGGATACAAAGAGTTTTTTGTTACTTGGGATGAAGAAGTAGCGGCCATGTTTGTCTGCATTGTTATGGAGTACTATAAGAATGGTGATTTGGACAGAGTTCTCAAGCAGCGCAGGATCTCCAAGCAGCCTATTGAGGAGCTGGTATGCAAGCAGCAGTTTCTCATTGTCGTAGAATCGGTTTATTTTAATTTTATTTAAAGTCTACGACTCGTTCTATTTAACTTTAAAACTCTATATTACTTTTAATGTCTGTTACTCAATGAGGTCTGTGGGTGTAAAATAAACATACTCTATTACTATTCTAACACAGATAGGGCTACAAGGCTAGAACAAAGACCATAAATATATATTGATATTGATATATAATATGTAATAAATATTGGTTCCAAGAAATATGTTTACTTAGCAGAATAATTTTATAAATGGTAGAATTGGAATTGGTAAAATAGTTTTCCAAATCTTCGCGCAAGTTCATAATATGTTGTGTATACTAAGGTTCTCAAGTTATAGATTTAGTTTCACAGTAATTAGTCAGGTTTCTCACTGTGTTTTCTATGTAGAAGGTTTGTGCTTGTTGCATGTTTTTATCATCTTGCTGGAAATATAGAATTACAATGACACTATAGATTTAGAAGTCTATGGCCACTGCCCAGTAAACTGTGCGGAGGTCAGATCAGGCTGAACTTGGAATAACTTGTGGGCAATCCAAACATGCATTTTACTTTTTCAAATGTTTTGTAGGCATTTTAGACAAAGTATATTTTATCAACTTGAAATTATAGTAAATGCCATGAAAATTTACCTGTTTGTGATGGTGTTTTGACCAATCAGTGTTGCATATGTTTCATCATTCACTCTTTATGGCTCAAAACCTTTTTTTGGAACAATCAGCAAAATGGAGCTTTGCTTACAAATGATTTTGAAAAAAAAATGATTTAGGTTATCTAACCTCCTGTCACTGTTCTCCTGACCATCAGAACTGCCTTCAAGGATTATCCATTCTCCAAGAGCTGGTCTTCAACCTAGTAGAGTTCAGTTTATCTCAACCAATAAAGTCTTTCAAATAAAAACTTCATTTTTACCCAATTTTCGAGTGTTTTGTTTGTAGCACTGTTTGTTTTTGTTTGTGCTTTTTGACAAATTTCGAGACATGTCCATTTCTCAATACCTTAGATTGTGCTCAGAGTTAGGGCTTTCTATAAAGGGGGTGGGTAAAGCTGTTCCCCTTCTTTTGTAGATACTAAAGAAGTGGCTAGGACAGATTGTTGAAGCTCTTATATTTGTTCATAAGAAGCAGGTTATACACAGGTTAGCCTTTGTTCCTCTTAAATATATTTACATTTTTATATACAAACTTTTCTTTCAAGTCTAAGATTGCATTGTAGGGACCTCAAGCCTAGCAACATATTTATGAGGGAAGATCTGAGTATATCTCTTGGAGATTTTGGTGTGGCAACCATAATGGGAGATGCTAAAACACGTACTCGTACCGCGGTTGGTAGGTTTCTAAGGCTATTCAAGTTAGCATGAGTAGATGTCTGTAGCGCTACAGACAGCTGTGTGAATCTTTGAAAACATTGACTTTAGTTGACCTTGGCCTTCCCGTGACTATCTTCAGACCCTAAAGCGGAAGTACGGTGTGCATAGCTACAGTAATACATTGATGTAGAGTTGATGTTGTGTTGGAAAGCAAAGTATCTACATATTGTTTAGCTTGAAAGCGAAAAATACAGTATATTCAAATATACAAACTTTGATAGCTTGCTGGAGGAGTTAGTGGTGTGGCAGAACTAAGTCTAAAAGTGGAACATAGGTTCAAGTTGGCAAATTTTAAAATATTAGTTTATTTGCTTGAAAGAAAATCACAAGACTGGGGATATTTGGTTTGTTTGTTTATTTTCATCTATAATATAACCACAAAAAATAATATGAAGAGTGTTTCTCACAGTATAAACGGACAAGAGAAATAGAAAAAAATGTAACTCCAGGGAAAGTGATGATGAGGTCCCTGTGCGCAATAGCAAGGCTAATCAAGGCGCGGAACCTGAAAGTAGAGTAAGCAGAAGTCTGTCTAGTTGGTTTAGTCTAGTCTGGTTGTCTGAGGTAGCGCTTCAGTTCATTTTTGAAAGAATTAGCATTTACAATTTTACTCAGTGTAACCGGTAGTAGATTCCATAGCAATGACTCTTGATAATCCAAACAACATTGACCAGCTTTTGATTTAAACAAGGGTATTTTTAGGTTTATGTGTGTTTGACGAGTAATTAAATGTGTTATCGTCCTGTTTTTGTTTGTTTTATAAAATGTGTTGTGTGCTTTTATCAGTACTTTGTATTTGTATAACTTTTTAATAGTTAAAATTCTATTTAGGTTGAATAGCGGATTAGCAGAAAAATCATAAGCTTTCTTGTTAATTATTCTTAGTAAACGGTTTTGAAAAACTTTAATTTTGATATGATGAAGTTCTTTGTAAACTAAATACTATTTATAGCAAATATTACTAGTGAAGTCTGAATATAATTTAGTTGTCTTATTTAATTATCTAGCTTAGGATCTCTCTCTCTCTCTCTATTCGCAGGTAGCTGATAACTACTTAAACTATGTTTGGGGTTCCTGAGGCTTAATTTTAACGTTCAAAGCTCTGTTATGACACAGAATACATTTGCTTGCTCAATTATCTCTACATTCATACCATCTAGTATTCTAGGATAAAACTGTTTGTTGTGTAGTGCAAACAACTCTAGTTTTATAATATTTAAATATTAAAATGTGAGTGAATTTTGAGGAACTAAGATTTTGAGGAAATAAGCATGATAGAGATATAAAAGCTATAGAACATAACTGATATATGAGAAACAGAGTTTTTATAGCAAATTAATCAATGGAGCAAATAGGAAAGGGTGACATTGAAAGTTGATGTTTTATTAGGCACAATGAACTGGATGGCTCCAGAAGTGCTTGAGAGGCCCTACGATGAGAGATCTGATGTATGGTCTGCTGGATGCATAGCGCTAGAGATGGCTACGTGTGGTATCCTTGACAGAGATCAGATGTCTAAGTGCCTGTTTGACATAAAGTCTAACCCAGCTGCTCTTGAAGAAGCTCTGACCAAAATAAAGGAGGTACAGTCAGGCTTGCCTACATATTTGGTAGTTAAAATTTATTCTACCAATTCTAACAAAATTTATACCAAAAATCACTCATCAGTAAAGAGTGTAAACATAGAAAAACTAGTGTCGCATTATAGGAGTAGATAACTCCAAAAATGAAATTGTTTAATGAAAAGTGTGACAGCTATTGATTAAACTAGTAGTGTTGTAAGAGTAGATAACTCCAAAGTTGAAATTGTCCCATGAGGACTGTGACAGCTATTGATTAAACTAGTAGTAAATAAGATTAACTCAGATTTATTTACAGTGCATCAGAGTCACCATGCCTTCAGCTCCTGTCTTCATAGCCAGTAAAATATGTCATTGATAGCTTGACCACCACTCATTAAAATCACCTGAGTGATTTTAATGAGTGGTGGTCAATTATTACACTCATTAAATTCACCAGAGTGATTTTAATAAGTTTAGTCTTGAAATAATAAAAGACAGTAAAAGACACAGGCTGAACTTATCAATCAAAGATATTGTGCTATTCCTTTAGTATCCCGGGCGCAGGCTGACAGGCAGTCCCATATGTAGACTTTTTTTGTAGAAATACCCAGAAGATCTGGCTTCTGTCATCAAAACCATGCTCCAACATGACTTCAGTCAGCGACCATCAGCGGTTGAGCTGCTGTCGCTGCCATACATCAGAGAGTGTCTCTCCATTAGCTCCTCTCAGCTTGTTGACAGCAAAAGGAAAGATGTAACTAGTGTGAAAAAGAGTGAGTCATGCATACAATCATGCTAATCATTTACTTCGACCATTCTAATGGAAAGTATAGGGAACCTGCAACCCCTGTCATCACAATCCCACATATAACCTACAACCTCTTTCAACATAATCTCACATAGAACCCGCAATCTCTGTCTTTATAATCTACCAAAGAACCTGCAACCCCTGTCACCACAATTCGACACGCAACCTGTAACCTTTGTTACTGCAAGTTCACGTATACTTCACGTATAGAACCTGCAACCCCTGTCATCATAATCTTATCTTTATTGCCGTCTTCATTTATCCCATTCAATGCAGACTTTTCATTCCTAAAACTTTATCGCTATAACAGGTCTTGCAGCAGAATACAGACAAACACGGAAATTTATGTATGTAGATTAAAGGTTATGGTAAGATTATGATAGGATTATGATAAGATTATGATATGAATATGATAAGATTATTATAGGAATATGATAGGATTATGGTGAAGTTGGTGGACTCTCGACCCGGGAATGACAATAGCGCTCAAAATCTTAAACTTTCTTTTAAAATTGAAGCTTTAGAGCTGTTGTAACTGATGTTTTTAGTACTAGTAATTTATACGATGCAGCAATGATATACAGCCCCCTTCTGTGGGTCTGTATATCATTTGATGCAGTCTGTCTTATCACAGCTAATATAGATATTGATTTATATTAATACCTTGGCAGTCTAGTGTGCCGTGAGTGATTGACAGGTGTCCTGATAAATCACCGAGAACTAATATTTGCACAACTATTCTCCGCGGCACCAAGAAGTTTGATTGGTGCAGTTGGTAGATTGTTAGTTAATCAAGATGATTGTTCTGGGATCGAATCCTGATTGATGAATTCTGTTTTCCCTTTAACCATGGCTTTGGATGTGCATGGCTCTTATTATAGTAAAATATATTAGGTTTAGTTCAGTTGGCTGTTGGTATTTTTTGTAATAATCGAACCGAGATTAAATTTATGTTTCACAGTTTTTACATAAAAATCTAATGCGTGAAATTATGTATACATTCAAATAAGGTGCACTCATTGATCTCTTTGGTTCTATTATTTACCAGTATTATACTAAATGACCTAGGAGGTAGCGGAGAAAATTGTATGAGAAAGTATGCGGGGCCTCACGCTTACCCTATGATAGAACTTATATTTAGAACTCAGGCTTATGATAGAACGGAAAAAGGTTTTGGTACTGATTTTTTAATGAATGAAGTTCTGTTGTTTCTTTTTTTAAATGAAGTTTTAATACCACAGAGGTCAATAAGTAAAGCCTAGGTTCTCAAGAATGTTAGAGACGATTCGGAAAACTAAACTTGAATAATGTCTGTTTCATCTAAACATGGCGGGTGCATATGAGAAGAGATGAGGAATGTTGAGGACTCACGTTTTCTATTGATTAAACCTTTCAGCTCTTTTGCCCAAAAGGCAGTAAATTCAACTGATAGTTTATTTTTCGCCTACTAATTATCATATGCGTCATTTTTTGCTATGATAAAAGCTGGCATTGCTAAGGGGCTCAGATGAAATCAATAACGTTGGCCAATACTCAGCGCCAAGTGAGAAAAATGAAACTTGGCATTCCTGGCAGGTTGTACCAGTTTCAATATGAGTAAATCTGAAGCAAACAAAGTTTGTTTCTATTGAATTCCATGAGCTATACTTAGTGTTGTGATCATTGGATGAAGTCTGTATTGCTAGTAAGTTATCGTACAAGTTATCGTTACGTCTCGTTTCAGGAGAATCAGGCTTAGGGATTACTCAACTATGAACAATGTTCATCGTCTATCTTAACAGTAGGTACATGTATACCTTAATCTGTTTCCTAGTTATTATTGCATATGTCTACAGATCCAGTGCCTAAAGGCAAGGGCTGCCCTGCTGTCTTTGAATATATCAAGCAAAATCATCATAGTGAAAATTGCGTGAAGGAGGCACTAAAATACGTCGAGGAATTGTCACGAACACCAAATAAGCATCCGGTATGTTGGTTGATTACATGTTTATGTCTATTCTGCATTAATAAGTTTTATAGAAGCAAAATAAGGCCTGCATTTTCATTCCATTACACGCATGAAAAGCAGCTAAAAGTAAGCAGAAACTTTGGAGTTGTCCTCTTTTGACTTTTTCTATTGCTAGTTCTGCCATCCCAAGCATTTGCTCATTTCATCTTTAGGTTATAATATTATAAGCTGTATTTCTTATATAGCTAACGGTGTTAGGTAATAATGATAGTGAGGATAGTAATAATAGTAATAATGAACTGTGCATTGAGTGCCATAAACTGGCACAAACTGAGCATAGAAAATGACCTGAAAATGGACACAACTAGTCTATCGGAACCTGTGCAGGAAGTATGGATCAGAACATGCTATCAGATGGTATATACATACCGAGGAGAGGGCTTTAGTGAACAACAAATAGATGATTCTGTAGGACTTTTCATTACAAATAGAAGATGTAATTCAAGTCCGCAGACCAGACATCATGGTGAAAGACAAGGAAAATGACCACATATAGATTATAGACATTATACTTCCTGGTGATCATAGAACAGAAGAAAATAAGAAGGAAAAGATAGAGAACTGTCGAGAACTCACAAGAGAAGTAAGACAGTTTTGGAAAACATCTGTACCAGCAATACCTAATGGTGGGAGCAATGGAAACTGTAACCAAGCTAAAAGAATACTTGGCTATCAAGAAGGAGGCAGACAAAGTGTAGTTCTCTGCTCTGCTAGGACCAGCCACTATACTGAGAAAGGTGATAGACGTCATGGGTTAGGAGTTCTAACTTGATGCCAACGAAAACCAGCGTAAAGCTGAGAATATTAATTCATCTGTTTAACATTTTCTTAAGACAAAGCTATCCAGTTGGACTGTATCACTTAGCCTCCATTTAGTAACTCTTTTAGTTACAATGAATAATTTTTGTGGAACTTTTGCCCGTAAATGAAATTGTTTATCAAGGCTTGCTTGCTTATCCATTTGGCTCCCATGGGTACAGATGCTCCAGTGGTGCAATCGGTTAGTGCGCTGTACTTATAGACAGTATGAGATGCAGAGGCTGTGAGTTCGAGCCTCACCTGGAGCAGCTTGTTTTTGCTGTATTACATATAAATGTACTTTTATTAGCAGATATTTGCGCAGTACGATTGTTCTTAGATTTGTTCAGCTGGCTGATGGAAAGTTTCCTAGTAAGGTTGGTGCTGTCAGCAGTTGTGGCATCAGCTTACGAATAAAAAAGACAGTATTTCGAAAGATAGTGTAAGACTTTTCTGGACAAAAAGGTGTTTTTGCTTTTAAAAGATTTATCTTAATACAAACATCCCTAATTTGGCTGTTGCCTGGCAACTGTTAAATCTCTAGAGGCAACTCACTGTGAGGTTTCTGCGAACTATTGAATCTCTAGAGTTGCCTCCACATCACATCAGCTGGCACAAGCAGCAGCCACGTTAATCGGGTTGCTTGAAAATGTCGCTACATCGCAACTTGTGAAAAAAGAATAGCGACAAAGAAACTTTTGCTATCTAACATCGAAAAAAGAACACTCATTAGATGTAGAGAAAATACATCCACACCATAAAGCCTGCTATTTCCTAAAGGACGTCTTTTTTATTCAAGGAATCATAACTCCCAATTTTTTTCAAGTTATGTCATTTTTGTAAACATTAAAAGCAGCGGCGCTAAATTTAGATATACGTATGCTGTTTTTAACATGACTAATTTTATGTAGGTTGCTCCAAAGTTGAGAGTTGTAAAACTCTGCTTTTCTCACTCCAGACGGAAAAACAAAAACTTTGTCTACTGCGAAGCTTCATTTTAAATAAAAAAACATTTTTGTCTTTATAATTAGCGGAATAGATTTTAGTTTGTATCACTAACTTTAATACTTACAATTTATACCTACTTTTAGTTACTTACTTTTACTTACCTATATTTTAATACTTACTTTTATTCATATTTTGTTTGTTGACCTCAAAACTTTGTTTGGAATATAAAAGCTCAACATTTTTCAAAATCATTTAGTGTTTTATTTTTGTTGAACTAATTTTGTATTCTTATACAAAATTATAAGAATAATTATAGTTCATTATGATTAAATTATAGTAGATTAAAATTGATTAAATTTAATACATTATAATTTATTATAATTTATAAATAAATTATAATATTATAATAATATTATAATTATGTATATTATAACTATATTATACAAATTATAATTTGTTATAATAATTTATAATTTACTATAACCATTAAAATAATTATAATAAAATATAATTTAGTATAATTATTCGCGTATTTTCACTATCTTTTCTCTCTATGTGCTGTTTATAAATAGTTCTATTGAATATTCTTCAACTAATTTTGTTGATTCATTAATTTCGCTGCAAAGATTTTTGGATTTTTTCTATGATCTTTGTGTTGACAGGTTGACACGAGTGAAAAGAAACTGCTGGTACAGGCCATGAAAGATCACCTCAAGTGCACTGAGATACAGACTCTTGGCTATCAGATAATCAATAACCTTATCGTGGGTGGTGAGTGTCACAGCTGCAACAACTTGCAAGCACTTGCTGTTGCTGTCAGCAGTCACTATAATACGCTACTACTGTAACCTCTAGTTCATGTTAGCTATTGATGTTACTTGTCACTTCCCCTGCTGCTATGATTAACTGGGTCTCTCATAAACTTAGTTTAGCTAATCAGCTTGAACGCCCCTCTCATTGAGAACTCTGTGGTTCCACAATAAGTAAATATGGTTTGGCAGTTGTTTAGGGCTGCTTTCTTTGTTGGTGGTATTTACAGGCAGTAGGTAAAAAGTTTTGAAGTTTACGCTAGTTTTAGGATGTTTTGTTCTAAGTAGAATACACCAAGAACAGTTGATTATATACAGTTTATGAATACAATAATACTACCAGAGGGAATCTATTGGAATTTTGTGGAACAGCAAAGCTATTGTTGACAGGCACTTTTAGTTTTGATGGCCAGACTTGGTAGATTCTAAACTTGTTTTTCTACCAGTTAGAGACGTGGCAGTACAGAGTCTAATTTCATCAGTTAAATCTATCCTGTAAGTAATTAGATTAAACAGTGAACATGATGCTTTATATGTGCTTGGGATCACTTATTCATACTTTCACCAACAAAATATATATTAAAAATTATTTTTATTTTATCACGCGATGCTAACAGATTTCCTGCTGTAGCAGAATTGTAAACTCCAATAATTTTTAAAAGGCCAAAAGTGTGCTCGGTGTTAACCAAATTAGCTAATTACATATGAAAAAAATATATTGCAAACATGGCATGCTTGTAAAAATGCCAAGTACACTGGCTCTCGCTTCAGTAAGGGCTGTTGCTTGGCCAGCCTCATTTTGTAAGCCAGTTAATATGGTTATTGTTGAAGACAAGCTAGCGCTAGTTATTGTAGACTGTTCACAGCTAATTAGTATGTGATCCTATCTGCTAAACCGGTGGCTATCTCTTTCCCCCCTCCTAGCTCATCTTCCTTATTACACAGCACAAACATACCTAAGCTAAGGTATACTACCAACACGCTATTCTGCTCTTGCTGAGATGCACTGTAAACCTTCCCATATGCTAGGCGCTTGTATTTGAATTGTATTGCTTGTAGATGTTCATAGAGCTGCTGTGATTGGTAAGCTGTGTTCAAACGCTCTGTTTGATTGGCTGTTAGCTGCATCTACATATACGTGTGCAGTAATGGGCAGTAGATTCTTATCCGTATATAAGCCTGAACCAGTCAAATTGAAGTGTTTGAATTTTGATGTGTTTCACTTGTGGCAGTAAAAAATTACTGGCTGAAAAAATATCCATGGTGGCAAATTTTGAAGTTGTTTGTCTCTGCCCTAATTAAGCCATGGAAACTTTCACAATTGTGATCTTGGTTATTGGTGTCCATACTAACTTCTCATATGTGCGTGGCTCATCGTATGCTCTTAGTCTAACTCAAACTTTGAGGCTGATGTGACGTGACCCACTTTTCACTTTTCACATCTTTCATAATGTTTTCTGTGAGATTCTGATCTCATGACTTTCTCCTACTGTAACAAATTATTTTACTTTTTTGCCTGGCTGATATAGTCTTTTACCTGTGACTGATTGACTACTTGAGCTGGGTGTAACACTTGGTGGTAGTGGGTGTGGCACTTATTTGTAACGGGTGCGGCACTTTTTTGATGGTGGACGTGGCACTTTATAGTAGTGAGTGGGGCACTTAGTGGTAGTGGGTGTGGTATTCAGTTGTAGTGGGTGTGGCACGTAATGATAGTGGTTGTGGTATTCAGTGTTAGTAATTGTGGCACTTATTACTAGTGGGTGTAATACTTAGTGGCAGTGGGTGTGGTACTCAGCTGTAGTGGGTGTGGTACTCAGCTGTAGTGGGTGTGGTACTCAGCTGTAGTGGGTGTGGCACTTAATGATAGTGGGTGAGGCACTTATTGATGTGGGCGTGGCACTTTATGGTGGTGGGTATGGCACTTATTGATAGGGGTGTGGTATTCAGTGGTAGTGGGTGTGGCACCTAATGATAGTGGGTGTGGCACTTATTGATGTGGGCGTGGCATTTTATGGTAGTGGGTATGGCACTTAGTGTTAGTTACTAACAACTGTGTGGTTGCTAATAATGTATTATAGTTTCCTTTATCTCTTTTTAGTTTAGCAATTCAATAACGTAACACGACAGTGTTAGGCTAGTGTTAGACACTGTCAGTGTGTTACACAGTGTTAGGCTCTTTCCCTTTAATGGAACCAGTTGAATATTTAACCTTGACCTTGTTAGTGCAAGTATAATGCAACTTGTGAAAGTAATATCTGAAGGATATCACAAAAACTCATTAGCAAAAATAACGTTTATTTAGTATGGATCTATAGCATAGATCAGGGATGGCAAACTCAATTGCATGAAAGGACAAAATTCAATACACATTTCACGAGTCAAGCAGAGGTTGCGAGTCAAACAGGATAAACATTTATTGAACTAAAACTAAATGATTTTGGAGCATAAATATAAATAAAAACAAATGAAAATATTATTCTACAGCAAACTTAAATTTTAAATAAATATAAAATAGATTTATTTAATTAAAATCACATTAGCTTTACAAATGAGCCACACGGGTTTACCGGCATTGTCAGTAAACATATACCCACCCTCACATCAGTTATTTAAAACTCTGTTTTCAGAATCAACTTTTCTCTTCTTCATCATAAAGGGTATCTCCAGCTAATGGCTAGCTTTGTAATATCTTTTAATATCTAAGGTTAATTAATGAGAGAAATACACAGCAAGGCAGCTGAAGCGCTGCATTATGGGATATGTAGCCCTGCTCACTATTGCTTCATATTGATGGGTCATGACAAATGATAGTGTGAAATAATCTTGCCGGATATAATTACACGGCGGGTTGCATTTAGCTCGCAAACCGTGAGTTTAACACATTACATAGATGGTAAAAACTTATGTTTTTAAAAAAATGCAGCACAGTTTAACAGTATTGTTGGGCTGATCAAGAGCACATAACTCCAAAATCTACTCATTCACTCAGGCTTAATTCTCAATTCAGCTTAGCTACTCATGATCAAGAGCACAAAACTCCAAAATCTACTCATTCACTCAGGCTTAATTCTCAATTCAGCCTAGCTAGTCATGATCAAGAGCACAAAACTCCAAAATCTACTCATTCACTCAGGCTTAATTCTCAATTCAGCCTAGCTAGTCATGATCAAGAGCACAAAACTCCAAAATCTACTCATTCACTCAGGCTTAATTCTCAATTCAGCCTAGCTACTCATTTGTGTTGTGTGATAGTGAGAAGCTGATTGGATGGCGTGTTAGCCGATCAGTTACATTCGATATCTAGCATCCTAGTATATCATTATATATCAAAGACCGGTGCGCCATTTGCAATTTGCCAATAGAAAAGTTATTTTCTTTATTTTTCTTCTTAAGTGCACATTCTTTCATTTCTTTTTAATTCTTTTCTAAAAATCTCATCAATCAATCAATCTGAATCAATTTAAACTTCTATCATTCCCTTACTCACTATTACTCTAAAAATATACTTATGTCTGTCCATAAACCCGCTCGAATTCATTATCATAATCCACGTATTAACTCCTGTGTCTATGTCCTGCGTTTATGGACAGATTTAAGTATATTTCAGAGTAATAGTAAGTAAGGGAATGATAGAAGTTTAAATTGATTCAGATTGATTGATGAGAATGTCTAGAACAGAATTAGAAAAAAATGAATGAATAGGCACTTCAGAAGGAAAATAAAGATTATAACTGTTTAACTGGCAAATCGCAGTTAAAAGTCTATGCTAAAAGCATTCGCAAAAAATTGCCTCACACAGGAATTGCACTTGGGTACTCTTATTTAAAGGCCGACGTTCTAACCTCTACACCACTCAGCCGCCTTAGGACTTCATGAATTGGTTATAGATATAAGGATTTCTCACTGTACACAAGACTGCCAAGCGTACTAGTGCATAGAATAACAAAATAAATGATTCCAACTATGGTCACATTATTTTATTTTTTATGAGTTTGCAGGCAATTTAGTTTGAAGTTTTAGTTTGCTAGCGACAGAATTGATTATGTTACCAGCCATATTTTGTTTATTTTATTAGATGTCATCAAATCCCTTACTAGTAATAATAGGAAATAACCAATGTATGTGTATTTGTTTTGGTTACTATAAGACGATGTTCAAGGAAGCCGCATTCTTGTAAGGAACACTGTTAGAAGTAACGAGTCCTGTAAAGCCATTTCCTGTTGTCAAAATCTCTCCACTTACTACTAGATGTGTTTTACTTATTACGGTAGTTGAACTGCCTGATGTTGTTGACTGCAGCGCTTACCCTTTGACTTATACAGTGTAAGTACTGTAACATACATAGATGTATACACTGTATTTGTCATAGACATGTGATATTGTAGCTAAGGACAGTGACATACTTTACACAAGAGAAGTGATCAATGTCATTCCTCTGTCAATGAAGGCTCACTCAGACTCTCCAACTCTACTCAAGGCTGCAGTAGTCTTGCTGACAGCACTCTCCTCTGATGGTGAGCCACTACGGACTCTATCTCACTACCCGTCGTTTGTTCGTATTACCGGAACGTAACTCTCAGTCTGTGTACTGTGCAAAAGTACAACTATTTAATGTAATGTATTTTACAATTGTGATCATAGGTCATCTTTGCAATCTGTTGGCATGGAGGCACAACCCTTTGTATAGACACTTTTTAGAAGCTTAACCGATTGACAAAAATTCATTTTTGACTAGCACAAGTCCAGACCACTATTTTGCTAGTTCCTGTTTATAATAACTAGTGTGGCATGCTAACTGGTGTAAAAGTGAAGTGTAGACAGGATCTGGAATTGAAGCCATGTGTTCTTTAGCTGATGGTTGTAGGTATAAATATTATTAGCATCTTAATGTATTATTATGTAATCATTATTATAATTATTATAATAATTATTACATAATTACATAAATGTAATCATCAAAAAAATGACATTTTTTGTTACATACAAAAAGAAAAGAAAAAAACGAAAAGACAAAAATCGGGACTTGGTTGAGTTGAACCAACGTGTTTTAAAATTTTTTAATCTAAGAGTATTGTGTAGGAGTCGGGATAGTGAATCGTAAGCTGTAGTAACAGAAAGTTCATAATCTGAAACAGCGATGGTGGACGTAGTATGTTGGTATCATCACATAGACAACGTTTCTCAGGTGTCGGAGAATAAATAGTTGGTATTCGAGGAAACTAGCCTGGCAGCAAATTCTCTTTGCTCTAAGAGTTATAAAATATTTGACATAAGATAACAAATCTAAACACTTGATTTAGACTTTTTTTATATTAGTTGTTTAATACTGAACTACGTATACTTTTTGATACAAATTGTTGACAGAAGAACTAGAGCATGAAAGGAAATTTGAAGGAATGACAACTCCTACTAAAAAGGTGCATGAGTCTTACATGTTTCTTCAAAGGTCATGCTACTATTTGTAGCTAATTTTCACTGTTCAACTAGCGGCAGTCAATAGATGGTCTTGTAGAGTCAGCGACGCAGGCTATCGGCGCGTGTGGGGGTATACAAGATATCTTAGCCTGCATGAGACGTCACTCTGGGAATGCGGAGCTCGTCGCAGCATCATGTAATGCCCTCTGGAGCCTCACAGTCAATGGTGAGCCTTTACTTTATTAACATTCGCTGTTGTTCTCTTACGTCCCTTATAACGCATCGGCCATATTTGATGAAGCATAGCCTTCAAGGTCTACCTCATTGGAGGCTCAACTGAACTGGTCCTGTCAAACAATTTGGTATTGATTATCTTATGCCAAAATTGTAACAATCCCTTTCATAATAACACATTCACTGCGAAAATACTTAGTTAGAGTTTAAACAAGCTCTTCAGGAGACCATCCTATCCGATAGGTATCCATGAAAGACTTCTGTTACTATTGCATTCGCAGCAGTTCAACTTCAACACTTTTTTCCATTTTATGAACAACTTTTAAACTGTCATTGTGACAAAAGCTTTTTAATGTAGAGTTCATGACCTTTTCAAAGTATAGTTCATGACCTTTTTAGGGTATAGTTTATGACTTTGTTAGGGTATAGTTCATGACCTTTTTATGAATTATTTTGTAATCATAATAGATTGCCGAACGTTACAAAGCACACTTCTAAAGTTATTGCTCTAAGTCTGTTCTCACAGATATGCCAGAACAGGTGACATCGTGCTTGCCTTTTTTAAACACATTAGAATGAACAAAATGGTTACAGAGTTATTTAGAGACCTAATCTACTGACTGTATTGCTGCATGTTACAGAAGTTGTTAAACTTGAGCTGACCTTGAAAGATGTTTATTCGTTTTGCAAAACTCTCAATTTTCCATTTATGCAGTCGGCTTCGACTTGAGCAAATTCAGCTTATAGACTTAGAGGTTCTTTTTAGGCTTGTACATTTACAGTCTGCTTTTAATTCTATAGATAGCTTATAGATTTTGTTTAGTTTATTGATTTATAGGTTTTATTTATAAATTTATAGATTCTGTTTTGACGCAGTTACTCTTTGTCATTTGAGGCTTTTATCAAAATTTTTTTATTTATGGTGTATCCTGTTTTGTTACACTGCTGCTAGTACTCTGATGAGACGACCATTACAACGCTTGTATACAACTCTCTTTACGTGTACTTGTCATTTCTCTGTCTATTACTTGAAGTTTTTATATATCCATGTTCGTTATATACATTGTAAATACATCATATTTTTGTGTTGTTTCTAGAAGCAAATGCTAAGATATTGACAGAAGAGCATGGTCTGCCAGATGTAGTAACAGCAATGGCTACTCATCGTGACAGCGCTCTAGTCATAGAGTCAGCAGCGGCAGCACTTCTCAGCCTCTCAATGGAAGGTTGTTTTATTAACTCATACATAAATTAGTTATCACCAAATAACTATGGGCATGTGGAGATTTCAGTAAAGCATGTATTTATTTCCTCCCGCTGACTTTGATTAAATTTTTCTTTCAAATCACAAGCTTTTCAGATGTGAGAATTGTCTTATTTTGAAAAAAATGCAGATGAGGAAAAAAGCAATCCTTAGTTTGTTAGTTATTATTATTTATTGATTAATTATAAAGGGCACTCTACGCAATTAATCTGCTTGAGATCTTCATAGATACCTGGTTGTATGAAGGTTTATAAAGATTACACGGCTGTCTATTGATGTATAAATGGTAGCGCTTACATGGAAATACCATCAAGTGATCATTGGAAATACTACCAAGTTAGCGGTGGAAATGCCACCAAGTGAGCATTGGGAATTCCACCAAATAAGCTGTGGGAATGCCATTGAGTGAGCATTTAGAATAGCTCCGAGTGTGTGTTGAGAATTAGCGTCTTGGCAAACTGTTGTTTTTGCGGAGTTGCTCCCCCGTCAAGCGGGCGAGCAACACAACAGCTTGTCACAAGACGTACTGCACCTGATGCATCAGCTGCACTTATAGGGAATTATTCTTTTCCGTCTATGCGGCTTGGCTGCGATGCTGTGGTGGTCGCTCCATTGGTAATCGTAACGAATTTCGTGCAAAAATTTATGTAGAAAAAATAAGATTACAACGTTTAACCAGCGACTAGTCTCTGCGGTAAACTTTAGTAGAACTTGAGAACTTAGGCAACAACAGCGACTAAACACGTCGTTATTTGTGCTCTCAGTCAGTTTTATTTCTATTTTTGTATCAGTCAGTTTTATTTGTTCTTATAGATTTTATTTTTAATTTATTTTATTCTTAAATTCTACTAACGTTTACAAAAGAGACCGGTCTTTGGTTAAACGTTGTAATCTCATTTTTTTCTACATTTCTTAACTTTTGCGTGAATTCCGTTATGATTACCAATGGAGCGACCGCCAAAACATTGCAGCCAAGCCGCATAGACGGAAGAGAACAACTTCTTTTAAATGCAGCTGATGCATCAGGTGCAGTATTTCTTGTGACAAGCTGTTGTGTTGCTCGCCCGCTCGACGGGGGAGCAACTCCGCAAAAACAACAGTTTGTCAAGACAGGCTAGGTGGGAATGCCACTGAGTGAGCATTGGGAATACCACCATGTGAGCAGTAGGAATGCCACCTAGTGAGCATTAGGATTACCACTAAGTGAGCATTGGGAATACCACCACGTGAGCGGTGAGAATACCACCAAGTAAGCATGGGAATGCCACCAGCTGCATTTCTGTTTGATGAGACTATCTTATCACTCCTGAATGTGTTTTGTAGATGGTAACGCTGCAGTCCTCTCTGAGCAGGAATGTGTCACTCACTTGGTCCAAGCGTTGCAGACGCATATCAAGCAAGCAAAGGTCGTTAAGAATGCCTGCATGGCTCTTGCCTCGCTGGTCGAACAAGATGGTAGGTGCCTTTTTTCAATATATGAAACTATTCAAGTTGGCTGTTACTCCACATACTCAATATATAGTTCTGGTACTTTTAACTACTGACCAGTGTACAAAGCTTGTACTCTTAGCTGCTGACTAGTGTATAGAGCGTGTACTCTTAACTACTGACTAGTGTACAGAGCTTGTATTCCTAATTACTGACTAGTGTACAGAGCTTGTACTCCTAACTACTGACTAGTGTACAGAGCTTGTACTCCTAACTACTGACCAGTGTACAGAGCTTGTACTCCTAACTACTGACTAGTGTACAGAGCTTGTACCCCTAACTACTGACTAGTGTACAGAGCTTGTATTCCTAACTACTGACTAGTGTACAGAGCTTGTACTCCTAACTACTGATAGTGTACAGAGCTTGTACTCCTAATTACTGACTAGTGTACAGAGCTTGGACTCCTAACTACTGACTAGTGTATCAAGTTGTTGTTCGTTCTAAAGACACCTACATGTATATATATATATATATATATATATATATATATATATATATATATATATATATATATATTACTCCATGTTTGACCTACTTGCTGTAGAGGAGAGTGCGTACAAGGTGCTGAGTAACCCGTCCATAGATGGCACAGCAGTAGCTGGAATTCCCATCATCATAGCTGCATATAACAAGCATAAAGACAATGCCGATGTAGTAGAGAATGTCTGCACTCTCTTTATGGAGCTCGCGGAGTACAGTAAGTTTATTCTGTCATCCAGAGCTCAGTGAAAAATAAATGAATCAATAACATTATATATCTATCTGTATTGGTATATTACTTGTGTGCTCACTTATTACTTATTTGTGTGCTCACTTTTGATTGTTAGAGGAAGTGTGTTTGTACATGCTCAGTGAGACAGCTGACTCTACACTCTTTGAGATAGTGTTTTTCTACAAATACAACAAGGTGACAAACTAGTTTATGCTATTTATGTTGCTTTTCAGCGTAAGTTGTCTTCCCCTGTTTGTTGGCTGCTTTTGTTATCATTTCCTGCAAGTCTACTGCCAAAAAATAGCCAAGAGAGCAGACAACTTGCATTATGTTCACCTGTTTAGCTTGGCTATGAAAGGTTGTACATGTATGTTGGTGTTGAAGTGTTCAGTTTCTATGTTATTTTTCATCTGTTACTGTTAGATGACATTTTGTCTGAAATGGGAGCTCTCAAATGTGAAAAGGTGATGGCTGATGTAATGAGGAGGTTTAAGGAGAATCAGGCAAGTACTTGTAGGTGCTCGTAGGCACTCAACCTGATTTCTAGAAGCCGGGTTGCTTTGGAATCTTTCAGTAAAAAGATTTGAGCATAATCATGTATTAAGACAAGCCTGTTTATTATGGCAAATGTTTAGTATGTCTAGAATTACATCCAATTAGATCCAATTAGAATAATATCCAATATTTTGAAATGCTGTTTGGATAGAGACCCATTACAGGAATACGGTTTTCAATCTGAATCCATTTTTAAATTTACATTTAAATTTACAATTAAATTTTTAAATTTGTTGTAAAAAATTAATTTCTTTTTTTCCAAACTGTATGTACGCTCCGCTTTGCAAAAATACTTTTCTAGTGAAAAACATTTTTTTGAGTAATTTTTGAGTTCTGCTGTAACCAAAGGGTTTAAAATGGCTGAGGAAAAAGGCAAGAGTCTTTCAGGTTATTTATTTAATTTTAATCAAAGTAAAATATATTGTTTGTTGTAAAATAAAGAATAAAATAGTATATCTCAAGAGTGTTTACAAAAGCTGTCTGTGTCATTGCTAGCTCACTGCCATAGTCTACAACAAAATATTTTTTATAGTTGACCTTATTTTTATTAAAAGCAAATAATTATGAAAATGAATTTTGCTAATGTGATTACTATTTTTTAAATAGAAATACTTTCTAATATTCAACAAGCGTAATTGCATTTGAACACTTGCCAATAATTAAACTCTGAGAAAACACATACATCCATCATGCTACATGTATCTATCTTAACAAGCACGTTATGTTGACAGGACATAATGACACCGTGTATGGCAGCACTAGACAAGCTCTCTGCGCATAAGTGAGACACATTTTGGATCATTCTTACATAACTTACGGTTAGTGACGCAGATGGCTCCCTCCAACACAGCATTTGTAACAAGAGACAGAAACACTTGCTATTTGATCAACGCTATGTTATGATTATGCATAATTCTTATACGATTGACCAAGTGCTTTGCATAGCTTTTTGCTTGCTGTTTATTCTACAGGGTGTATTCCTCTTCCGTCCAGATAATTTATAATACTTTTCAATCATGACCAACAACGATATTACAATCAAATATAATCCTGTATGCTAATATTTAACCATTTTTGTGAATGTAATGGTAGAGGAGCCTGTATGCGGCCAAAGAAATGCTAAATTCAAGGATGCAAAGAAATAATAACTCCAAAATAGCAGAGGGAGGATAACTCTGAGAACGTAGAAACATGGCCTAGCCTATATGTAAATACAAATCTAGCCCAAAACAAAAATATTTTAGATAGTAACTTTTTTGCTTTGAAAAAGTTGATTTGAATACAAAACCATAGCGAGCGAAGTGCTTGACCCATTTTATTAGCTGGCTAAAGGTTTGATTACACGTAGAAACATAGAGTTATTAGGACATTGCCAACTAGATATGAATTACTAGTAGCCGAAGATAACTAGAATTACTAACAAGTTATTAATAAACCTGGAAGGTACGGATAAGTCTCGCACTCCATTGGTGAGAATATTTATCACATAGACCTATTACCTATACTATTAGGGATATGTAGTTAATAGGTCTATGATTTATCATAAGTAATAATTGCTATCAGAGATGGTGTTCATGCAAATACAGAAAGCAGCCATCACATGCATATTATGCAAATCAAAGTGAAATCATAAGGCAGGTAAAACAGGTGACACTGCTACACAGGTGAAAAAAGTGATACCACTATGCAGGTAAAAAAATGATGTCTCTATGAAGGTAAAACAAATGACCCCTATCCCAGTAAAACAAGTAACACTACTATGCAGGTAAAACAGGCCACACCCTGTTTTACTATGCAAGTAAAACAGGTGATATCACTATGCAGGTAGAACAGTTGACACCTCTGTGGAAGTATAATAGTTGACACCACCGTGCAAATAAAACAGGTGACACCACTTTGCAAGTAAAACAAGTGACGCCGCTATGCAGGTAAAGCAAACTTCCTTCTAATATTCATAGGTAGGAATATCTACTTGTTTGTGGTAATATTTCTTCTGAATTTGTGTTGCAAATTCGGACAGTTTTCAAGAGTATGTACTCAGTAAAATTAGTTCACAACCTTGAGGCCCATTTACCCTTGAGCTCGACTTACCCTTGAGCTCGACTTACCCTTGAGATTGACTTACCCTTGAGGTTGATTTAACCTTGAGGTCCACTTGCCCTTGAGTTTGACCCACCCTTGAGATTGACTTACCCTTGAGGTCGACTTACCCTGGGCTGCAGATATGCATACTATTAATGTTACTATAATACATAGTATGTTCTCATAATAGAGACCCAATTTACTCATACAAAATATCAAACACAAGAAGACCTTTGTTAGAGACCGGCACAAATCGTTCGCTTTTTGGACACCTGATGAAATGTTTGTGATCAACATTCTGTAATTGACACACAAAGTTAATTGTTATTGCAGTGCTTGCTCTACGTACATCTTTAGACAGCTAGTTTACTAGTAACTGTTAGACATTTAGACATGGAGCATAAACTTTGTTATAGAACAATACTAACTGAATGGCCGGCATTGCATTAGTATTAAAAACAGTGGCAGGTCATATGTAGTTGCCAGCCACTTGCCATTAGCCAAGCACATTGCCAATGACTTACCGTAATTTGAGTTAGCTACTATTTGTATTGCTACACTTACTAATGAGAGCAAGCTTTAGTGACGTTGCATAACGCAGACTGCTATTATGTGTATTTTAACAAAGATAATGACTCATATCGCCTAATGAATCCGTTGTATCTCGTGGAGCCAAAATGGTTAAGTCATCGCCTGGTGAACGGGAAGTTCCGAGATCAAATCCAGCACGAAGCGGATCTTACATTCCTAGATTTCAATAGCTATAGTTGAACAGACCGAACGATGGATATTGAAATTTATTTATAACGATTAGCTATGAGCTGTACTTGTGATAAACTCACCAGTATTGTACCTACGAGCGACAATATCAGCGTATTCTCTCACCATATTACACTGTTATCAACATGACAAGCATCGAGATATACTTGCTGTGTTTATGTTTTTATTAAATGTTTGATATGTTTACAGTTGATTGCATGCTGACAAAAGCAGAAATCACCATCAGCTACTCTGAGATACGCTCCTAAAAGCCTACGTCTCTGTTCATTGCAATCTCGAGCTATTTCTACAGAGACGTTCAATCTACAAGTACTAGCATGGCACGTAACGACTGAGTGTATCGCATAGATGAAAGCTTTCATGTTGAAGGCTGTCAGGCGGTACTAGTCTCAATGCCAAGTCTACATTTCCTATTGTGATATTTCATTGGTTCCTTGTATTCTGTTTCCTCATTCGAGCCCTGAAATATCCACAAGAGAAGATAAATCATAATATGAAACTAATAATTTAATAATAAATAAATAATTAATCTATAAATTCTTAATATATTATTAAATAATAATAATAATGAACAATAATAATAACCTCTAAATAATTGACCTACACTTGCCCTGACTCATAATAACATTTTGGCAATTTTTGACTAATGAGCCAAACTTTAAGTAGATCACCAATTGTTGTCGATGCGCTGCCATAGCAAGTCAACCGTGGCTAGTTGGTATTTTGTCAACTTTTTTACATTGAAGAGAACATTAGATTAGTGTTTGTTGAATGTAAAAAATTTCACTTTGTGAAGATTTACATCATAGGGATTTTACGTTAAACCAAGTGTAAAATACATGTAACTAATTTAATCCATTCCAAAATCTTCCCAAACTCAACCCTTTGGCTCATCGAAATGAAAAAGCTAAACTTAACTTCTTAATTTAAGGAACAGTAGCTTTAGTATTAATGATTTGTATCGACAACTTTTCCCTTTGTTCTTAACACATACGAGGTCTGATCCAAAAGTTCCCGGAATGGAGTTGTATACTCGTGCATATTTGTGCGATGGAAAAACCCATTGCAGGGTTGGCTGAGAAACACCTCTGGAGTGTTGTCACAAAATTTCAGGTTGCTATGACAATGCGTTCTCATGTGAGCTAACAATATGTCAAGGTCGGTCCGGTTCTTCCGTCGTTTTTTAACAAATTTATCATCATGTCTAATCAATCGGAACAGCGCATTTGCATTAAATTTTGTGTGAAATTAGGGAAAACAAGTACTCAGACAGTTGAAATGTTAACTGATGCTTTTGGAGATGCTGCTCTGAAGAAAACACAAATTTCTGAGTGGTAAAAACGTTTTTGTGAAGGTAGAGACAGCACTGAAGAAGACGTGAGGTCTGGCAGACCAGCGTCGGCAAGAACCTGCTCGTAAATTGACAGTGTGAGGTCACTAGTCATGCCAGATCGACGTTTAACCATTAAAAATATCTGGAGAGACTGGACTTAGTTTTGGAACTGTTCAAAAAGTTTTAACTGACAATTTAAACGATTTTTTAACAATTTAAACGAGTCGCAGCAAAGTTCGTGCCAAGCTTGCTAACTGATGATCAAAACGAGCACAGAATGCACGCTTGCAACAATTTTAAGGAAACTTTCAGGAATGATCAAAACTTTATTTTAAAGGTCGTAATATCCTTGTTTTTCCTAATTTCACACAAAATTTAATGCAAATGCGCTGTTCTGGTTTATTAGACATGACGATAATTTTTTTTAAAGCAACGGAAGCACCTGACAGACCTTGAAATATCGTCGGCTCACGTGAGAACCCGTTGTCATAGCAGCTTGAAATTTTGTGACAACGCTCCAGAGTTGTTTCCCAGCCAACGCTGCAATGGGTTTTTCCATCGTACAAATATGCACGAGTATACAATTTCATTTCGAGAACTTTTGGACCAGCCCTCGTACACATGGTTTAAGGTTCACGATTGCCGTAATTTTATATTAAGTTAAGGGGGCGCACACCTGCAATGTCAATTTAAATTGGTTTTATACACCCTTTATCCACAACAAGGCCTATGATACACAGAGAAAATAATTTGCATACCCAAAATAAAATAAAAAATGGATACCTTAATAAATCCTTTTTTCTCCCAAGTGTAGAAAGAGGAAAAACGATATTTTTAAGATTGACTATCAGACCCTCGTCTGATAGTCAATCCAAATCTTCACATGATTTCTTTACATTAGGCGAAATTGTACGATAAGAGCATTTACTGTACCTTACTCTATAGACATCCCAACTAAATGTGTCACAAACAACATTTTGATGCCAATTTCAATGAACAGTAAAGAACGCCTTAATACACAAGGAACAGTGATATTATATAGAATACCCACCTAGCCTCTGTTCTGACTTGACAATACTCAAACCAGAGGGTGTTGGGTATGAGGGTGTAATCTCTTATCAGAAGGAATTCACACACCTTCCTGTAAAATGATAATACTATATGAATCTAAATGAGTTATTACAAGTTTGACAAGTGGTGACAAGTGGTGACAAGTGGCTTTAGTCTGACATGTGATAGCAAGTAGCTTTTGTGATATGAAACGAGGAGAATAGTAACTGACAAACAGAGAAACAAAAGACAAACAGAGAACATTCATATAATATCTGCATATATCACAGTTAAGGTATTGCCACACATGCCAATTTTTTTGTTGGCTCAGACCAAAATCACGAAGTAAACGAAAAACACAGAATTATTCGGCCGAAATTTACAGAATTTTTAGAACTATGCATGCACATCGAAATCGACGATGAAACGCTTTTAATTGGCTAAAAAACCTGATAGCGAGAGAGATTTTAGCAGCTTTCCCAATTGGTGTACCGGCGCAATTCAACATAGTACATGCGGTGGTGCTACTTAGATTGCACTATCGTTGGTTTTTTATCGTTCGGACTACGAACGGCTACGAATCGTTTCTCTTTTAATAATAACAATTTTTATTTAGCACAAAAAGTTCCGTTGCAGATAGATTTGCATTCAAGCCATCACTTTAGCGCAATCAAGTCAATTGCATCGTATTACTATGGCGAATTGCGTTAGTATTTTTCTTGTGTGTCCGCGCTATGAACCTCGGACTATATAAATTGCGAAAGCTGCTAGAATCATGCTGGCTAATAATTTGTTTGGCCAATTAAAAACATTTTGTCGACGATTTCGGTGTGCATGCATAGCTCTAACAATTCTGCAAATTTCGGCCAAATAATTCTGTGTTTTTCATTCATTTTATGATTTGGGTCAGAACAAACGAAAAAATCGGCTCGTGTGGCCGTACCCTTAGACTTGACAATACATGGAATAGATTAGAGTGAGATAAGCAGCATGCTGGTCATTGCTTACGACAACATGTCAATGCTCCACTATGATTGAATAGTTCTTTATAGTGTACTTTAGTTCAAAATAAATTTACCTATTCTCCAGCTTGATAGACCGGAGCTTCAACAGATATCTGAACATGGTAACAGATCCTTATGCGTGAGACATTAAACTATGGTAAAGTTCATCTAACCTGGTTGAATGATAACGTCCAACAACAACAACTAGTGAAATAGAATGTTGGCAAAAACTACCGGGTGTAAGATAGAAAACATGTTGAATGAGCGGTAACCAGAAACAAGAAGGAGCGACAACTCCAGGGGACAAATAATTCCAAGTTTTGGCAACCGCATAACGTAATATTTGTATGACAAAAATGAACCCGGAAAAAAATTGATGCTCAAAAATAGCTCATTTATCTACCGGTTACTAAAAATATATTCTTGTAGACATTATTCTATCTATTTCATATAAAGACAGAACATTGAATACTCATAAAATAGAAAAGACAACTTCAAACCGACATTAATTGAAGTTTAGAAGAAAGCCTGAACAGCAAAGCATCTAACAAACTGAGGCTTTTTCAGTTTTGACTAAATGGCTATCTACAACCTAATAAACACTGTGAAAACAGGAGTCACCCACCCACATTAATCCACAACATAAAAGAAGATAATTCCAAAGACTAATAGTTATGGTGCGCTTGCATAATCACACAAGTTGGTATTTGGAGCGTAGAGAGGCTTACCACGAGGTTATGTATGAGAAATGAGGAGTAAATATAAGATGGACACAGATAAACCAGATGAGACCTGAAAAGAGGCCAACCAATATTCCACCATAGACCTGCATGGCTGTATGGTAGAGCAGGTAGTAGCGACTAAAACGAAAACACATGTGTCTATGAAGGAAACCTATGACAAATAACTTTACTACAGACAACTTTGTTAAATACATGTCTTATTATTTATAAGTCTATAATGGAAAGAAAATAGTATGTTGTGAGTATATCTGGTAATATTCCATCTCACTTGAAGGTCAAAAGGTCAGTCTTCTGCAGTCTATATAGAAGGCTAAAGGAGGCCTCTATTTCCACTATGCTAGGTTTGGAGGTATCATTCACTATCTCACTATTACATATCATAGATATAATGATAAGTATAAATGCTAAAATAAACTACACAAATAATAACAGTAATAATGTAGAAATTGAGAGATACATAGAGTTATCCACGATAAAATACATAGATATATGTATATACATAGAGATATCCATGGCTCAACTCATATTAAGATACATCGAGATATACATAAAGAGATACAGGAGAAATAGATTATGAACAGCAAAAAATGCATAAAGAAATGCATGGTAGATAAAGAGCTACATCATGAGATATTTACATCGATGTGTACATAGAGAGATCATAGTAGAAATGCATAGACATAAACATAGAGCGCAAGTGTTCTACTGGTGCAATGCTTCAGATAATTTAGTAGAAAAACAAACTGGTTACTGAAGAACTGACCACTCTCAGCACAAGTTCTTCCAACACAGGTAAAAGATGTAAAGCAGCTGGTTCATTTCCAACCAGCTAACATCTACTGTAAAACCTCTAACTGAACGCCACCTCTATTTGAAGGCCACCTCTATTTGAACGCCACCACTATTTGACCACGCATAGTAATGCATACAAATGAATAAACATAGTGAACATACCTGTAGCAGCAGAATGCCGCTGCCGCTACAACCGTGGTTCCCATTGACACCTTCCAAAACTTTCCTATAATTGTATCTGTTCTGTGAGTCCTGCAAACAGAAACAATTGTCAGCGAGGTTATGCAGGCAGTTCAATCTAAAGATAGGGAGAGACAGACGATTGCTTGAGAAATCTAATTTCATTGGCCTATCCATCGTTTTTTGTCATCACCCTGTTTGCACATGTGCTCGTCCATGAAAAAGCCACCATCTCTGTAGAAAACGATCGTCATTCTCTTGATTAATAGTATTTTTCGGTGTTGTTTTGATACTATAATAAAAAAAGTGCAAACAAAAGCATCGTTTGCAATAATTAATTGCAGAAACTTCATGTTTTTATTCTTGTTTTTGCTTAAGCTGTTCATAAAGATGCCAGACAACGATAGAATGACGCCACGAAAAAACGAAGGATTGATAGGCTATTCACATCATTTCTCATCACATGGCACCGGCCATCCGTCAATATCTGCCATTTACAAGACTTGCCACTTGGGCCTAAACGGTAAACTATAAACATATTATGGATACACAAGATTTTTTGTATGAAATCCAAAAAATCTTTTTGTAGGTGAACAAAAGAAATTTCTGGACAGAGATGGATTATAAAACCTGGAAAAGAAGGCCATGCTCACCGAAAGTAAAGAAATAGGAGACAATAGAGTGAAAAGAATGCCATATATTGCGAGTGGTCTGACGGCATGCCGTAACCATGGTGATTGTGTCTCCCAGGCACCAGGGGGCGCTCATCGGCTATCAATCTCTTTAGAATTTTATTCAAGGCTTCATTCAGTAGAACACCAATGCCCATACATATCTGCAAGATGACGAACAAATTAGTAAAATAGTAGATGACCTATATCAGCTCCTTTTTAATGAACCAATGTTAGTTCTAACAATACCATAGTTCATTTATAACAGTACATAAATAGTGTGACATAACAAATGACCTATATCAGGTTCTAAGAATATTTGCTTCAACATAAAGCGGTCTCCACATGAAAAACAATGGATTAATTTCATGTTGAGATTTGATAATTTTATTGCTGCTAAGGAAAATGTCAAAACAATCGAGAAATGAACAGAAAACACACCATCACTAGAGAAGACTTACTGAAACCCAGGCTACGGGTGTAAATAAGAGTACGAATGCAAAGGTCTCTGATGGAAGCTGAGCTCTAAAAATGAATAAATATGACTCAACTAGGTGAATGCCCGATTTTGCAGGGGTGATAAAAAGGTTTTAGATTACCTTATGAATTTGTTTGAAATCATGAATATAAATTGTATGAATTTTGAGCGACTTGAGCTCAGGCCTGTATTCCCTAGCTGCAAGTTGGGACGGCAAATGTTAGGCAACTAGTTATGAACACTTAAGGGTATGGGGGGCCGTGTAAGCCCCAACGGGGTTCAGGGCAACGCCCCGAAGCTCTGGACCTTTTAAGCGTCGATATATGCATAAATGCAATCAATTGTAAGCATCAAAATCTACATAAGTATATTATTTATGGTTCATGAAGGCAAAACATTTTCTTTATTCAACAAACGACAATAAATTTATGATATAAAACTCATGACACTACAGATTTCTGTAATGGACATTGACAGAACAAGAGCTATTACTTTTTTATTGTAACATTTCTTGTTCTGTCAATGTGTCCATGGCAGAAATCTTTCACAACTGATTCTGTATCTATTTCAACATCTTTACATATGTGTAACATTAGTAGATTATTTAAACGAGCCTGCCCTGTAGTGCTCCTCATCGATGTTTTGATTCGGTTATGTTATCATAAGGAAAATGCAAGTTTGGCGGTCTTCTTTACACCCCCGCTATAAACAATAAAGTTCAGTTTCCAAGTGTTAACAAAGCCTTACAAGATCACTCATTTGGGGAGACCACCAGACAATATACATGTAGAACGCTAGTTGGTAGTAAATTAGTTGTCAGAAAATCCAAGTGAATGAGCTTAGACTGCAATTTTTAATACTTAACCGTCGAAAATCACTAAAAAGTTGAGGTGGCTCAGCCTGCCAGCCACCCCAGGGAATACCTGCTTGACTCTAAATCTTTACCATAATAAGAGCCCTTTTTTCCGGGCGTTAAGAAAAAAGATTGCACCTCATAGGAATCGAGCCTGCACATTCAGTCAAGCGCACTACCGCTCAGCGGCGCAGCCAGTTTGCGACGGTTTAGAATAACTGTACTTACAATCGTTTTGCATCATGACCTTTCACACAATCATGATCTTCAAGCATTCTAATTAATTCAAGCATACAATAATTCCATAGTATGACAATGTGGCTGCACAGCGTAAGGGTCAGCGCGCCTCTCTGCAAAACCGGTTTTATCATTCCTATAATTTTATCGCTATAGCTGGACATACGTAGAACAGACAAACAAACACTTGATTATATAAATATTGTCACCTGCTAGATTAGAAATAAGTAGTTTCGGAAGCTTTACTTATAAGGTATTAGCTTTGTATGAGCTTTACCGATCTCTCAAGTATTTCAATCTTATAAAATAAGTTACACAAGTAGTCATAGCGATGCTTTATAAGTACGCTAAGGAGTATATGAAACAGATATGAAAGTTATCTAGAGGTCAAAAGCAGCTAGCATGAAAATGACAAACGACAAACCATAACTACTTAGTTTAGCCATGGCTACTTATGCTACATTTTAGTTACCCAATAAATAGAATTAGCACAAAGTCTACACAATGCAACTAACTACCGTAAGATTAAAACACCTAGCGCTGTATATGGTTCCTATAGCATTACATAATGATTGGACAACTCCTAATTCTTACTGCTACCTCTGTGATTCAGGTTTAACATAACACAGAGATGCTTTAGACAAAGAGAGGTAACACCTGTTTACCGTATGGAGATCTCTCCGGAAGAGTATCAGAGTGCTTATGGATACAAAAATGAATATCGGCAGTAGACTGGCCCAAGCTAGCACATAGCCAATGACATCACCTGCAAATAGATAAAAATTTGCTTTGTTGAGAACTATGTAGCATGTAATGTCAAACAAATTATTTTGTATTTTGAACATAAGATTTGATTCACGATCCACCTCTAGGTGATTCCTGAAAAGATCGAAATAGAATTCAGAATTCCATTGCGGCTAAAACTTCCAACCAATCACCTAGTCAGTTAGAGTAGAAATATACTGTTCTATCAATAACATCCAACTCAAATAACACAGCTACCAACAGTTATGATCATTTTCTTCAATAATGCAAAAAAGTGTATTTCTCAGATGATCTTCTACGAGAAAAATTTTATAAAGATAGAATATTTGGGTTGAATAGCAATTCTATAAGCAAAACTTTATGAATGGAATGTTAAAACAAAATATCTCATTTTCAAATTTTAATATATTGTTCATAAAAATTCCAGACTTGGTAGGAATATTTTCAATTTGTTAACTCAGGGTTGGCTAAATTATCTTTCCTGTTTTTCTATGAGCTGTTTGGAAGTGTTTATGAAAAGAGAACTGCTTTTAAAGTAATGTCGTAACCAGAACTATATCGTTCTCGGCTACCAATATGCTCGATATAAAAAGTTGTAAACATTTCAGATTATAGATTGATAGTGCCAAAAAACTTAAGTGTTCAAAGTATCATTCACAAAGACGCAAAAACAAGATAGAATGACTGAACTAAAGTCTGTCATAGACACTAGTGCGTAAACATCTTGATTAAATAATTATTGTGCTCTCAGTGAGAGTAACGTGCAGCTATAAAAATATTCCTGGGTAAGTAGATGTTATTACATATTATGTTATTACATAACTAAAGAGTGACATAAACAAATGCAATTTTAGTAAAAAAGAATTGCAGTAGCGTCTACCTGTTGGATATTGAATATGAGTCAACGAAACGCTAGACCAGCTATTGCTAGCATCTTCCATTGAACCTACAGTATGTGCAAAGGCGGCGAAGCTGAATCAATTTTCTTTTGCCGATACAAGGTCTTTTCAATGCCAAGAAAATTAAGGCTAAAACTGGAAACGCTGTTGTTTATCGCAACGTCAACGTAATGCAGTTGCTTGCTTTACAGATCTAAGGCTATGTAACCCGCTGTGGTTGATCTGAACCTCTTGGGCGAGCAACGCCGACCAGCCCACAGCAGGTCAGCCTACAAGTATGCGCTCTGCTGCGTAAATGTGTTTCAAATGGAAGAACGACATTGAAAAGGTTTGTAATCGGAAAATCAATTGCCAACCTCCGATTTTAATCATAAGTACCTGAGTAGAACATAGAATCGTAAACTCACATAAGTACAACCTCAGAAGATAATCATACTCTAATCTATATATAACCGCATGAGATAGTAAAGTTAACTAATTATGAATTATTCGAATAACTAATATATTAAAAGTGAGCGTAATTCATTAAATTCTGTGGGGATAAGCTTACATAATAAAATTATTTAAATTGGTATAGTTTTGTGATTGTTTTGTTGAGTAACTATAATAGGAGTTTGTTTAAACAATTTCAGAGTGTTACTGGTGAACGTAGAATTTTAAATAACTTGTTCTGCTCCAAGTAATATTGCAGTTTTTGTGAAAATATGATGGTAGACGTTAGCTAGAAGAACTTCAGCCGTAATAGTATTAAATGCTTCAAATTATTCGTTGATCCAGGTTGTATTTGTTAACATACACTTTAAAATGGTTAAACAGACACACTATCATGTTGCTAGATGCCATCAGAATTATATATTTTTGCTCCTGGTGTTCTAAATGTGAATTCAATGTTCATGCTCATCAATGTTTATTTCTGTCTACATTTGTTCAAACTGGCATCAAGCTCACTATGTTTCACTTTTTCTCTTAGCTATTGTTGATAGCAATTTACAAAAAGTTGTACGCCTCTTTTTACACAAGATTTCTGGCTTATCAGAGTTTTGTTGTGATCCTTAACTCAATGTTCTGTTTTCAGTGTTCAACTAATTATCAGTAAAAAACGCCTGTTTACAACCTGTAGAGTAAATGTGATTGCTTGTGACAGTGAGTGATTGGAATGAACATGTACATCATCACTTTCGTTTGTCGATTAAGCTGAATTATCACTCTATCAGTGGGCATTCCAGAATTTTGACCGTGTTTCAGGCTGGTTTGCATTATACTGTGCTTTAACACAACACTAAATCTGTCTTTGATATGGAGTTAACGAGTAAATGTTCGCGGGTAACATATTAATTCATTTTATTTGGAAAATAAATTTACGTACGGCAAATGTTTATTCCCTATTTTAGTCGTTAGTAATTGTTAGCAATAAACTAGCCTAAGTCAATAGATCTTCGCTCTTATGCACACACCACTTATTTGACTACTTACATATGTTTGAATAGCCAGTGAATGCATAATTTCTTTCAAACTGTCTTCAATGTAGCATTTGGTGCACGGAACCGTTTTATTTAGACAATGAAAACAGATATACTTTAATACTGCTGTAAACTGGCCTTACATCTTCGAATGTTGGTTTTTAACTGCTTTAAAATTTAGGAATACTTTTGATTTCTTGTGAAGTGTGTTCCTTTTCACAAAAATTCATTCTGAACCAAAAAGCAATCAGTTGTTTGACGTCACGAAGTAGAGGAATGGACCTCAAATTGTTTGAAAAATTTTCCTTTATTTGTCATCAAAAGGATTTCTTGCTAAACTCATCACTAAGCCTATTTTGTGACAAATATAGCAGGCAAATTTAGCCTTTAAAACCTACAGATATATTTTTGCATTCAGCAATTCTATCAAGTGCAGGACCAGTTTGTTCATCTCTCTTATCAACAGAGCGCCTCAACTCCAAGTAACATGATTTTTACATACATGTGGCGTAGACAATGTTCAGGAGAGTATGAGAGCGTTGTCATTACTAGCGCAATACGTGCGTAATTGTTTGTTTTGTGATTTGTCACTATTTGTTTATCTAAACTGTTCGTCTCTCGATAACAAGAAACTAGGTTTTTTCGATTCACTTATCTCACTCCAGTGTTGCACTTGTGCATTAGATGTTATCTTTATATTGAACCATCACTTAGCCTTAAATCTTATCTTTGTGTTGAACCATCACTTAGCCTTAAAAATCTTATCTTTATATTGAACCATCACTTAGCCGTAAATCTTATCCATCTATTAAACCACTACTTAGCCTTAAATCTTATCTTTGTGTTAAACCATCACTTAGCCTTAAATCTTATCTTTGTATTCAACCATCACTTAGCCTCAAATCTTATCTTTCTATTAATCTACCATATCTATTAATTTTACATATCTATGTACAGCGCTGTCAGAAATTATGAGACTATCTCACATTTTGAGAGACATGTGCTGGTAGCAATGATTTACTGCCTTAATCTTGCTGAAAACCACCCCATTCCATTTACTATTAAATGCTGAATTTTTTCAAATGCTTATTTTTCCTTTAATTGCTGAATGAAGTGAGTTTCCATTAACAATTAAAGTTAACAATTAAATTTCTCCATGAAAATACGCATTCAATTGACCTTGACAAAAAAAATGGTCTAGTTATTTGCTTGTATTCTCAACTAATCAATTTTGTTAAATTATTGCAACATAATTTGAACAACTATTGTAATAATTGATGGCCCTGAAAAGGGCTGATGCAGGTGTGTAAAGTGGCTGGATTACTATTAATACTTGCTAGACATGCTGACACTAATTTCATCACATCTGCTATAGAATGAGACTAACAGACTTTTGCTCTATTTAACTATAACAAGGATAAATTTCTGCATTTAATTATGTGGTAATTAGCTGGAGTAACTGGTTTAGTAAGGGTGCTAAGATGAACAAGGGCGTGAATTATTGGGGGTCTCATAATTTCTGACAGCACTGTAGCTGTATCGCAGTTTTGATCCAAGTCTCAATATTAAAGAAACAGTTGTTGAACAGTTGAAAGAGTTGAAGATTAAAAATACTAACACCTACAATACGTATACATCAATATATAGCCAACTAGGTCAACTATATATGTCAACTAGGTGAATGCCCGGCATTGCGCGGGTAATAAAAAAGTTTTAGCACAGAAAATCAACATTCATTTACTATCCCACTTTTAAACGAAGGTGTTTGTTTATTTCTGTGTGTGCTATAAGGTTAATTAAGTTTATGTTATATATACATATATTTATAGCATTTTGGGAAATCTGTGCTGGTATTTTCCAGTCGTGAAGCATAGATATTTTAACCCACCGCATTTAAAGATTGCCAGATCTAATAATTATACACACAATTAATCCATTGTATTTCAAGTAGCCACACATGCTACTTTTGCAGCCTGTGTTGCTTGATGTTGTAGCTCGCCCTCCTGATATGGTGGTTTAGGAGTTCTAAACTAGGGTAATGCGGATTTTCTCTTGCTGGATTTTAATCGCTATAACTGGATATACAGACTTTAAGATTTATATATGTCAATAGATAATGTAGAATATTTTTTTGCAGGTGATACATAGTTAAGCTTTTGGACCACTTACTGCTTCATCAAAGATTTAAATATAGCAAAGCGTATAAACCCATCTGATTGGCTGTACAGCAGTACACGCCGCTAGTCAGAGGTACGCAACGATTGACTAGTCATACACCACCACAGGTAATGTTAAAATTTTTTACCTGTTTTAACATTTTGCTGCTTTTGTGGGAGCATATATATATTTTTTTGTATATTTATATATATTTATATATACCTTTTTATATTAATAACAGTTGTACTGACCAGAGCTCTTGTGGAATTGTTTGGACCATTGTAACAGGGAATTACGGGAGCTACAATGAGGCATAAAATAGCAGGCCGCAAAATGTGTCTATTGACAACAATGATAATGTTTGAGGTGGTACGTTTGATGTTTGGAATATCCTGATGGCTGTATTAACAATCTGGTGTAGCCTCTGGTCTATCAATGTGGTCTAGCATTGTTTCCTTAACCCTTTCACTGACGCACACAAGTTAATGCGAATTCTATGATCGACTGCCATAAATGCATTTTTGCAAAGTTTACTGTGGTTGCATTGCAACAGTATATCTACTTATATATTTCTCAAAGTTGGTCTGTGTTTGTCCAGCTATAGCTATTACAATCTTAGAATAATGAATGCGTATCGCAAAAGATTTGATATCGGACCTTTCCGTTCACCAGTCCAATCTCAGTACGAATTAAGTCACACGAGCTTAATGGATTCAATAGGCGATATTTGTCGCTACATATATGGGTGCAAATACGATACTGCTCTCCGTTACTGCTCTCCGTTAGGCCGCAACGTCATGGAGAGTGGTTAGTTAAGTAATTAGCTCTCATTAGTTGGCTTAGTCAAATTAGCCATTGGCAATGTGCCAGGCTAATGGCAAGTGGCAGGCAACTACATGTACTTTGCCTGTCATTGTTTATAAGCTGATTTTTAATACCCGTGCAATGCCTGGCATTCCGCTAGTTAATGATAAAGCGCATCATAATCTTTGATCAGGAAATTCCATGTCATAAAAGAAAATGTTTTTGACGATCGAACCTTTTAGTTGTAATATAGCTTCCGCAAGCACCTCCCGTGTTAGAAGCAGAAAAGCTTTTGTTGATGACATTATAGCTGATTCAGATTCAGAATTAGTTAAATACTCAAACAATGAAGGTGACAGTACTGACTCTGATGGTGGTGAAAGTAATAGTTTTGTAGAAGTAAGGACTATTGTAAGGATCGTTTATGCTTTGTAGCGATCGTAGCTTCACATAGCTTTAGCATTGCACATAATATAGATACATTGAGTTTTGTGCATGGTTCTGTTTGTTAACATGTTGGCAACATAAAATATATAACAAAAATGTTCTAAATAGGGTTTGAAATTAAAAAAAAATTGTATACACATCATTTAGCTAAATCGGCAATTTTTAGAAAAATGGCTGGCAGTAGGCCTAAAACTAACTTTGTACATGGACGGCAGTGAAAGGGTCAATGGTTGTAGCGATTTTTTCCTCTTCTCAAAATAGAAACTTGGTTGCGTTACGCTATGGTGTTGTGTTCAAATAAGCTCCTCCTATACAGTGCTTTAACACTAAATGATTCTGTAGTTTTGAATGACTCATAGCAACTTACAATTTGCTGTAGATAATCCCTCCATGTCGATAAATCGATTCATCTGCCTGATGCCTGCACTATTTCGTACATTCGTCTTGCTTTTAGTTTCTTTTGTTTTTGATTTTATTACTTCCAAAAAAGATTGTCGCTTCAAATTTCCAATCGTCATATTTTTTGCTTGCGGATGCTACAATACAATCATTTGTCAACTTTTCGGATGGATACTTTTGGGCTGGCTTGTTTTCATAAACAATATTTTTTCAACACAATCATCTTTAAAACTGCATCGCAACGATTGATATCAGCATAACTGCTATTGATAGTCGCTAAAAGTATTTCGGTCTGTATTTTTTATGAAGTTATCTTTTTGTTGGTCGAATTTGTGTCAGGGTCACTCGATCATTGACTGTTTCACCATGGATTCTATAAACATTCTATGGACACAAGTAAATGAGTTAGTGGTATACCAACTGTACATCACCTTTGATTGTTTCAAGAGATTTGTATGCAAGCCATAAATAGCATCTCTTTGACCTTTAACCTCCGGGCTGCTGGTAATCCTTTCCTATTTACTTCAGGCACTAGTATGGTTGATTAAACAGTAATACTGGTCCCTCCAGCATGACCATCGGGGACCCGAGTGCCGAAGCTGTGGCCTTGTTTGACAAGTTCGTTTCGGCTAACACATGTCACTCTATACTCGCTGTCTTCCAGCAGCTCTGTGACTGTCTTGAAATTCACCCACTCGACGAGGGCTGGTTTTACCAGACGCTCAAATGTAAGTCTATCGTCTTCTTACCTTGATTTATTTTGCAGGAGTTGTCATACTTGTTGAAGATGATTTAGTAAAAATCTCAAGGCCGACTTATATTCAAGGTTAACTTGGTACGACTCACGATATGAAGTTATTTAGTGATTGAGCAGAATGCTACAAAGGTCTGGTTTTGTGCTGATGATCAGCTCTAAACACCCGCAAATAGCGCTGTTTTTGCGCATTACTATCGTCATTGAAAATGGGCCAAGCATGCTGGTGTTCATTGGAAATCCTCCATCTTATCATATTGTAGACAGTGGTCATACTCATGTTTTGGTACCAGAAGTGGTAAGCCAACATCGCTATATCATTTTTTTTCTAAAAAGAAAATTAAACACGTAATTACTTTATGAATGATCAACGATAGGTAGTATTCATACTCAAAAGGTAGCGATTTCCTATTAAGGTGGAATTATTGGTTGGTTATCACGTAGCAACCAAATGCAGTGTTTATAGCATCGTCGTTATGGGGACACTATTAGTTCAGCGCTGACGTGTGAGCTCATTTGTCTTTAGGTATGTTGATGTAGAAATGTTAGGCTCTCAGAAGACATGCAACAGTTGAACTGGCATCTTTTGCAATAAGTGTGAGGTTTAGAGTAATCATTTAATATTTATACAATACAATAATATATATATATATATAATTCATAACAATAACATAATAATACAATATAATAATACAGTGTAATAATACCGTAAATTCTGGCGTATAAGTCGAAAGTTTGACACCAAATTGTAAGCTTAAAAATCCATCCTCGACTTCCTTCAAAAATCGAACATGATGTCTTAGCTTGCTGCAACCATAAGCTATACCTGTTTTAAGAGCATTGTTGCACAAGAAATGGCTATGTGATATAAAGCTCGAACAACTGGAGACATGCAGAGAGAAATTTAAGGTTGGATGTCCTTTCATCACACCATTTTTGTGAATTAAATCTCAACCTGTAGCTTGTGGGCCAGGAGTCCTGGGTTGTTGGTGACTGCTCTTTAGTTAATTGGTAGACTGTTATACTATGTTCATCTATACTAGGTATTATACTAGGTTGTATAATCACTAAATGGTTTTGATTAAGCTCATCCTCTGCTCTGCCCCTAGCCTTCTTTGTTAACATTCCCTGTTAAATAGCAGCCAGTTTCACTGTTCTTTTGGAATTGGAAGCTTATGACTAGCTTATTACTAGCCTGTGACTAGCTATATATATAAAAGCAAATATGTGATTGTCATGACTAAGTACTCCTCTGATTACTACACAAAATGCGCTCCTTTGTTTGATATAGAGCTGCAGACACAGGGCAGGCAGAGATATTGCTTATTTATTACACACGTATTAAAACCGGGATGAAAGGAGCAAATCCTTTACAGTTTGGAAAAAATGATAGGTGGGGCAGACAACTTTACTCCAACCAGTGGGAATTTTCCCATGAAACAGGTTGTTTTCATTAGGCATACTTGCACATGAGCAGTGACGGCAGGTCAACGAGTCAGAGGTTTTGTCACTGTAGTTATCTAATTGACTTAACTGAAAAATCTAGTGCTTTGGGTGATGATGCATTATTACTGCATCTATTCCTACTATCCAAGGATCTTGAAAAAATTTATCTCTACGACCACCTGATCTTCATTACGGCAGCACATCTTACTGCTAGTTTGGTTTATGGGTGTGTTGCAATCGAACCCAAATGTGTACATACTTTCTGCTAAAGCCTGGTTTCCATATGACAGCGCAAGGCGCGCAACAAGGCGTACGGCGTCGTGCGTAGGCCAGCTGTGATATGGAAACGTCAGCACACGACGATCGCACGACATGCGTACGCTGATCGCAAGGATCCAACAGAATGGATCCTTGCGATGGGTGCGCGCGATGATGTATCCCACAATACATCGCTAGACCTTTTCAACGTATCCCACAATTCAAACGGAGGGCTGTGGCTCCGAAGAAATCGGTCTCCCGTACGAAAGAGTAAGCCTGGTTTTCATATGACAGCGCAATATCGCAACGGAGGGCTGTTTTTTCCGAAGAAATATGTCTCTCCTACGAAAAAGTAAGGAAATTATCCACCCTGTCCAATGAAAGCATGGCGCCTACGCGCGATATGGAAACACTGCATCGCGGCCCAAGAAATGCATTGCGCACGATCACTGGGCCGCGCCCGATCATTGCGCTGTCATATGGAAACCAGGCTCAAGGGAGATTACGAATGTCAAATAGAAGTGGCGTTCAATTAAAGGGTGGCGCTGTATTGTTCATCCCTTCTCTCATAGTTGCGCTCAAATAAAGGTGGTGTTGACAGGTTTTACGGTATGTCGCTGTTATAGCAGCTAGAAAATTAGCAAAGTTTAATATTACTTGGGATTTTAGTGTATATAAAGCTTGTTTTATTATTACAAAAAGCATGCTAATTCCCCCATTTTATCTTCACTAAAAATATAAAAACACCCCTTTTTTAATTTTTAGCTGTCTACGATGTATTTAAATTATTGCCATTAGCATTTCAACAGCTCATCTCCAAAAGGGCAGACGGAGATAGTTACATGTATAATTTGTTTGGTTGTAACTCCAAGCATAAAGAAAATATCACAATATGCAGTTGTTACAACTTATGCAATTGACCAAGAAAATATTTTAATCTTAATGAATAACCAATCACATACGTTGTATTTATTTACATGTAGAACTACGTGTAGCAAAAATAGAGTTTCCAGCCTGTTCTGTTATATGGAATCATATATCATCAGTGTGTATGTACGTATTAAAGATGTGTAGAGGTAAGTGCTTTATGGTGCCATAAAAGGTCTGATTGTAACGTTCCTGACCAGGTATAGGCTTCTGTTTCTAATAGTTGTACAACTCCAATAAAATAAACACCAGAGGGAAGTAATAAGTAAGGGCTACAAAGACTTTCACAGGTTTTGATAGAAATTTTAAGGCGAGTTTATTCGGAGGTTGGTGTAAATATGTCTCAACTTTCGTATTTCAACTATAGAAACATATTTGCCATTTTTATTTCACTTCAGAGCTAGACCAACCATTAATATGAATTATATGACTGCTAGTAGTAGTATATGATACCTCATACGACTGCTAATAGTAGTATATGATACCTCATATGACTGCTAGTCGTAGTACATGATACCTCATACGACTGCTAGTAGTAGTATATGATACCTCATACAACTGCTAGTAGTAGTATATGATACCTCATATGACTGCAAGTCGTAGTACATGATACCGCATACGACTGCTAATAGTAGTATATGATACCTCATACAACTGCTAGTAGTAGTATAAGATACCTCATACGACTGCTAATAGTAGTATATGATACCTCATACAACTGCTAGTAGTAGTGTATGATACCTCATATGACTGTTAGTAGTAGTATCTGATACCTCATATGACAGTCAGTAGTAGTATATGATACTTCATATGATTGCAAGTAGTAGTATATGATAGCGAAGGATGCAGTCTTATTTTTTGTATTGATCTACTAGATATAACTGCAAGTCATAGCAGTGAAGGCCATTCATGAAATAAACTCTTAATGACTTTGGCTATTAGATTTGATCGCTTTTTGTAGAGTTGCTGTAGCACTTGAGACTTGTAATCCTATATCAGCCCTTTGTAAGAGCAGGCCTTGATGTAACATACCTGAGTAAAGTGATACCCAGTGCTGCTGCTCAGCATTCCTTCCTTTTAGTGTGAATAGAGTTTGGCTGGCTAATCTCTCATGAAGTATTTTACCTGCAGCTCATCGGCTGTGCTTTTTGTCAGTAAATTTAGTCCGAAGACTTGCACACTCAGAAAATGTAAATTGAAATTCACAAAAAGTTTAAGTTGAATAATCTCCTGCTCATTGCGTGATCATGTTTGTGTTTTGGGAATTGTCTCTACATTGACTATTCCGATCATCTTGTGTAATTGATTTGTCATGATGTATTGGTAGTTTCTCTCAAGCTGTCGGATGACGGCAATAAACTGCAAGGTTTCCTATGAAGCTGGTCGGTAGAATTGAAAATTATTTTTTTAACAGGAGTTGTCTAGTCATTTTAACTAGAGGATTCCTAGTACAGTTATAAAACTGCTAAACCATTTTAGATTTTTGCCTTGATACCTATCATACATAGATATTTTATAAGACCGACTTGTGTAAACCACAAATTGTTAATATCCAGTATATAACAAAAGTGGAAAATGGATCGGTAGTTGGTTGTTGTAATAGTGTTTGGAATTCAAGAATTCTATTAAGAGACAGCATCTTAATCTTATGCGAGAAATAAACGTTTTTTCACACGTTTGCAAGTGATTACAAAACATTCTGAATCTGTTTAAACTAGCGAAACTAGCATATGTGTATAAACTAGTGCTCGTCATGAGTACTTCTTGGTCAACGAGCTTAGACTTAACGCCCCCTTCTGGTCGAGCTTTTGAGTATTGGGTAGCTAGTACTGCTTGGCACAAGTACTTCTTGGCTAAAGGGTTTTTGGTATCAAGTTTGTTGATACGGGTTTTATGTCTAAAATTTCTAAACATCAGACATATCTTAAAATTTACGATGCAGTTATAATTCTATTCAATTTATTGATTATTTTTTACTATTTTCTATCGACCAATATTCGTGCTTGCATCGTTAACGGGTGGGTTGTTAAATAGTGCTTGAAGCTCGTGGTGCAATAGATCGAGTTTTTGTCTACTCTACCTGACAGATTCGTGTACCAAAACCCGAACTCGCAAGTAAAAACTCGAACCCGCAAGATCGAAATACTCAAAATTTCTATTACCTGAGATTCGAGAGAAGATAATCCCGCGAGTTCAACGAGTTTTATTACCCGTGCCCAGCACTAGTGTGAACTATCAACATCACCTATTTATAAGGGTTGACGTCTCAGTTAAGGGAAGCCCTTGATTACCTCTGACATAGCATTTTGATATCTGTAATGAGAATTCAATTACAACTTGTATTATGATAGCCATTCGGTAGTCTAACTCTCAATTATACTGGTGATTTATCATGTTTATAGCTAATTCTGTCAATATTAGTGACTCATGCAAAAAGGTTTGATCCAATGTTGATAGTCTGGAGGTGTTAGCAGTGAGAATTAATACAACAAGTTTGTTCAACTTAATGCTAGTATAAATGGCTCGACTAAAATGGAACGATTGCTTTCATTTCAGAAGCAAGCGGTGTTGACATCAGTCTTAATTTCTTATCGTATTAGCTAGACTCTACCAACTCCTATTGACTATTATATATTATTTATATATTATTTATGTATTATTATATTTTATTATATATTATTAATATATGATTATATATTAGTTATAAATTATTTTTGTATTATTATACATTATTTATATATTATCATATGTTATTTATTATAGATTATTTATATATTATTTACTATATTATTTTATTATTTATCAGCCCTTGTGATTCTAGGCATGTTCGGTGAAATCTGATTTACTGCTACTGTATCTGTAGAACAGGCCGAGTGTCAGTTGCAATTGCCACTAGCTGATCGTTAGTAAAAATTTTCCTAGTTGTGCAACTAGTCGGTGTAAAGCTCAAAGGATTCAACAGAAAGCTCACGTCGAATCATGCCAGCAGTCTTGTTTGACATCTTCAACTGAAGAGTTGTGACAAGTGGCCGACTCTGAGATTCATTGCACTCACGGCATGTGAGTCAGGTGATGTAATATTTCCTCAGGGCAGTGACTCATCAGGAATGATAAGGTCCATGATACTGTGATGTAATCATATATCTGCTCATTCCTGGTATAGGATAGTTATCTTTGCTATAAGCATATTCTGGAACGCTTTTAGTGATAGCCAGGCATCTAGCTTGCGCCAGAAAAGCTTGATCTACGTCAGAAGGAAACACAATTCTCACTGTTGCTCTTTAGAATATAATCAAGTTTTTCCACACTCAACTGCCAGTTTTTGTCTACAATTGTAAGTGAAAGACTTACTTTTTTGCTTAAAGAGCTATTAAAAATAATATGGAAATCTAGAAACCGCATGTAGTCGCAATAGAAACGAGTCAAGGCATATCTCTATGCAATACTTGATTTCTACAGCTATAACGGTAGTTGCATGTTCATATGGCTTAATTAAAACTTTATGATGTCTTGTTCTGTATGAAAGTATCCTAATCAGCTGCTCGCTGAGTGATTTGCTAGTTGGCGTGGTTCAATGTAGTCTGTTGGTTCACCTAACACTCTCTCCCTATTCAGTTTCTGACCTTTCCCTTTATACCGTTGATCTCTAGGTTCATTCAGAGCTTTGTTACTGGTTGCAATGACCTCCCTCTGCATTCTTGCAATACTTGTTTTTTTACATTTACTAAGGCAAGGCCATGCTCATGTGTAGGAGTTAACTTACAGCACAAAAGTAAATGGACAAGTCTAAGGAATGAGCTCATTGCTGTAGTCATTTGTTTTACATTAAATATGTAGCTGTCAGGCTTGATGGTAATATAGACAAAAGGGTATGTATTGAACATCAGTGAGCAAGCAACTCCTCTCCTGGATCTATGGAGGTTTATATCCATAAGATATAGAATCACAAGGGCTGATAACATATAATAAAATAATATAGCAGCCAATAAGAGTTGGTAGAGTCCAGCTAATACGATATGAACTTAAGACTGATAATTATAGGTGTATAGTATTGGCATCAATTGCTTCCTAAACGAAAGCAATCGTTCCATTTTAGTCGAGCCATTTATACTAGCATTAAGTTGAACAAACTTGTTGTATTAATTCTCACTGCTAACACCTCCAGACTATCAACCTCGGATCAAACCTTTTTGCATGAGTCACTAATATTGACAGAATTAGCTATAAACATGATAAATCACCAGTATAGTTGAGAGTTAGACTACTGAATGGCTATCATAATACAAGTTGTAATTGAATTATGTATATCCATAAGATATACAGAAGTGTACATTCTGAAGTTTGCATCCCTCATTAACTATTTATTTATGTGTAGGAGTTGTCTTACAACACATAATTAAATGGACAGGTGCAAAGAATGAGCTAATTTGCTCATTTGATCTTCAATTTAACATTGAAGAAGTAGCTGTCAAGCCAATTAGTTGAATGAATGGGCAATATGTATTGGCTGTCAGTGAGTGGGCAACTCTTTTCCAGGATCTATGGAGTTGTATATCCATAAGATAAACAGATGTGGACACTCTGAAGTTTGCAATTCAGCATTTATTTAATTGTTTTAGTTCTTCTAGAATAGATATTTTTGTACAAATGCTATTTCTATACTGCATATCTTAGAGGGCTGCTGGAGAAGCTCATGTGTTAGGGCCCTGAGGCTAAGCATTAGTCAATGCATATGCCAATCGATGTTGATGTTTCTTTCAATGTGGATTGTATACGCTTGCTCTTTTTAGCAACATTTATTACTATATGTTGCTTACTGAGGCTATGATAATTTTTGATGATTTTAAGATTTTTATGGTTTGTCATAAGATTTGTAGACAATGTTGAGGCTATCGTTTCTAGTAAGTTTTCAAAACAGAAAAGTTACGCTCTGCAAAAGTAGTGCTGATGGTAATGCAAAACTGGGCTGACCAGCAGACCCATGGCAAGACCCTTAGTAAACTGGAAAGACCTATTGCTCTTACCAGAAATGTATATATTATACATTTTGTATAATATAATATAATATTTTGCTCGAAGCTGGTATCCCTTTGTATCGAAAATTGATAAAGAAAAATTGAAATGCTTACAAAAATTATGCTTCAGGATTATGCTACCTGATATGGACAGTTATGGCCAGCATCTAAATGTCTTTAATGCTCAGGAGCTGAATGTGTTTTTAGATATTTGCTGTTTAAAGTAATCAAACAGTATCTCCATTCTGCCTGACCATCTATAACATTGTTACTTGCGTAAAAAGCCACTACACCTTATACTAGACACAAACATCTTATACCAGACACAAACACCTTATACCAGACACAATCATCTTATACCAGACACAAACACCTTATGCCAGACACAAACATCTTATACCAGACACAAACACCTTATACCAGACACAAACACCTTATACCAGACAGAAACACCTTATACCAGACACAAACACCTTATACCAGACACAAACACCTTATGCCAGACACAAACACCTTATACCAGACACAAACACCTTATGCCAGACACAAACACCTTGCCAAATTCACATTATAGAACAGTGTTATGCAAAAAGAGCCTTTTCTTTCAGTACACATAATTTACTTTACGATGTTTTGTTTTTGTCTCATGGTCTAATTTGTTTAAAATTACATTGACCAGGGATAATGAAGTTCATATTAATCTATCTAATGTTGTTTAGGAAGGCATTTTAGTAGCGGTTCCATTTGTTGCCTTTTTGTGTGACAGCGAAGTTGACTCATTGGAAGGCTGTCAGTCTGTGGAATAAGCTTGATAAGAGATTCAATCACAAGGAGTATTCTAACCACAAAGCCTGCAGCAATACTAGGGTACTTGTCATCGGGGCTGGTGAGTCACTTCCCTCATTTTTACTATTGTACTCAGGTGGGAGGGCAACTCCAAATCTATTCTATACATGTATAGTCATACCTTGACACATGATCTTAAAGCATTCCAGGATCGAGTTCGTATGTTAATTCTCTTGTATCTCAAATCTAATTTTCGTATATAAAATAAATTAAATATAAATAATCTGTTCCCATTCTCTAAAAAGCCACCTAAAAACAGTATATCACAATGAAAAAAATGTGCTTTTGTTTTAATGTACCTTTTACGCTTACAAAGTAACAATGACTGTCTTGCAGTTATGATTTGGAATAAAGTTTAACATTATTATGTAAAGTTTTATTTGGAATTCTTACCTTCGAGACGGATGGTAGCGGCTAAGCTAACGGCTGAGGGAGAGAGACTTGAATGCAACACATTTGGTACGCAACATTTTTGCGATGCTACGTAACGTAATATAAACTTTAAATTTAACTTGGAATAAGTTTTAATCTTACATTACACTAAACTTAATTCTAAGTTGGTCTTTGTTATCAGTTCTTTACTTGGCTGTTTTTGACTCGCTCTCACCTTTACTTTTAGCAATCCTTTTTAAAACTTTGATCTTGTAACTTATCCTGCAAAATAGTTGGAGCAACGCTGTTCTCGTAAGCGGCCTTTCACGTACGCGGCCACCTCGCGACCGCATCAACAACCGTCCCATATGCTCATATCTCAAATTCGTTTTGTATCTCAAGGCAACATTTGCTTGGAATTTTCCTCATATCTCAAATTCATCCTATGTTGTGACACTCGTATGTCGAGGTATGACATATGACTGCATATCACATATAATAGGCTAATCCATAGCTATTGCTGTTTTGTGGACTTTATAGTAAATGATACTAAGCTGGTCTATTTGAAATAATACAATTATTTCAAATTTTTACAAATATTGTAAAAATTAACAATTTTTTTAATATAAATTTAATTTATATCAAAAAGATGAATTTAAATTGTTTATAAACAATTTATTCAAATTGATTTAAATAAATTGTGAATTAACAATTAAATTAGCAATTTTTTTTATTTAAGTTGTAAATTCACAATTGTAATTATTGTTCACAATAAACTCTAGCTAGATAGATATTCTGTCTCCCTGCCCATACTTGTTTATACCAATGATTGATTGTACAGTAATATGTGTTTTGTCTTGCAGCAGCAATACCTACAGAATTTGTCTTCTCTTGTCATCTTTGAATCAGTTATTTCTTCATACGTGTTTCTGAACCTTGTTTCTAGACAATAAGTACAACTAGGTGCTCTTTAATTATTTCTAATTGCAAATAGATTATTCATCTCCGCAGCTCGAAGGCTACACAGTGTAAGATCATTCATATCTATTAGGCATAGATATGACTGATCTATGTCTGTTCTACATCTATGTCTCTCTGTATCTATGTCTATTAGGTATAGATATGACTGACCTATGTCTGTTCTATATCTATGTCTCTCTGTATCTATGTCTATTAGGTATAGATATGACTGACCTATGTCTGTTCTACATCTATGTCTCTCTGTATCTATGTCTATTAGGTATAGATATGACTGATCTATGTCTGTTCTACATCTATATCTACTTCTATTAGACATAGATATTCTTTTATTGCTAATTAAGAGAGCTCATTGCACAAAATACTGATTGGTTGCAGCTTTTTTCTCAAGCAAAGTAGATGTCTGTGGTAGCACAGCTGTTTCATTGGACACATCTAGAAGGTTCTCTGTATTTTTGTTATTGATTCTTTACTTGTTGACTTGGTAGGGCCATGTGGCCTGAGGAGTGCCATAGAATGCAAGCTGCTCGGGGCGCGGGTAGTGCTCGTCGAGAAGAGGGATGGTTTTTCGCGTAACAATGTCCTTCACCTCTGGCCATTTGTTATACACGATCTTAAGTCTCTAGGAGCCAAGGCTTTCTATCCCAAGTTCTGCGCAGGTAAGCTGAAATAGCTAGCGGTTGATAGTTTATTGGTGTTACATTCCATAATCAGTCAATATACAATGTAGCTACTATAACAGTGATATTGTTAACAATAAGCACGTTGCAAATGTCGTATTTATTCTTCAAAAATTGATGCATCATCACACGCCTCTTTTTGGTTGAAGTTCGTAATTTCCCAGCATTCATTGCTTGTTGCTAGATGTGCATAGTCGATACATTTGTCATTGTATGTTTCTATGGTCTTATGATCACACTTACGAGTTTTGTTGACTATTTCAATAGCGATATTGTTCAAGAAAGCATAAAGTAGTTGTTCTCATCACATTCAGCTTTCTTTTTAGCCAACGAACGTTGGCATAAAACGTAATTAGCATCTAGTTTGCTGATTGGCTATCTATGGAAAAACTGTAGTCAATTGCCCATAACTACAAAACAACTCATATTGAAAGTGGAAGGATTGTCGAAATGGTGAGAGATCGGTGGTCTGACACGATTTAACCAATTCTGACCACAAAACTACTTATACAAAAACATGTAATTAACTAGTTATAATTAATTGAAATACTCAAGTCAGATGATGGGAAGTCTTTCTGCGAAAATTGGTAATATTAATCGAAAAATTTATATTCTTTCTTATACTAATTTTTAATCTTTTACCGCTTAATTTGTTAGTATTATATATTTAATTTTATACTTTTCATACTCTCTTCTTGAAGCACAAATAAACAAAAAGAGATTTTTGTTTATTTATCCATTATTTTATTTTTATTATTTGTTTTGTTGTTATTTAAAATACCGAATTAGGTATTTTGAGGTAAACTGACTACTGAGCGGGTTACCAAGTTATTAATTACCACCAACTCGCTTTACCCGCGTTTAAATAAGTTTGCTTGCCATGCCGAGAGCATTGTTTCCATATTAAAAGGTAGCAAAAACTCTCTAGTGTGTTTTACGTTAGCTCTTGCAGTGGACATAGGAGTTCATAGGAGTTCATAGGAGTTCCATGTGTCAACCTCTCCCACTCATTGTTGATCAAGGTCACTCTGTCCCTGGTAATCAAAGTTAACAACAGTTTACGTTAACTGTTAGCATTAACTGTTATTTGTTAACGTAGAACTGTTAAAATAGTTGCAGACTTGGAAAATTAACAGTGAGTAATATCCACTGTAATATCTCAATAAAAAGCCTGACTCTCAACAAAATATCTACTGTAATATCTCAATAAAAAGCATGGCTCTCAATAAAATATCTACTGTAATATCTCAATAAAAAGCCCGACTCAATAAAATATCTACTGTAATATCTCATTAAGAAGCCCGACTCTCAATAAAATATCTGCTGTAATATCTCAATAAAAGCCCCGACTCTCAATAGAATATCTACTGTAATATCTCATTAAGAAGCCCGACTCTCAATAAAATATCTACTGTAATATCTCATTAAGAAGCCCGACTCTCAATAAAATATCTACTGTAATATTTCATTAAGAAGCCCGACTCTCAATAAAATATCTACTGTAATATCTCAACAAAAGCCCCGACTCTCAATAAAATATCTACTGTAATATGTCAACAAAAAGCCCATATAGAGGGAATATTAAAAAGTATTTTACGCTAGTCAATGCCAATAAATGTGATTGGTCGATTAAGTCAATAAGATAAATGTGATTGGTCGATTAAGTCAATAAGATAAATGTGATTGGTCGATTAAGTCAATCAAATTGAGATTGAAGATGTACTAAAAAAATTTTAGTCAAGTTTATCAGAAAGTATCTGTATTTTTTATCATTTTGATCATATTTTTTCTTAGTATTGGTATTTTTCTATCATTCGCGGTTGTCTTTGATGCCTCAGGGGACCTGACTGCCAAGATTTTTCGAGATTAAATTGACAAAATTTGATCGCGGTCATAAACTCAGAAGAAAAATGCATGCCGAAATAACGTCATCAGTTGCGTGGCTGCCTGTCTCTCTCGTCATTGATATCGGCTATTATGTTGAAGTTGAAAGGTTAGGCGTCTCTAATTTGTCAGTCTCTTTGCAACTAGAAACATCATAATTGAGTTTTCTTGAATCTGAGCGGTTTTATCGCGATCAAATTTTTCAGATTACAGTTTTAATACATCCTGGCAGTCAGATCACCTCAAACGTCGAAAACAATTGTAAAAGATGGAAAAATACTGATACTTTCTAGTAAAATCTATTAAATTTTTGTGCAAGTTGACCTTCAACATCTCTATGGTCTGCCCACCGGTGACCATTTGTGGCACTGGCTTTATAAAGAGGAAGTTTTTTATGAAGGGCAGACAACTCAACAAATACTGGAAAAAATTTTCAACTGGAAAAAAAGCGTATTGGAAACAAAAGATAATGTTACAGCTCAGTCATTTTTACAGTTTCAAGAAAAACATTCATATCCAAGTCTGTGTATTTTGTTGACTTAGTTGTTATGCAAGCCCTCTAAAACTATGTCTCTTTCTTCAGAGAACTAAATACTTGAAACCGTGTGGCAAGGAGGTTGCCCGACCCTCCCTCTACTTGGATGGGAACTTAGACAACTTCCTTACATATATTTAGTAGTTTATTTTGAGTTCCTACTTAGCACTTGCTATCTGGTTGTTCTCTGTCGTTGAAATCTCAAACCTTCTGAGCCATAAATGGCTTATTGCTGTTTCAGTTCCACTAGGCATTTTAAAACATCATTCTGTGCCTCTAGGATTTACGAGTTATTTTTAAAAGTATGTTTTTTTGTATTGTAGGCTCGATAGATCACATCAGCATAAGGCAGCTGCAATGCGTACTCATGAAGATCTCTTTGCTTTTGGGAGTAGAGGTCAGTGGTATTTAATTGCCAGTAGCCTTTAGCCATCATTTATTATTTAATGCCAGTCGTTCTCTGAAAATGTTAGCAGCATATTGGTAGCTTATCATATTGCTGCCTTTCCTGGTGTGAGCTCATTTGTTTGTAGATATGTTGATGTAGAAATGTTAGGCTCTCAAAAGACACGCAACAGTTGAACTAGCATCTTTTACAATCAGTGTGAGGATTAGAGTAATAGTTTAATACTTAGACAATACAGTAATATATATAATTCATAACAATAACATAATAATACAATATAATAATGCCTTAAATTCTGGCGTATAAATCAAAAGTTTGACATCAAATTCAAAGCTTAAAAATCCATCCTCGACTTATACAGTGGTCAAACTTTTCATGAAACGAATTCTAGTAACTTTCAACTTTGAAAAATCGCAAATGATACACTTAAATGATTATATACGTTATATATATATATATACACATATATATATATATAACGTATATATAGCGTCATATATAAGAAGTTATATATATGTAAGATATATATACAGTGTCTTATATATATAAGACGTGTATATATATATATATAATATATATATATAATTATTATATATCTATATATACAACATACAAATTAGTAGAGAATTGTGATTTTAGTTCTCAATTTTTTACTGACATTTAAGTAGACTGTATTTCACACAACTGTATGTTATAGATTTACACCAATACGAGCTATGATGATTTATTGGAGCCGTCTCCACCCAGCGCTGACCCGGAACAGAAAGGATGGAGGGCTAAAGTTTCTCCTCCTGATCATCCAGTCTCATGTTATGAGTTTGATGTTTTGATAGGTACATACATGCTATGTGTATATATATATGTTTATGAGTATGTGTCTATGTGTATATGCCTATGGGTATATGCCTATATGTTTGTCTATAAGTATATATCTATGGGTATATGTCTATGTTTATACATGTATGTCTGTGTATATGTTTATGGGTATATGTCTATTATATGTGTGTCTATGTGGATATGTCTATGTGTATATGTCTTTGTATGTTTTTGTGTGTAGGCTATGTCTATGTGCATATGTCTATGTGTGTATGTATATGTGTACATGCCTGCATGTCTATGTGTATATATCTATATGTATACGTGTATGTGTATATATGCGCCTATGAAAACATAAAAACAGTCCAATTGTTTTTTTATATGAAGTGTAGTGTAGTCAGAAATTAGTATCTGTATTACTATCTAATTAGTATTCATGTGTCAAGGGAAGCAAATCTGTGATTAGTTTTGGCACAAGTGCAAGCATGAGTAAGTTGCTACTGAAATGACAACTACCGGATTGCAGCCTTGAGATGAACTCAAGTAGAGCTTATCTTGCATTTTTATCGACTAAACTACCACCGTAAGGCTATGTTGCTTATTCAGGGGCGGATGGAAAGAGGAATACACTTCAGGGGTTCTCGAGGAAGGAATTTAGGGGGAAGCTGGCCATTGCTATCACTGCTAATTTCATCAATCATCAGACAACGGAGGAGCAGAGGGTCGAGGAAATCTCTGGGGTCGCCTTTATATTCAATCAAAAGTTCTTTAAGGTATTTGATTGGTTTATGGCTGACATGGTCCAATGCTATTGACCTAAAATATATATACACATACCTACCTTTTATATCAGTAATGCTTTTTTGAATCCATCCAACACTGCTAGGGCTGCACTGATACTGTAATTGGTTTTTTTAAGATGCTTCATCTAGAGCTAAATATCTTGCATTCTGTAGGTTGAGAAATGTGTATGGAATATGATATGTGTATGGTATGAATATGGTATGTGTATGGTATGAATATGAAATGTGTATGGTATGAATATGGTATGTGTATGGTATGAATATGGTATGTATATGGTATGAATATGAAATGTGTATGGTATGAGTATGAAATGTGTATGGTAAAGGCCATTCTCAACTATTGCTGTCTCCGTTTCATTCTATGCCTATAATTCTGCCATAAAACTGGCTTTGTCAAATTCTCTAACTTATAAAATTCTAATAATGACGCTCGTCACTAATAGAACCTTGTGTTATATTGTGTTTTTGTAAACAGAACTTACCATAAAACATCTTATTGAACGCCAGGGTGCTCTACTTTTCCACCTTTCTCTCAGGGTGGCGGTCAAATGGAGGTGGCATTCAAATAGAGGTAAATTTAAGGTAATATTGATGTCAATGAGAGCATACTCTGTATGCACCAGTGGGAAATAAAAATATATAATAAATGTGGATATGAATATATTTAAAATAACAAAATTGAAGAAATTTCAGTTCTTATGCATCTATTTTTTAATAAATGTATCTCTGTGTAACTATATATTTAGAGTACTTATAGTTACTATTTTGCTGTGTTCAGTGACCTTAACATCAGCATTTAACATTGTTGGGTCTTTTGATCGACTGGTAGATTCGTACTGTTTCTATTCTGATAGTTATAAACATGTCTCATCACAACTGATCCATTTTATTAATTATTACGCTTTTCATCGGTGTAATCTTGCTTTCAATCTGATTAGCTCTCGGGTTTACATTCTACTGGTTTGTCTTCGAATATTCACAAATTTTGCAGTTAATGTTATAGTTATTCAATTTTTTTTCAACTCTTGCTTTCTTTTATAGTAGCTTCAATTGCAAGTGAACACAACTCCACGGCGTCATACACTATGCTTACCCCATTTAGGAACTCATAAGAGAGTGTAACTTTTAAACAAAATTTAATATCACGACTGCTAGCACTTTTCCTATGGAGAGTAAGACGACTCAGAACTTTAATAACTTTTCACTGTTTGTGGAGTTGTTTTCTCTTTGGACATATTTTATATTAGCAATAAAACATGTTGTTGCAGGACCTAACTGCTCAAACTGGCATAGACTTAGAGAATATCGTTTATTACAAAGATGCTACTCACTACTTTGTTATGACTGCGAAGAAACATTCCCTACTTGAGAAAGGAGTTCTGCTGCAAGATCATAGAGATACAATCAAGTATGTTTTCTGTTGCTTTTTATTTGCTAACTTTGGCCCTTGATTTCAGAATTGATAGTTATGTTCTCCTACTGCTCATTTATGTAGACTTCTCTCCCGGGATAATGTCAACCAGGAGGCGCTGCAAAACTACGCTCGAGAGGCTGCTGATGTCTCAACCAATCACAAGCTTCCTAACCTCCAGTTCGCTCACAACCAGTTTGGACAGGTCAGTAAATAAGCATGTTGGCCTTTGCTATTCAAGTAATGCTGTAGGTTACAGGAATGGGTGACCTACAGCATTACAGCAGTCTTCGTGATGCAAAATTTCAAAAATCTTTGAAAAAGTGCAAAAATTAGCCAACATGCTTAACATCAGTAACGCATTGTTTGATCTCGATTGGTTCATAGATAATGTCTATTCTGTTTGCTCTTCTACACTCATTATTTTTGCTGTAAAAGCTAGAGTTTTCTGTCATGGAGCTTTAATTTACAGTTTTTTGGAATCGAAAAAAAGTTCTGCACTAGAATCAATGCATTTGCCAAACAAAAGGAATGTTCAATATTTATGTAGTTTAGTGAAACCAATGATATACAGCCCCCACAAGGATAGGCGACGGCATCATGTGGGCGGGGCTTAAGGATTGAGCTCTGTTGGGATGAACCCGAACACGGCACCGAACAAACAAATATGCTGAATAAAGCCCCTTGTAAATTTACAAATAATATGAACAATTATAGTGGTTATTTTACTGATCTGTTGGTTTCATTTTGTTGTCAAATAAAGTGGCCATTCACAAGCATTCACGATATTAATAGTCGCAATCTTAAAATATCCCAAATTCGGTTTTATGTTTAGATTTTGAGTATGAAAACTAGACTCCACAGCTTTGCCTGTTGTCCCATCTTATTGACCAGGTAAAGCAATGTGGCAACGATAAAAAACTTTGTCATTTTATATTAGGGGTAGCAAAATATTAATCAAAAACTAGGAAAGAAACGGTGTTGTTCGGGTGATTTTGGGTAAATTATTTTTAACTTTAAGCATATACTACGACACCTACCAATTTCAAAATTAGTAAAAGTAGATAATTTGAAATGTTTTATGTTCCATGGATCCATTTTTTTAGTTAGGTATCACCCCTACATTGTAGAAATTCAAGGTTTGCTATTGTGAACCGCGGGGTCTGCTGACTGAATGAGCTAAAGACACGATAACAGCGAGTTGTGTTTTCCAATGCCTATCAAGGCAATGCGACCGCCCCACGAGAATTGTGTTAGCTCCGAAACCTAGGCTAGTACAATCCTAACAGAGCACGATCATTAAACCCCGCCCATATGATAGCCATCGCCTATCCTTGGGGGGGGGGGGCTGTATATCATTGGTGAAACCGGCTACACAAGAAAAATGCTATCATTTTTTCAACTTGACCAGGAAGGACTTTCACTAGCAAAAATATTATTAGGTCCCTGTTTACAAAAACATACCTTTTTGGGTGAACTTTCTGACCTTTCAGAGCATATATGGCTAACAAAGTTAGCTAACAAATCAAAACGGCGTAGCTAAGCTTATTGTCAGTATGCAGGCAAATCGTAGGACTATGTTATATTAGTACATAGTAAAGAGTATTGACCAATAAAATATATGCCGTGATACCGATGTCTTGTGGAAATGTGTGCAGCGGGCAACATTGACTACACTGACATCTTCTCTTCAGTGGGCATCAAATGATAAATTGGTTTACTCGGGCTATCACTGTCTGTGATAGATTTTTGTCTGTACAGTAATAATCATAGATATAGAAATAGTAATAATACGTAAAGGTACACGGAAAGGATGTATTCGTGAGGGAAGTCTTTGATTCAAGTCGTTTTGCTTATTGAAAACAGAGAATCGAGTCAATTTATTTATAATGACAGAAAAGACGAGATTCAATTCAATTTTACTGGTAGGATGCTCCGAGTCAATACAATTATACAGTAAGTAAAATATATCAGAGACTCAATTCATTTGTGAGTTGAGCCTTAAGGCCTGCTCCAGCAAGCATGTTAATTCAATTGCCCATTTTTGATTTGTACCAAATTATATATGAACAAATGAGTTTACATATGAATTTACATGCGAGTTTACATATGAGTTTACATGTGAATTTACATGTGGGTTTACATGTGAATTTACATGTGGGTTTACATGTGAGTTTACATGTGAGTTTACATGTGAATTTACATGTGAGTTTACATGTGAATTTACATGTGGGTTTACATGTGAGTTTACATGTGAGTTTACATGTGAGTTTACATGTGGGTTTACATGTGAGTTTACATGTGGGTTTACATGTGAGTTTACATGTGAGTTTACATGAGTTTACATATGAGTTAACATGTGAATTTACATGTGGGTTTACATGTGAATTTACATGTGGGTTTACATGTGAGTTTACATGTGAATTTACATGTGAGTTTACATGTGAATTTACATGTGGGTTTACATGTGAGTTTACATGTGAGTTTACATGTGAGTTTACATGTGGGTTTACATGTGAGTTTACATGTGGGTTTACATGTGAGTTTACATGTGAGTTTACATGAGTTTACATATGAGTTTACATGTGAATTTACATGTGGGTTTACATGTTAGTTTACATGTAGGTTTACATGTGAGTTTACATGTGAGTTTACATGAGTTTACATATGAGTTTACATGTGAATTTACATGTGGGTTTACATGTGAGTTTACATGTGGGTTTACATGTGAGTTTACATGTGGGTTTACATGTGAGTTCACATGTGGGTGTACATGTGAGTTTACATGTGAGTTTACATGTGAGTTTACATGTAAGTTTACATGAGTTGATGACAAGTTTGTGGCTATCGCAAAAAAATTACTTTAAAATTCTGTGTTGTTTAATATAAATACTTGAATTAATCTGTGCAAGAGCAGGTTAATTCAAGTATCCACTCCAATGACGTGTGTAGCTGTTAAAAATTCAGTTCTGTAGATGCTGGATCTGAGGCTCTATATTTGCTGGAACTGAGGCCACTATAACGAAATAGGCAATCCAATCCACCTGTAGACCAATTGAATAAAGTATTTGAAATTAATGCTTTCAAAAATCCTTGACCTTTCTTATAAAGATAATTCGTTCTTCATAGCCTTACCTTCTTGCAGCCTGATATTGCCATGTTTGACTTCACGTCACTCTTCGCTGCTGACTACTCAAGTCGAGCTATGGAGCGATACGGCAGGAAGTTGCTCGTCACCATAGTGGGCGACTCTCTACTGGAACCCTTCTGGCCAACAGGTATGTATCAATAGGCGAGTCACTGAGTGGATAGTAGTAGTGGGCTGTATACTCCAACATAAAGATTGACTTGCAACAAAATTCACATTACAGTTATTTGATATGAAAAGATTCACCATGTTTTACTCTGTTGTGTTGTAGGTGCAAAATATGTGGGAATGTGATTACAAGCTCTTAAAAGCTCAAAAACGAACAGTTAATCGCAGCCACACGAGACCGCCGTAGTTTGGATTCTCTTTCCAAAACGGCTCAAATGTGACGTAGCTGTGGTAGATGGTTTCTGTTTACACTTTCATGCAACCTTATTCGTCGAAATATTTTCACAAATATACTCCACGCATTCAATAAAACCATGTCTATTGTTCTTACGCGTCTATTTTATCGTCATTGTAATGCTGTCACTTTTAGCACTGATATCTTATAACTTACCATAGACATTTGTTAAACTTTTTAACCTTAGCTCGAAGGAGTACATATCATTGTCTGATAATCATGACAAGCCTGTTGGTCACCTGTGATACTCGAAAAGTGCTGCAGAAATTATTTGCGAAGTATTGGGTCACATGATCAGATTACGACTTGACGATTAGTTCAAGCCGAAACAAAACTGTAAAGTAGCGAGCATCTATATTTGATACGGGGTCTTCGGTAAAACCCGAAGTGTTTGTCATAAACTAGTGCTACGATAAGTTTTATATTGAGCTTTTTATGGGCCTTTCAATTCACGTGAGAACATCATGTGACAAGACAATAACCAAACTATCATGACTACGTCAGAGAAATAAAAAGATTCCAATCTACGGCAGCTTTTCATTTTTGCACTTTCAAGAGCTTGTAATCACATTTCCACATATTTGGCACCTACAACACAACAGAGTAAGACATGGTGAATCTGTTGGTACCAAATAACTGTAATGAGAATTTTGTTGCAAGTCAACCTTTAACCTATTTCACTATGTAGAGCTGTGGTTATAGGAAACCTCAGCCTTATAACTATGTTAAAATATATATGTTAAGTTCAGTCGAAGGGAGGTATAATCAAAACAGAAAAATTGTTATTATTAGGAACTAGTAAATCTCTACAAGACCAAATTTCATAAATGAATGAGATAAAAAGTTCCTGTCTTGTATCACATATCAGAGTGTGTTTCTAAAAAAAGCATTTATTTATTCGATTTGCTATTTTGCTTCCTGTTCCTGATATAGATACCATTAGTAAATGTGCAATAATATATTATACTAACATATTGTAATAACATATATATACGTTTTAGACACATTAGTAAATGTTCAATAATATATTATACTAACATTTTGTAATAACATATTCGTTTTAGACACATTAGTAAATATGCAATAATATACTATACTAGCATATTGTAATAACATATACATTATACGTTTTAGACACAGTAAATGTGCAATAGTATATTATACTAACATATTGTAATAACATATACGTTTTAGACGCATTAGTAAATGTTCAATAATATATTATACTAACATTTTGTAATAACATATAAGTTTTAGACACATTAGTAAATGTGCAATAATATACTATACTAACATATTGTAATAACATATACATTATACGTTTTAGACGCATTAGCAAATGTGCATTAATATATTATACTAACATATTGTAATAACATATATACGTTTTAGACACATTAGTAAATGTGCAATAATATATTATACTAACATATTGTAAGAACATATATACATTTTAAACACATTAGTAAATGTGCAATAATATAATGTATTAACATATTGTAATAACGTATACGTTTTAGACACATTAGTAAATGTGCAATAATAAATTAATAATAATACTATATATTAATGGATTATACTATAATATATTAAAATAATAATATATTGTCATATAACATAACAAAGTAACACTTTTTTGATGTTAAAAATTAAAATCTCTCTAAACACTAATCATCATAGTGATAGATCAGGGCACTTGTAGAATAGTGTTGCATTAACTTGGGAGTTTTGTCCTCTTGTATTCATGTACTTTTGTAATCACTTACCAATTTGAAAAGCATTGTAGAGATGTTTGTTAGCTATTCTTTAGATAGTTGATTTTACTTTGGCACTATGTAATCAATTAACGTATATTGTAATATAAAACGGAGGAAAATTTATGAAAATTTTCATTACCAAGATTTATTCCCTCTCTGCTGCATGTATGGCACTTTATTCCAAACCAGAATTATCCTGGAACTGTATATTCTGTGACCATCTTGGCACAGAAGCAATTGCTGCTGGATGCTGTTCCTAACACCAATAATGGTCCTTCTGTGATTCAAACCACTGACCTACTGATCATAATAAATAATGACAGACCAGAGATGCTGACCAATAAATAATGGATTCTTTAGGCTTAAAGCAGCAAGTAGCAGTTTGCTACCTAGGTATTAGCTAGCCTGAGAGTTTAGAATATTAAATTTGCTCAGGTTTCAGCGAAGCCATTTGATGGGACTGTAAGGTATTTCACGCTTCATCTAATGTCCTTTAGGCAGTGGCTGCGCTCGTGGTTTTTTGGCCTGTTTGGACTCCGCATGGGCTGTCAAGTCATGGGCCTCGGGAGCTGTCAGTCCACTGCAGGTGCTTGCGGAAAGGGAAAGTGTGTATATGCTTCTTTCTCAAACTACGGCAGAGTCACTCTCCAAGAGTTTTAATTCCTATACAATTAATCCCATCACCAGGTAATTTTCCTTTATATTTCTCTCTAGTGGGGTATGTTTATACACTGAATACAGTCATACCTTGACATACCAGCTTAATGCATTCCGGGACCGAGCTCGTACGTCAATTCTTTTGTATTTCAAAGCGATATTTTAAATAAAATAAAATCCATAAAATAAATCCAATTTAATTCATTCCCATCTTTTGAAAAAGCCACCTAAAAACAGAATATTACAATGGAAAAATGTGTTTTTAATAATATATTGTTTTAATTTACCACCTACGCTCATAAAGTAACATAATCTAGTGATTATTATCTGCAATAAAATATAACATTATCATGTACAGGACTGTATGGAGCTCTTACCTTCTAGACATAGTAGCTGCTAACAGCAGTGTGCGAGAGACTTGATAGCAGCATGTTTGGTACAGGACTGTATGGAGGTCTTACCTTCTAGACATGGTAGCTGCTAACAGCAGTGTGCGAGAGACTTGATAGCAACACATTCGGTACAGGACTGTATGGAGGTCTTACCTTCTAGACATGGTAGCTGCTAACAGCAGTGTGCGAGAGACTTGATAGCAACACATTCGGTACAGGACTGTATGGAGGTCTTACCTTCTAGACATGGTAGCTGCTAACAGCAGTGTGCGAGAGACTTGATAGCAACACATTCGGTACAGGACTGTATGGAGCTCTTACCTTCTAGACATGGTAGCTGCTAACAGCAGTGTGCGAGAGACTTGATAGCAGCACATTCGGTACAGGACTGTATGGAGGTCTTACCTTCTAGACATGGTAGCTGCTAACAGCAGTGTGCGAGAGACTTGATAGCAACACATTCGGTACAGGACTGTATGGAGGTCTTACCTTCTAGACATGGTAGCCGCTAACAGCAGTGTGCGAGAGACTTGATAGCAACACATTCGGTACAGGACTGTATGGAGGTCTTACCTTCTAGACATGGTAGCTGCTAACAGCAGTGTGCGAGAGACTTGATAGCAGCACATTCGGTACAGGACTGTATGGAGGTCTTACCTTCTAGACATGGTAGCTGCTAACAGCAGTGTGCGAGAGACTTGATAGCAACACATTCGGTACAGGACTGTATGGAGGTCTTACCTTCTAGACATGGTAGCTGCTAACAGCAGTGTGCGAGAGACTTGATAGCAACACATTCGGTACAGGACTGTATGGAGGTCTTACCTTCTAGACATGGTAGCTGCTAACAGCAGTGTGCGAGAGACTTGATAGCAGCACATTCGGTACAGGACTGTATGGAGGTCTTACCTTCTAGACATGGTAGCTGCTAACAGCAGTGTGCGAGAGACTTGATAGCAACACATTCGGTACAGGACTGTATGGAGGTCTTACCTTCTAGACATGGTAGCTGCTAACAGCAGTGTGGGAGAGACTTGATAGCAACACATTCGGTACAGGACTGTATGGAGCTCTTACCTTCTAGACATGGTAGCTGCTAACAGCAGTGTGCGAGAGACTTGATAGCAACACATTCGCTAGACTTTTACGAAGCTGCACAACATAAACTTTAAATTAAACTTAAATAAGTTTTAATCTTACGTTACATTAAACTTAATTTTAAGTTGGGCTTTTTTTGCCTGAATTTCCCCTTCGTTTTTAGCCGGCCTTTTAGAAACATTTTTAAACTGATCTGATGAAATATATTGAGCAATGCTGTTCTTGAAAGACCGAACGATGTGATGTTCGTAGGAGATTTGTTGCAGTGTTTCTCTCACACTCGGCCGGCTAGCCCTTGCATCAAGAACTGTTTCATACGCTCGTATCTCAAATTTGTCTAGTATCTCCAAAAACTTGCTCAAAATTTGGCTTGTTGAAATTTCACTTTGGAAATATTGTTGGGACATTCGTATGCTCGAGGCTGGGACATTCGTATGCTCAAGGTATGATTGTATTAGCCAATCAACATCACCGTTATGTTATCCAATTGTGGCATCTGTCTGCAGACATATGTTCAGTGCAAAGTGCAAGCATACCTACTAACATACTGGCATGTAAAGACAGTCTTTATCTTGCAGGTACAAGCACTGCAACACGCAGGCACTCAAGTGCATACAGGTTAGGCAATTGTATGATACGACTGAAACTATCAATTTAAATGATTTGGAGCCTGTTGAAATACCCGCCAAGCGCGCGAGAACTTATGATATTATGGCGGATCAAAATCGTCTGCTGCGCTGGTGTAACAAGAAATTTCTACTTCTTCCAAGTGAGGTGAGATATCGCTGGCTACTAATTTATGTCTGATAAGTGTAATGATTGTATCAGCTTTCATAGGCTATATATGAGGAATTACTAATTAAGAAATTGAAAATGTCCTTTACAGGTTCGTTGTGAGGTGCATGATTTGACGAGCAGTTGGAAGGACGGTCGACTTTTCTCTCTACTTATTCATCTTTACGCTCCTGATAAACTTCCTGTTGACAATCTTGAAGATCTCAGTGTCCTCAATCGACTCACCAATGCATTCAATGTTGCCGAGTTTAACTGGGGTTAGTATTGATTCGCTTGTTCTCTTTTACCACTTCTTCCTTTTTCAAATCTACGAGTTGTCCTCTCTCTCTAGTGAGCATGTTGGGATAATTCCTACTACTAAGGTTTTATATGATTACTTGTTGTTTATGTAAGAAGCTGTTAAAAATGGGCAGAGGTGCTGACGCCTAGTATTCAAATTGAAGGGTCTTAGGGTTTGCTCTGCTTGCGTAGTTGTCTTTTCACCGTGGTAGTGGTGAGAAGACAACTACGTGTCTCCACTACAGTCTTTCTCATGTAGTGGTCATCTCTACCTTTTTTGCAAGTTTTCTTTTCTGTGTAGTTGCCTTCTCACCATTTCGCACTGATATTCGGCCCATGTAGTTTTCTTATCATTTCGTGCAGGTATTCTATCCTGTGCAGTTGTCTTCTCACCCTTTTACACATGTACTCTGCTCATGTAGTTGTCTTTTTACCTTTTCATGTAGGCATTCTGCCCATGCTCACACCGGAAGAGATTATGTCTAGTGAGGAGCCAGACAAGCTTTTCATGGTTTCTTACATTACGCAGTTCTACACAGCCCTCAGGGACAAGAGGCCACTTGGCGGTGAGCGTCACTTTGCCAGCGATAACAGGTGTCTCTGGACATCTACTGATATCAATATTACTCGCTATAGATTTCATGAATACGGAATGTATGTAATACCGAAATGTCCAAATTCTGCGTTGCTGTTTGCTAAAGTTTTTCTTCTGGACTGAACTAAATGCAATGGTCATCCACGAAATCGTCTTTTTTAAAAGCCTTTTGCGTACTCTATCAATGTCGGTTGCGATTTTAATGAGTTCTGGCACTTATCAGTGAACCTGTCAAACTCATCACCTTTTTTTGATCAATCGTACAATCCACTGTATTTAGTAGTTCTTTAAAAAAGTATAGTAGATTTGGAGTTGCGTGCTACTATCTCATTAATTTCCTTTTTGTTTTACTTAGGTCTGTGTATGAATTGTTTACTGAATGTGAACGTGAATTGTCAACATTTTACTCCTCAGACAATTTGGAAAATTCAATATACTAATATAATACATTTGTTTTATATATTTATAATCCCACGACCAAACACGAGCGAAAGCGATTGGTTTTGGAGATTTATGATAAATGCACATGTGCACACAACTCCCAAAAAATTATCCGTTAACGGCCGTCACCAAACCCTTGTAAAAAAATCCTATCAACAAATTTAACTATTTTTCAGTAAAGTCATTTAAGTATAATAATGATACAAAACACATATAAACCTATTTAAATATGTTACCAAGCCTTTGAAAGGTTACCGCAAATTCCTAAAACTAACCCATCTGATCGGATTATACATAAATAGACAGGTTTATTTGGCCGAAAATCGTTATTAGAACTTGCTAAGCCTCACTTTTATCAGAGCTACGACCGGAAATTAAAACGCCGAGCGACAGAGAATAAAACGATTAAGTCGTGCACATTTCACGAAAAAAATAATGTGCAGATTTCACCAGTCTATAGCATTGTCGAATTGCTGAAGGTTTCTGTAATTAAGTTAGGAGTACTGAAATCGTTTCATTTTGGCCGATTTAAAGGTAACTGACATTTTATACAATTTTGAGTACTTTGGTATTCTAACTGATGTCCAACGTAGTGTAAGTAAAGAAAATGACGATAATATCTTTTCTAACGGTTCTTATGAGATTATTACAATAACTAATTATAAGTTTGGATGACTACAGAACAATGACTACGTAGTACAGAATTTCTAAAAATCTATTTAAATATCACAACTTCGTGATATTGTTAGCTATGACGTTTTGAAATGTAAACAAAATTGTGCATTGGTTTTATATTATTACTATGTTAATAATATTGGTTATTCTAATAATATCAGTGCATTTTACTTCTAATATTAGCCAATATTGCATTTCTCCTATTGCTGGGGAGAGATATAAACATATAATCTTTTCCTTTCATTATTGCTATTTGTTGTATATAATAACACCCACACCCAGTACATTACAGCTACCATTGCAGTTATCCTATTGCACTGCAGTGCCATTTGACTGCTAATATTGCATTTCTCAACCATCAGTACCCTTTCTTTTTTTTACCAATATCACTTTGGTTGTGGGCTGTATGACAGTGGAATTTCTAGTATAAATATATGATATAATTTAATATAGTATAATTATAATATAATTTATATATAGTTTATATTGACTTAGTAAATTAAATATTATGATTGCAGCAATTATGAAAAAGTGTTGTTCTTTTGCATAAAATGTATCCTCACCAGCGTAAAGAAGTTTTAGGATTCTTTTTCATACAATTGAGGTTGGAGCTGAATCAAGTGTCGTTACTATCATATACCGTCTTCGTTCAACCGCAACAGGCGCTTCCAGTCAATCACTCATGTACTAGTGCGAGCCTATTTGTTAATATAGCATGCTTTATAACTGGTTATTTTCAGGTATTTTTGATTCTGTCTTTTATAAACGCCTTTTGAAAACTTGATTTTATTTGAAAATTCATCCTACATCATCTTTATTCTCTAAGGTTCTTACATAAAAGTTTGGTAAGTTGTCTCCTCTTTGTATACGGTAGCTTCGTCTTAACATTACATATTGTTGTGCACCATGATTAATGCTTGTAGCTGCACCTGAATTCCTTGCATCACCTGGTGGAAAGGTCAAGCATTCAGTGAGTCCCTCCGCTGCTAAGATCTCAACCTTGAAGAGACTAGGCAAAATAATAGGTATTTCTTATATATTCTGTAATAATGCATGGTTTGGTAACCGTAGCAATAAAGTATGATAAACCTTACTTAAATAGCAACAAACAATGTGTCTGGCAGGGATTAGGAATCCTAGACTAGGTTCCTTAAAAACGATGCCACCTATAACCTCAGTGCCTTCTAACTCTGCACTTGATTGGTTGTTAAATTATTGGTCCTGTTTAAGTACCTCGTGATGCTGTTCCCCAAGATATAGCTGTCAATGTAGCATGATAAAGTTTTATAATATTTACAATAATGGAGTCCGCAGCCAACAGCTAGCGTGGCACTTGGTAGCATGTGAGCCAAAGTAAGGTAGGTTTGCTTCTGACTCTCTGATTGGTACTGTTTACTGTAGGTACTACTGTACTGTGGGTACTGCTGGTACTGTGGGTATTACCAGTACCATATGTACTACCGGCACTGTAGGTATTACTGGTACTGTAGGTACTACCGGTATTGTAGGTACTATCAATACTGTGGGTACTACCGATGCTTTGGGCACTGATGGTACTGTGGGTATTACCGGTACCATATGTACTACTGGTACTGTAGGTACTATCAGTACTGTAGATACTACTGGTGCTGTAGGTACTACCGGTTCTGGGTCCTACCGGTGCTGTAGGTACCACCGGTTTGGTGGTTACTACTGGTACTATTGGTACGACTGGTATTGTAGGTACTATCAGTTCTGAGAGTACTACTGGTACTGAGGTACTCTCAATACCGGTATTGTGAGTGTTGTCGATACTGTCTAATACCTGTGCTTCAGGTACTAATTAAACCTTGTCTCTCATGGTGCCGGTTACATATTCTATTATCGTTTGAGAGATCATTTTTGTGCTTTCCATTGCCAGAAGATGAGGAGGAAGAGGAAGGTATGCGCAAAATGCTCAGCTTACCGTTAATGTTGATTAGCATGTTTCCACTTGTCTATCAGAATTTCCAGATCGGACAGACAGGAAAATATTACCAATGTGTTGAACACGGGTTGGTTGGTGGTCTTGCAGTTTACAGTAACAAGATTTATCATTCATAATCTTCACTCGCTTCACCAGCGCTCTTCACCCAGTGTACAAGTTTCGTTTTGATTGCCTTTGATTCACACACCGATCAGTGTTTGGGTTCTGCAATAGGATGTGTGCAGTGTACAGTTCAGGGTGACTGTGGAAGCTTGCTTTAAGAACTAAGGCTACACACACATTTGCTACAGCATCTAATAATATTTATACACTCACCTTTGCGAATATGATACAGGTTTTTAACAAAATTAATGTCTTTGATGTTACCAGAGTAAGAGTAGTTTTTTGCAATAAAGTTTGTTCTAGTTGCACTGTCAATTGCATCGCTTAAACTCAAGTTTGCTCTTCAGCTATGGCTGTTTAGCTGCCTCGTTTGTCATACTACTAGATACACATTAACAATGGCTTAACCTGCTGACAGTTGTCAGTAGTAGACTGTTAGCAAGCTTTAAAAATTTTTCAAGTGCATGAATTGTTCTTTCTGGACATTTTGTTGCGTTTACTTAATGTCTAGCTGCCACTCCAAGGGAATCTGACTGTCACTCGGACTGCAAGTAAGTCCAGACTGAGTGTTTTTACGGTGCCAGAAAACACATCAATTTAGCTCTTAGAAAACCTCCACCAATCAGAGCTTGGTATTCATTAGTCTAAGTCTTTTGCACAGTGTAGCGACTTACCATCTCTCTCGGTCTTGGTTGCTGACAAGGGATTAAAACTCTCTGACTTTGGCAGCCTATTGTTTAGCACTAAATAGGCTGAGCCTCCTATGAGTCACACACAAGTTAAACAGACTTATTAGCACCATAATGCATTATGTTAGAAGTAAACTAGAAGTCAATGCTCACTTCATTTGGAATCAGTTTTCTCAGTCTAACATTACCAAGCTGTTGTGACACTCTAAAAACAATGCAAAGGACAAGAAAAGACTAGCAAAGACATAAGTATAGACACAAGAAGTAAGTAAAATAGAATAAAAGACAAACATGCAAGATTGCTAGGAACAAAGGCTATAATGTGAAAGTAATGGGCTATGTAATTATAAAGGGATGGCAACAGAAATGAAACTGAAAATGGATAAAATGAGGTACTATGCAACTCGCATGTCACAGAGTTAAAGGTCAGCTGACACCATAAAGACCAGACATAATAACAGAGTAGAACTTTGCCAGCAACAGAACTTTGCATTGGGTAACCAAAAAAGTCTGAACGTTAGTGCATCCACAGTAGATAAAAACTAATAATAGTTATGAAAGAAAGTGAAAAATTGTAATCGTAATGATAGATCTTAAAATGAAGCTCACTAAAATGCATGGTCTCTTCAAAAGTTTGACAATGTTATTGAATGTCCTGATCAATTTTAATTTAAATAAATAAACACCATGAGTTGAAATATAAAGCCACTGTCATGGGGCAACTGAATTAAAGTATCTAAATTGTGTGCATGTTGGGTTCGCTAAGTGGTCCAATCAAATGTGAGCTTTCATTTTTTAAGCCCAAGTGGTCCAATCAAATGTGAACTTTAATTCTCCCTGACTAAAGTACAGGGAGCGGACTGAAGCCCCTCGGTTGCAAACTTTCAGGCTGTTGGTTTAGTTGTTGTCTATGCTTCCTTAAGTCTTGCGATTAAAGATGATGAGAGGACAATAACCCAAAATAGAAAGTTAACCAGTATTCATGTCAGTACGAAAATGAAAGGGAGTTGAGAGTCTAGGAATGTATACTAGCCTTGACTAACCAAGAGATGTCTCAGTATCATGTATACTAAGTTTCTATAGAGCTACAGTGTAGCGACACTTCCATATATGGTGCTGCAACGATGACATGGAAATAGATGTGTCGCTCTCATTCTGTCGTGATTCAGTGTTGTTGTTTGGAAGCGAAACAACCGTGCCATGCGTCATCTTTGTGTCATGCAAACGGCCTTGAAAACCAACGGCGTCACACTTGTTCATGCGCGTATGCCTTGCTTTCCTATTACTTCATGCAGAATTGTTGATGTTGGAACGCGCTAACCTGTCTGCTTTTGCGTGAAACTAAAAATGGCAGCAGGGTATTTTGTTGTATCACAGATTGTTGCAGTAGTAACAAAAGCTGTTGATTAATAAGTATCATGTTCATAACAAATAAAACCACAGGAAGTAGCAGCTTTTTCTTCTTAGTTATTTAATCCTTTACCTCATTAAGATCCAACCTTGACATAAGGTTGTATGTCAAGGTTGTATGACATAAGGCGTCGCACAACCATGGCTCTACTATAGTGCTGTATGGAAACATGATCATAGAAATGTGAAGCTGAGATGATATTGCTGCACTGGATATATATTTTCTTTTTTTGGGCAGTCCACCATTTTCATTGCTCTTTATCTGAGTTCATCTAGTCTAAACTGAGATCAAAACCGGGTGATGCAATGTAGTTGTTGTCATTAAACTTTTCGACTCTCTTTTCATTTTCATTAGTCTGTTATCTTTAACATTGACCTCTACAACCCTCACCCAGCCCTACGGCGCTGATCATAGTGTATGAAGTTTGTTTATCATGTCGCTCAGTTGTCGTAAGATTGAACACTGTGTTTAACAGGCTCTGGTGGTAAGGGTACACGAAGGAGAAGACCTTCATCTAGCCAGAAGTCCCCGAGAGCAGGTCAGTGCAGCATATACTCATACCTCGTTTCACAATTTAACAAACTTTTTGACATACAAATACTTCTTTTGACGTACAAATAAATTAATTTATGACGTCTGAACTTCTTTAAAAGATAGCCATGCTGTAAATTTAAGTAAAAAGTATGATGGATATTATAAATAAGATGTGAAAATTGTCCGAGGATTTATAAATCAAGTTGATTTAAGCTATATCTTGTGTGAAAATATGTTATGTTTCGCATCACTAACTTTGCTGTTAAACTTATATACTGCGAAGCTCACTTTTCCATGTCTATATGGTAACAATAGAAACCCATTATACTCATTGTTACTTTATTAATTTAGGATTTTAAATTTACGTTGTATGTAATTACTTGAAATATTTTTCATTGATTTAGAGCTGAGGGATAAATAAAACAAGATACAATGTATTCTGACGAAAATATTCGCTGAAACTCATGTCAGTTTTGACAAATGAACATATGACACAAACATTGAAAGCGTGTTGAATATAGCGTGCAGTATGTTGAATATAGTGTGTAGTTTGTTGAATATGGTGTGTAGTTTGTTGAATATAGTGTGTAGTATTTTGAATATAATGTATAGTATGTTGAATATAGTGTGCAGTATGTGGAATATAGTGTGTACTATGTTGAATATAGTATGTTGAATATGGTGTGCAGTATGTTGACTATAGTGTGCAGTATGTTGAATATAATGTGCAGTATGTTGAATATAGTATGTTGAATATAGTGTGCAGTATGTTGACTATAGTGTGCAGTATGTTGAATATAGTGTGTAGTATGTTGAATATAGTGTGTAGTATGTTTAATATAGTATGTTGAATATAGTGTGTAGTATGTTGAATATAGTATGTTGAATATAGTGTGTAGTATGTTGAATATAGTGTGTAGTATGTTTAATATAGTATGTTGAATATAGTGTGTAGTATGTTGAATATAGTATGTTGAATATAGTGTGTAGTATGTTGAATATAGTGTGTAGTATGTTGAGTATAGTGTGTTGAATATAGTATGTTGAATATAGTGTGCAGTATGTTGAATATAGTGTGTAATATGTTGAATATAGTATGTTGATTCTAGTGTGCAGTATGTTGAATATAGTATGTAGTTTTTGAGTATAGTTTGTAGTATGTTGAATTTTGACTGTATGTTCACATCTAGGATGTATAGTTTTTACAATATAGGGTTCTTAGCCTGCGCCCTTGAGTATTTAATGCGTGTGACCTTGAACGCTTAGTTTGTGATCTGGAGTACTTAGAGAAGCTCACCTCATATTACTGTTGTCAGCTACAGGACCCAAGTCTCCTCACAACCTACACTCACCTACAGCATCCAACAGGAAGCCCTCACACCCCAAAGTCTCTAAACATGCACCCACCTCACCAGAGCATGCCTCCGCTGTGTCCAAGCAAGGCAAGCTTGACTCTGGTACTTTTGATATGTTCATCAATCCTGCCAAACATAAGAATGAATCCAGAAAGGTCAGTCTGTCTGATCTTAGAGCTCACAACTTCACATTAGTAGAGTTGTTTTTACATAAGGTAGAATTGAGGGCAGGTCATGTTCTGGTAAATAGTAAAATGAATAACCAGATGAGGCCTGGTGACGAGCAAGCAACTTCTTATTTGTTCCTCATCCATTTTAATCTCTTCCCTTAATGTTAGAAGCCAACTTGTAACAATAAGTGCTACAAAATTTTAAATAATTTTTTCAATTGAATAATAATATAATAATAATGCTTCATGATAATTTAAGTGGTAAACGAATCATTGTTTAGGTACAAGTCAATAGTCAATCAAAGGTCAATCGATAGGTCGGAATGTGAGTACCGCTTACATTCATCTAATGTTAGTGAAGGCCTGATTACACACACACCAATGAAATACTAGCTACACACACTGTGGATATTCGTTGCCACTATATGTACTGTGGAAATACATGTGTGGATACCAGTGTGGATATTTTCTGTCACTACAAACACTGATAAAATGCATGGCGACGCACAGCATGGGTCTTTGATGTCGCTACACACGCCGATGCTAGTAAAGGAGGCATTGCGTTGACAAAGAGATCGATCAAGAAAAGTTGGCCAGAACGATGTGAGATCCATGACATTCTCGCTTTATTGAAGTATTATCAGCGTGTGAATTATAGATGATCAGCAGTTTGTAATAGCAATGATGCTCGTATGATAATTTGTATTGCTACAATGTTGTGCTTGTTTCATTCTTTATTATAATAGCAAACTTTGGTTGTTCAGGAGCAGCGGGCTCCAGGGACGGATGCTGTGAAAACTCGAATGAAGGAGATAAGAGATGCCTTTAGTTTGAAGAACAAAAGACAAAAGGTGGCTGAGCCTCCTCCAAAAAAGAAGACAGCTCTCAGAGGTACCTTGTGAAACCTACATAACCTGTTCCTTACAGTACCTTGCTATAAATGTCAGCTCTTATGTGCTTCTAAGTACCTTGCCATAGATGTCATCTTTCGGTCACTTGTAATGCTTTGTCATAGATGTCAGCTTTCATTTACTTCGTGTAGTACCTTGCTATAGACGTCATCTTTCAGTCATTTGTAGTGCCTTGTCATAGATGTCAGCTTTCAGTCACTTGTAGTGCCTTGTCATAGATGCCAGCTTTCATTTACTTCGTGTAGTACCTTCTCATAGGTGTCAGCTTTCATTTACTTCTTATAGTACCTTGCCATAGATGTCATCTTTCAGTCGTTTGTAGTACCTTGTTATAGATGTCAGCTTTCATTTACTTCATGTAGCACCTTGTCAACATTTCTTCACTTTTTGTGGTACCTTAAGCATTGAAGTATACTGTAGCGGGAGTGAAGTACCAGACCTGTAGTTCAATGCTAGACTTTGTGCGGATATTTATAATATATAAGAGTTTACTCTTTTTTGTCTGATTAGCCAATCAAGAGTAGGTTAATCATTTTCTTCCATCGGCAAGCTCTATATTGGTAGTTAGAGTGTAATAATACTAGTTATACACTCAGTTATCTCCTTATGCTCACAGATTCTTGGATAAATGGTAAATATTTACTCTCACGCATAGATAACTCAGTGGTTACATTGATCAGACAACTCCTGCGATGTATAGCTGTAGTTAGTACTGACTCGTCTCAGTAAAGTATGTGACTCATCGCAACTGTCAATATCAAGAACCCTATTTGAGTTATCTATGCTCAGATGATTTTGCTTCCTTACTTCAAAGATCTACCTATTCTAACTCTATGCCTCTTTACTGTTTTTTCATGTTTGGAGTTGTCATCTATTTTATGGTAGGATTTGGAAAACCTTACTGTACTGACACCCCATCATTTCTTGTTTTTCCAAAATTATGAGCAACATGAGTTTGTTAGTTATGTGTGGTTGGTAAACAACATGGAGAGGGTGACATACTGGTTACATTGTGACATGTAGTTTCACCCTTTGTTACATGGTTTAACCGTTGAAGTGTAGTCTGGTCCAAACTTCATGTTTGTAAGCAATGATCTCTTCTAATATCTGCTTCAGGAAAGACTGTAGATTCAGCTATATTTACTTCTAGAATAAAATAGAGAAGCTTCGAAGTTAAAAATTCAAATAAATTTGAATTTATGTTTGATTTAGTTTGTCTTTTTATCGTCTTATAACAGCGACAGAAGATACCTAATCAGTGATGTAACAGCAGGAATGGTATCAGTTTAATTGCACCGTTTTCTGACCATGAGTTGAATGAACAATCCGTTTCCTGTTAACACCTGAATAGTTCTTAGTGTTATTTTAGCTTGTAAAATTTGAGGAAAAACTTTTGCCCATCTTTGTACATTGTTCTAGTTTGTAGCTGAGCTCTCATGAGATAATAGAATGAAGACTTTGAGGCTTCTCTAAATGAGCCGCGCATAGATTTATCCTGAAGTATTGTTGTTTTTAACCCTTATGATCGTCATCCAAGTGACCTTCTTAAACTCCAGTAATTTAACTTCATGTGGCTGTCGGTTGTATATGGGTGCTACGGGTGAAGTTGATTATGAGAACCCATAACTCTTTAACTCTGCGTTAGTCTGTCGTTATACAGTTGTTTTAACATGTTATGAATTTATACTGTTAACCTGTTATGAAGTTATACAGCTGTGTTAACCTGTTATGAAGTTATACAGCTGTGTTAACCTGTTAAGAAGTTATACAGCTGTGTTAGCCTGCTATGAAGTTATACAGCTGTGTTAGCCTGTTAAGAAGTTATACAGTTGTGTTAACCTACTATGAAGTTCTACAGTTGTGTTGACCTGTATATCCTCAAGTAACTTCTTAAAAAAACTTTCCTACATCAAAGAATAATGTACTTGAAATATTTTTGTTTGCTCTGTTCAAAACCAAAGCAACAGGGTATATGTCTTCCTAGTTTTCTCGAGATATGTGTACGAGTGATTGTAGTTTTTTGAAACCTGTGACAGTGTAATTGATACAATTGCTAATTACTTAAAGAATAACAAAAGTGTGTCTATATTATTCATCCATTGCATCCATTGCTTTATAACCTTATTTAAATGTATCTATTTTATGTATCGTATTTTATGTATCTACTAAAGACCAGTATATGTAATACTTGTTTCTTGTCTCTACTGAAGCCCAAACTATCAGTACTTCCTTCTTATATATAACTGGGTTTAAAGCGTCGTATGTTCGCATTGGCTATTGACTTCTCATGGTAAGTTTTTTATCATGCCATCTTTATCTTTTGAGTTCACTTGAAGTTTGAACTCTGTAGTTTACTCTGCAGTTGAATATGTGCTAAAAGTGTTAACGATGGCTTCAGATTGATCGATTTCAGTGTTAGATAGGCTTCATGAGGTTTTACTTGATATCACATGATATTGGCTATTGGTTATTGATACAGTATTGAGGAATATCTCAAAAATACTTAACAGTAGTGTCACTACATTAACTAGCCATGAGCCTAGAGCAGTTTGAATTAGTACATTAGGTAGAGAAAAAATAGAAATTTGGCACTAAATTATGTTCTAGTTATCTGGCTAAATATGCCTTTGTAGATGAAATATAATTAAACACATTGAATTAATACATAAATACAATAAGTTTTAATTTGCTCTGACGATCAAGGGTAATAGCATTGCTATATCAAACATGCATGTAATGTATCTTTGCTATATACTATGGAGAGTTTAGTGCAGACTAGAGGAAGGCTTAGTGTTGCACGGTTATTAAAAAATAGTTTATAAACAGTGACAGGTAATGTAGTTGCCTGCCACTTGCCATTAGCCTGGCACATTGCCAATGACTAATTTGAGTACACGACTATCCGTATTGCTAAACTTGCTAACAAGAGCCGTGAGAGTATGCTTTAGTGACGTTGCCTAACGCAGAGTGTTATGTGTATTTTAACTCACATAACAGCTCATAGCGCCTACTGAAATCATTGCATCTCGCGTAGCTTGATTGGTAAGGTTATGTGTGGTCCGTAAAATATGTTTGTGTCCACAGAAGAATAGGTGGTCATAAAATATGTTTGTATCAGAATAGTGGGTGGTCAATAAAACATGTTTGTGTTCACAGAAGATTGGATGGCCTGTAACATATGTTTGTGTTCCAGAACAGTTGGTTACCAGTAAAATATGTTTGTCTCCTTAGAAGAGTGGGTGATCGTTAAAATACTGTGTCACCCACTACTCTGTGGACCTGGTTTGTGTTCACAGAGTAGTGAGCGACCAATAAAGTACATGTATGTTTGTATCTACAGTAGAGTGAATGGTTCGTAAAATATGTTTGTATCCACAAAAGATTGGGTAGTGAGTAAAATTTGTTTGTGTCCACAAAATAGTGGATGGTGAGTAAAATATGTTTATGTCCACAGAAGAGTGGGTGGTGAGTAAAATATGTTTATGTCCACAGAAGAGTGGGTGGTGAGTAAAATATGTTTGTGTCCACAGAAGAGTGGGTGGTGAGTAAAATATGTTTGTGTCCACAGAAGAGTGGGTGGGGAGTAAAATATGTTTGTGTCCACAGAAGAGTGGGTGGTGAGTAAAATATGTTTATGTCCACAGAAGAGTGGGTGGTGAGTAAAATATGTTTGTGTCCACAGAAGAGTGGGTGGTGAGTAAAATATGTTTGTGTCCACAGAAGAGTGGGTGGTGAGTAAAATATGTTTGTGTCCACAGAAGAGTGGGTGGGGAGTAAAATATGTTTGTGTCCACAGAAGAGTGGGTGGTGAGTAAAATATGTTTATGTCCACAGAAGAGTGGGTGGTGAGTAAAATATGTTTGTGTCCACAGAAGAGTGGGTGGTGAGTAAAATATGTTTATGTCCACAGAAGAGTGGGTGGTGAGTAAAATATGTTTGTGTCCACAGAAGAGTGGGTGGTGAGTAAAATATGTTTGTGTCCACAGAAGAGTGGGTGGTGAGTAAAATATGTTTGTGTCCACAGAAGAGTGGGTGGGGAGTAAAATATGTTTGTGTCCACAGAAGAGTGGGTGGTGAGTAAAATATGTTTATGTCCACAGAAGAGTGGGTGGTGAGTAAAATATGTTTGTGTCCACAGAAGAGTGGGTGGTGAGTAAAATATGTTTGTGTCCACAGAAGAGTGGGTGGTGAGTAAAATATGTTTGTGTCCACAGAAGAGTGGGTGGTGAGTAAAATATGTTTGTGTCCACAGAAGAGTGGGTGGTGAGTAAAATATGTTTGTGTCCACAGAAGAGTGGGTGGCGAGTAAAGATGAAAAACTCGAGGAGTATGATCAAAGGTTTAAAGAATTCTCGAGGCGTATGGAGCCTGGAAACATCGGCAACACAAACCCTGGCAAGCGAGGCTCTAATCTAGTCAGTGAATTTGCTTCCATGTTTGAAAAGGTTGGACATTCTCCTTTCTGTTTTATTGACAGTCGCCAGGATAGAATTTGATGCTATCTGAATATCTTCTAAGTTTGCTATATTATCTTATGAATCAATTATATTCTATTTGTGACTATTTACATAGTTTGATCAATATTTTGGTTGACAACTGCGTATATTTGTATTTATCAAATCCTCGGGTTCTGTAGAAACACACAAACATTATAATACCATCAAACATCTACTTCCGGTTGCCTAAACTTGGAAAGTTTTTTTAGAATAATGTAAAATCGTAGCAAATATTTGGCTTTAGATCCAACGTAATTTCTAATTGAAGATGTTTAAAGTTTTAAGAACCATCAAAGTTTTCTAAGTGAAAGAGAGAGTAACAATCAAAGGAAATGCAAAGATAACCTACGATATTGAAGCTGAGTGGTTTAAGTTTTACCCACTTTAAGTAAGAGTAAGTCACCTCTGAGCTTCGACATTGCTACAATATCCTATGACTAGGAAAGAAGTCTCCTCATGTACTGCCATAAACTAGTATATATGTTTGGGGCTTACAAGGCCGTGCAGGCATTGTTATTCCTTAAGTCCACATAGTAGGGCGCTGTGGTTTCCAAAATCTAACCTGCTGTCCTTAAATATGAACTTAAACAAAATTTAGGAGATTTCATGAGAAGGTATCGGTACGTTTCTCTCATTTGTGATTGTTTATGATGTTTGAGATAATCTGACTGATCTTGACGTTTCAAGATTAAAATTGACAAAACTTGATTGCAGTTAAAATGTTCAGACAAAAAATACACGCCGAAATGACATCACTATTTGTGTAGCTGTCTGTCTTTATCTTTATTGATATCGGCAGTTGCTATGAAGTCTCTATTTTGTCTCTTTTTGTCAAAGTGCGACTATAGATGTCATAGTCGCACTTTTGCTTGAATCTGAATAATCCAAGGAAGGATCTTATGCAAACTGTGTAGATCTACAATGACTAAAATTACATCAAATGGAAGCTGGAGTTGTTTTATCTTTGTATTAATATTATTCTCAGTTGTACGAGTTGGTGTGTTTGTGTGAGATTGTTTGCATATCAATTTTTATCACAAAAAATCTCAAAATTAAGTAAATTGCAGATAAATGATATTAATTAAATAAATTGAGTTTATTGATAATTAATTTTTTAAATCACTTTAAATGTGTGTATATGTATTTTGATTTTGTATTTTGTATTAGTGGTTTGCAAAATAAACTGGACCTCTTCATTGCAAAACTTAAATTCTCATTTACAATATTGTCACTCATTTTGAATTTAGTCAATTACCATAAATTATATATTAAATTAATCCATATTTTGTCCTGATTTCAAATATTTAAACCAAACAGCTGTAAAAATATGTTTTTGAATGTATGGAAGCTAAATTCTGAACATTCTAATTTTTTATTGGTTGAGGATACGGTAATAATCTGTACAGAATACAGATATGATCACACCATAGATATGAGACCATATATGTGACTTATTTCAAGTCATATACAGGTAGATGATTTGAAAAATGTAATTAATAAGGATTTTAGTTTTCCAACTGAGGAGGTCAGTTTATTTTGCACACCACTGTATATGTACACACCACTGTATACGTACACACCACTGTATACGTACACACCACTGTATACGTACACACCACTGTATACGTACACACCACTGTATACGTACACACCACTGTATACGTACACACCACTGTATACGTACACACCACTGTATACGTACACACCACTGTATACGTACACACCACTGTATACGTACACACCACTGTATACGTACACACCACTGTATACGTACACACCACTGTATACGTACACACCACTGTATACGTACACACCACTGTATACGTACACACCACTGTATACGTACACACCACTGTATATGTAGGTTTTTGAAACATCGTAGCCCCGTCTATATCTGTCTAGCTCAACTGTTCAGATAGCTTATAATTGTAGTTTAATACGCAATTAATAGTAATATTAATAATAACTGTACTTGTAGTTTATTACGCAATTCCTTCAAGTAAATGTATGGTATGTCACTTTTGATCTTTTAACATGATATGAATACATTACTAGGGAACACCTGAGGCCTCGCCGGTGCTACATAGGAAGCCTAGGGTTGCTGAGGGTGAGGGTGGTCTTGATGCCTTGTTGAATCGTGAGCCAAAACCCAACGAGCTCTGCTACTTCTGTAAGAAGAGAATCTATGTGGTGGAGAGGCAGAGTGCTGAGGGCATGTTCTTTCACCGCAGCTGTTTCAAGTGAGTTTGTATATCATATATATACACATGTATATATCATATATCTCATCTATATATCATATATATAATACATATGATATATCTCATATATATGTATCATATATACTATTGTTGTTGATAACAGTTTATTATTGTAACAATGATATTATCTATTGTTAGATGCTACTACTGCGAAGTGTCGCTCCACATCAGTAACTACACTTTACACAGAACTCCACTAGGTCAAGGTCGCTTTTACTGCGATCAGCATGTGGGCAAGGAGAGGCGTACACCAACTAAACGCTCGAGTGAATTAATAGACAGTCGGTCTAGCTCAACAAAGTTCAACTCTGATGTTTCTGCCTCCAACAGCAAAGAGGTAGGGCCGGCTTCTATTTCGCTTTTCAGCACTTTCAAATTCAAAGCAAATGTCCATAAGTTATCCAGCGTTAGCATCACACTCCTGACCTTTATTCTCAAGGTCACACCTATTAATGGACAAACCAATGTATAAACCACTTCACACTCTGCTGGTATATCATGTTGCTGTAAAATGCCACTTCAAAACTTAGGTTTGACATTGGTTAAATTGAGTAAATATGGATAGAAATGTTCTTATGTTACGCGGTAGGCAAAGAAGCATAGAAAAAGCACCTGCGTAGCTTGTCAATGGCAATCTATAATGGATATGATAGACAGAGTTCCACTGGTAATACTTGAGTTTACTAGTTGAACTTGTAATATCTTTTGCAGGACTCGCTGCATAAGTTTGCTACCCCAGAGAGAGTAGAGTTTGAGAACTCTGTGGACTATCTTGATGAAGACTATGAGGATGCAGAAGAAATGCAGTTTCAGCACAACTTAGGAACTCTGTCGCCCAGCACCGCTGACGAGGTACAGAAATACACATACTGTACAATCGCCTGTATCTTGAAAGGCTTCGGTATAGCATTAAAGCACATAGATTATATAATTTTTTTGTTATATAGTTCAACAATCAGAGTCTTGCCTTTCGAATGAGCCTATATTCAATACACAAAGAATAATAGAACTATAAAAAACAGGGTGTCGAAAGTATGTCCTGCAATAAAAAAACACTTGGTTGCTGTTCCCACAATGTGATGTCATAATTATTATTTAGCTTTTGGTAGTCGATCTCTTTCGCTGCCATTGAGGCTGCGCTTTTTTATGAGAGTCGGTGCTGTTAAACCCAGAGAGCGCTAATAATAAACTAAGATTCTAGATAACCAACAATGCCCGGGATCAACGCCGGAATAACGCCCCACCAATACAAACACATGTTCTGGGTTAATTAATTATGCTTTAACAAATATACTGTCGTTAATAAAGGTAATGAAATCACATCGATTAAATTGGGACCTGCAGTCACGTGCTAGGACTATATGTCAATCGCACTTTCGAGATCCGCGCAATGCTTGAAATTAATTAGTCTCAGTCATGCCCCTCAAGAGAGGGGCATGACCCAGAGAGGGCTAGAGCATAATATCAGCGGGAAAACATAGTATGGTGCTTGGAATCTGAGTTATTTATCATGGAAATAATCTGTACATGGAGAGCTAATGACACTGATTCCTTTGTCATCTTCATTGGTTCTCTGAAGTTGTTCTGCCTTTGCCTGCCACTGTCATTATCGTAGTTGGTAAATAAAAGCGGTAAGCAGTAAAATAAGCGGTAAGAGCGCACAACACCAAATATGAAAATTGAGACGTCACAATTTTCGAGTTTATACCATCAAACATTTCTGCGGTAGAGCTCTGGCGAAATCCTATAAACACCAACCAATGTCTGTCTCACCATGGCAAACAATAGCTCATTCGAAAGCCAAGACTCTGATGTGTTGAAATATACAATAAAAAATGGTATGTAATTTATGTGCTTTAAGTGCATTGGATTGTATATTAAGTGGATTGTGGATTATTGGATTGTATATTAAGTGGATTGGATTGTCAGGCATACTGTGTGTTTGTCTTCATGCATAAATGTGTACATAAAAAAGTGCGCATGCTTACATGCAAACCCATGTATGTATGCGTACACATGTATATATGCGTACACATGTATATATGCATACATAAACGTAGGCTGAATGCAGTTTGTAGCTTGAGAAAGGCAGTATAAATCTTTCATTCACTGATACGTGTCCTATCGATCTTACCTTACTTGAATAAAAAGAGATCCTTCTATTGCTGTCACTTATGAACTTTGAATATTTTTATAATCATCATCACCTGACGGCATGAGTCTCATTACTGTTTTCATGTGTTAGACATTATTTTCATATGATTTTATTACAAATCGCAGTCATTATTTGACATTTGGTCGTGAATGACACTGTTTGGCCTACTATTGACACTTGTCACCATGTGCCCACAAAATCTACTTTTTATTCTGTGATTATAAGAGAATGGCTGTACTATGCAGTAAGTGTAAATATTTGATTCTGTTGATTTCTTGTTTATTATTCCTCTCTGTCTCTTTCTCTCTGGTTACGTTCACATCTGATTGTCACAGTTCTGGCTTCTTATTCGAACGTTCAGGCAGAATTGGACATTACTGTATACCTACAGGAGTTCGAGGCACTTTAATTTTACATTTCAATATTAAGGTAGGTGGCTAGAATAAGGTAGCCAGTCAGAATAAGGTAGGCAGTTAGAGTAAGGTAGACAGTTAGAATAAGGTAGACAGTTAGAATAAGGTAGACAGTTAGAATAAGGTAGACAGTTAGAACAAGGTAGACAGTTAGAATAAGGTAGACAGAATAAGGTAGACAGTTAGAGTAAGGTAGACAGTTAGAGTAAGGTAGACAGTTAGAGTAAGGTAGACAGTTAGAGTAAGGTAGACAGTTAGAGTAAGGTAGACAGTTAGAGTAAGGTAGACAGTTAAAATAAGGTAGACAGTTAGAATAAGGTAGACTGTTAGAATAAGGTAGACAGTTAGAATAAGGTAGACAGTTAGAGTAAGGTAGACAGTTAGAGTAAGGTAGACAGTTAGAGTAAGGTAGACAGTTAGAGTAAGGTAGACAGTTAGAGTAAGGTAGACAGGTAGAATAAGGTAGGCAGTTAGAATTAGGTAGGCAGTTAGAATAAGGTAGACAGCTAGAATAAAGAATGCATGGAATAAAAATTTCCAACTTCATGCGTTGAATTAATCATCACTATTTTTTTTCAAAGAATACATTTTGTAAAGTTGAGCCTTACCATTTCTACCAGAAATTATTGCTTCCTTTAGATTCGGTGGTCAGCGGAATCCGACTCTGATGACGGGGAGTTTTTGGATGATAAGGAAGGTGCTACTAGTACTGGTAACACCTCATGGAAAGGAAAGCAAAGGCTCCACGACACAGAATCTAACGTATGTTTCTTGTTATTGTAATCTTTCAAGAAGTGCAATAGCCAATGTAAAGAGGCAAGAGCCAGTAGTTTGTATTTATGTAATTTTCTAAATGAATTCTAAATGAAGTTCATACAGGACATTCATAAGGGTACCATATATCAGTATTCATAAGAGTACCATATCAGTATTCGTAAGGGTACCATATATCAGTATTCATAAGGGTACCATATATCAGTATTCATAAGGGTACCATATCAGTATTCATATGGTACCATATCAGTATTCTTAAGGGTACCATATCAGTATTCATAAGAGTACCATATATCAGTATTCATAAGAGTACCATATATCAGTATTCATAATGGTACCATATATCAGTATTCATAACTTACCACCATCCTAATATGTACATTAAGATGGTGGTAAGTTAGAGTTTGACTACATGTATATGACTCATTCCTCATTCAGTATATCTATTTATATGGATATCAATCTACCTCCTTATATGTATAGGGTTCAGAGACGACTCTAACTTCAGTAACTACTGCAACGAGCTCATCAACTGACCAAAGTGCCAGGTCGAGTCTGCTGCACCCAGACACAGATCTAGTTTCCTCATCAGTGACACCTGCTAAAACCCGCCTGTCAGCTAACAGCACAGCTTCTGTCGGGTAAGATGGGGCTGTCATGTTCTCGTGTCTGTTTAGAATTTTACCTGAATCATTTTTAGAAGCTATCCTAGTTTTTGCACATGTAGGCTTAAGACTGTTTTAAGTCTTGTTCTTCAGCATTTTATCATTGTTCAAAAATCACTCACAAGCTGTTTTTTCATGGGTGCAGTCCTCTGCATTATCCAATCATATCGTTGTATGTATATGTGTTTGTTATTATCCAATCATATCGTTGTATACATAATATGTGTTTGTTCTCCAATCATATTGTTGTATACATAATAAGTGTTTGTTATCCAATCATATTGTTGTATACATAATATGTGTTTGTTATTATCCAATCCTATTGTTGTATACATATGTGTTTGTTATTATCCAATCATATCGCTGTATACATAATATATGTTTGTTATTATCCAATCATACCGTTGTATACATAATGTGTATTATCCAATTATATCATTGTATACATGACATGTGTTTGTTATTATCCAATTATATCATTGTATACATATTATGTGTTTGTTATTATCTAATCATATTGTTGTGTACATATGTGTTTGTTATTATCCAATCATATCATTGTATGCATAATACGTGTTTGTTCTGTCTCAGCAAAGAGGAGGCACCATGCCCCCCACCCGTGTCTGTTCTTAAACAGCCTATTAGTGTGCTCAAGTCTACAGCCGATACAAAGCCTTCTATTTCACCCAGAGGAGCTAGTAGGGCCACTGCGTGGGCTAAACAGCAACAGGAAATCTCTCCAAACACTCAGTAAGTTAACTATTGTTGCTGCACAGTTATCCAGTTAATGTAATATTGACTCACTTGAGGCACTTGGTTATTATTGTCAGTTAGACAGTCAGAGAGCAAACTCACAGGTTTGACATGCTGGTAAACGCACTCCATAGTTGCAAGTGTCGTGTAAGTTACAAGTTTGTTAACAATTATTGTTCTGATGGATTTCTGTTACACATATCGATGTCTTTATCAAGCTGTCCAACTATATCATCAATAGCTAGCAAAGGAGGTCATTGTATGTATTACAGCTAGTTACTAGCATTACAGATGCCTGGCATGGCTTAAGCTTAGTTCCCACAAGGACCATTCTCCGACGAAACCTATGATAAAATGGAAGATTAGTTTTGTCGGGCGGCTACACTCCATCAAAATTTTGGCTGATTCACCCAACGATAGCCGTATATTTTGAATGAGCTTTGACATTATTTTCTCACAAAAAATACTTCATCCAATAGGGAGTTGACAAAAGCTGTAACTACCCAATCATATTGATCGCTTCCCCTAACGATTTCGTGGAAGCTGATATCGCTCGATCACCATATCTTAACAGATACAACATTTTGGGCCAAATGAGTTTTGTCAAAAGGTTTCATTAGGGATTCGTCTTTGTATGTACTGGACATTATTCCTCAGCCTGAAGCATGTTTGCTCGACTCTCAAGGTGACTTATCTCTCCTCTGATGTTAGTCACTTCTTCAGCAGACAGTTCAAATAGTCACGAATAAAAATTGGATTAGATTTCCTGGCTCCTCTCATCTGATTGGCCATCTGATTCACTTTCTTCTTTTTGCTCTCTTCTTTCTGTTTAGTTGGTTGACCAATTAAATGGAGACAGCTGGGCTGTCAGCCAATGAGCTTTTTTGTTCAATTGAGAATATGCTTGTGTTCAATTTGCAGCTGGTAAAACGTTTTGAAAGTGACAAGGCATTTGTATTGTATTCCATATTTTAATAAGTTTTAATTTTTTCTGATTTTAAAGTTTAAATCAAGTAATATATGCTAAAGTGCATGAAAAAACCTGTGTGAAGTTCATATCCATACAATTTAGGAATCATATTAAATTAAAAATTATCCGGCTGATTATATCAGACATGCATTTTGAGAAATAAAGATGGCTACTTCTCAAGTCTGTTAACATTAATATTCTGTTGGCACTGGCAGAGCTCGTTATCTATATGTTATTGTGCCAGAGAATATCTAATTTGTTTGTGACATACAATGCCATCATCGCTGATGACACCTGTCTGTGTTGTCATCATTTGGGACACCTGCTCTACATTGTCATCACTGATAGCTTTTTGTTTTTGACTGAAAAAATAACTTCCTACAGGTCATCATCAGCTATCCAGGAAATTAACAAGAGAAAATCAAACTTCTTTGCTCAAACAGCTGAACCAGTGAGACTGGATGCTCGGGCTGTCTTGGAGCCCCACCCATCTTCCACTCCAACTCCTAACCTCTCAACCGTTAATATCAGTTTAGGTCAGTTACTAACTCACTTGTTATGATTACTGATCTTATAAATCAAGTATACCTTTCAGTAAGTCAGCGGTTGTCTCCTCTTGTACACTTGTTTTTCTTGTTTACCGACTGGTCAGCTGGGATCAGTGAGATGAGTCGTGTGATAGGAATTTTATCACGGTACAGACTAAACTTTTGGATATCATTAGTCAAATGCGTTCTTACCTTCTGACCTCTTCCAAGATCTTCCCAAACTCACTTTTTTGGCTATTCCAAAAATAAAAAACGAAACTTAACTTTTTAATTAAATTTAAAAATTTAGTTTTTAAACTTTTTAAGTTAACGGCTGTATCAACAAGTTTTTTACTTTTGCTTATCGATTGCTCTCGGTTTATTGTTAATCGCCACCATCACGAAACTAGCGATAATAACTCGATAAATAACTGGCGATAAACTCAATAAAACCATGTCTATTGTTCTTACGCATCTGTTTTATCGTCATTGTAGTGCTGTCACTTTTAGCACTGATATCTTGGAACTTGCCGTAAAAATTCGTTTAATTTTTCAACCTTAGCTCGAAAGAGTACATATCATTGTCTGATACCCTAGAGGATGAAAATATTCGATGGGTATAAAATAGACGAGTAAACGCGTCTATTTCATCATCATTGTAATGCTGCCACATTGAGCACTAATATCTCAAAACCTACCGTAAAAATTCGTTTAATTTTTTAACCTTAGCTCGAAGGAGTGCATATCATCCTCTGATAAACATGACGAACCTGTTGGTCACCTGTGATTCCACGACCAAACACGAGCGAAGCGATTGTTTGGGAGCTTGATGATAAATGCATATGTGCACACAACTCTCGAAAAATTATCCGTTAACGGCCATGACCAAACCCTTGTACCGAAATCTCATCAACAAATTTAACCATTTTTCTATGGAGTCGTTTAAGTATAATAACGATACAAAACACATATAAACCTATTTAAATATGTTACCAAATCTTTGAAATTTGTCGACAATATCCTAAAACTAACCCATCTGATCGGATTATACATAAATAGACAGATTAATTTGGCCTAAAATCGCCATTAAAACTTGACAAGCCTTTTTTAATCAAAATTAAGACCGGCCAACCAAAGGCAGATAAGGCTGTGCGACAGAGAGTAGAACAATTGAGTTAAACGCATTCCACGAGAAAAACGTGCACATTTCACCAGTCTATGGCATTGTCCAATTGCCAAAGGTTTCTGTAATTAACGTAGAAGTATTGAAAAGTAATTGTTTCTTTTTTGCCGATTTCAAAGTAGGTATTTTGGGCACTTATAAGTGACATTTTGGGCACTTATAATGAGTACTTTGGTATTCCAACAGATGTCCAAAGCAGTGAAAGTAAAGGAAATGATGATATTTTTCTAACGATTTTTATAAGATTATTACAATATTTAATTATAAGAATAATTATTCGAATTTACAAGATCGAAGTATATAGTGACCGATGGTGTGCAACATGTTACTGTTATTATTTTTCTCAAGATTTTGTTGATGATACTAATGCTGTGCCCAATATCGCGGTACTGCCAAACCGTTTTTAATATCTGCAAAATTAAGTTACAGGCCTACATTTTCTTATAGATATACAGCTATTTCTATGACAACCAAATAAAATCTGTTTAGATTTTTAAATTTAGCATAATTTTTTGCATATAAATACAAAAATCTGGATAAATATCACAACTTTTTGATATTGGTTGCTATGACGTTTTGAAATGTAAACAAAATTGTGCATTGGTTTTCGTTTCTCAAACTTTAGCACCAGTTTTCTCAAAATTATGTTTTTGCTCTAATGGTAAACATGCATTCAGTTTATTGACCATAAAATCTGCTGTAATTAAACTGGAATCAAATTTGTTTTGCAAAATAACTGAGAATTTTCTCCTTCTGCTAGTGTAGATAACTCTGAATCTCACACACCCGACTTAATCATGGTTTCTATGATCATGACCCATTTCTTCACTTTGGTTACAGATCGCTATCAACGCCATTCTGCATTCAACACAACCAACTTTCAAACTGTGTATATTACACAGGAGCTTGCCATTTTACTTCTAATATTGCATTTCTCCTATTGCAGGGGAGAGATATAAACATATAGGTAATCTTTTCCTTTCATTATTGCTGTTTGTTGTACATAATAACACCCAGTACATTACAGCTACCATTGCAGCTACCATTGCAGTTCTCCAATTGCACTGCACTGCTATTTGACTGCTAACATTGCATTTCTCAACCAGCAGTACTGTTTCTTTTTTCCAATATCACTTTGGTCGTGGGCTGTATGACAGGGGAATTTCTAGTAGTAGAAAATAGCTGCAGAACTTATTCGCGCTGTTTGGCAGGAAGTATGGGTCACATGATCAGATTACGACTAGACGATTAGACTAAGCCGAAACAAAACTGTAAACTAGCGAGCATCTATATTTGGTGAGGGCTTTTTGGTAAAACCCGAAGTCATTGTCATAAACTAGTGCTACGAGAAGTTTTATATTGAGCCTTTTATTGGCCTTTCATTTCACGTGAGAACATCACGTGTCAAAACAATAACCAACTGGATTTACTACGTCAGAGAAATAAACTGACTCCGATCTATGGCGGTTTCGTGATGGCGGCAATTAACTGTTCGTTTTTGAGCTTTTAAGAGCTTGTAATCACATTTCCATATATTTTGCACCTACAACACAACAGAGTAAGACATGGTGAATCTTTTGATATCAAATAACTGTAATGTGAATTTCGTTGCCAGTCAACCTTTAAGTGTTTGTGTTTAGTAAGCTAAATTCATTTGAAGTGAATTCAAAGTTTTTGTTACACATACATCTGTCTTGAAGGTAAGAACTTTCTACGGAACGTAGTACTGCTCATAGCACATTGTAACATTACATTTTAATGCAGATCATAACCAATAAATTCACCAAATATAATTAAATTACTGTAGGTAACTCTAGTTGTTAAGGTTAACATACTATTTTGTTACTAATTTTTAATATGTACACCACTTATGTAGAATATAAAATATTGACGATTTTTACCAGGGGATGTTTGCATTGTATAATTACAATGGTTTCTATACCCTTACATGCGATTTTTTCACCGTACGATGCCAACCCTGGAACGAATCAAAATCGTTTTCTGAGGGTGCACTGTATGTCATTTTTTCTTTTAAGTGGAGGGAAAACGATATTTTCAACCACGAGATTCTCATTATTTAAATCAAATTTTTTTACGTGACAAAATCTCAAATTTTGTCCCGAAATTCGTTATATGGAATTCTTTATATTGTACGAAAAAAACTTTACATAAATTCTTTACATTATTTGGAATTTACGTTATAGTAGCGTCTACTGTAACTCAGTTTCAATGCAATTTGATGCATTTATTAATGTTCGATCCAATTTTTTTCATAAAACTGCAGAGTTTGGACTCAGTAACAATACAATACTCAATAACAATACAATACTCAATAACAATACAATACTCAATAACAATACAATACTCAATAACAATACTCAGTAACTTTGTAGCGGCCATGTGAATAGATGAAAAAGCACTATATAACTAGCTGTCAGTTTGATGTGAACATGTCATACAATATATATTTAGTTATATAATATACATATATATTATACAATATATTTTTTTTTCATGGCACTTAATAGCCACTTATGATATTTATCTTGCATTCCCCCAAGATCACACCAGAGCAAAGAGATCCTCAGCTTGTTCAAGATTGATTTGGTTCATTCGTATCTTTATATTCTGATATATATGTACATTGCAGTTGGTAATCTTAATGCGCTGAAATGTAATGCAGGTTATAATTTTACTGCGTTCACATGTAATGCAGGTGATAATTTTACTGCGCTGACATCTAATGCAGGTGATAATTTTACTGCGTTGACATGTTGTGCTGGTGATAATTTTACTGTGTTGACATCTAATGCAGGTGATAATTTTACTGCGTTGACATGTAGTGCTGGTGATAATTTTACTGCACTGACATGTAATGCAGGTGATAATTTTACTGCGTTGACATCTAATGCAGTGATAATTTTACTGCGTTGACATGTATTGCAGGTGATACTCTTCTCTTCAAGAAGAAGAATAGAGAATCTAGGAAATCGGGAGAACAGTTTCAGTCAGACTCCGGTGTTAGAGACGAAGCTGCAGCAGTGGAAGTCACAGGAGTGTCCAATGAACAAGATAAAACTGATAATGCAGCAGCCAATCAAACAGTAGAGGATGTAGTGACATCCGCCGATAAAAGTTTTACGCAAGGACAAGTGATCGCAGGTACTTTGCATCATGCACTGTTGGGCTTATTCATTGTGTTAACATATAGTGATAGTTTTTATTTCTGCTTTTCCCTTTTGTAACATTTCTTTAAGCTATTCCCAATTCTGAAAGTCAGCAGGAGCTTAGAGATATTTAGATTCACCTTCTAGAAAATATTCTGTCATTCTTGCTAAATATCAGAAAACAGGAAGTTATCTACTCTTTTGAAAGTGCTTTTCAGTCTAATTCTAAAGCCTTTCTTCTAGAAGGTTTTTTACAAATAACTCATCTCAGCCTTTGCCTAGTTGTTACTTACATGTTGAAATCTCCCATAAGCTGATAACTCCAAAAGACCTACGATCGTATTTGTTGTTTCTTGTTTGTAAATGTTCTTTATGCTAGCACATGCATGCAAGCACATGCTAGTACATGTCAAGCCTCCCATGTTTTAGTATAATAATTAAGCCACTTTTGTCTGGGTGTCATACCACAAAGGTTGAAATAACCAACCAGTCAGTAAGCAATGACATGGTTTCTCTATACGAGACATAAATATTCTCAAGTTTTCTTGTTTAGCTGTTATTTTTGCTGTTAGGTAGTTTAGTATTACATAACATTTTCTTCGCCTCTCATTATCAATGACCTAACTCTGAAGTTCCTTCTATGTTAATATACATACCCACATCTGTTTCGTTTCTCACTCACAACAGACACTCTAGTCAGGAGAAGAAAATCTCGCCAAGAGTTGAAAAGGAATACAACACCAGAGATCCATATTGAGTCCGATGAAGAGAGTGAACACGAATATGACAACGGTGAGTTATGTTCTCTTGTCTGATCCTTAGGCTAACCTAATATTTGTGAGGTTGTATCTGATGTTTCCTGGTTACGCAGTCTCCTCCTTCAGTCCTCTTCTCATTTTATCTAAAGTTGAACTTAGTCAAATTATTTCTTATAGCGGATTTCCCTGCGTTGCGCGGTTATTGAAAATCAGCTAATGAACCATTGACCTACTAACTAACGTACAGTATAGTTGATAGGTCTATTAGTTTATAGATATAGTTAATTAAGTATAGTTAATAGGTCTATGTTATAAACAATGAGAGATAATGTAGTTGCCTGCCACTTGCCATTAGCCTGGCACATTGCCAATGGCTAATTTGAGTACGCTGACTAATAAGAGCTAACTAAAATTACACTACCGCTCTCTGTGATGTTGCGCCGTAACGGAGAGCGGTAGCGTATTTGCACCCACATAACGACATATATCGCCAAATGAATCCATCAAGCTCGTGCAGCTTAATTGGTAAGGGATTGGACTGGCGAATGGGATCAAATCTTCTGCGCTACGGTTTCTTCTTTGTAAGATTTAAATAGCTATAGCTGGACATACCGAACTACACACAAACCAACTTTGAGAATCATATATTTAGAAGGAGAAAAATGTTATTTATATGTTATTCATATGTTATTCATATGTTGCTCACATGTTATTCATATGTTATTCATATGTTATTCATATGTTGCTCACATGTTACTCATATGTTGCTCATGCAATATAGATGCAGCATAATTAATTCTAACTTAAGACAACGTAAAGTTAGAACTGCTTTCATTAATATATTATTTGATTTTTATAATATTTCGGAAAATTAGTAACTGAGACACACTGCATAACTTGAACTTAAATTAAAAGTTTAAGCTAGTTCAGCCGAAAGTTTCATTGTTTTTATGTTTTACCAACTTTTTCACTTTTACTTGTTTAACTAAAATGTTTTGAAAAATCGAGATTGTCGGTATGCTGTAAATTGAAATATTTTCTGAAACATCACTTCATACATACATACATGCATACACACATACATACATACACGCATACATACATACATACATACATACATACATACATACATACATACATACATACATACATACATACATACATACATGGTCATATGTAGAGGTTTGACTGGGCTATAATAGGATTGATTTCTGTTATTCACTAGTTTTTGTCTGTTATCTATTGGCTATTCATGGCTTTTTTATGCTATTTAGTGCTTGCTTTTGCAATTCAGTTGCTGAACAACAATATTACTGTTCAAGATAAGATAGGATTGCTGGTTAAGATAGCACATCCCACTGCTAATATATTGGTACGTACTTCCTATTTGAATGTAGCCTTCTAACTGAGTAGTTTGGGTCACACGCGCATGTGGTACTGTCTATCATTGTGAGCTATATTACGCCACTATTATAATATTGTAACACTCAAAGTTTATCATTTTTATCAGATGTTAAAAAAACCATCAAAATTATAAAAACAAACATTTTTTTTCTTTATGGTTCCATTAAATGTATGAAAATACCACTACTTTTTAGCCTTTGCCATGACATGAGTTAGTACATCAAAAATGTAGTCACCATCTCTGGAATTTACTCTGACACAAAAAGGTAGACTATGGAAGGCGAAGTACAATTTAGTTTTACATGAGTCAGACTAAAATTCTCATGGCTAACTTCGATTGAGTACCTCTATTGAATAGCTCTATTGTATAGCTCTAACGAGTAGCTCTATTGAATAGCTCTTTTAGATAGCTCTATTGAATAGCTCTATTGAATAGCTTTATTGAGTAGCTTTATTGGTTAGCTCTATCGGTTTAGTTTAATGATTAAGTGTGTTCCTTCTAGATCTAGACGTCTCGAGATCAAATCCAGTGATGTGCAGATTGTTCACAAATTTTAATAGCTATAGCTGGACAAACACAAACACAGACAAACTTTGAGAAATATGTATATACTAGCTGTGCCACCCGGCAATGCCCGGGTAATGGAAAAGTGTTTGGACAGAAAATTGATTTGTATTTAACATATAACAACATTTGCCATTCTAACTTTCAAACTACATATCATGAGAAAAGTGTTTTGTCTTATAAACAATGAGAAGTAGTGAGATTTGCTCGCTATTAGCCAGTTTAATAATGTGAACGAACAGCTTCTCGTGACGTTATGCTATGACCCACGTCATACGCAAAGCAGTTAGGTATTTGCTGTCATATAATGACTTACATTGGCAAGGTAGCCTTTCGGTTTCTGTAGTCTAGTGGGCAAGGCGTCAGACTGGCAAACGGCAGGGTCCGAGATCGAATCTACTTTGGCACGGAATATTTATTCCAAGATTTTAAGATCTATAGCTGGATAATAAATCCTACAAACTTTGAGAAATATATGTAGAAGATGCAGTAGATTTAGTTGATTTATCGTGAAATTAACTTGTACTGCAATTCCAGTCTCATATTGTTCATAGGTTCTCAGGAAATAAGTAAAGTCTTTTCTTCGTTGTAATCTGTGAGCATATGATAGACATACTGGCAAGTGCCAGTAGATCTAGTAATGTACTGTATGCTGCTGGCTCCACATGCATTTTAAAGGGATCTTAGAGCATGACTTTTAACCACGCATTTCTCAGGCTCAGGTTTTATTTCTAGTTGCCCAGCTAATAGCCGCTGGAGTGACTCGCTCAGCAGAGCATGTTACGAGACGCAAGCCGCGGCCCCATACTATCAGTGAGTATCCTTAGCTAAGTATTTCCATAGATCACTCTAATCCTTTAGCTTTTCTCTCTGTTATGCTAAAGATAAAGTTTTTGTTAAGGAAGTTGATGAGCGACGGTAAAGTTGTGAGTTCATATCTGATTTCTTTACGAAGAGATTTGGTTTTTACATCAACCTTAAAATCATGAAAGGTGGGGGAGCATCATACTTATTACACTGAAGTCATGGACTTTGCTATTACATAAAACATTGGCTATTCGCTAACCAACCACTGGCTGTAGTTGCCATGACATAAGTAATCTAGTGTTTGTTGTGAAGATAACGCAAGTTTTAGCATCTTTCACAAATTGAGAGTAAATGCGCTAGTACGTGTTACATTCCTGACAATTAGTAATAATGTTGGGGGATTTTAAATCATTTCATTTATTTTTTGCACTATATTCTCACCAGGCATCACTCTCATGTAATTGTAGTTACTTTCCAAGAGCCAGGCTGTAAATCGAAGTGGATATTATGTTAATATGATTGGTTAACGCGTCTTGTCTGCTAATATGATTGGTCGGTGCATCACCCGCTAATTTCTAACAGGAGTTATTCATAGTTTTTGCAATTTAGTCTAATTTGATTCAGTCTGTTTAATTTATTTGAAATTAAACAGATGACTATCAAAATTTATGCCGCCACAGCTAAAAAAATCTCTCATTTTCCGCCAAAAAGTTTTTGATTGCATTGGAACAATAGCATTGATGATTGATTATAAATCACTTCCTGTTCTAGCACCTCTGTACATAGACACAGGTAAGAGCGGTACCATATTATATATATTCATATCTTTGGAGCCGCTGACTAATTATTTTGCAAATTCAGTTGGGCTGCTTGATTGTGCTTACATTCAGATATCTCCAGATACCGTCTCATTCCTACTTTCCTTTGACCTATATTCTAACATATCATCCTTCCCATCGACCTCTCCATTTCCTCACGCTCTTATCGGTTGGCTTTAGATGTGCTCTATATGTGCTGCTGGTGTTTCTTTAGAAGTTTGAGCAATCTAAAAGGCTCATAATATTATACGTAAAGCACCAGGAAGGTTACCTTCTGTAAACCGTTTCATCTATCCAATTTTATTTTAATTTATTTTACAGCAAGTAAAAGTATTATATGGTAATTTTTGGTGTTTTCTTCGCTGTTAATTTGTTATTTATTTATGCACACTAAGTACCAAAAAAGCATTTGTTGTTAGCAGTACAGTAACTGTTCTCATAGGCTTACGAATTTTGTCATATTTTCAAATTACTCCCATAATTTTGTTTTATAGGAAATTTATGATATTGATTTTATTTATAAAAAATTTAATTGGTCAACCTTAAAAACAAGGCTCTCTCATGCTATTCACATACTAGAATAATGATTAAATAAATAAAAATTTTATTTATAATAAAATAGTTTATAGTTAATAATTTTTATAAAATTAATAAATAATTTTTTCGCCTAAATAAAGTGAATATCAAAAACTGTGGTCTTTTCAACCAACTATTTGAGTTAACAAACTACTGCAATAGCATGTTTTCAAAAATGTATCTCAATGAACCTTTTTAACTATCAAAGTCTTTTTATGTCGAATATAAATTTGTTCTTTGAAGATGAATTTATACAAAATCTTTGTAGATTTTATCAGAGAGTGTCGGTCTTTTTTTTTCATTTGCGATTGTTTTTTTATGTTTGAAGTGATCTGACTGCCAGGATGTTTCAAGATCGTAATTAAAACGCTCAAATCAGTCGAGAGTGCGATTATGACATCTATAATTGCAGAGACCGACAGAATTGAGACGCATAACGCTTCAACTTTGCTTACTACCTGATATCGACTATCAACTAACTCGCTTTAATCGTGATCAAGTTTTACCGATTCTAATCTAGATACATCCTGGCAGTCAGATCATCTCAAAACCAAAAACATTTGCAAATAATAAAAAAATACTTAAATTTTTTTAATCTACAAAAAACTGTAAGTTCATTTTAAAGAAAGCCAGAAGTGTGTTGAGATGAAGCGAAGAAAAAAAAGACAAGTAATAAAATTGGGTATTCTGTTAAAATAAACATGCAGTACATACATAAAATAATACAGAAACAAATATCTTAATTTCTACCAGTAACAATTAGTCTGCTAAGTATGCAATTATCTATAAAATAGTTTAAAATAATATATATAATTAATAGTTTTACTAATGTCTGAATATGTATCAATATTGTACATACAACTATGATCAGCAGGTCAAGCTAAGTGTTAGGAATTCTATCTTAAATTTTAGATTTAGAATGTTTTAAATTAATAATAACTTCTTTTCACCAAAATACAGGTAAAGTAAGTCATCGTCTCAGAACTAAGATGATGTTGAACTCGGCTTCACGATTTTGTTTGCCGACTGTATGCTAGCGGTTTTGCTGTTTTCTAGGTCTTGCTGCTCGTGGCTTGGATGACCATGTAGAGGAATCTGATAGCGAGTCAAGCTTCACTATTTCTACACCGAGTGACGGTGAACTAGACGGCATGTCTACATTAGGAACACTCAGATCAGATGGTAAATTGTCTTCACCTCGGAGAGAATATAACTCCACCCCTATCCTTACTGATTCTAGTTTTTCTGATGATGAAGAAACTTTCTACACCCCTATGCTTAATTACGCTACTAATAAATTGCAAGCTGCTGATACGACTACGCCAAAATCACACAGGGCTGGTGACATGACCGCTCCAAAATTACGCAGGGGTGCTATGAAAGGTCCTAAGGCTTTAACTAATCCTACTTATGAGCTTCATGCGGTCGGCCCCACTAACAGGCTCAATAGAAGCGATGGGAGCTCAATCTATTCTACTCCGTGTGCTCCTGCAGGTAATCCTTGCTAGGCCATGTGTTTAATCATGGGAGATAACTCTGACTCGACCGGCCTGCAGTCACGCAGCGAATAACAATGCTTGTTTTGACTAGTAAACAAACTTGTAGCCTAGCAATAAATCACAAATGTAGAGTTATCTCCCTTGATTTGGTTGTATCATTTGTATGGTGATGGGTAACAGTTTAGAGCTTCACATGTTTTCACATTTCCTGTCACCGTATGTTAAGTCACCTTAATTGACATATTTCATGAAGCTAAGTAATTGAATGTTAACCTTTTGGCATCTTGGTTATTCCAATAGACTAGAAACTCGGAGGTGTGACAGTTATGGGGCGGACAACTTCACTTAAATTAGTTGTAGTTTCCTCCTGAAACAATTCATAATCAATTGCCAAGTTGGAGTGCAAACCGAAACGGAGGAATGAGTAATGTAAACTTTTGATTTACCTTTGTAAAAGTTAAACAAATTTTAAATTTAAACTTACCAATTTTTAAATTTACTCTTATTTGTAAACTTTTGTTTATGTTGGCTTGTCACTGATTATATAGACAAACTTGAGGTTATGGGCAATGCATTGTTATCACTTTATTTTTGTTGTCTGAGACCTTCGAAGACCTCCTGTTTAAGATAGCCTAATGTTCTTCAAAACTGAGCTTATCACTAGTGTAATTACGGGTGCGTGTCGGCATTCTGTCTAATTGGCTTCATCTGCATTGCTGGGAAAATTGAGTCTATCGATATGAGTATTGTCGATATTGTCTATCGTTATGTCGCTATCGCTCGAAAGTGCGGTTGTAAGCTAATCAAATTTTTTTGTCCAACTTATTTAAGTATTGGAAAACAGCACATGCAAAATCTTAAACATTAAGCTGCACTAGAAGTATAACAACCAATTTTTTTAATCTTGTATAAATTATTGGGTTCTTGGCAGTGAAAATGCGTAGTCATTGTTTTAACAGTTCATCACATGTAGGTTAGACCGAGGGAGACAACTTACAACTTTTTATGGCATAAATCTAAAACGTGCATCCAAACTGTATAACGCTGTTAGCCTTCTCATGTCACACCTCTATTAGACTCAAGGAAGTGGGCCACTGATACATCTTGCTCGTTTCATATTACGCTTTTTTAGCATTCATTCATACATGTTAACTGTCGGTGTTTCTGTATCATTGTTCAACAGTTTAACAGTTAGGTTCAAATGGTGATTGGCTTTCATTTCTCTATTTCACCAGCTCCACCTTACTTCTGCTTCTCCTTCTGCTTTAAGTGTGCTCCCGCTTCATTAGATCAATAAAATTGAGGTTCATTGGTCAAGGTCGGGCAATTCCAAATTTTTATTTCGATGCGAAACACCGCATGGGCTCTTTTATCTTTTAATTTAACTAAAGATAATAAAAAATGCAAGAAAAGCGCGGCAAATGTATCTATGATCGTAAAATATATTTATTCTCATAAAAGTTAAATATTTTATTAAAACTAAGTTTCTTAAAATATATCAACTTTGTGTTACAACACGAATCTTACAGAAAAGACATACATAAGATTGTTTTTGGTTCAAGCTCATTGTTATGCTGGTGTGTCTCCTTTGTTCTCCGCTACTAGCTGTCCATCAATCTTTCCTGTTTGAACATAAATGTTGCTAGATAATGCTTGCCTGATCCTCCAGTACACAGGCTATCTTTTTTGCTGTGAACCGATTACTAAATTATGGAGATAAGTTAGCTTGTGTTCTACAAAAATTCATTCTCCTCGGTTTTGTTTAGTACTATTAGAATATGTAGAAATTTCTTTATCATATGAAAAAAATTGCATGCTCAACTTTTTTAAGCACTTTTCAAAAATAATCGTTTCCAAAATGAAATTAAATGCAGTGCTATAATGTATATTCATACCAATAATGTGAGCTAATGATATTTCATTTTATATTTATGAACTTTTGAAATTCTAAAAAAACGAATTTTTTCAGTCAACCCAATGTATTGCAATAATTCTTTTTATTTTCTGTCAGGATCAATTGTACTAAAACAGCCACGAAAGCAATGTTAATAATGTTAATGCTAATAATAATGTTAATAATAATAATAATGTTAATAATAATAATAATGTTAATAATAATGTTAAATGAATTTAGTTTACCGACTGCCAGTTTATACAATCTCCTACATTTGAACTCGGTTCCAAATAAGTAGTTGTACATTTTGCAGCAAGCATTGACCTTGAAACCTCTAGCAGTCCTGCATGTACACAACACTTACTAGCAGTGTGTAGCGGTGGTCAAGAACAGGTAAGCACTCGGCGTAAGATAACCGTAGACAGTTCTCTGCGGAACATCTCCTTTGATGACAGCAGCTCTGAGGCAGAGCCTGATGAACTTGAGACAATAGCAAAAGGTAAATAGCTTCTGCGGGATTATGGGTAAAAGTAAAACAGATCAGTCAAGCTAGACCTGAGCTGGCTGTTGTTAGAGGGTAGACTTCATTCATCATATGGTAGTAGGGATGTATACTTGGCACTGTTATATATAGCATGCTGATTATATTACAATATTTTTACAGCTATCGTTTGGTTGGTAGCTAATTGTGTTGTTTGGAGTTGTGTGATCTTTTTTGTGAAACTGAAGTGCATGGAGCATGCTTTGCTAACCTCTATCTATAAATGTTAGTTCTTTAGCTATCTAGTCTATCAGCTTCTCATTCTTTCCACTAATACTATCTGTGATTCTATGTCTATGGGCTGTATGTGACTATCAACAGCAGAGAGTTGTTCAATGTTTATAGGAGTTGTAAGGCAATCTGGGTTGGAACTTGATGGAAGCTTCCAGAAGATGTGCCTAAGTGATGAACTCCCACTGGCCTCAGGTAGGTTTTATATTATTGTTAGGCTTTTTCCTTCAGCCATAGGAGTGCTTTGTTTTTTTAATGACAGAAACATGTTTTTATTAATATTATATTTATTGATGTTTAACATTAATATAATTATATCAACAGCTACAGACTAATAAGCTTCATATATGGATTGTTCAACTCACACTCAATAAATTTGTTTTGATAGAAAAAGTGCTGCTTGTTGTTGTAGTAGCGTTGTGCCCTTGTTGATAGACATTGTTTGACTGGAGTTTATGTTGTGTTATTGTTGTACCAATATTGTGCTCATTTCGTGTTCAGATGAAGATGATGATGCCATGTACCTGACAGGTAAGGGTGTTAGCTCTAATCTACTTTAAGCATTTCCTTCTAAAGATTGGCTGAAGATAGATGTCAATGTCTAATCCACCAGTTTTCTTGTTGTCGCTCCCCTTTTCTGCTGTGTTCTCCCTTTCATCAATTACCTCATACTTCAGTTTTGATATTTCTTTGTAAGGCATCTGTAGAAAGCTAATGGCGGTTTTAACCTGATAACTTGTGCAGGTGCACTCTATATTCACTCAGAAAAATCTTTGGTCTTCAACCGTAGTTAGCTATAGCAATCTAACAATTCCTGTATATCTCTATGTCTATATACCTATATCCTCAATCTCTATGCACTTGCATATTACACCCGTCAGCACTCTTGGGGCTTTTGGTTATTAACGGTGGTTAACAATAAACACTTTCTTCCTGTAGATGAAACTATAAACACTTCTTTCTGTAGATGAGACTATAAACACTGTCTTCCTGTAGATGAGACTATAAACACTGTCTTACTGTAGAGAAACTATAAACACTGTCTTCCTGTAGATGACACTGTAAACACTGTCTTCCTGTAGAGAAACTATAAACACTGTCTTCCTGTAGATAAAACTATAAACGTTGTCTTCCTGTAGATGAGACTATAAACGTTGTCTTCCTGTAGATGAGACTACAAACACTGTCTTCCTGTAAATGAAACTATAAACACTGTCTTCCTGTAGATGAAACTATAAACACTGTTTTCCTGTAGATGAAACTATAAACACTTTCTTCCTGTAGATGAGACTATGAGACTGCACTCTTCGTGTAGACTGTAGATGAAACTATAAACACTTTTTTCCTGTAGGTAGTTGTTCTACTAGTTTGATAAAGGTGTCTCACGCTTGTTCGTTGTCTGCGTGTGTCCTGACTGTCCCTTCTTTTTAACTCGGTGTCTATGAGTCAAGAGTGTATATGCTTACTGCTAATGATCGTAGTCACTTTCATAGTAGAGATGTGACCAGTCTTTTTGACACTTGCATCACATTTTTTAGCAATTTTTAAAGTATGCATAAACAAAATAGAAATTTCTATGCTAGTCTGAGAGGATCATGCGGAGTGACAACATGGCTTATCAATTGATAAGTTGTTGAATAGAGTGCAGATTTTATAAACCAGTTTAATAAAAACATGAAACAAGGTGAGAAACGGGAAATAACGGAACATATTTCTTTATTTGTTGGACGGTTAATTTTTGAAGTCAATCACTGTGTTTCCATAGTTCAAATAGGTTCGGAGTTGCCCGCTGCCGCGCATTCCGCGCCCTACCGTTTCAGTGATCCAGAGTTGCACTATGTACGTATATCTTTTCAGGATTCTCAATATGTTCCTCGAAACAAAACTTGTTAAAGTGGACTCGCTTTCAGATCAAGGTCACTTTTCAATTCATGCGCAGTCAACTAGTTGCACTAAGCCAGGATGCCTGGTTACAGTGCTGAGTTTTTTACAACCACCGGGGAAAGCTTAGCCGAGCATTATCAATTCAGATACGTCAGCCGTGAACGTTTCGAAAATGTCGAATAGTACTTTTACAGCGAGTGCCTTTATATAAACTACGGAAGCAAAATGCCGTCGAATGCGTTTGGATTTCACCTGTTTTATGATTTGGAGTGGAAACAACTCCAAAATCATTCACTGTACGGAAACCTGATGAATAGACCATTACTGACATCCGCGCTTTTCAGATTTTTCTTTCGCATTGTGGTACCAAGTTCAACTTCTGTTTGTATAGCGTTTTATAGTTTTAAGAAAACGGTACAGTTTACAGTCGTCTGTGTGAATTCAAATTTTGATCACTTGTAAAACGACCAAAATAGTGCTGTTTTGGCTTCAGCAGATACTCTGAAGTAACTTGCGAGACTTGACTTTAGCAGACACAGCTGTACCCGATTTGTGAATTGTGAAGTTTAACCGATGTCAAGGATCACACGAGATGTAATAACTTGGATGTACTTAATTATCTCTGAAATGGCTGCAGTCGAGGCTGTGCCCTCCGTGCACTGACTGAGGAGAATTATGAAAATCTCGTGTAGCCTGCATATGTAGACTCATCTGAGAGAGTTAGTGAAGCTCGACAAATTGATGCAGTTCGATTCTGAATTTGGATCTTGTGCTCTGCCAGTTTTTTCATGGTGAACTGTCTGACCGTTACCATAGCTTGGCCTATTATTCAGCCCAACCAGATGAGTTCATTAAAGCAATGGTAGTCTTTTTCTGTTGAGGGAGGTAAATAGATGACTAAACTAACTCAGCAAGGTTGAAGGTTAGATCAGTGCTGCTGACTGCACGTAAACCCTGCAGTTTTAAAGTGTTGTTTAGATCAGCTTTAGTATATAATAGAACTAGCCGAATGCCCGGTGTTGCACGGGTATTAAAACAGCTTATAAACAGTGGCAGGTAATGTAGTTGTCTGCCACTTGCCATTAACCTAGCACATTGCCAATTACTAATTTGAGTAAGCTAGTATCTATATTGCTAAACTTACTAATAAGAGCTGTGAGAGCAAGCTTTAGTGATGTTGCGTAACGCAGAGTGCTATGTTTATTTTAACCTACATAATGGCTCATATCGACTACCAAAATCATTCCATTTCAAGTAGATTAATTGGTAAGATTATTGCCTGGTGAACCCGAGGTTTTGAGATCAAATCCAGCACAAAGCGGATGTTTCATCGTTAGATTTTAATAGCTATAGCTTGACTGACCGATTGATGGACCTAGAGTTTTACATATATACATGTATTTATATATATACATGAATAAAAGCCAAAAAGCTGAGCGAAGTGCTCAATGATAAAATCAGAACAAGTTAAAATCAGTAAAACAGACCATAACTTTAGGTAAAATACTTCATTACTAATATTTTCATGCTTGTTGAGAGCAGTCTTCAGATAAAATGTATGTTTTATTTTATCTTCAGATAAAATGTATATTTTATCTGAACATTTATATATATAGATGAAGCCACACTTTATAGCTCTCTCTTGCAGAGGAAGAGCTCTCAGATTCATCTCAAGAACCGAGCGAGTCGGACTCTGACGATGGCCTATCAGGAACGAAGAAATTATCTCCAGAGAAAATTCAAAACGCGGCTGCCCGACAGCACAAGAGAGACGAGATGAAGCGATTGCGTATCGCTCAAGAGATCCAGAGACAACTGCAGGAGGTGCGGAATGCAGTTATTTGGGAAGATGTGCTGGAAGTTTCTAATTTGTACAGTTTCCTGTTGGTTTGATGCAGCTTTTAGAAGATAATATGTCTGAGACACGGTTCTTGAGTAAAACATGTTATAGCTTGTTGCTTCATTTCACATGTGGTCTTTAGGTTGAAGTTAAGACTAAGGCGCTTGAGACGGAAGGAGTGGAGCTAGAGAAGTCCCTAAGAAAGCAGCAAGATCCTAATTCCGCCTGTGAGTGTAGCCTGTTGATCTATCTTATTAACTTGTTGTATGTTGACGATTTACTATATGAGCGCAATGATCCGTACCATTGGCAGCTTGGGTGGCCGGCCCACAGGCTGAAGTGTTCTTAGTGTAGGTTAATGATAAGTCAAGAGGGGAGAAACATAACGCACATGAATGGTAGTAAATGTTTGTCTCTGGTCATGCTAACATGTTTGAAAAGGTTTGCCGAGACCAGGTCTTGAACCTGCATATATGTCATTGCAAAATTGGCGACATCCTGTCAAAGATTGACTGTAGACTACTGAAGCTAGTTTCAGTTTATACCTCCATTTCATATACCTCTATTTACTGGTCACTATTCTGTACCGAGAGTCAGGCAGAGCTAGAGTATTGCTATACACATTTAACAGCTCTAAAAAATTTAAATTTTTCATTTAATTTTCAACTTCTTATAAACTAAGACTTTTTGCACCTGCTGAAAAGCAATACATTTTAAGGAATTTGACTTTTTTCTCGAGGCAAGTTGAACTTGTGCTAGTCGATAATAATCGATAGGCCACATTTTCCCGGCGTTACTTTATTTTATGCTGCGCATATTTGCGCAGGTAAAGTATAAATTAATCGCAGGTAAAGTATATTTGAATTATCAGTATAGTTTGTATCTCTTAATAAAAATATGAATCATGTCCTAAGCTATAATTCCATGGCACTTCTTGCTTTTAGACTCCTATGGTTGCATTTCAGTTACTGGTTGCCTTTCCGGCTTCTACGCAATTCGTCTTCTAGTTTCAAAAATATTTTATTGCACACCTGCTCTATGAGTACCCATCTTGCATGTGTCAATAGTGAAATCTCTTGCAGTCAATGGCCAGGAGAACAAGGAAGTGATGCAGCGCTGGTTTAATGTTATCCATAATAAGAGTCAGCTGTATAGGTACGAGTCTGAGCTCATGGTGCGGGCTAAGGAGCTTGAACTGGAGGATAGACACTCTCGGTGAGACTTATCATTGAGTTCATGGCTTCGCTGGAACTTGTCACTAAATACATTAGCATTATGTGGTGAAGTGACTTGCTTTAAAATGTTCTGTTCGGTTTTTAATTCTGTGTTCTAGTTTGCATTCAGGTTGGATTGATGCGAAAAGGCTGTTATACCAATAAGCATCCTGTCATCTTATTGGTTGAATTGTCTCAAGGGCATCAAGGGTTATGCGCTCATATAACTGGGAATGATTAGTAGGCATTGCAATGTGTGAACAACTCATACAAATTTTGTTTACGGAGCCCAGTGTTTTGTCTTTTTATTTGCTCTGTCTGTCATTATGTTTCCATGACACGGTTAACCTGCAAGGTTGTGTCGTCCTCAAAGTGGAAACGACAAAAACTCACAAATAAAGCGAGTTTTGTTACTCGCACATTTTTATTGGATGTTGCATGCTTGCGGACGATGGAAATGGCAATTGCGAATGATGCACATAAAGATTTTGCATGAGCTGTTTCATTTTAGACATTTTCTACACTTCAGTCTATATTTCGATTGGAACAGTTTCACATTTGTCAACTCGGAAAGTAATTTTAAGTAATACTTATACTGTCCAGCACTCCATTCAGCGATGAAGAGGCATTTACTTTACTAGCTCTGATATAAATATATAATATATTAATATATTATAAATAATTATAATTTGTATTATTTAATAATTTGTATTAATTTGATAATTATGAATAACTAGCTGTGCTACCCAGGGTTGCCCGGGTAATAGAAAAGTCTTTGGACAGAAAATTGATTTGTATTTAACATATAACAACATTTGCCATTCTAGCTTTTAAACTACATATCATGAGAAGAATGTTTTGTCTAATAAACAATGGGAAGTAATGAGAGTTGCCTGCTATTAGCCTGGCACATTGCCAATGGAAAATTTGAGTACACTTACTAATGTGAGCCAACCGCTTCTCGTGACGCTATGACCCTGTGTCGTACGCAAAGCCATTGGGTATTTCCTCTCATATAATGACTTATATCGGCAACCTAGCAACTCAATCTTGTTGGCCTAATGGGTACGGCGTCGAAATTGCGAATGGGTGGGTCCGAGATAAAATCTTCATCGGTACAGATTCTTTGTTCTAAGATTTTAAGATCTATAGCCGGAACGCATGCAGATATACTTACGACGATGACGGACGACATACTTTGAGAAATATAAATTATTATAATAATATATATGAAGTAATATATGTTATATATTAATTAATAATATAATTAGTTAGTAAATTATATATAACCATCTCTGATAGAAGAAGCCTGACCTCTGTCATGAAATTTTTTAACTTTTTCAACAAAGTCCCCGGGTTAATCCGCAATATGCGAATGTTCATTGAATCACTCACAGCTCAGTAAGTTTATGTGTGCACAACTCCAAATCAGCACAATGGAAACACTGATTGTCAATCATCAGTACCATTACCATATGATCTCCCCATTATTATTCTTTTAACGAGCAACCAATGGATGGTTAGTTGTAAGTCTGTGTTACAGCATTAGAGTCTGCATCTTCATGTCTGATTGGTTGCGGAGTCAGAAATACCACTTCTAATTGGTGGCTTAAGCCAGGTTTCTATATTGGCTGCAAAACACTTGGGACGCTAGGCTCAGCCACTTCTGTTCACATAAAGCTGTATCGCTAATAATCGCATAAAAATGTTTGCTCGCCGTGCCGTTTCGTTTTTACGGTGCATTTCGGGAAGGTTTTTCCTGCGGCTCTTCACGAAAGTTGAACAGCGCTAAACTCTTGCGTTGACCACCAGCAACTACCAGCGATACTCGGCGCGTAGGTTCGCATTTCACCGCTGATAGCCCTGCCGTGCTGTCGCCAGTGCTTGTGGCGCATATGGGAACCAGGCTTTAATTGTCGCATTTGATTGTCACATTCGTTGTTGCGGCAGCTAATAATCGTGGTCCTGTTTATGATTGGTATCTGTATCTGATTGGTTGTTTATGATTGGTTGTTTATGATTGGTTGTTTATGATTGGTTGTTTATGATTGGTTGTTTGTAAGTGGTATCTGTATCTGATTGGTTGTTTATGATTGGTTGTTTAGCTTAACGAATGAGATGAGGAAGATGCTGCTGAAACCGGAGAGTGAGAAATCACACGAGGAGAAGATTGAAGAGAACACAATCCTGCAAGAGCTGCTGGAGGTAAGTGATTTTTATTGGTTGAGTGGTTTGAGAGCAACCAATCAGCATGCATTGCTTCGTGTATGGCTACCAGCTACTCTGCCATCCGTGAGGCTTGAAGGTGCTTGTAGCATCGTATTGAGAGTTGCTTGGCTTTTGCTAGTCGTAGCGACGTAGACTTCTTACACGGCATCTGTTTTCATTTGTGCTATGACAGCCGATTGCGAACTAGTCACGGAGCGTTCATTAATTTGATTTTCAAGTGCAGAAGTCATTTCTTGTGCATTAGCGTGCAGGAAACAGGTAGGAAACATATTGTACAACTCGGTATTCTGTGTAACACACTGATTCTGCAGTCGTAATCTGAACTGGGTAAAACTTGCCACGATTTAATCGTGTAGATTGTATGACCTTCAGTTGCGTGTGTTCCTATTGGTGGTTTAAACAGTAGCATGTGGGGTGCATGTGTTCCTATTGGTGGTTTAAACAGTAGCATGTGGGGTGCATGTGTTCCTATTGGTGGTTTAAACAGTAGCATGTGGGGTGCGTGTGTTCCTATTGGTGGTTTAAACAGTAGCATGTGGGGTGCGTGTGTTCCTATTGGTGGTTTAAACAGTAGCATGTGGGGTGCGTGTGTTCCTATTGGTGGTTTAAACAGTAGCATGTGGGGTGCATGTGTTCCTATTGGTGGTTTAAACAGTAGCATGTGGGGTGCATGTGTTCCTATTGGTGGTTTAAACAGTAGCATGTGGGGTGCGTGTGTTCCTATTGGTGGTTTAAACAGTAGCATGTGGGGTGCGTGTGTTCCTATTGGTGGTTTAAACAGTAGCATGTGGGGTGCATGTGTTCCTATTGGTGGTTTAAACAGTAGCATGTTGGGTGCGTGATAAGCAATTGTTTATAAGCTTGGAGTTATCTTCTAATGGATGTTGTCAACTAAATGAAGTCGATAGGATAACTACGATATCGATTATAGAGTGGCCCACAGACACATTCAATACAAATATGTTTAGCATTTCTGCATAATTATACAGAAATCATTCGGTATCCTAGCTTACTAATATTTGTAAATATTTTGTTTAGCGGTTTTAATAACAATATATAGTGTAATATGTAATATATATGTAATATTGCATCAGCATGCATTCCCTTTTCTACTGACAGTGACCATTGCCTAACTTAGTCATCAGATAGCCTTGTGTATCAGAGCAAAACCTCATTCTATCATTGCAAGGAGTAAGTAATAGGAGTTGTACACCCTTACGTGTAACCCATAAGCATACCCACTACCCTAAAGGCGTGGTCACACGAGCACCGAACCGACGTAGGATCGGTTCGGTTCGGAGGCTGGTTCGGTTCGAGGCATATGTCACACGGCCACCGAAGTAACTTCGCTTCTTAGATACCATACGTATAGAGACAAGACACGGTTTCATTAGTAGTTTTTATGTATTTGAGTTAAATATTTCTATTGTAAACAAAAAAACTTTGAGGAACAATTATAATTACACAGCAGATTTATCAGAAGATCGTTCAGCTGCTCAAAATAAATCACTCGATACAAAGATTTTGCTAACCCTTCCCATCAACATAATTATATTTTTTTTATTAACATATGAATGTTTTTCTATGCTGAGTACATAACAAACAAAATCAGTCTTTATCATAGTACTGTGGTTTTACATAAATAAATCAGTCAACGATACTTCATCAGGATGAATATGACACATTACTTATATTCCACACGAAAGAAAATCACAACCATTCCCTTACATTTATGCAAAACTTAAGTGCAACATCTTACATTTATGCAACCCAATCACAAGTCCGGGTGAACCTTGTCGTAAATTGCTTCATGTTGTTTATTTAACGAAATAAAAGTATCGTCCCATTTCTTTTTTAACTTTACTCACACGCACGTAAGAAGAAATGTGACGCGTGCTCGCTAGAATTCTAGAATTTTAACCAGCCAATAAGAGCAAGGGTTCGGCACGAAATTTCGAGCAGTACCGAAATAGTTCGTTTCGGTCAGAAATGTCCTCAGCCGAACTTTTTAGAGCTGAAAACGACGTCGTTTTGCGTCATTTAGTTCGGTTCGGTGCCCGTGTGACCACGGCTTTAGTCACTTGAAAACCTCCATAATAACATTGATTAGATGCTGATACTGGCTTTCATAGATGGGATATCAACATTATTTACAATGTTGATATCTATGTTGATTTAACACGAGTTTAATTGTGGCGACTTCACGTATGGAATGCTTGAGAAAGGAACTAGCATAAAACAAGGTATAGGGTGACTAAAATTTGATTACGCTGCAACATTGTTTACAATAAAATTTAAAAGAACACCTTTACATCTAAGCAAGCCACAGTATCAGGTGCTGAAACCATACTAAGTTTATTCACTTGTACAGATCATCGGATAGTTACCAGAAGAAAAGCTTAACATTCAAGTTCGCTATGCGTTATTACATTGTATGTGTTTTCTTCTGTGTCTGTAAGCACTGATTAGTTCATTTCTAGTGTTGAGGGTGCCGTCATATGCACCCTCAACACCTGCAGCTATTAAGCTTGAAACAAAGTGAAATAAATTTCAGTCACTCTATAACTAGTCTTTATGTCTAGATTTATAAGTATGTGGACTACTCTATCGGGTTCTGAGGCTATGTTACAGGTCGGTGAAGTAGATCATGCATCAATCATTAAATATAATGTATATATAATATATATATTATATGACACACTGTCTGTGCGATTTGTATGGCCCATTTCTATGGAATAATTATTTCCTTTGCTAATTTTTCATCACTTTTCACATTTCTGCACCCATTTCTGCACCCTGGGTATAGTATCAGTTGTTTTCATTTTAATGAGAACGCCATTTTTTATTTTTAGTGCAGTTCTGTATTCTTTGTCGTCAGCCAGGCACACAGGCTACAAGTGTTATAGGAATTATTTTAACAGTTTCAAGCGTTTGAAAGTTTTCAAAACATCAGGGTTTTTGTTAGGTTTGAGGTGTCATCACCCTCTGCGTGGTTTCTCTGCAAAATGTGAAGTTTCTTCATTGCAAAATGTTAAGTTTCTCCATTGCAAAATGTGAAGTTTCTCCATTGCAAAATGTGAAGTCTCTCCATTGCAAAATGTGAAGTCTCTGTCTAGAAGATAAATTTTGGAGTGCAAGTTCAGTAGTTCTAGTCAAATTTTGACATTACATGAGATGCTCTTTATTCCTAATTGTCATCACAATTATTGTACAAATATTCTCTTCAAAATCTCAGCTGGCATAAATGACAGCCTTGACCACCATTGGCATCAATCATTACCAACATACTTGGAGAGTCGTGTTCTCGTGTTTAAATTTAGTAGTTACATTGCATGTAAGAAAGCAGGTGGTTGGGTCCTTCCACTGCAAAGTCGACTTTGCCTGTTTCAGCCAATAGTTGATCAGATAGTCTTCGGCAAAGCCAGCGATTAGCCAATGAGTGAGTTGTCCGTCCGTCCACACGTCCTTAGCGCTAGGTTCCAGGTACTGGCTCCACAGCTAATCTGCATGCGGGTCGGGCTTGGGACAGTTACCTACTAACTCTAGTAGAGTCAGTGCTTGGAACTGGCCATAAGTTTCTTCTTTCCAAAGCTAGCATAACATGCGTGTTCTCTCCACACTCGGTATCAGTAGGGAGTTGTCTCACTTTGTCTCTCTCTCTTTCTACTTGATGGCACTCATATGTGATATTGCATTCGAGGTGACAAAACTGTGTAGCATTTAAAATTATTATTGACTAAACTACACAAATAATATATATTATATTACGCAAATATTATATATTATATTACACAAATATTATATATTATATTACACAAATAATGTATGTTATATTACACAAAGAACATATATTATATTACACAAATAATATATATTATATTACACAAATATTATATTACACAAATATGATATATTATATTACACAAATAATATATGTTATATTACACAAAGAACATATATTATATTACACAAATAATATATATTATATTACACAAATATTATATTACACAAAGAATATATATCATATTACACAAATAATATATATTATATTACACAAATATGATATATTATATTACACAAATAATATATATTATATTACACAAATATTATATATCATATTACACAAATAATATATATTATATTACACAAATAATATATATTATATTACACAAATATTATATATCATATTACACAAATAATATATATTATATTACACAAATAATATATATTATATTACACAAATATTATATTACACACAAAAATATAATCTATTACACAAATAATATATATTATATTACACAAATAATATGTACTAGAAATTCCACTGTCATACAGCCCACGACCAAAGAGATGGCCAGAGATATTGGCAAAAAAATAAAGGGTACTGATGGTTGAGAAATGCAATATTAGCAATCAAATGGCTCTGCAGTGCAATAGGATAACTGCAATGGTAGCTGTAATGTACTGGGTGTGGGTGTTATTATATACAACAATAAGCAATAATGAATGGAAAAGATGTTTATATTTTCCCCCTGCAACAGGAGAAATGCAATATTGGCCAATATTAGAAGTAAAATGCACTGATATTCTTAGAATAATCAATTTTATTAATATAGTAATAATAGAAAACCAATACACAATTTTGTTTACATTTCAAAACGTCATAGGTAGCAATATCGAGAAGTTGTGGTATTTATATAGGTTTTTAGAAAATTTATTTAAAAAGTGTTTGGTCATGACAAACAACAACAATGAAAGGAAAATATTACACGTTTATATCTCTCCCTTGCAATAGGAGAAATGCAATGTTGGCCAATATTATAAGTAAAATGCACTGATATTATTAAAATAACCAATATTGTTAATATAGTAATACAGCAATAATAGAAAACCTATGAGCGTTCATGCGTCTCGAAGATTTCTGCAAACTGCAGCAAAATAAAAGCTGTTATAAAAGTGTTATAAAGCTGTAGGCCTAATTTACTGTAATGTATGTAATTCAATAACGATAAAGAAATATGTTTATTATAACTCTGAAATGCAAAATTAGAAGTAAAATGGCAAGCTACTGTGTACTATACACAGTTTGAAAGTTGGTTGCGTTGAATGTAGAATGGTTTTGATAAGCGATCTTTAACAAAAAGCGGGTAGGAGCATTCACGCGTATAAAAATGTAGCGAAATAAAAAATGTTCTCGTCATGAAGGGGCGTTGTAGTTCGGCCCTAGCTTGTACATAAGTTGTAAAGAATTTCGGCTAACGTTTCAAATAATGAAACCTTTGGTGATTGGACAAAAACACAGGCTGATAAACTGTGTACCACAATTTCGTACCTGTAAATCGGTCTACGCCTCAAACGGTCTACGTTTATTACAGAAACATTCGAATAAATTCGAATACAAGTAAAAATGGCCATAGACTGATGAAATGAGCACGGTTTTCTCGTGAAATGCGCACTGCCAAATAGTTCTACAATCGGTCGCACGGCTTTATTGGCGTTTCAATTTTCGGTCTTAACTTTTATTAAACCGAGCTTTCCAAGCTTTTTGTGGCAATTTTCGTTCAAATTAATCTGTCTATTTGTGTATAATCCGATCAGATGGGTAAGTTTTAAAATAATACCGATGGTTTACAAAGACTTGGTACCATATTTAAATAGGTTTAAATGTGTTTTGTATCGTTATTATACTTTAACGACTTTACATTCCGATGCTTAAATTTTTTGATGAAATTTCTTGACGAGGGTTCGTCTCATTGTTGATGAATAATTTTCGTAAGTTGTGTGCACATGCATTTATCATAAAAACTCCCACACTTCCGCTCCGCTCGTGTGTTCGTGGGATTATATTATACAAATACTATATATTATATTACACCAATATTATATTGCACAAATAATATATATTATGTTATACAAATATTATATTACACAAATAATATATGTTATATTACACTAATAATATATGTTATACAAATATTATATATTATTTTACACAAACAATATATATCATATTACACAAAGTTTTAGTTGAGTTTACACAGCATTAGTTTCTAATTACGTACTGGTTGACATCTTTACTAATGAAGATGAAAAATAAAATAAAGCTAGAAAGCTTCTCTTCAACAACAAGATCTTTACACTAAAACTGTTTGGTTTTCTTTTCATAGCAGTACAAATACTATCAGGCTTGGTGTACATCAATCCATAGCAGTACAAATACTATCAGGCTTGGTGTACATCAATCCATAGCAGTACAAATACTATCAGGCTTGGTGTACATCAATCCATAGCAGTACAAATACTATCAGGCTCGGTGTACATCAATCATTATGTTTCTACAATTGCCTCTGAAATATCGTCTTTATAGAGTATGACAAAAAAACTTAGTATATTTTTGTTGTGTCATTGGGTTCTACAAATTTTAAACTTTCAAGTGATATTCAGTTCAAAAAGACTTGTGCTATTTTATATGCTTTTACAATTGATTGAAAGTTGTTAATACAGTCTAGGATGCAGGGGACTCACTTGTGTATACAAGATTAGGCTTCATCGTGTTAATGTATTTATTTTCAAATTATCTATAAAAATGTGTTCATCTGGATAAAAATTCATCACTATACATCACTCTTTGTCATCTGTGTTACTTGCCTTCTGTCTATCGCACTCACCTGTCATTCTTTGTCATCTGTATTACTTGCCTTCTGTCAATCGCACTCACCTGTTCTTGTATCTCTCCTCTTATAGTCCTGCGTCTTTAGAACCCAGCCTTGCTTGTCAGTCGCTTTGTCGCTTACTCAATCCGTTTTCCCTGTTTCCTGTTTCACTCGATTCCCTAACCTCGGCTTGCATCGTCAGTGTTCCTGCACTTGATTTTGCATGTATGAGTTGATAGCTTTTGTCTTTGCATGGCATCAGGCAGTCAAGCAGAGGGATGAGCTCGTCAACATGCTCGAGGTAGACCGGCTCAAAGAAAAACACGAGGATGAACAACTTCAAAATGTAATGCTTAGCAAGGGCTTTGAGCTCAGTCCTGTGCCGTACACACAAGTGACCATGAAAAAAGGCTATAAAGGTCGCCAGTCTCGACGGTTATTATCACAGTAAGGACATTCGTGCTGAGAAGATTATCTGCCCTGTTTCATTTCCTGTAGTCTCAAAATATACTATTTATTCCACCACTGTACATTATTTATACACGGCTACTTTCCTGATGTACGTTTATGTGTATTGTTCTTTTGTCATGTACACAGCATACAAAAATATTGGAGTTTTCCACTCCACTGGTTGTATGCACATAATTCTCTAACGCCACTGCTGATTTGTAGCCTCTATATAACAATCAATTGTAACAAATTTTTGTTGGCTTGAAGAATACACACTAACTTGAGATCACTATTATTGCGGAGTTGTGTTCTGTTTCATAACATAATTCCTAATTTTAGTCTTCATTGTTTCTGTAATCTTTTGGTATTTTTCTTCCAGAACTTCATTTCTCTTTTTTTCTATGGTCAAATATTGATCGAAGCATGACTAGATTTTTAGTAACTTAGCTAGATATTTTTGATACATTTTATTATAGTGTTTATTATAGTTTGGATGCATAATAATAGTTTTCTTCATTTCCTTCCATTAGCGGTTTTGATCAACAATGTTACATCTGCTCATAGCTATTTCCCTAAACAGCTCTGCTCATAGCTAGTCGCCGTTAGTTAGTGCTTTTGCAGTGACTGGCTCACAAATTGAATGGATTCTCTATTCAAGGAACTGAACATTCTCTAGGCGGTGCTGTCTATTTAAAAGGAAGGAACAATATTATTGCGCCACACAGAGATGTTGATACCTGTACCGGAGAAGTCAATCAGCTCTCACATTCAGCTTCTTGTCTGTTGCTATCACAATGCTTGATATATCTTGTTTTAAATGGATTGTGGGTAAAACGCAGTCACTGGATCTCGGTGAAATAATAAGCAGGTGATTGTGAATAACAAGTAACAGCTTGCTCAGAGGGTGTGTTGTCGTCACAAGTAATCCGCTTCACTGATACAAGGTAGTCACGCTAGCAAGAGGGTGTGGCTAGCTAGCAAGAGGGTGTGGCTAGCTATAAAAGGGTGTGGCTAGCTAGCGAGATAGTGTGGTTAGCTAGCAAGATAGTGTGGTTAGCTAGCAAGATAGTGTGGTTAGCTAACAAGAGGGTGTGGCTAGCTAGCAAAAGGGTGTTGCTATGCAAAATAACAAGCTCGGGGTCAGTGTGCTGCCGGTTCAGGAATTCACGCTGAATAACATTTACGTGCATGGTAAGGGATCATTCATTATCATTTCATTTCGTCTTTCCTTCATGCATCTTGTTCTGCATGTGGTTTTATGGCATGTTTGCTTTTATGGCATTCAATGAAGCCCACTTTTACTATCAATAATCGTTTAATAATCAATAATCGTCTCGCATGAAACGACACCTTCGTCATTATTTTGAGTTTTGGTCGATTTGTATTCTGTGTATTTTTGAGCAATTCTGCTCGGTCAAAAGAGGGTGTGCGTAGTGAGAGTGAATTCTTATTCATCAATATGTGTCAATTTGTTCATTTCTCAGCGATTATGTGCTAAATTTTAAGATCTGTCTTTGATTTACAGAACTTCACCGTTTCTAAGTTAACGCAAATGTTTATTAACTGGCGCAAATTTTTATTAACTGACGTTGTGATTACAATGTTATCGTCTCCTAAATCTTAAACAATGTCATCAGTATCATTGATATACATACTCTCAGAGAGCTGTTATAAATTATTAACACCTGGCATCATGCTCACTAAACAATCTACATTCTACTGTAGATGTTTATAGCTGAATTTTGTCCAGATAACATAAAGTTGTTTTTCCTTCAGTGAAAACAATCATTCCGACCATTTGAGACTAAGGCAAACTAGATTTTAAAATAAGAAACAGTTGGATAAGTTTTCTAGTTGTTTTGCAGCTTTATGTAACTGAACTATTAAAGTTTTTAAAAGTTTAAGTAAGTGTGTATTTGTCTCAGTAAGAGAAATAAAAATGTTTGTATATATGCTCATAAAACCTGATACTGACTAAAAACCAATAAATAAATATGAAACCATAAAAATCATATTACTTGGTGAAAACCTGATTAAGATCCGATATACACTTATATCTAAAACAGTGTTTGCGTAGGTTCATTCTAAATTTTATTGTAGACAGACGTTCTGAGGGTAGTTTTGTCAAAACTAAGATTGGTGTGGCTTCTGATGTTATTACTGGTGGCAATTAGTGCTTTGAATTTGATTACTAAAGATTAAATCACTAATAATTAGTTATAATTATTACTAATTAATTACTAATTAACTAATAATTAATAATTACTACTAAAAATACTCAAGCTAAGTATGCTCCACTTTGCTGCATATTTAGTTTTTTTTATAGCCTTAGAGTCTTAGACTATCGATAATAGGCAGTTTTCAGCATCTGCTGAGGTTGTAGGCTGAACTTGAGGAGTTACCTTCTCTCATTGGCTTTTGTAGGTGCATGAGGAGCTCTACTCTGTTGAAGTTTCTGCAGAAGATTTTATTGCTTTTATTCTTAGCGAGCCTGTACATAGCCTTAAATTCAATGCCTTCACTATATGAGTAGCGGAGAATGCCCTTAAAACCGTTTAGGGACTCAAACTAATTTGCTTATTTTCATCATATGTTAAATACAAGTTGTTCAACCAGTTATAAACTGGCAATTGTGTTAAATCTATATTTAGCTCACAGCTTTCCTTAAAGATCGAAGTTTTCTATATATATTCTTGATTCTACTATATGCTAGGCGAACTGTCTTGTTAGTAATCTTAATTAGTCTTGTTGTCTATCTAGCATAACAGTTTACACTGACAATTGGTGGATATCAGTCTGAACTCAAATTCAACGGTTAAAAGCAAGTAAAGTGCTTTAGTAAACATGAATTGCAAATTTGTAGATCATACTATTAGTACTGTTTCAGAAGATTTCCTTATTAGCTATTATAATTGTCATATAACCAAACATTACACACGTGACCGTGTGGATGGATTGTTTCTTCTTGGAGAAATATGCCAGCAAATCACATTCAGTTGCAGTTACAGCGTCTCACTGTTGTAGAAGTCTTTTTTCTTTTTTGGAAGACGAGTTTCCTGCTTCAAAGCCTTTCTTCAAATCATATTTACCATAGAGAGCACTACTATTATTGGCTCATTTGTTTGGAGACTTAAGTTGTATCTAAGGTAGAGATATTAATCAAATGCCAACAGATGACCGAATTGTCTGTAGTTTATTCAGCAGAGGCACATACACTTGCGAATAAAACCATTGTAAGTTTTTAATTTAACATGGAATCTAGCTGACAGATTGGAAAGTAGAAAAGGATATTTAAACTAACTGTCAATACTCATGATGCAGTTCAAACCATCCACAGGCGTGGTCACTTTGTTTTATACTGTTGGGGATTGTCCCCCCCATGCATCAAATGGCATTGGGATGTAAAATCAGGTAGATTATGAACAGCTCTGAAGACTGCCTAGCCTGTGGCACTACTTATGTGTTCAGCCCTACTCAACTTGCTTTTCTATAGATGTATTCTAAGGAGCTGACACTTTTTATTTGTAGCGAGTCAGGTTTCCTCCGTTATCACCTGTTTTGTATACCTTTCACTGGTAAAAGAAGTCATGCTAGTGGAACTATTTTCTCACATGAAAACTCTTAAAGTTAGCTCATCAAAGTCGCTTACCACAATTGTGGTCATGAATGTGTGAATCGAGTCGCCATAGATCAACATTTGGTGACAACTTGTTTAGCGATCTTTGCACTCCGCTCCCTAGCTTGATAATCAGTTCACCAACCAGTTCAGCCTAGTGGACTCTCCCTCAATGGCTCATTTTAAAATCAAAGTTCTTCATCCACTATCTACTAGTTACAAGTTCAAGAACTAATAGCATAGGTATAGCTAGTTCTTTTGAGCCTTAAATTGATTGTTGGTTGTTTTTTGAATTTCGAATCACTTCAGGTTTAAATTTGTCAACTAAGCTAAGGTTTATTACGTACTTACTGTGTTTATTGTAATAATATTATAGTGATAATATTACCAGCTGATTACAGCCTAAAACATTTATTCATGACTTCGAGTACAGACAGAAAGATGAAGATGGAGTCTCCATTTTAGTATAGGTTTCAAAAAGGTGCAGAAAATCTACATATTTTTGGCGCAATCTGGACAAACAACGTTATCATCTACTTTGAGGAACCCTTGTCCAACCAGAGACTTGTCACAGACGGTACACATGAAGCATTCAGCATGCCATTGTTTACCATCAAAAGCTACGTATTTTGTTGGAACTCCAAGTCCTGAAAGTACAAAAAGATCTGTGCAGTTTTGGTTAATTGACTTGTTTTAAAAATGTAAAATTTCAATCTGCATTTTTAACTCCACCTGACTCTACATTTCTACCTCTACCCGCCTCTACATTTCTACCTCCACCTGTCTCTACATTTCTACCTCTACCTGTCTCCACATTTCTACCTCCACCTGTCTCTACATTTCTACCTCCACCTGTCTCTACATTTCTACCTCTACCTGTCTCCACATTTCTACCTCCACCTGTCTCTACATTTCTACCTCTACCTGTCTCCACATTTCTACCTCCACCTGTCTCTACATTTCTACCTCCACATGCCTCTACATTTCTACCTCTCCTGTCTCTACATTTCTACCTCCACCTGTCTCTACATTTCTACCTCCACTTGTCTCCACATCTCTACCTCTACCTGTCTCCACAGTTCTACCTCTACCTGTCTCCACATTTCTATCTCCACCTGTCTTTACATTTCTACCTCCACCTGTCTCCATATTTCTACCTCCACCTGTCTCTACATTTCTATTTCCACCTATCTTTACATTTCTACCTCCACCTATCTACATTTCTACCTCCACCTGTCTCTACATTTCTATCTCCACCTGTCTCTACATTTCTACCTCCACCTGTCTCCACATTTCTACCTCCACTTGTCTCTACATTTCTACGTCACCTGTCTCTACATTTCTGCCTCCATCGGTCTCCCCATTTCCACCTCCACTTGTCTCCACATCTCTACCTGTCTCCACAGTTCTACCTCTACCTGTCTCCACATTTCCACTTCCACCTATTTCCACATTTCTACCTCCACCTGTCTCCACATTTCTATCTCCACCTGTCTCCACAGTTCTACCTCTACCTGTCTCTACATTTCTATTTCCACCTATCTTTACATTTCTACCTCCACATTTCTACCTCCACCTGTCTTCAAAGCTTTACCTCTACCTGTCTCCACATTTTTATCTCCACTTATCTTTACATTTCTACCTCCACCTGTCTTTACATTTTTACTTCTACCTGTCTCCACATTTTTTTATCCACATCAGCATTCAAATTTCTAGCATCATCTCTATTTGTATTCCCAACTCCTACCTCTGTATCATTGTTTCTCTATATCTTCATTTGCACAGATATGAATTTGTTATATCTCACCAGCGATTGGTTGGTCGCACTTGAGACAGATCTTAGCAAAGTTCTTAACATAGCAATCAGAGCAGTACGGTCTGTCATCTTTGGTTGTGAATTTGACATGAGCAAGCTCGGCATGGCAGTTATAGCAGAAAAAGCACTCTCTGTGGAAGGCTTCATCCCTGAATGTCACTCCGCCGTGGAGCAAGACCTACATGGTGTACGAGTTTTAGGTTAATTGTGCTAAATGTTTACTAAGAGTCAATAGCGCGCCCCTTTATGTAATGCTATTGCATGGGAATGAACTAAGGCTAGGCTGAATTTAGTGTGTACCTTTGATACCAGAGAGAATAATAATGGTATAACATATTATAATTATAAAAAATAATTATACTAATTATAGTGTTAGACGCACTTTTCTAACCATGCATTATGCAAAATCTGTAAAAAAATACACGGTATAAATATGTAAATCGGCCGAAGTCTTGTAAAACTGACAGTAGACTAGCACACAAGACTCGCAGGTAAGTAAGTATAGCTGTCTTATTAATCATCCTATATTTTTCCATAGAAGTTGTCCTCTCTTGAGAGTACAGCACTTTATTTTTAATGTTGTCCTCTCTTGAGGTTCTATTACTAGTTGAGTGATGATATTTGATTTAAATATCACACATTTCACTCACATACTAAAAAGTAAAGTGTTTTAATGGAGCTACCAAAAACAAATGAAAGAGATAAACCAAAAAGGTTTTATTGGTTCGTGCAAGATGGTATGAAGTATGCAGTGGACCAATAAAGATGGAGACTGAAAATTTGGTGTGGCGACCTCAGTTTGTGGTCACCACAACTGAGGTCACCAGTTTGTGGTCCTCAGTTTGTTGTGGCGATTCTCAGTTCGGCGTTTACTATGATAGGTAAGCTGTCGGCATGGAAATAACAAATTGTCCACACAAAATCGCACTCACTAGCAGAGTCAAATCATTAGTCAAAAACATTGGTTACATTTGTCAAATCATCACACGGGTTGTTTAAAGTAAATATTTTAGGCAAGTGATTTTTTGCCTATATTAACAAGCACTGCTTTGTAATTGTTTGTCTGTCTGTTAGTCCGTGTAAACTTTATGCGTTTCTACATTTTGTGGTCGATCGTGTCCAAATATCAAACATTTCTCCGAATTATCTCGGGTACAAGCTTCAAAGTGCTAAATAAAAATGTTGCAAAATATGATTCTCACCTCAGCACACTTGCCGCACCTCTTAGCAAAGTTATCATTATAGCATGGCATGCATATGAGGGTGTCCTCTTCCCTTGGTACAAAGTTGTTGTTGCCGATGGACTGCTGACATATGGCGCAGAGGAAACACTGGGCGTGGTAGCGCTTGCCTGAGTATTCAAACTTCTGCTGGCCTGTAATATCAGTAATATTAGATAACTTACAGTCCAGGTTTCTACATAGGTAAACCTACAACAGGTACTTAAGCTAAATGTAGAAAAACCTACAACAGGCGCTTATGCTGCATGCAGAAAAACCTACAAAAAGTATTTATGCTGCATGCAGGTAAACCTACAACAGGTACTTAAGCTACATGTAAAAAAATCTACAACCTACTTGTTTTGTTTGTGGGTAAGCTTGCTATCACAAATTATATTTAATGTGTGTAAAATTTACAGCAGCAAGACCTTATAGCAACAAAAGTTTTCTATTCTTAGAGTTATTTGCATTCAACCTTAACAACTGACAAAATATTTTTAAGAATCAAACTTGAAAAAAGCTACTATGTATAATAAAGATTATACAAAATTAACTACAGATTAGTTTTTTAAGACTTCCTATGTTGATTTGATTAAACTGTGGAAAAAATTGAAGTATTAATCATCAGTTACGATAATCAATATATATAAATCTCAAAGTTTGTCATCGTATGTCATCATTCGATGTCTGTTCAGCTGTAGCTATTAAAATCTAGCAATTAAAAAGACGTATTGCAAAAGATTTGATCTCTGAACCCCTGTTCGTAAGATGACTAGCTAACCAATTGAGATTTACGGAATGCGATGTATTCATTGGGCGATGTGAATTACTATTTGGGTTAAAATATGCACAGCAACTCTGCGTTATGCCCAACGTCACTAAATCTTGCTCTCACGTCTCTTATTAGTAAGTTTAACAATACAGATACTAGTTTACTCAAGTTAGCCAATATCGTACCACACCATACCACACCATGCCACACCATGTTATATCATGTCATACCACACTACATCACATCCCATCATACCATATCACACCATACTATACCATACTACATGACTACATGACACCATATCATGCATGCCATGCAGCAGTTTGTGACACCACAACATATCATACCAAGTCATACCATTTCATGGTATACCACATCATACCTTACCTTGCTACACCATACTACATGACACCATACCAAACCAAATCATACCACATTATACTATGTTATACCACGTCAAACCATAGCATGTCATACTTCATGAGACTACCATGTCATTCCATACCTCACAACTATTGTCTTGAGAATGTAAGTCAAGCAGAATTGAGAGTTATCTTACCATGTTTGAAAGTGTTGTTGCATCTGTCACACCTGAGAGCAAAGTTGGTATCATAGCAAGTTGGACAGTAAAGACCATCATCTTTGCCAACAAACTGCTGATTGGCTAATGATCCTAAGGTGCACAAAATTTATTGTTATAGTTAAACGGAACATTACACAGACATGGTAAGACGACTACCACTAATAGTACGCTACATTAGTTACATTTAGCTTTGATGCAGTAAACATTGATGCTTTTTTCTAAAGGTCATTAATTTTTATAATCTTTGCATGCTGCCTTATATTTCTAGAGAGTGAACGTTTACTGAAGTGTGCACAAAGCAATGATGAGATGCTGTCCCCTTCATCTGTGTCAAGATGATGAGCGCCATGTTAGTTATTCACATGCCATCCTACAGCTAGCAAAGTAAAGATCTCTCTATATCATCTGTTGGTAAGACATTTTTTACCTAACTTCAAGTAGCTCTACTATCTGTAAATCACACACCAAAAAGTCATGTGAAATATTTTCTTGCTTTGAAAAACTTAATGTTTTAAATAAAAAATAATTTCTACCATTATTTCGTGTCACATAAACTAATAATGCAAAAAATGTATTCCTATGCTGTTGGCCATTGTTGATGGGAAAAGTAGAAATGTTGCCTCGGGCTAACAGCTGTAACGAATGATTCGCTGCTCTTACCTTGGCACGCCCAGCATTTAAAACACTCTTCATGCCAGTGTCTACCCTTGTATGACAGATCTTTAAAGTCAGTTCCTATTGGTTTGTTACACTCGTAACACCTGCAATAGAGTGTCAAATTAATGCGTAATATATCAATGGCGGCATAGTACCTGTAACAGAACGTCATTGTAATACGTGCTCCTACTAAGGATCATTAACAGGTACAACAGTAAATCTTATTACTATATATTAGTACACTGGGCAGTCTTGTGCACCATGAGAGATCATCATGAGTAATCTTTATGTGCAGAGTTATTCAGTGAACTGGGAAGGTGGCTGAGTAGTGTAGTGGTAATGTGCCAGTTTGCAAAACGGGCAGTCACAGTTCAATTCCAGAGTACAGCAATTTTTTTCAGCTGCTGTTAGCTTGGCTTTGAACTAATTGACAGACATGACTTTTTTTATAGTACAGAATTTAGTAGGACAAATTAGTAGGAAAATATCACAAAAGTTTTTTTCATTTTTAGATGTTTTAGATTCGGCTCCCTAAAAGGTTTTAAAATACCATAAATTGGAAACGCATTCTATAATGGTGAGTGGCAGCAACAGGTTTTCTGCAGTGTTCACAGCATTAGCACAGCCACTGAAACAAACAATCAGCCAAAGTGTTGTAATAAAAATATGTATTTTCTTGCCGCGAGCATGTAAGTTGATCATGACTAGTGATGTGGCAGCAATATCAGGTGAATCTGTTTAAAGTTGTATAACAACGGTTATAATTTGATTTGTTGAGGATGGTTGACCTGAATCAAAACTTCACATAATTTTATTCGCTTAAGTCTAAATTTTTATGTTGTCATCAGGGAGGCTTTCCAATTAGAGTTGCAAGCACTCCTAAGTAGTCAAGCTGTTGTTCGCAAGAATCAATCGTGAAAATGAAAAAAGTGCATCTGTGATCTCAAAAACATCGGAGTTAAGATTCTTCTTGTAACTAATCACAACTTAGAATACTCCCAATAAGGAAAAATCACAATGTTTTGGATATACTCACTCACCCAAAAGAGCCACACTTTGATTAAATTATAGCGGAGAAGAGACAGGAAAAAAGTTGCTGATTATTATTAACATATTGCAGCAACATATTAACAAGTTAATATGTTGCTGATATAGGTCTAACAATTAACAACATATTAACAAGTTAATATATTGCTGATATAGGTCTAACAATTAACAACATATTAACAAGTTAACATGTTGCTGAAATAGGTTTAACAATTAACAACATATTAACAAGTTAACATGTTGCTGAAATAGGTTTAACGATTAACAACATATTAACAAGTTAATATGTTGCTGAAATAGGTTTAACGATTAACAACATATTAACAAGTTAATATGTTGCTGATATAGGTTTAACAATTAACAACATATTAACAAGTTAACATGTTGCTGAAATAGGTTTAACGATTAACAACATATTAACAAGTTAATATGTTGCTGATATAGGTTAAACAATTAACAACATATTAACAAGTTAATATGTTGTTGAAATAGGTTTAACAATTAACAACATGTTAACAAGTTAACATGTTGCTGATATAGGTTTAACAATTAACAACATATTAACAAGTTAATATGTTGCTGCATGGAAATGTAATACTTCTTAAAATAATCTTACCATAACATATTACTTTCATATAATATATGAAATTATGCAGAATTTGACTGTTTTTCATTGTTTTTAAACGTTTTGTTTAATTCAAAACAAGGTGTGCAAGATTACTCTTGTCAATTGTAGGAGGTACAGCAATGAGAACGATTAAAGAAATACTGGTCTAAAGAAACTTTCGCGAGCAGTATCGGATGTTATTCACGCCGATTAACACTTTTCATTTTTTGTTGCTGGCACGTAGCCTTAGATCTTATATTGAACATGCTAGTTGGCGTTTTAACTTACTTGTCAGCGAATTTGTCTTCAAAGCAAGTGAGACAGGTGGGCTGATCTTGACGGAGGACATATCGCATTCCTGTCAGGGGCGTGTCACAGTATGTGCAGCTGTAATGCTCCATGCTGGCTCTCTTTCTATTCTAAAAGCACAGAAATTCATTCACGACCACAGAAGACTGTTTACACCTACTTTTGGGTCATGTAGTGAAACCTTAAAAGACCCTAATTCTGAATATATTAGCCGACAGCGGTTTACTTAGATAGGTTCGCAGGCAGCGCTATTCAAAAAAAATGAACACTATTAAATAAAGCTATTTGTTGGGTGCATCAGCAAGATACTTGGTCTATGGCTTCTCAAACACATGTGGTAATCGATAACTTTAGTAAAAATGCAATGAGTCGCTGAAAAATGCACAATACTTGTTGTATGATTATTTTCCATACTCTGCATTATATCAAAGGTTACTTTTCCTATCTTGCGACCAACCAATGCTATCTGTATGACAACAAGCGCCGAAAGTCACAGTCAACGTCACATGTCAAAAGTCAAAGTCCTAACTAGGATAAAAATAAAGTGACTTTCCTTATGAACACAAATCTGCTCACCTATCCTGATGATGTTGCCTTCAGCTAAATCCTTCTCTCACATGCGCTACTCGAGGTACTCAATAATACTGTAAGCTGGCAACAATATGGAGTTGCTGTAATAGCTATGACATCATCACTAAATGCTATCTTTTAATAGAAGAACACAGTACTGACAGTACTAGAATACGTTAAAGATTTGAAGGCAAAATGGAGCACTATAATTGTGCTCACTGTGACACATCGTTGGCCGGCAAGCGCTATGTGCTCAGACTCGACCAACCAACATGTCTGCCGTGCTATGACTCCAAGTTTGCTGACGCGTAAGTCATATATATTTATCTGTACTTTCTCTCCGGACAATCTTTTACTCAAATTCAAAAAAAGTTAAGCAAAATTGTTTTTGATGAGTTGATTATGAGGTCTTCCTAGAGAAATTCAGCTCACAATGCGTAAGAAACATTTTAATTATTTTAAAATATTGTTAGCTACATATATGTGATGTCACCAAGTTTGAAAAAGGCATATATGATGTCACCAAGTTTGAAAAAGGCATATATGATGTCACCAAGTTTGCAAAAGGCATACGTGTAGCAAACAAATGTTATGTTATTAGAGTGTTAGATGGAATGTTCGTCAAGTGAATAGTGTACATGACACGGTTGTCAAAGAGGAAGTTTGGGCTGCATTTCTCAAAGGTCTACACAATAGTACAATTCAGGATTAATACAAATACTGCTGCCAGAGGAATCTTCAAAACGATGGCCACTTTGCAAAAACATATTTTTTATCCAAGATTTTTGTACACACATGTATTGATTTACAATATTAGTATTAGTAATAGCAGCAGTAGCAGTGGCTTGCTGTATATCAGAAATCAACAATGCCCTGCATCTTGGCGATGCATGCTTGGGTCGAGCAGTATGGTAGAGAAGAGGTGACCCAGATCTCAATATTTACTACTTCCGGAATTGTCAGATTTACCTGAAGGGATTCCTTTGCAACACATCCAGTCTGACAGAGCCAGGTAGCCATTTTGCTTGCCCAATGTGCAAAGGACAGAAGTGGATCTTTAACGTGCCCACGGTGCCAGTTTGGTACAGGAGGCCTCCAAATTATGGTGTAGACCCAAAAGACCCAGCAATTTAGGATTGAAGGAGCTGAGCTTTTTGTCAGATCGGCTTTAAGCAGGACTTGAACCACCAACCCCAAGGTTAACAGTCAAAGGCGCTACTGCTAGGCTACCCTGACACCCTGGTAGTGAGTAGCAGTAGTAGTAGCAGTAGTAGTAGCAGTAGTAGTAGTAGTAGTAGTAGTAGTAGTAGTAGTAGTAGTAGTAGTAGTAGTAGTAGTAGTAGTAGTAGTAGTAGTAGTAGTAGTAGTAGTAGTAGTAGTAGTAGTAGTAGTAGTAGTAGCAACAGCGAGTGGTTCCAGTAGCAGTATTAATAGTAATATCACTACTAGGGATAGTAGAATTTGCAGTATCAAACACGGTTCAGCAAGTTTTTAGTCTAGCAACTGTGAATGAATCTTTAAGGAAGAACCCTTTGATTTAATTATATGCTCATCTAAGTGCCCTGAAGATACCAAGATCTCAATTTAATTGCTACTTTTATTGTTGTTATATATTGCCAGCTAACTAACCATATTATACATTATAAGTAAGTATCCAAATATGTTCCATTATCTGCAAATTAATTTATGGGTAACACTTAGCAATAAAAATAAATGACGCAAAAACGAAGGCTTGTAGAACAGTTAAATGATTGTTATTACCTCAAACATTCAATAAATCTATGAAATAAAAGAATTAAAAGTTTTACTTTTTCTATGTAAGAGTAATCTTCTGATTTAATGCCATTTAATATATAACTCACTGTACTATAATATGTATTTAATATTTATTAATATAAATTTAATTAGGTCAGCTGTAAAATAAGAGCTTATTAAATCGAGTGAAGTTTTAATTTTGGGTTTTTTGGACAAGTCCATATTACATTGTACCAATTATTTTTTTATTTTCCATAAAATTATTTAATTTTACTTTATAACTCAATGATCAATTCAAAAATTTCAAATTGTATTGAAGCCTGGGAGAATGCTCAATTAATTTATCTTGAAAAACTATTTATTTATCAAAAAGAGTAGTTCACATTATTAACAAGAAACCTTTTTTTTTCTCGACTCAGGATCTATTTAAAACATGCAACATTTTGAATGTCAGTCAGTTGTTTAAATTTCGGACTTTGCTTAGAGCTCATATATCTTTACTCATCATATTCTCATCCCTCCCAGCACTATTTCACTCGAAATTCAAAATTCAACTTACCTCTACCTAAATCATCTTCCACTGCTGGTCACAAAAGAACAATTTATAAAGAAGATGCTTTATGGAACACACTGCCTATTTCTATTTGCAGTATACAAAACACGTTAAGTTTTAAGAGGAGTTTAAGGGCATGGCTATTGAGATAACATTTTTAACTATAATGTTTAAGTAGTTTTTGCCTGTAATCTGCCACTTAGATCCGCACTAAATATTAGCTTTTGCTATCGCGCACATGGCCTCATCATCACCTTCTCTGAATGCTCGTTGTCTAGTTTTCATTTCTTTTGTATATTCATATAATAATGATGAAATAAAGCAAACAAACAAACAAGCATTCTTGCTAATGACAAAGCAATACTCAAAGTTGACCGATAGTGGCCGTCAGTAACTCATCGCTATGACCATTGTCTTAGCCCAAGTTGTACGATTCGGTATCACATGTACGACGCTAACAAGCCTCTCATTGCAGGTGTGAGGCATGCGCTAAGCCCATCGGAACCGACTTCAAGGACCTCTCTTACAAGGGCAGACATTGGCATGAGCAGTGCTTCAACTGCTGGAACTGTAAAGGTTGGTATGTCCTTTTAACAGATTTACAACTTTAACCTATCACAGACGCTGATAGCAAGTCTATCAAAAAACTAAAGTTCTACAGGCTATGATGTGAAGAGTAAGATACAAACTTTGTAACTTCAGTGTGCAGAGATTGCTGGCAAACTAAAGAAAATATATTTTTTCAACAATAAAATTAATAATAACTATTACCAACCACTACTATTAGTTACACGAGCAATAATTACGTGTAACAACTATGTGCACAATTATTCTTAGATATGGAAAAAAGGCTGAGTGGCGCAGTTGGTAGCACTTGGCTGGCAATCCATATATCTGGGTTCGATCCGCGTGCGTTGTTATCCTTTTTTCTAACACTCCCAGACGACAATCGGACGAGTATTAATAATTATTATCAACCACTGCTATATAGCAAATATTATAATAGTATTATAATATACTATAATAAAGTTATATTATATTATATATATATATTTTATATATATAATAATATATTTATAATATTATTATAAATATATAATAATAATTAATAGTATATAATAATATATTTATATATTTTATATTATATATATAATATATTATATATATTATTATTAAATATTATAATATATTACTTTAATGCAATAATATATTATCATAATATATTGTATAATTATTATATATTATATAATAAATATATTGTAATAACTAGAATAAAACTATTATATATTACAGCTCCTATTATAGCAAATATTGTTGTTTATTCATGCTTGAGAATTAATAGTCTTGGTATGTTTGTCTATAAACTGTATATTCTCTTCTCCTCCAGCCTCACTTGCCAATCAGCAGTTTGTTGGAAAGGATGAGGGCCTGTACTGCCCGGACTGCTATGATAATCTCTTTGCCCAGCGATGTGACAAATGCAACAAAACCTTTAAACATGGTAAGAGTCGAGAAAAAACAGATCATGCTTGACTTCGAGGAAACCGTTTAAAAGCAGGCTAGACTGGCCTTGATCAGGTGTAAAATTTACAGCACATTAGAATGGTATTTGTAGATCAACAGATCGGTGCGCTTGATTTGTTAGACTGTGAAGTTTGTGTCTCAGTCAAGTGTGTCCTCAATTTGATAGGATGGTTGGCAACACTTTGGTGGCTCATCTTTAAGAATAGAAAGATAAACAAAGACTTGAATCTTAGCTCTTTTTTGATAATCTATCTGAGACAAGAAAGGTTGTCACCACTAGCCAGTTTCTCACACCATCCAATCATCTCTGAGCTAATTTAGATCTTGTGATAATTTTAATATTTCTGCTTGTGCGTGATTGGCTGGCACTTTAGAGAGAAAGCTGGTGATTGGTGTATTTAATTAGTTAGATTAGCTACTACTTAAAACATCAATTAAATTGGCTTTAGCTAAATGTGATTGAACCATAATTTTGGTGATTTTTGCCACCCCATTTACTACGATGTCGTATCAGGGTATAAAATCTGATTGCGGTTAAAACATCTAGAAAAAATATGTACCGAATATGTTACAAGTCGCTATCGTTGTTATAGTTGATACAGACAATTGTGTTCAAGTTTATGTGTCTCTATCCTGTGGGTCTTTTTGCAACTATAGGCGTCATAATTGTTTGATTCGAGCGTTTTAATCACGATCAGATTTTATCGATTTTGATCTTGAAGCATCCTGACAGTCAGAACCTCCAATATCAATAACAATGGCTAATGACATAAAAATTTCGATACTTTCAAATAAATCTACTACAATTTGGTGTAAGTTGTATAATTGTGGTAATTTTCTATAATAATATATAATATAATTTCCTACAATGCCATTTACTACGATGTCATTAATGAGTTTGGGGACATGATGTATATGCCACAGTGGATCATATAAGAATTTGTTTTAACAATGTTTTTCATCAAAGAAAACAAAGCCATACATAAGCGTGTTTAGTGACTAAAAAATTGTCATTTTTTGCAACAGAGAGAGAGAGCACAATTTCAAATATTAGTCTCCATGCTTTCCTTTACAATAATCAAGAAAGATTGATGGTTTTAGTGGCATTTTCCCTGAGCAATTTCATTAGACTATGTTGAAAATACTGACAGATCTCTTTATACTTTTGGTCATCCGACATTGAAATAAACTGTAGCAATCTGTTAAAAAATAATGTTAAGGAGTTGTCTGTTCACTACTTTCATCACCCTAATTGGGTCAATAAATAACATAGTTAGAAGTCTACACTATTCCTAATAATGTGACCAACTGGCTATCTGAACTATGAGTAGTTTCGCTTTCAATTAGTGTATGCTAGTCTCAGTGCATCATCCGCAGGAAAACCTCGAATCTAGGCGTATTGTAATGCGCTCAGATTTGAGGTCATTACTAAACAATTCGAAACCCTTAGGCTTTCACCGCTATTTTTTAAAAATCACACTTAAATAATTAGGATATTTTTAGTCATCACGCAGATACCCAAACCCCAATTGATGTAACTGATTTGAAGTCCTTAGGTTTCTACCTAATGAAAATGACTAACAACATTAAACTAACAATGTCTAGACAAATCGTAACAAAATACCTCAAATCTAAACAAAAAACTTTATTACGGTCTAACGATTCGTGAAAGATATACTGGATAGTGTCTATTAAAAAAGACAGTAGAGGACAACTCTAAAGTTAGTCTCATGATTGTAGTTGAACTTTAATTTGCAACTACAGTTTAACGAGCATTAAGAGTTTGATGCACATATAGATGTCTCGCCTACAATACCTGGGAGACTCGGGCTAGAAATGACCTAAAAACTCATAGTCTGCTAGGATTATATGTCTTCATATGCTGGCTGATCACTAAACCACCTGAGTGTTAACGAGATGTAGTCGCTTCAAGTGTTTTACACTCTTGCAGGTCAACAGAAATTTGAGTACAACGGCAAGCGATTTCACAGCCCATGTTTTCTGTGCTTTTTCTGTCAGAAGCCTATCGGGAACAACAATTTCGTACCCCGCGACGATGATGCCCTCTGCTGCATGATTTGCTACAACGAAAAGTTTGCCAGGAAATGTGGAAAATGTCATGATGTGAGTTGTGTTTCCATAACAATGAGTTGCTAGCGTGGGATGTTTCCTTCAGTTTATGGGGATAAACATGCATTACTAGAGCGAGTTGTGTCTCTAAACAGAGAGTTGTCTTTCCATAACATTAGGCAGCTATATTGAATTTGTGTTCCCATAACAATGATCACCTATAGTAAGTCGTGTTCCCATAACAATGAGCAGCTGGAGGGAGTTTTGTTTCCACAAAGACAAGTTGCTAGTAAGACAATGAGCTGTTAGTAGCTATCATGCAATGATTTGACCTTGAATATAAAAAATGAGCTTTTGAAAGGTGCTACTTGCTACTCAATGTTTACTAAACCTGCCAGCATCCATAAATATTTCTCAAATTTTGTGGTTGTATATGACCAGCTATAGCTATTAAAATCTTGGAATGAAGAATCCGTACTACAGAAAATTTGATCTCGAACCCTACCATTCACCAGTCCAAACGCCTTACTAATATAGCCACACGAGCTTGATAGATTCAATAAGCGATGTATGTCACTATATGGTAGAAAATAAGCTACGCTTTCGGTCATGACGCAAAGTCATGGCATAACATCATGAGAAGCTGTGGCTCTTATTAGTAAGCTTACTCAAATTATTCATTGGCAACGTGCCCCGCTAATAGCAAGTAGCAGGCAACTCTCATTACCTCTCATTGTTTATAAGCTGATTTTTAACACCCGAGCAACGCCGGGTAGCACAGCTAGTACCACTATGAAATCAGTTTGCATTTTATTTTCATTTCAAATGTCATACGATGCTTGACTGTTGAAGGTTTTGTTTAGAACTATGCTAATTATGCCACTAAAAAGCCAATAATAGATATAGCTAGATAGATATAGATTGATAAAATCTACATGGTGTCAGCTGGTTGCAGACTAGAGATACCAGTTCCACTCAGTTCTGTACATTTTTAAAGGCATGGCTTCACATACTGTATAGAAAGATAGCTAAAGTAATTTTATGGTAACAGGCTGGATATCTAGTGGAAAATGTATCACTGAGTGTTACCTTGCTGTTTCACTTTTTAACTGTAGAATCCTTCTAGTAATCGTGGTATGATAACTCCTGCTCCCAATGTCAATAATAACAGGAAGTTACTGGTAATCGCGTTATGATAATTCCTGCTCCCAATATCAGTGATAACAGGAAGTAACTGGCAATCATGTTATGATAACTCCTGCTCCCAATATCAATAAAAACAGGAAGTTAGTGGGAATCATGTTATGATAACTCCTGCTCCCAATATTAATAATAACAGGAAGTCACTGGTAATTGTGTTATGATAACTCCTGATTCCAAATCAGGAATAACAGGAAGTTACTGGTAATCTTGTTATGATAACTCCTGCTCCCAGTATTAGTAATAACAGGAAGTTACTGGCAATTGTGTTGTGATAACTCCTGCTCCTAATATCAGTGATAACAGGAAGTTACTAGTAATCATGTTATGATAACTCCTGCTCTCAATATCAGTAACAGCAGGAGGTTACTGGTGGTCGTGTTATGATAACTCCTGCTCCCAATATCAATAAAAACAGGAAGTTAGTGGGAATCATGTTATGATAACTCCTGCTCCCAATATTAATAATAACAGGAAGTCACTGGTAATTGTGTTATGATAACACCGGCTCCCAATGACCGTAACAGCAGGACGTTACTGGTAGTTGTGTTAAAATAACTTCTGCTCCCAATATCAATAATAATTGGAAATTACTTGTAATCATGTTATGATAACTCCTGCTCCCAATATCAGTAACAGCAGGAAGTTACTGGTAATCGTGTTATGATAACTCCTGCTCCCAATATCAGTAACAGCAGGAAGTTACTGGTAATCATGTTATGATAACTCCTGCTCCCAATATCAGTGATAACAGGAAGCTGCGAATGCGTGTTATGCAAAACAAAGAGGAATCTTTTTGGTTTGCTAAGAAATGTTCATGATGAGTGTTAATGATCTAACACCAGCGTTTTATTTTTGTCATAGAAGGGAACTTCTTAGTGTTTCATAAATTCTTAAGTATTTGCTATCAATTGCGCATTTTGTCTAACTAACTCCTTTACCTTGGACAGTTACTTGATTCAACCACAGACTCTAATACACGATCTGATGACTTATTATGTAACCTTGTTTGTTTGAAGACAATTAGGAATCCTTAGCGATATGTTTCTATCCTCCTAGCCCTAATTATGACTCCTGCAGGTACTCAACCACGGAGGAGTTACATTTAAAGATGAGGCATTCCACAGGGAGTGTTTTCTTTGCACTAAATGCAACACAGAGCTTGCCCACATCAAGTTTGCTACGAAGAATGACATACCGTACTGCCCCGACTGCTATGTCAAGCAGTTCTCTAAAGTCTGCATGAAGTGTGAACGACCAATCGCTGGTTAGCTTTCCAATTTAAAAGCTTTGCATGTAGCATACAATGCATAAAGTAAATGTGTACCTACCTATATTGGTCATGAGCACATAGATTTTTGGCAAAACAATATACATGTATATTGTTTTGTATAATATATTGTTTTGTATAAAATATATTAACATATAATACTATATATTATATAATTATTTTCATAACATATATATTACTAATATATGTTATAGTTGATATATATAATAACATATAATTATAATTAATTAATATAATTAATAATTAATAATATATATCAACTATCATATTATGATAGTTGATATATATTATTAATTATAATATAATATTGTATAATATATACATGTATATAATATTATTATATAAAAATATTATATTTAGATGATGTAATATTATTATATAATAATGTATATTATTATAGAACAATATATATTATATAAGATTATTGTATGTGTGTAAATTATGATTCACTTACATGCTACAGTATGTTTCTCATGTATGATACGTATTCAACTAAAATATGTAAAGTGCTTCAATTATTGAAAAGTGGGCGGAGTTAGTAACAACTTACTCTTCACATAATTTTTTCACACCATTTGTTATTAACTGTAGTTTTATAACAATGAAACTCACCGAATATCATTTAATTTTTATCTTTGGGCTTTAAGTAAATTTTTCCTTGCATGGACAATCTAATATATTATGATATATATATATATATATATATATTTTAGTATATACTTATAACAATGCATAATTTATTTTATTCTCATGTTTTAACATTATTTGTCTATTAAATCATGCTATGTTATATTAATTACATGACATTTTATTTCATTCTTTATTTATATTTGTTCTATTTCTTATATGGCATACTTTTATTTTTATTAATTACTAATTACTCTGTTTTTTTAATTATTACTCTGTTGTATTATTTTAGATACACCACTATTTATTTAACAGATAGCATTGCATTATGAATTATATTACCCAATATTCAATGTACCACAACCTTGTTTATTATAGCGCTGATTTTTGCATGGAGTTGTTTCCACTTACAGGTCTTGGAACTGCCATGAAGTATGTAGGATTTGAGGACAAGCAGTGGCATGCTGACTGCTTCAGCTGCACTGTATGCAACAAAAACCTCGTCACTCAAGGATTCCTTATCGCTAATGGTGACATTGCTTGCCCTGACTGCGCTCGAACTATGTAGAAATTATCTACACCTGCTCTCAACGAAGTCGCCATCTGCTCTGCATCATTTTCAAATGCCCTTCTTTAAGTCTATTTGTGAGAGCAAAGTCAACAAATCAATAATAAATTGCTGCTATCAATACTCTGAATAAAATTTATTATTTAAATACTTCATTATTTAAAGATAATTAAATTGAATTTCAATTAAATTGCTTGAAAGTAGGTATGAACTAATTTGCAAATAAACCAAATATTTTATGCAATTCCATTCAAACTTCCACTTTGGATTACTATAACATATGAATTTTGAACATGTGAATAAATATTAAAAATATATTTTCAGAATTTCATATGTTATGGTAAATGTAAGCACAGAATTGATTAAAGTTATAGAAAACTATTATATTTATCTCCGAATCAGCTTCCGAAAAGGTTATTTAGTCAACATGTACCGTCAACAAGATCATTTAGTCGATGAAGTACTGTAAAATCTCTAATTAACCACCACCTTCATTTGCCTGCCACTTTGACCTTTGATCTTTACAGACCCATAATATCCAACACCAAAGTGTTCCATTTTTTTTCTTTTTAAAAACAGAAAGCAACACTATAGAAATTACTAATTACTAATTACTAACTGCAACAACTGTAAGAAATAATGGATATTTGTCTCAGGCTAATAGTGTGGTTAATAATCAGGCTTGTTTAATGCAGTTTTGATACTTCAAAGTACATGTATTGTATATAAAAACAGTTTACATTTACGATGGTAGATGAACGACTAGTTTTAGGGTCAAGGTGCTATTTAGAGCGAAATTTGCAATGCATTTGCATTGCATTTGTGCTAAATGCAATGCGTAAAAGTTTTGCTTTGCCAAAAAATAGTTTGGATGCTAATATTGACTAACTCAGAAGTGCCGAAGAAGAGTTGATGTCAGAAAATACTGTGGAAGGTATTGCACAACAAGAAGATGAATCGGAACGCAGCTATTCAAGCAAATGATGCAAATATTTTATGGTCAAATGGCACTGCAGTGCAGTAGGATAACTGCAATGGTAGCTGTAATGTACCTGTACTGGGTGTGGGTGTTATTATATACAACAAATAGCAATAATGAAAGGAAAAGATTATATGTTTATATCTCTCCTCCTGCAAAAAGAGAAATGCAATATTGGCCAATAGTAGAAGTAAAATGCACTGATATTATTAGAATAACCAATATTATTAACATAGTAATAATATAAAACCAACGCACAATTTTGTTTACATTTCAAAACGTCATACAGTGTAGCTAACAATATCACGAAATTGTGATATTTATATAGATTTTTAGAAATTCTGTACTACGTAGTCATTGTTCTGTAGTCATCCAAACTTATAATTAATTATTATAATAATCTCATTAGAACCGTTAAAAACATATCATCGCCATTTCCTTCACTTACACTGCGTTGAACATCAGTTAGAATACGAAAGTACTCAAATGTGTCGGCAAATGAAAATGAAAAAATTGAAATCGGCGAAAATGAAATGATTTCTTTACTCCTATGTTAATTGCCGAAACCTTCGGCAATTCGACAATGCTATAGACTGGTGAAAAGTTATTTCTTCGTGAAATGTGCAAGACTTAATCGTTCTATTCTCTGTCGCTCAGCGTTTCAATTTTCGGTCTTAACTTTTATAAAAGTGAGGCTTAGCAAGTTTTAATAACTATTTTCCGTCAAATTAATCTGTCTATTTGGGTATGATCCGGGCAGATGGATAAGTTTTAAAAGAATTTTGATAATTTAAAAAGACTTGGTAACATATTTAAATAGGCTTATATGTGTTTGGTATCATTATTATACTTTAACTGATCTACAAAACGATGGTTAAATTTGTTGATGAAATTTTAATACAAGGGTTCGTCTCATTGTTGATGAATATTTTTCATAAGTTGTGTGCACATGCATTTATCATAAAAATTCCCAAACTTCGCATCCGCTCGTTTGGTCGTGGGAATAGCATCCTTGCGGTTATCTTAATACGGCTTACAATGGATTGACTCCTCATTGACTCATCACTCCTCTTCTATTGCACATAAAAAGCCAGTTCTGGCTGCAAAATAGCAAACATATCAATGAGAATATAGATGAAATATATATATATATAAAATAAAAATAGGTTTTCAAATTTAGAATGATTTTGTTGTATAATCGGGTTAGTGTGCACAAGGCTACTTTAATGTCTGAGGTCATGGCAGTTACAGGTAATGACGAGAGGTTACGAGAATTCAAGGACGTTGTAGTAGAGGGAACCGTATATAAGCGAGTACAGAACAGGACCGGGCCCTTCTTCGCATCATGTAAGTGTACATGTACACTTACATTCACATGTAAGTGTACTTATTTATACAACAGATATCAAAATTTAAAGCTACAGCAAATTGCAAAGCAGTAGACAGGCTACAATAACATCGCAGATTAATTGCAAGCAAAAGATATCAACTGGTAGAGGTATTTCCCAGTTCCTCTGTTATATGTTCATAATGTAACACGTTTAGGGATAAAGAACTACAGACTAAATGACTGTGGCTTAGACAACTAGGAGTGGCTGGAGACGAAGCTGAAGGTCTCTTGTGATCTTGAGTTCACGGTGAGTTCACAGTGAGCTTAGACTACGGCTTAGCGATAATTTTCTGGTAGCGTTGCTAGTTAACGTTAGCAACCGGACTCTTTCACGGGCGTTCATGTGAGGTGATGTGTGGTAGTGTGGTGTCGTGCAGATGAGTTGTGAGGCCCTGAGGTGTCGGAGCGGTGAGGTATCAATTTTGGAGCGGTAGGGATATTTATTATTTATTAAGTGTACGGAGAAAGTGAAATTACAAAAATTTATACGAGAGTGAATTTGTGATGGAAAAAAATGTATTGTGTTGTGATGGAGAGCGGTTATCCAAAGCTGGTGTTTGGCGAGCATGGTGATGGCTTGTGGGAGAGATTCATAGAAGAAATTAATTCATGTATTGAGAGTGCAGTGGAGAGGAAAAGTTATGAAGTTGATGATGGTGACAGAGTGCCTATTATCAGAGATAAAGCTAAGTTAGTGCCGCTATTGAGAGCTATTGGGCATAATGGTAGAGAGGTATTAAGAGGTGCAGGGTCTGATGTGCAAATTCTACTTATGAAGAGGCAGTGGAGATTTTGCAAGGTTACTATGGTAGATGAGAGAGTATGTTTGTAAAGGGGCATAAGTTTCTGACAGCTAAGCAGACGCTTGGGGAAAGTGATAGAGAGTACTTACAATGGGTAGAGAGTTTGGGCAGATATGCTGAAGTAGCAAATAGTGAAGATAGAATAAGGTTTGCCCTTATAGTGGCGGTTAACGGGTTGAGGGAGAGAGAAGTAAGTAGAGATCTGATGAAGAAAGCCAATTTAACTTATGGATTGTTAAATGAGGCATTGGGGGCTCGTGAGATGGCAAACAATTCAGATAGATTCTTGAGAGCCGAGGGTAAAAGTACTGACTTAAAAAGCAAGATTAAGATGGAGGTAGCAAAGGTGTCAAAGTTTGACAGTCGTGCACAGTATCAGAGTGGCGGTAGGGAAAGAAGTTATGACTCAGCAGGTAGATCTTCCCCTAGAAGTAGCGCTAGAAGTGGTAGAAAGTATTACGGTAATAGTGGGTATGAGCGTGATGTTAGTAGGTATGGGGTAAGAAGTCGAGAGTGTAATAAGGACTAAGACAGGAAGTATAGAGACAATAGGAGGGACAGGTATGCCTCAAGATATGGAGAAAATAGTAGAAAAACAGCAGAGATACAGTTTGCTACAATTGCAGGTGTAGTGACGACGAGATGCAGAGTTGTCCCTCGATTAAATGCTTTTTTTGTGGCCGATGAGGACATGTATCCCGATATTGTAGTGGTAAGGGAGGAGATGTAGATTATGACAGATGAGGTTGCAGCAGGGGGTCAGGAGGTAACCATGACAATAGCTACGAGAGGTATGGTAGCCGGGATAGTAGTAGGGAGAGTTATAAGGGCAGAGAAAGCCCCCAGGAGGGGAGAGACAAGTTGAGTAGGTACCGGGACAATAGTATGGATAGGCTTGAGAGAGAGAGTTATAAGGAGAGGCATGAGATGAGTCGGTATGATGAAAGGTACCAGGATAATAGTAAGACCAGAAGCGTTAGATTCTCCGGCTCTAGGGATAAATATGATGATGACCTTTGACTAGGCCGGAGAGTTGTGCAGGTTTTAAAAGTCAATGGGGAGAATGTCGAGTTTACATTTGATACAGGGGCAGAGGTGTTGCCTGTAACCAAGGGGACGACCGAAAGGTTGAACTTACGGCTAGAGGAGCCATCGACTGTTTTGACGGGAGTAGATGGTTGTAAATTAAAAGTGTTTGGTAAAGCAGGAGTTCAGCTGGAAAGTAAATGTAGATTTATGGAGACTGAAGTGTACATGATTTGAGGCAGCTAAATCTGTTGGCTGTAGTCAATGCGGTAAACAACAGCGAGTTTGACCCAGTAAAAGAGTTTGAGGAAGTTCTTAAAGGTCTAGGCACTATGCCAGGTCTTTTTAAGATTAAGTTGAAGGAAGGTATAGAGCCAGTGAGGTTATACTCGCCTAGACCTATAGCAGCAGGTTTAAGAGAGCAGGCTAAGCAGGAGTTAAATAATATGCTGGAAAATAAAGTGATCGAGCAGGTTGACAATCTACTGAGTGGTGCTCAGGGCTAACTATAGCACCTAGATGGTAGATGGGAAGATAAGGATGTGTGTAGATTTAACTGGGCTGAACAGATCTGTCAAGCGAGAGGTTTACTCTTTGCCTAAGATTTCAGATTTGCTTAGTGAATTGTCAAAGAGAACGATGTTTTCGAAGTTAGATGCAAATCAAGGGTTTTGGCAAATTCAGCTGAAGGAGGGGTCAAGGTCATTGACAACCTTTATCACCCCCTTGGGGCAGGTATAGGATAGGTTCAATAGAATGCAATTGGTATCTTTTTTTCTGAATTCTCCTGAATTTTTCCAAAGAGCAATGGAAAAGGTTAGTGGGGGCATGAAAGGAGTAATATGCTTAATGTACAATGTCCTAGTATATGGAAGGAACGCAAATGAACATTGGTTGAGATTGAGGGAGGTACTAGAGAAAATCAGGTGTTCAGGCATGACATTAACAAAGGATAAGCGCGAGTTTGGCAAAAGTGAAATCAAGTTTCTGGGCCATTTGGTTAGCTTAACTGGCATTAAGCCAGATCCATGTAAAGTAGAGGCAGTTTTAGGCTTGAAGCCACCGGTTAATCAAACAGAGACTAGAAAGTTTACAGGGATGGTAAATTATTTGAGTAATTCAGTAGGGAGCTAACAGAGCTATGCACACCAATTTACAAGGTGTCAGGCAGTCGATCAGGGTGGCATTGGGGTCCAGATCGGGAACAGGCTTTTGAGGAGGTGAAAATAGCTTTATCTAAAGCACCAGTATTGTGTGCCTTTGACTTGAATAGAAAGCATAGAGTGTCTGCAGATGCCAGCAGGAATGCAGTAGGGGCAATGTTGTTACAATTGAATGAGGGTAATATGTGGCAGCCAGTTGAATATGCGTCGAGGAAAATGACCGAGACAGAGGAAAGGTATGCGATGATAGAGAAGGAGGCATTGGCAGTTACATGGGCATGTGAGAAGTTTGACTACTATTTAGTAGGCAGAAAGTTTGAGGTTGAGACTGACCATAAGCCGCTTATTTTACTGTTAGGTGAGAAAGACTTGTCAGCCTTACCAGTCAGGGTTCAGAGGTTTAAAATGAAGTTAATGAGGTATGACTACACAATCTTTCATACACCCGGGGATCAAATGTATGTGGCTGACTCTTTGAGCCGACCTAATGGCAAGCTTTACAGCAAAAGTGAAATGGTTAGGGGTAAAAAAGTAGATACTGCTGTAGTTGGCTGTGTGACTACTGACAATTTCACAGACAGCCTAATGATAGAGTTAAAGTCGGAGACGTTGAAGGATGAGGAGGTTGCTAAATGTTTGAAATTTGTTATGGAAGGCTTGCCGAGAGGTGGTAAAAAGTTGGGCAGTGAGCTTTTAAAGCTTCATAGTGCAAGGGAATGGTTTACTGTACGAGATGGTTTACTTTTCTTTAGGGACAGGGTATATATACCAAGGTCAATAAGAAAGTTGTATCTAGAGAAGTGTCATGTTGGTCACCAGAGAATTGATAAATGTTGTAGGAAAGCTTCTAGCTGCTTGTAGCTGCCACTTCTGGTGGCTAGGGGTTAGTGTAGACATCTATAAGTTTATAAGGCAATGCGATACCTGTGTAATCCATGGGGCAATCAAACACCAACCCATGGTTAAATATAAGTTAGCAACTAGGCCTTGGGAAGTACTCGGTAGTGATGTGTTTGTATTTAATGGCGAGTTATACTTGTTGATAGTTGATTACTGTTCCAGGTGAATTGAAGCACTGCACACCAACGCACAGACATGTAGGAAGGTAATAACTGTTAGGAAGAAAGTGTTTGCTAGCTTCAGTATCCCTAGCATTTTGCGTTCAGATAACAGGCCTTATTATGGTAGTAGAGTTTAGAGATTTTGCAGATTTGTACAACATCAGAGTAGTTACTAGTAGTTCTCGGTATTCGCAAAGTAATGGCTTGGCAGGAAGTGCAGTTAAAACAGTGAAAAGTTTGTGGAAAAAAGGCTGTTAGTGTGTAGAACAATCCCTTTGTCAACTGGTTACTCACTCACTTAGCGAACTAATGTTTGGCAGAGCGGATAAGTCGAATTTGGGCGTAAGCAGTAAAGGGGAAGTAAATTACGAGGAGTTCGAAATTAGAGAAAGAGAAAGAAAGTCGAAGTTGAAAAGCAGTTGGGATATCCAGCATAAGGTATCAAAATTGCCAGAATTAGAGCCAGGACAGTTTGCCTATGCGAAGGCGCCTGCTGACACCGGAGCAGCAGGTACGGTAGTAAGAAGGGACAGTACGCCGCAGAGTTATTGGGTAAGGGATGGTTTGGGTGAGGTCAGGAGAAATAGAAAACATCCGTTTCTCCGAAATAACAATCTCGCCTGGAGATCTTCTAACAATGTTAACACCGACAGTCATGAGTGTGCTAACAATAACACCTCTAATGATTTTTGTGTTGTTTGTTGATAGTGAGGAAGTTGAAACACGGTATAATCAAGTAAGATCATATAGCTTCATATTCTACGTAAACCTACATTCTCGACAAACCAAAAAATTGTTTGAGAACAAAAATTGATCAATCAGCTTGAAAATGTTCATCCGTCACGCGTTTTACTCAAACGGCAACCCGTTTAGTAAAATGGAGTTGTAAGAGGTGTCTGATTGGTCAGACTAATCGAAGGCGCGTGAGAGGACGGGGATTGGACTACGGGGTCATTCATCAACCTGGAGGCTTACAAGAAGGACGTCAACGCTCGACTAACAGGTACATATATATCTCGAGTATTCTTATATGGTGTCAGAATAAGCGTACCCATGCTAGCGTTGTTAATTACCTTTAAGCCTAGTAGTGAAGGTTTGGCTGAATCTTACCAGGATTACTTAACTATAATTTGCGTTGTTCGGTACTTGTGAGTTAAGTTGAGGATTTGGATGAATCCTAGGAACTAAATAACTAAGTAAATAGTTGTTAGAAACCAGTTATCTAAATAAATAATGGCCGAAGGAAGTAAAGATGATCGCTTTGTAAAGAAATTAAATTTCAAAGATGAAAACCTTTCAGTATCGTGGAAAACATTCAAAAGGCAATTTAATATCTTCAGAATAGCCAAAAAGTATGGCGATATGAAGAAAGGAAGAAGAGAAAATTGCAAACCTGCTAATGCTAATGGGATTGGACAGTGTTCCTATTTATGACCAGTTTAATTTTCATGCGACGGAAGAAGGTAGAACAAGAACATTGGTGAATGTAATCGCCATGTTTGACAATCATTTTGAACCCGTCAGAAATATAATTTATGAATGAGTAAAGTTCAACAGTCTTAAACAAGGATCTATGTCAATTCACCAATTTATCACTGAAGTTCATACTTAGGCAGACAACTGTGCCTACGGCAACATGCGTGACCAGTTGATAAGAGACAGGATTGTGATAGGAGTGGCGGATAACAAACTCAGAGAGCAACTTATTGATGTCGAAGAGTTAGACTGGGCGACTTGCAATCAAAAAGCTAAACAGTTCATATCCCACCATGCTCGAGCTGCAAAGTTATTAGGGGAAACCCATGATGGTAACTTAGATGCGGTAAAAAATTATACTGCAATTAGCGACAAATTCAAAAAGCTAACTTACGGTCAACAGATCAAACAAAAGTGTTTTGTCTGTAACAGAGACTCGCATCCGAGAGAGAGAGATGCTTTGCACACAACGCGACTTGTTATATCTGTAAAGGGAAAAGGCACTGGGCTAGAGCTAAGGCATGTAAAACAAAAAAAGGATCGCAGATAAATATAACTAGCGAGCTCACGCAGGAGTCCGAGGGACTAGAGAGTTTGTACTTTGGCTCCGACTCGGAATGATTAGATGGACTCACGATTGAAAATATTACTGAAACTCCAAAAGCATGGATCGCAAACATCAGACTGAATTCACATCAGGTGAAATTTAAACTAGACACGGGAGCCGCAGTTACAGCTGTGCCGGCGTATATGGCTAATTTAGTGGAAAATGTCAATCACTCTAACAAAATCCTCAGAGGCACTGGAAACCATAGATTGGTTGTTACAGGCCAAACGGAGGTAACATTGTCTTCTTCGGAGGTGAAAGTTCGCGAAACAGTTTATTTTGTTAAGAATTTGGTGACGCCGCTGTTGGGAAAGCCAGCTATTTCTAAATTAGGTCTTATTAATTTCACTGATAGTGTAGAAGCAGATATACATTGGCTTTCAAGCTACCCAGAATTGTTTAAAGGTCTGGGAACAATGGACGCTCAGGTGAAAATAACCCTGGAAAATAACTGTACACCATTTGTTCAGGCTGTTCCTAGGAGAGTAGCGGCTGCGAGAAAAGATATGCTGCAAAACGAACTCAATATAATAGAACAGCTAGGGGTAATCGAGCGTATTGAGAAACGTACTCAATGGTGTGCAACATGCATAGTAGTTCCCAAGAAAAATGGTAAATTACGGGTGTGTATAGACTTAACAAATCTTAACAAGTCTATAAAAAGAGAGCATCACCCCTTGCCAACAGCAGAAGAAACGTTAAGTGAGTTGGGAGTTTCTAAGTTGTTTAGCAAGTTAGATGCTAATTCAGGGTATTGGCAGTTGAAGCTTCAGCCTGCTTCCCAAGAACTTACCACCTTCATTACTCCCTTTGGGAGATACTTCTGTAAGCGATTGCCCTTTGGCATTAGCAGCGCACCGGAAATATTTCAAAGGAAAATGCAAAAAGTGTTGGTTGACTTGAAGGGCGTAGTGTGTCACATGGATGACATACTCATGCACGGAGCCACCAAGAAACAACACGAAGAACGTCTCCATCATGTTTTGGCTCGGTTAAGAACAGCTGGAATCACACTAAATAAAGATAAGTGCGAGTTTGGCGTGCAGGAGACTAAGTTCTGAGGTCATGTGATAGACAGTAGAGGGATTCGAGCAGATCCGGAAAAGACGAGAGCCATTTTAGAATTCCCGACTCCTTCCACTAAGAAGGAGCTACGACGTTTCTTTGGGATATTCAACTATCTAGGAACGTTCTCCCCTTGGCTAGCAGAGTCAACAGGACATCTACGTAGGCTTCTCGGGAATGACTGTGAATGGATATGGGGTCCTGAGCAGATTGAGCAGTTCAGACACTTGAAAGAACTGCTGGCAAAGACTCCCATTCTCACACCTTATTCAGTGACAGCCGACACACTGATTAGTGCAGACTCATCTTCTTTTGGCTTGGGTGCAGCACTAATGCAAAAAGTTGAAGATGACTGGCAGCCAGTGGCATACGCTTCTCGTTCTTTGTCTTCTACCGAAAGAAAATATGCTCAGATTGAGAAAGAGGCGCTCGCAATCTGTTGGGCCTGTGATAAATTTTTCTACTATATCTTGGGGAAAGACTTTCTGATAGAAACAGATCACAAGCCACTCGTAGCTATTTTAGGTACTAAAGAATTGGCAAAGTTGCCAATTAGAATCCAAAGATTTCGCTTGCGAATGATGACATATTCATATAAAGTTTTTTACATGCCCGAGAATAAGCTCGTCTTGGCTGATGCATTATCTAGATCAACCTCGCTAGAGGTAAATTCCATGACAGAGACTGGAAAGCCATGGGCTGACGAGAGTTTGGCCAAACTACCAATAGCTTCAGGCAGGCTGGCTAGGATCAAAGCGGCGCTGATAGCAGATGACGCGGGATGATTTTTGTTAAAATTCACCTATGAGGGTTGGCCAAACAGTAAGCAGATACCCGATGTGGTAAAGAACGTGTACACATTTAGAGACTACTTGACACAAGTTGATTGCATCATATTCTTCATGAACCGAGTTTTCATTCCTAAATTGGAAAGAGACAATATACTAAAAGATGTACATAAGGGTCATCAAGGAGAATCTAAGTGCATCAGGAGAGCATCGGACAAAGTATGATGGCCTGGAATGACCCGAGAGATCAGGGAAATGGTGGCTAGGTGTGAGTTATGCGAAAAATTTCGTCAAAAAGCAAGTGAACCACTAATCTCTATCCTTTCCCTGAGCGACCTTGGTGGAGATTGGCGATAGACCTTTTTGAAATGCAGCATAAGTCTTACCTTATCACAATCGACTATTACAGTCGCTTCATTGCAGTAGATGAGTTAGATGACTCAACTGAAGCTCACGTAGTTTGTGGTAAGGTGAAAGATATGTTTTGTACACTAGGGGTGCCAAACACAGTAGTGACAGACAATGGTCCTCAGTTTATGTCGGAAAAGTTTCGAGAGCTGCTCAGGAAATGGGATGTGCAGCATATTCCAAGGAGTTCTCCAAAGAATCCCCGAAGCAATGGGGAGGTTGAGAGAGCTGTTCGTACAGTGAAGGGTCTAATGAATAAGAATCTAGACTGGAAGGAGGCCCTGTGCATGTATAGAGATACTCTGCTGGCTATTGGTTACTCCCCCTCACAATTGTTAAACAGCAGGTTTATAAACTCTATGGGTACTCTATCAGACCATAAGATAGATGTCAACAGACTCAAAAAAGTTGAAAGAAACCAGAGACAAAAACAAGCTATGTGGTATAATAGCAGACATGCAGGAAGAGATGGAAGCCCTCTTGCGATGCAGCAGCCAGTAATAATTCGAGACCCAGGCACAGCCCCGAAACAGGTTATGGTGATCGGGACTAAAGGTTGGGAGGTTGTAGCTCTTGGAGCATCAGAAAATTTGCTTTGCAGGAACAGGATACCAGTATCGAGGTCACCTGGGAAGATTTCCGGCAACACTCTCCCAAGTTCCAATGACTCACAAAGTACTGTTAGGCATGAGGACACAGGAGATGTCTTTTCTAAAGATTTGCCTGTCAACCCACATCTGGGCCAAGAACCTTTTTCTCCTGGAACTTTTAGAAATGGCCTCCCTGGCGGGGTTCAAACCCCTAGTTCCTTGTCTAGGACTCCAGTTGAACAAAGATTACATAGACCCATAGAGTAGCCATCAGTGAGACTAAACTATCGAAATCTCCTGAGAATCTCTCACCTAAATCTCCTGTTAAAAGGAGCCGCTATGGTAGGCAGTTAAAAAGGCCCACTGCATTAAACCTATAGTTGCAAATTCATTATATCCACAAAGTTGACTCTAGATATTTTTTATCCCAGAAATGAAGACGCTGGTGCTGGGCAATTCCATTGTGACGGAGTTGAATGACTCCTCTTGGAGAACCATTTCCATACCAGGAGTTGATTGGATAGATCTGCTTGAACACATATTTTATAATGTAAATACATTCAGGGATTCCATCACATACTTGCACATAGGTCCAGTGAGATTCACTAGGATGACACATGAAAGGGAATGTATACTGATTGACCGGCCGTATGGTACACCTAAATCTATACTACGCCCATGGTTAGCCCACTCAGGGCTAATAATATTAACATAGTGATCTGTACAATCTACCCGGCGTGCCTCAATAGGTACAACAGGAGTTCTGCTATCAAGCACAAAAATAATACCGAACTCCTCAGAAGTCTAGTCGTTATTGAAAACCAATTAATAGTTAACTTTAACATGCAAAATAATTGGGCTAAGCCATACCTACATAAGAGAATTTTTACTAGGAGACATCACTCTTATGCATTCAGAAACTATTTTTGAGGGATGGGCTTCATCCTAGGAGACAAATATCGAAGGATTGGAGTAAAAAGATAAAACGGGTCAACCCTACAAATCATTTAAGAGTGTCGTTAATAATATGTTATAGCTAACAACAACAAAAAAATTCAAAAAATTTTACTCACTTTCCATAAAACTGTATATATGGCTAACATGCTCCACCATTAACTTTATCTAACCATCACAACACAAAAACATGCACATGATACTGCTGTTCGCGTGTGAATGTATTTTAGTTAAGGTGTGGGTGCACCTCTGGCAGAAGACAACTCCACGTCGGAAGGAACTTGAAGGGGAGGTGTAAGAGGTGTCTGATTGGTCAGACTAATCGGATGCGCATGAGAGGACGGGGATCGGGCTACGGGGTCATTCATCAACCTGGAGGCTTACAAGAAGGACGTCAACGCTGGACTAACAGGTATATATCTTGAGTATTCCTATAGTTGTATTATGGGATTTGTTAGGCTCAGGCTATATTGATGTCTGAGCTCAAGGCAGTACAGGTGGTTTTGGTAATTACGGTGAGTGCATAAAACTGGATAAAGCTAGTGGGTAAAGCTAGTAGATTAGCTAGTGTAAGGCAGTATGGGGGAGGATATGAGGAAGTGTAACGAAAGACGGAGACGCTTCTTCATCTTCACATCGGTACATGTGAGTACATGTACATTGATTTATACAACAGAGATTACGTCTACAGTTATGGAGATGGTGCCTACCATTGATTGTTGAAGAGAAAATGTAAGAAAAATAGTAAGAAATAATGCAATAATAGTGTTTTTATTTAATATTCATTGAAAAATATACTACCGATTAAAGTCATCTATCAATCGGAATGAAAATCGTGGAAGTGTAAAATAAAAACAATTTATTATCTCCTTTTTTTTCTTGGCTTTTTTAACGATTACTACCACTGCTACTATTACCACTGGTGGCTCTTCGGAGGCACCAAAACGCTAAGATATGTGCTTAAAATCCTAAAGCTTTGGTAGAAGCTTTGAGTCTGATAAAATCATCACCACCTTATGGGGATTGTACCATTTGTTGTATTACGAATTATTATTTATTGATAGTTTGTAGTTAATTAATAGTTTGCAACTCACGGTTGCCTAGTATTAATAAATCAATATATTTGGTATTGGTCTGTCTGCCTATAGTAAATTAATAGTGAAACAAGTGTGGGTGAATGAATGAGACAAAATAATATGATTATTTGCGGATAAATAACAAAAAAATAAATAGTTGTTTTATAACTAAATTGTTCCATTCTTCTGGTCACTTTTAATGTTTTACGCTTTGCTTTGTTTTAGCTTGCTTTGTAAGACATTGTTTTAGTAATGTTTTATGCATTGCTAATATATACATAGTAGTAGTAGTAATATTATATCTTTGGTATAATATACCATATACATGATATATATTACATATAACTATGTAGTGGTTTTATTATTTTGTGTTGCAGGCAAGGTTGATTGATCGAAAGGTTGAATCATGAGTTAAGACTGTTTGTTTTGGGATGGCTAATTGTGATAAGTAACATTACATTAGGAATTTTATCCTCTGAGCAGTACTATTAGTCTAAAACTGTAAATTATGAAAAGCCAACACCTTGTAGCAGGCTGTACGCTACCATTTTCCATGTATGTAGCTTTGTACGCAACATCTAAATTACAAGTCCCAGGTAGCAAATGGGACCAATGTCAATATTGGTATATTGATATTGGTTCTGATCAATAAGTCAATATCACCACCCAGAATTTTACTAAAAACATTATGACAAAACATCTGTCTTTCAAGGTTTTAAAATAATTAATTTTTCATAGTTGAAGAAAACTAACTCTGCTTTTTTGTCCATGCAAAAATCTCAGTGCAGAGTTTTGAGTTCACTTTAGCAAAGTAATATTCTTTGTAAGGTAAGGAAACAACCCAAACCATGCAGCCATACTCAGGACCAGGTCTAACTCGTGAAGTATCAGCTATCTTTCTTGTCTTTTAATCTGCATCTTTCAGAATCATTGTAAGCCGATTCATTGCTCTTCCTCAAATTCAATTTTAAAAATTATTAAATTTTTATGTGTTATTAAAAATTAAAAATGTTTATTAAATTTCAGATCATTCTGCAACTCTACCACAAAATAAGGATTAGAAGTCACACTTTGAAGATGGTGATCACATAAGATGAGAAAATTATTTGTATCTATCGGCAGAGAGGACTTGCCAACAGAAAGATGGTAATACTTTTGTGGATTAAATTTCATTTGCCAAATTTTGGCTCAAGATTCAAGAAAGTATAAATCTTGTTGCAACATGGTGGCTTTGTCTTGTGTAGCTGTTGAGGTTCTGTGTTATCAGCTAAGTTGTCAGTTCATCTTCGGCCACTTTCTTGGCACTAGCACGGAGTTCCTTAATACTCCGTTTCTTAGCCTACCAAGCATCATTTTATGCAATATATAGCAGGCACATAAATAGCTCTAGACTTTCTTAACAAGCCGTTTGAGAGTTGTCTGTTAGAGTTTTGCTGTTGTTGAACACACGACTCCTTCATAAAGCTAGTCAAAACGAGCTAAACTAGCTCATGCAATGATTAGCAGTGTTTTTGGCTTACAAAATATGAAGCAAAAGTTTAATCATATTATTGTTTGAGCCTTGTAGAATATTATACCTATAACCTAGCTTAGGTTGATTTGTTCTGTATCTTGCAAAAATTATGTGCATTTAACCACTAATTCTATGTTATGTACATGAGGACAATTTTTTCTCAGCATCAAAACTATCGGTAACTGATAACCTAAATCGGTGAATTCCTAGTTTGTAGATACTTGCAGTTATTTTTTCAAGTCTGGTGCTAGTGAAAATTCCTACATAATTCTATTCTGAAAATTTGATCTGAAATGTACCGAATAAACTGCTATGTTACTGTTTTTATACCTCTCAGAGATATATTGATGGCTGCTATGTTGCTCTATCTTGCTCCATCTGGGATGGGAACGTTGTTAATGAGAGGTGTAGCTGTGGCGATCATTCCAGTGACAGGTGACTCTGCCAGAGGTATGGGTATACAATCTTTCTTTCTGTAGTATAAAATAATATTGTTAATGCCGGTGATTGGCATACGAAACAAAAAGTAGTGCGTAATCATTATAGTGCCATAAATATTTGTTATAAATTCAAAAAATTATAACAAATATTTATATTTGTTATAAATTCAAAAGTTTATAGCAAATATAAATATATTTATGCATTCATATTTATTATGAGTATGTATATAAATAGTATTTTATATTTATTTTATATAATAGTTTATGTTAATTTTAAAAAAAGATAAAGATATTTGATTTTATATTGGTAAATATTAACTATAAATAAAATTTATTTATATTTAAGTCAAAAATTTATAAACTCAAACATTTTTAATGATCTAAACCATGGTATTCTCAACAAAATAAAATCGCTACTCTAAACAGGCATCACCCACGACAGTGCTGGTGTATGAGTGCTTGGTAATTTTATCTCTTTAACATAGAGAGCTAGAGCTACTAATATTACTTATTCGAGCATTACACAACTTGCAGAAAAATAGTAACAACTGTGGGCCAGCCCTTCTCTGTTATGCGAAATCAACAGAAGTCATCTGCTCTAGTTCACTCATCAATCTTCATTGTATGTCATTTTCATCTAAACTGCGTCATCCACACATCCTTGGGTTGCAGTTGCAAATAATAAACTTCATCTCATGATTTTTTTAAATATACCGCTGGCTCCATTGAATTTCAAGTTTTTACTTCCAATTCATAAAATATCGTCAAACCATTTCCAGAGATGAAATATCAATAACAAATCTTTACAGAATATAACAGGTTTTTTTTAATACTTCATTTTTTTCATGCAATTACAAAAGAATTGGATTACATGCAATCGCACTGTATTAATGCCAGTTTGAAAAATCTAATCATTAGTGTTCCAAATTCCTTATCAAGGTGTATCTAACTTACTTGGTATATACTCTGATTATGATTATGCCTATGATTTCATGATTATCATGAATCAGTATTATCACTCGCTATCAAACAAACAGTAAATCCCATTGACAATTTTTGTTCTTTGTGCAGGGCTTTCACCTTAAACATATTACACAACTAATCTGTAGATAACCAGTCACAGATGAACAACCCGTACTCTAGTATTCTACGGTTAAGGTTCTGTTGAGTGAATTTTAGCAAATTTATATTTACAAAGAAACCAATTTTACAAATTGTTTTTGTATCACATATAAAGTTAACTCATTAGTTTATGGTGAGCCAATAAATTGGTGAGCCAAATACTTGTTTATAATTGCTGCCATTTTTCTCCTCATCACTCTGTGCAAATTTTCTGATCTGCTCAGTGTTGGGCTCCTGATGGATCGAGCTAGAGAAAGTAAATTGCATGATCATACTTTCTAATACATGTATTCTCAAAAAACATACTGCTTTTTCATGTCCTTCTACTCTACTTTGTAGAACATTGAGAGAGCAGTCGTTTGAGAAAGAATGATGACAGTCAGAAGATGGGGCAATACAATGATAGGTACGTTATTGAACAAATACTAGCACAAGTACAGATACTACCATTTCAAGATGTATCACTGACATGATGGTGCTTATATGTGATGAATGAGAAAATGGAGCAAATAAATCTGTAACTGGATGTTTGTATTTCTTGCAGAATGAATCCTAAACTTATAATATATCTATTGATTCACTTGATGAAATAGGAAAACTTCAGCAAGTAAAAATACTACAAGGATGTGTACTTAGCATATGAACTGTTGTGTGTACCAAAGTAGCATAGTTCCTCCAAATTATACAAAAGTGAGTAATTTTGTATAAGTCTAAATGATATTCGATTCGAATTAGTCTTTTAATCTATACTTGTTAGATAGCAAAACCAAAGAGAAGGAGCAGCTATAGTAGCCATGCAAGGAGATTGAGAAATGGGTTTTTACTTCATTTCAAGGATATTTATTACAGCATTACAAAGAAGTTGAAGCTTTGGCCACTTTAGCATACCGGTAATGTTATCAAACATGCTTAATTGTTTTGTGGTCTTTTTGTTAATTTAGAGTTTGCTCGGTTATATGTAATATCTTTTCTTGCTAAAACAATATTGTTTAATAAATAATTTTTTTTGTATCAAATTGAAATAACAGGATATATGCAGAAAAATCAGATTTTTATGAGAGCCTTCTTTTGCTCATTTTGATAGATGATGAAGTAAAATCAGGGCAACCCCCGAACCAGGCCTAGCAGGAGCTGAGGCTTAAATGTGGTAGCTTAGCCCCCGTCAGTTTAATTATATTACTGGCACTACCAGCGTAAAAGCCGTCGATACCGACTCGCTATCACACAGCCGATAGCAGACTGTGGATATTACAACGCAACCCCTAACAAGAGCCGGTAAATCTGACTCTATATATTACAGCCGATAGCAGACTGTATATATACCAGCGCAACTCCAACAAGAGCCGATAATACAGTCTCTATATACTATAGCCGATAACAGACTATGTATATACCAGCGCCACTATTAAGCCAAGCTGTCTAAGATATAAAAGAAGATGTGCTGTACTTGAATAATTTTATTATAATGTTGTAGAATATCACACCAAGCTAGCCAAATCTACTCTGCTCTTCAAATGCACAAGCAACTGTTTATATAAGCTAGCAGATCCAAACACAGCATATCATTGGTGGATACAGGCAGTTGAAATTTGTAGGTCAAAAAGGCAGCAAATTTTTACAAGAGCAATTGCTATTTACAAGTAAATACAAGACATAAAAATTCGGCAACATTTTTGTAATGCCTTAGTTAATAGAAAAAAAGAGTTGATAGTACAACAAACAACCAACAAATTTTCTTTCTCTACTTTTAGGAAATTTTCTGCTTGTGAGTCAAAGAAAGCGGTTGCCTTATAATCCATGTAGCGGGCGTAGTCAAGCCTGTTCTCATCCTAGCGAGCGCTTTGAGCACTGGTAACCGTTGGCTTACATCACAATCTAAATTATTCGATTATATATATAAGCCCAGGTTAATCACTGTTAGGCACCATCCAACATGGCACTCAATTGCAAGCATTGCGACTTCTCTACCGACAAGCCACACGCACTCCCCCGGCATGAACGCATGCATGTACACAAGTGTGCTTTGTGCGACTGTTATTTTGACGAACGAGAGAAGTTAGCTGCACATAAAGACTCCTTCCATCGAAGGTCTGTCGGCACCCAAACCGAAGGGAGGGAGAGCTGGGCTTCGCGCCCCCACAAACGGCGACCCGAGCCTCGCCCAGTGCAAGCCTACAGACCTCATTCCAGGGAGTCCAAGAGACCCAGATGGCGACCGTCACGGGGCCAGGCTCCTACACCTCGCCGATCTGTGGATTCCGTTGTGACTCGCCCCAAAATGCCACCTCCGGAGGCTTCCCCGTGCTTCAGTGACACGGATCCTCTAGGGCTGCTGGACTCGCCAGTGCACATAGCACTATAACCTGTGCTCACACCCCTCTGGCCCTTTTCAGGGCCACCACTATCTGATAACGAGTTGTTCTTTTGCTTTAGTGGTGGAAAGTCTTGTTCGTAATTTTCTTGCCAGTTTACTACAATGATATGATGGTAAATCATATAACTTGTATTTGTAATTTACTCTGTATATATGCATATGTACTCAAGGGTGATCTCAACCGGCTGTGAGGGAGGCTCCATGTAAAAGTGAAACATATTGGTATGCAATAGAAGATAAAAAACAACTCCAAAGTTATGCCATGATATATTGACCAACAACCATTGATCACTTTTTGTGATGGACTGCTGATAACATATAGAAGTACTCAGTTATTGACATGTGTCTGTATGTATAAGACTAATAACTTCAAAATAACATACGCTTGTTTTTTGCTTGGTGATTCAATAAAAATGTGGTTTTAACTTCAATAACATGCTTTGTTGCAAATAAACGGCTGTTAAATCCCCATGGTTCCCAATCATCAACTCGAATTAAATTTATGTATTTGCAAAGATTTGATATGTAGATGATTATAGGATTTGATATAAAAAATAATGTATATACATATAAAATACATCAACACACGTTCATTACATGCATTCATCATGTCATTCGTTATTTTCTGCATCACAGAAGTAATGTAGGAGTAATATCCTAGATCGTAGGCATAGTCTATTAGAGGTGGAACGAGACAGGTTTTTTAAGTTCGAGACGAGACTCGAGACACTGTCTTGTAAAAATTCGAGACTCGAGACACGAGACAGTAAAATAATGAACATTTGGTGATGATTTCACTACACAAGTTCTAGCTACTTGGTATATATAAAATTAATAAAACTCTTTTTAAATTGAATTTTCACCTGGTGTAAACGATTTAAATACAACATTTTAATAGTGATATGCATGTAGTTTTTGTAAACAAAAGTGACACAAACAGCTCTAAAATACCGAAGTTATATATTCTAAGAATTTTGAGCTTGATTGATCATAATTATTATAAACATATTGCTTTGTACATGTATATTTTTACCATCTATTGAATAGTTCTTACTTTTTAATGTAATGTGTAATGAAACCGATAGCCGTCGCTCTACAAAGAAATACCGCAACTAAAAGAACACACGATAACACTTTCATTCTTATCGTTTCATTAATGTTAAGTTTTGTCTGTGTATTAACTGTAGTATGTGAATTATATTTAAATTGTACTCATGAAATTATATTAATTACCGTATACATGCACATGTATATTCTTATAATGAGCTAACAAAACGTCATTATTAACCGAACACGGACTATGGTCGACACGGCCTTTCGTTCGTTTCTCCGTGTCCGGACAAGTTTTACCCGCGATTGGTAGTATTTACGTAAAAGAGGCGCGAATTTTATGAAGGGCGGTTGGTGTTTAGACACGATACGATAAAATACAGACATTTTACCCGCAAAAGTGTAATTAATTAAATTGGATTATCCGAAGAGTAATTAGATACGACCCGGTATCTGTTTTAAGGACACAGAACCGAACTAAAATATAACAGGGCCGTTGTCCGGACTACATGATTAGACTCAGTGGACAACATAATCAATAGCAACAGACCGTAACAGTAACGGACCGGGTGTAACTTTAAAGGCAGTTGCCCGCAATCCATTACAATATATGGAGTTGTTGCTACCGCAAGAAGCCATGTTTTAACAACCGTGCGCAGGCGCTTTAGTTCTATTTCCTGTCTCGAGTTTGGCAATAGTTAAGTCGAGACGAGACCGATACGAGACGAGACAGGTCGATACTCGAGACGTCTCGTGTCTCGTTCCACCTCTATAGTCTATCAGCTTGTAGACGCAATCTCCTGTAGGCAAAATCACTTGTAGGCGTAATCTCTGGGCACCCTTCTAGAATGATTCTACGTCATTTATAAGTGTTGACCGTTTTGGTCAGATCTAAAAAAGATAACGTTTTGTGAGTTTCTAGCTCGCAGTTCCTAACTCGGTTTGAAAACTGTGTAGCTGTGTTGGCGATTATACGTAATCAGTAATACCATGGACGTAAGAAAATAGTTTGTATAGCTTTTAAAATAAACCTTTGACATCAGTGTTGAACGTCCTGCTCTAGCTGGCAATATTTGTTTCTTTTTTGCATTTCTAAAGCAAGCGGCATCGTAGGGCCAGCAACGTGCTGCATGCGTTTTACTAAACCCGCGAGATTTTCAGTCACTGCAAATGTTTAGTGGTTAAGAAATTGAGTCTGTAATCCTTTTGTTTTGTTTAACAAAATATCACGTAAGCATATTTTTCAGGCAAATCTTTAATTACAAATATGAGATCTTTTAGCAACAACGTATTTTCATAGCTGTTTATCGTAGTTTTTCGTGTTAAGAATAAGTGGTAACTTGCTCAGGAAACGGAAAAAATCTTCTCAAAAATACATCATTAATTATTCTGTATTCGTTTATATTTGAAAAATGTTTTGTAACATGATTACACTTTTGTAAAGCGGTATTACATGAAATATTGAATAGTTACGATTATGTTCTGAACAAATAAAATGCACATTAAAACGGTTGTCCACTTGGTTACCATTCTGAGAGCTTAAAAAGATTCTATTTCATTTCACTGTAAATATTTATGTTAGCGTCTTGTTAGGCATTGATTATAAAAATGAAGGCAACAGAAGACATGAGTCTCTTATCTTTACTGTATTTGCTGCAAGCACACACTTTTTTAACAACTAACTTTATATTACTACTAACTCTCAACTGTAGCACCGTTTGAAACAACGACAGCATGTAGCTACCTAAGTAACAACGATTTATTTGTGTATCTTAAATTTTATTTGACCTTATTACTACAATAGTACGTTGTCAGTAGCACCGCCAGGCCCAGGCTGTATCTCATCTGTTTGGTTCACAAGAAGTGTAGGATAGTAGGCAAAGTAAAGCAAATTTTTGTAGTCTCCTGCAATGCAGGGCAGTTATATTTTTGGACCAGACAGCCTGCCTGTGGTCAGTAGTCAGAGTCGCTTACTGCTTGCAATATATGCCTTAAAAGTTAATTGAAATGCACTAAATATTCATATTGCTTCAACCCTAAAAGAAGACCTCAGTGGGTCATCTTGTATTAATAACTGACTTTTTGTAGTTATCATTTCATCTTCTATATAGGCCTACCTACAGGCCTCCCATGCCTGTGGTCGACAATCGTGTCAGTAGGTTATCGAAGCCTCGATAGCTGAATGACATGATCGCTGACGACAGTCAACTTCTACAAGGAGCCTTAGGGCCTACCAAATATAACTTTTAATTGCAGTGCGTTTAAGCATTATGCCACTCGTACTTGCATCATCGTTAGACGAGGCTGAGCAAGCTATCAAAGCCCATGAAATGGAATATGGCAACAAGTTTTACACATGCCATGAGGACGGGGTATTCAACAAGCATGAAACACTTTTTGAAGGTAATCTCATATCCTCAAAGCACTTTTTCCGCGCTGCCAAATTTGTGATCTTGTGTTGAAAATGAACATTTTATACCTCGGATATTTTAGTGTAACCTTGATTGCGAAGTGTAACCTTGATTGAAAAATGTAGGCCTATGCTTGATTGTTATGCAATAGAAGTACATGTCAATAGTAGCTTATATGTTTGTATGCTGCAGTTTTATGAGGCCCTTTTTTGTTTGTTTTTGTACAGTGTGATCTATGACGTCACAGGCCCTACTTGAGGCAGAGTTGACATAATTTTCATCAGTTCACTAGCAACTCACACTGGATATACATCTACCTCTCAGCAATAAAGTATTACTTTTTGTGGACACTCAACTATTAAGCTTGATTTAACGAAGTGGATATTCATATGTATATACAGACTAGTGTTGGGCCGGTATCTAATTTAGTGTCGGATCGGATATCCTTGCACTTTCTTATCGGTTTTCTCGGTATCGGTATCCTCGGTATTTACCAACTTCGGTATCATTTGCCAACTAAGAAAGTTTGGTATTGTTGTTCGGTATATGGTTTTCAGTGTGTGTTTAAACTTTAGATGGTTTGAAGTTTAATGGTTTAAACTTTAAACCATAACTGTCTCGAACAACTTTTATCATTGTGCAACAAGTAGCCTGTGCAAAAAACATTCTTTAGTCAGCAGTATATTGTTACGGCAAGGAGACTCCTTGTTTTAGCAAGCCAAAAAAGAAAAGAAAGATGGAAATATAAGTTTCATGATAGATGTTTTTATTGTTTATTCTATTAAAAAATATAGTTATTGATACAAACTTGATGTATAATAGAGAACAGATAGATAATGGCAAGGGGCTCTTTTTGTTAAATATACTGAAACAGTTTACAGAAATCTTACTATCACATATTGTAATCAGGTAATGTAATCACATAATTATACGCAGTCCAATTAGAGTCCAGTCCCGTTAGAGTCTTTATACATCCTCCCATATTTGGAGGAGAACTCCCAAACCTTCGAGGCTAGTGGCATTATCAATGTAACGTAATATAGAAGTAGATACGGTAAGCGTGAAAATGCTCGTTGAATTCGTTTTCCAATGTGCGCTGAGATTAGCATGTTCGTCAAAGAGGCGTTTTAAAAATCTATCTGGATATCCATATAACCATTTACCGATAGGCTTTTACGGATAAATACCGATCATATCAAACCGGCCGCGGATAACTAGCTGTCACCGACAATGATTGGTTTCCTCGGATACCGAGAATCCCTCAGTATCGGTAAGAGCAGATAATCAAATACCGGCCCAACACTAATACAGACATGCAGTGGATTACAATCAAGCCTACAGCGCAGCCTTGATTCAAAGATATACATGGGCTTCAATGTACAAGCAATGGCATGCAATTGAAATGACATTAAAGAGCATTGTATATTAATAAGTACAATCAAGCAAGCAATAATGTATCTAGCATCAAATACATGCAGTAGTTAGTTCTCAATTGAGTGTTAGCAATCAAGTAAGGCTAAAAACCTACAACGTCTTCAGCCCATGAATCTAAAAATTCTGTACTATATGTTTCTTAATTTTAAAATTTTATCTGCTCTTATTTATCAAGGTAAAAATATTTGGAGAGGTAAGAAGGTCATTCATGACAGTCAAGGCTATTTATGTATGTATGGCGGAGTAAAAGAGTATGGCTGCATGTACGGCCCTAAAAGACATCAAACCCAGAAGGAAAAGTACAAAGAACAGCGGAGGGTGAGTTACCGGTACACCAATAATATTTTACTCAGTTTATTATAAGGGATATTTTTGGACAGCAAAACTCGATCAGCGTATGTCCAATATATTTAGACAGCATGGCTAGCCTTTCATGTCTTTGCAAATGCACAGCATGGACGAGACTTGCCCGACACAAAGGTTTGTCTCTGTTCATCTGTCTCCTGCATACAGGTGGAAAAACTATTTTTCAGAAAAAATTGCAAAGCTTTTCAGTACATGTACCTAAATCTGAGTGTTTGAAGACCTCCATTGTTGCAAAGCTCTGTATCACCCTGTGTTTTGTGCATACACATGTACAATGTATAGGAATGGATGCAGATAAATGTCCACAAATGACACAGGCTCCAGAATGTTGACTGGGTGCTTGATGGAGATCAGCAGATTATGCTGATTTGTATGCAAATTCACTCCAGCTTTTCTGTGTTTTGGTTTCCTCTAACAATAAAATTTTGATTCATTTGATTTTGATACAAATTTGAATGTAGAAAATTTGGAATGGTTATTAGATTATTAGAATAAGACTGAGTTTTAAACATCATTAGCTTTCCTTCCACCTTGTACTTGTATGTCATGTTCTACACACCTACTTATTGTAGAACAAACAAACAGGTGATCATAATTTCACAATAAGAACAAAGACGAACTACCAGCCTCCTATCAAAGCTGGTTGTCCAGCTAAAGTTAAGATTAGAAAATTGTACAGATTTCCTACTTTCCAGGTACCGTACATACACTTCTTGAATGTCATAAACCTCTTGCAAGCACTAGTTGTTCGCATTTATTTCTCTCAGTATCAGACATCTAACAGTGCTTGATGAAAGATGTTGGAATTTTGGAGTAATATGCATGATATTGAGATATCATTGTAAGATTGAAACAATTGATCAATGAGATTATGTCATAGCTGATATTTAACAGATATCGCATTATAGCAAAATTACAACTGGCAAAATTTCATCTTCATATCTCAAAATCGCGCTGTGATTGCCCAATCTCTGCACTTATTTCACATTTGTCAAACAGATTTAAACCTTCCTTTATACCAGAGCTCATGGCTCCAACTAGACCTCATTTCTCCCTGATTTGGGAGGAAAACTTCTGCAGGCCTCACTATAGGAGTTAGTAATGTAAACCTTCACAGCTGTGGATATGGTTACAAAGCTCAATAAGACCAACCCGAAGCTGGAATTTCCCACATCGAAATATATCATAGATATGTGATATATTGTAGACCATCGCAGACATCACATCACAATATTTTCAATTTCATGCATCCCATTTTGTACTTCTCACTGCATAGTTTTTCAGCCCACATTGCGCTAGAAAACCATCCTCACCAGCTCGGAACTCATAAGAGCAGTTCATAAGCCAATGAGAAGATGACATTTTGGGCATCATACTAGCACAATTTTGTTCTTATTTTTTAAAGGTTAGCAAAGGGACTATGTATGAGAAGGAGCAGCTATCGAAACGCCTTAGATCAACAACAAAGCCCTCATATGAGACCGTGTATGAAGTGTCCTTACCTGATGTCTCAGTCCATGAAAAACACCTTCTGAGAGAAGTATGTTGTGATATGATAATCGATGTTCTCTCAACTCTCACCCCATATTGGTATGGCGCCTGTCGCCTGTGCAACCCGAAAGAACTCACATGTTGTATCTCTCCCACACCCATTTGGATGTAGAGCAGTTATCTGACAGTTTATTATCAGGTGGAGGATGTTTCCAGCCCTTCATGCTCAGTAGTCATAATGTATATGGCATGTTTTGTTTTAGGCCGCTGAGCTTGTAGCACCAGCACTCCCCTCTAGGAAAACAGCAAAAAGCCTTGCCGGTGAATGTCGAGAGCTGCTAGACCACATCCGCTCGCATACATATTTAATTCCTGACCAAGACAGGCTTTCCAATCTGCGAGATATCTTGAAGTCAGCTTCATTGATATGCAAAGGGAGTACAGAAAAAGTAGACCAGCTAGCTGTACGCAACATCCAGCAAGACTCTAAGGTACAGATAGTATAGTATGGATTTTACATAGAGATGATAAATAATATTTATTACTTTTATGGATTTTAATATGTCTCATTTCTGACATAGCTATCTGGTAACAAAAGCGCGCGTGCACATTTATATTCTTGTAGGCCTGAAATTAGAAAATGCAGTAAATTTACACTACTGTGAGGGTTGCGACATGTCTAAGCTATATTCGATACTTTGCTTCCGTTCTCACGGTACATCAAAGTTCAAAAAGATTTTCTCTTATTTTAATTCATCTGCACTCTCATAGAAATTCGATAGAATTGCAAAGAAACAAGGACTTGATTGGAATGCTCAGATACCATATCTGTGACTCAATAGCCAGTGAAGTTTACGGCAATCTGTCTCATTTTTCTTGGGAATTTTTCATCCCGAGGCCTCACACGCGCGCGCACACACACACACACAAGTTAGTAGTACCATACAGGATGAATTTATTCGCGGAGTTATATTTCGCGAAAATTGTCTTTTCATGCGTATTCGCGGATGAATTTATTCGTGGCTGAAAACTGCCACTCTCTAGGAAAAGTTAACTCTATTGCGGCTAGTAATAGAGTTATTCCTACGCATGCCCACACCGCGTGTTCCGGTTATATTTAGCTTACAACTGCGAGGCGATCATGCTAACCATCATGCTAAGCTACGGTAAACAATTTTTGCTGCGTCCATAGGTTTTCACGAATATTTATCGCTTAGGAGGCCTTTGATAAGCCAACAACTTGTGGTAAGTAATGAGTTTTTTTCATTTACTAAATTAGTTGAATTTTACTTTGGTTCTTCAGTAAAACGCAATACTTATTTTTTCCATCCCTACCGCTTCATTATTTGTTTTAGTATGAGAGAGAGATTTTTCATCATACACCGAAGAACAATGATTGCAAGGGTGGTAGATGTGATTCTTAGAATATCACCAATCATTCAGGGAGGTCTGGAAATTGAGGTTGAAGTGACCGCAGCTACTTACGAGAAGAATATATCTGTTTTTAAAAAAGGAACAAAAACGCCTTTACGAGCACAAATCTTTGGCCAACCAGCAGAACTTTGCAATAGTAAGCCACGAGGAGAGTTCTGATGACAACTTCCTTACCAGCCATGTAGTAGTGAGATAATCGCGTTCAACACCTACCCGTGACAGTGACAGCGACAGAGCTGCTATTACCAAAATAACTAGTCAGAAAGCACCATTACACGCTAGTATTCACATATCAAGAGTACCAGTTTAATTTTATTGCTAAACAACCGCCATATGGACTAAACTGTTTATATTTACTCCATTCATCGTTTGTAAAATTTTATTTGTATTTGAAATATTTTATTTGTACACTCAATTTTGTAATAAATTATAATTTATCTATACATGAAATAAAATATATAATTTAATTATGTTTGCTGCAGCGATATCAAGGAGTTGTTGTCGATGAAGGGGTCTAGGTTGACTGGTTGCTTCTCTGCCAATATTCCTGCCTTGATGAATATTACTACTTGTCTCTAGTTTTCGTAATCGGAGTAGTTGTTTCATTCTCAATCTGCAGTAAACACAAAAAAGAAAAAATATTAACGAGTGTTGAGGAAGTACAAAAACAACGGCTGAAGTATTTGATGAAAGCGATCAGTTTTTAAACAAAATAATTAACTAATTCAGTTGATTATGGAAAAACATATCTGCACTGCAAATCTAATACACACCATAATGTCCAGATCAGGATCACGATCGTCCTCAACTTCGGTATTAGAGATTGATGGAGTTGGACTAGGAGAGCTTTTTTGCGATGCTGAAGCCATGCCGAATAACTTGTAAAAACCTTAAATAATTTTGTAAAGTTTGACGCAATGACAATAAAGCTCGAAGCCTGGCGATGATTTTAAAGAAGTTTTAGAACTCGGCTACGTTTAGTACTTCTGCCTAGCGGCTATTTTCGCGATGACGCCATTTTGCATATCTTGTGACAACCTCGAATAATTTTGTAAATACATGTAAATGTGATGCATTGGCAATGGTGTTAGCTCAAAGCTCAGGCAATGATTTTTAAAATGTTTTGGAACTCAATTACGTTTAGTATTTACATTAAAAACTAGGCTAGCGACTAGTTTTCATTTTTGATTTTTCATTTAGCGACTAGTTTTCATTATTTGATGCAGTAGTTATTCTCTCTTGTGATTAAAAATAGAACTAATTGTTCACTGAATTTAATAATTCGCGGGATTGACTGTTCGCGAAATCGCGAATTTTTATGACCAACGAATATTTTCATCCTGTAGGGTATATCGCAGTTCACACTTTTGGTTAAACTTGAGCGTAATATTTTATTTTACACTTAATATTTCACACCTAAAATTTGCAAAAACAATCACCAAAAGCAAGATAAAATGAATGCTTATTTTGGAGCCCTGGCAACAAGGCCTTTGTTTGGACTTTTGGAATTTAGTTAGATTGTGCCCACAAATATAAATATGCTATACATGTGCATAAATTCATATATTTTGTCACATGGTGTCGATATACATAATTTACGTATTGTTTATATTTTCAATCACGGAATCCAACAAAGAGACCGCATCCTCCAGACAATACATCTGATAGTAACACAGAGGTACTCGCTCACATAATCAGCAATAAAATTTTAGGCAAATTTTGCAATATTACTTATGGTTAAATGTGGAATTTCATTGGTAGGTGGATCTTTAAGCTCTTTATAACCCTAGATTAGTAGCTAGAAAAACGTAAAGTTATAGTAAAATAATGCAGAAGAACCTTTTGTGTAGGCAGGATTAGGTTTCAGAAACAAATTATTTGCTGCCAACTGCGATATTTGTTAAGTTGCCTGTTCACACCCAGCCGAACGTTCAATGCCTCGAGCATTCTGATTTCTAGCTCAAGATAAGGAGGAAGCGCAGTGCTTGCTCAGGACGGGTAGGAGTAAAAGCAGAGTCTATTCGAGCTTCCATAGATGTGGGGCGCATCTACGAAACGCCACAAACGATTACAAAATTATAGATGTAACTTAGACACCTGATGTTACTTTCATACCTGACAGTCCGGTGAGTGGTAATATTCAGAAACTCAGTTTTGAAGTTAGAACCCTGTTGCACGATGCTTTTGTGCCACTTTAGTCAAAGTGCTCAGTGTCTGAATTGCAGAGAGTTGAGCAGAGATGCTCCCAAATCTCTGATTTCAGATTTGAAAAGCATATCAATTCGCTGGCATGCGATTTGCTCCAAATCAAATCACTTAGAAGAGTGACTGCTCAGCCTTCAAATAAAATCAAATTAAAACCATCATCCACTATGTAATTGATGGTTTTAATTTGATTTAATTTACAAGCTGGGCAATCATTTTCATGGTGCTTTGATGCCAATCTCATGATTGGTGATTTGATCTGATTTACAAATCTCTAATCAGGATTTGGGAGCATCTTTAGAGTTGTTATTAACTCTTTGAGAAGTTGATAACAAGGTGCCACAACACCATCCGATTCGTAGACTGAGTACTTGGACTAATGTTGCTGTTTGTTGTCTTCTACAAGTTAACTCTTTGAGCTAAGTCAGTTGATCAATGTAGGATCGGAGAAGATATATGTAACCAGGAAATAATCGTAAAATAAAATTACTGTAAAAACAGTAATAAAGTCAGGAACTAGCAAAAGCAGATTTGCCCGGTACTTTGAGATTGCCAAATTAACTTCTAGCTAATCACAATGTCCAATGTAACTTTCCGATCTACTTCATAAAATTAACAAATAATATTCCTGTCAAAGTCAAAAAACGTCACAAATAATGCCACTTGGATACTGCATTCACAGTACTTCACAAGTTCATGGAGTTGTAAATACACGTGCTATGATTATTTTTATTTTAGATCAAGGGTCTCCAAGAGGATTTTGCAAGGAGTAAGCAATGACAGCAAAAATGCTTCCTGAGGCTTTCTAATACATGCAATATCTAGATAGGCCTAGAACAAGTTTGTTCCCTATAGCTGTGGGTGAACTGGCAATGAAGGGAGGGCACGCCAGAGGGCATCTGGCGTGCCCTCCACCTCATTGCCAGTTCGTCTGCAGCCATAGAGAACAAACTTGTTCTAGATAGGAATACTTTTATATGCAAAAAGTGTTTGCCATAAATATCATAAACAGCCGGAATCGAACTGTTTCAGCTTGGTACTGTGCTCAATTTTGAGTGAATATATTGATCAAGTTAAAACATACCTGCATACATACAACATTCAGGATTTTCAACACTGACTTTTTTTAAATAACCCAGACTTATATTCACTTATTTTCACATATCTACATGTATATGTGGCCCTTTTTTTACTGTGCTATTCTGTTCTCATTTGTGCTTGTTAAAGGCTCTTTATGGCTTTGGTGCTGGCGTGGTAGTAATTAAGTCATGTGCAATATTTTCTTTTTATATCAAATAAAGTAAAATTATTCAACCTAACAATTTATCATGATACATTTGTCCGATGACAGAAACAACCCACTTTCTATCATTGTTTCAGTGGTCCATCACCAGACGTTTTGTCATTGCGCATCGACTTTTCAAACAATGTATGCTGTATAACGCTAGCAATGCCAATAGACATACATCCTGCTATAGGTTTTGTGTGTGCTGCCCTCTGATTTTCCAGAATTGGCTACACTGTGCTTGTGGAGGTAGAGGTAGAGCTGCTAATAATGATGCACAACAATTGCTACATGCATTATTTATATTGGAGCAAGAAAAGACATCATCATGCCAACAGTAACAAAATGTCTTTTGCCCAACAAATCAGGAAAATTTAATAAACAGTAATAAATATATATGCAAAGTGACAAATGAATACCTACAGAGTGTTGTCATGTTCAAAACCTAAATAAAGTTAGTTGTTGGAAAAGTTGGTGCTTGCAGTAAAGATAAGATAGACTAATTTCTTCTGTTGCCTTTTCACAATCTTTGTCTCACGATGCGCTAACATAAATAGTTACAGTGAAATGAAATAGATTCTTCTTAAGCTCTCAGAATGGTAGCAAAGCAGACAATTGCTTTATTGTGCATTTTATTTGGTTAGAACATAATCGCAAATATTCAATAATTTATGTAATACCGCGTTACATACATGCAAGTGCAATCATATTACAACGCATGTAAGATATTTTTCATATACACTGTATAAACGAATACAGAATAATTAATGATGTATTTTTGAGAATATTTTTTCCGTTTCGTGAGCATGTTACTATTTCGTTTTAACACGAAAAAGCTACGATAAACAGCTATGTAAATACGTTGTTTTTTTGATGAAATATCTCATATCTTTAATTGAAGATTTGCCTAAAAAATGTTTATGGTTTATTCTGTTGAACAAAACAAAAAGATTATAGACTCAATTTCTCACCAACTAAACATTGGCAGTGGCTTAAAACCTCGTCGCTTAGTGCTGAGTAAACCTTTGCATTTCTGGATTAGGCTCCACCCCTTCAAAGCGACCCAGTAACTGACCAGGTTTTTGAGCCACTGTCATTATACCCGACCGGTTGCCATTTTGAACTCAGATATATAAACGCGGGTTTTATCGCTGTCTAACATATCAAAGGCAATAACAACAAACAGTGACACTAGCTTCGCTCGTAAAAGAGCAACATTTATTTTCCCCACATTCTGACTAGCTATTTGAAAAATACAACACCAGCTTCTATTTGAATATCACCTCCAATTGACCGCTGTTGTGCCAGTTACTAATTACGAAGGAGGGTAGTCAACGAGCATCAGATCAGATTGTTCTCACTGAGAGCCTCTAAAGGCAAAAAGACGTGAAAACTCAGTTTCAAGAACCTTTTTTGTTTATTTTTTACTTTTATTTATTTTTTATTCTTTGTTATATATTTATTTATTGACATATATACATGTAAAAATCTCTCCGGTTAAATCAAAGAAACTAAACATCTGCACACTCGACATCCCTCGAAGATCCCTAGTTGTTTTTGGCCAAAAGGAGTAAAAATATTGCCCTGAGGTTATAGATGGCATGTACAATTCCCTATTTTGTCTTGCATCGTGCGGGTTATTGGGAAGAGTAAAAGTTTTTTGAATAACACCAGAACTCAACACTTTGCAATATAGTTTTATTCGGGCATTTTTTCTACGTTCTTGTAATGATTTTACGTTAGTGCTTTCCCTTAATTGTGAAAAGCTTACTGGTGATCTTATGCGGTAAACAAATTTCATACATTTATTTTGGATTTTCTCGATCTTCTTGATATCTATTCAAGGCCTGATCGTATCAGAGTCTTGTATGCCACTAATCTTGTCTTAGTGTCAGCTGTTTTAAGAACTCTATGTAACATTCCTACTAGTCTGTTAGCTTTTGATGTAATTTTATCCATGTGTTTTTCCCATTTCAATTTACTACTCAGCTCAACTCTTAAATATGGATTAGAGTCAACATTTGTTAGCTTTACATTATGTAAATAGTAGTCTTGCTGAAATTTCAGTTCACCGATGGAAAGAACTGAACACTTGGAAGGATTAAAAGAAAGTTGCCAGATGCGGGACCATTCCTCGAGCGTCATTAAATCTTCGTTTAAAACTGCACTCTCACTTCTTAAATTGTACACAAGGGCATCATCTGCAAACAGACGACATTCCGATGTTATTTTGCCTGGCAAGTCATTCACATAAACAAGAAACAGAAGCGGACCCAAAACCGATCCCTGAGGGACCCCAGAGAGAACATCGCAAAAATGTGATTCAACACTCTCCACTGAAACAAATTGCTTCCTACTAATTAAAAAAAAGTTCTAATCCATGATATAAATATAGGGCGAACGCCAAGGCTTTCTAACTTAAATAGCAATTTCTGATGATTTACTGAATCAAAGGCCTTCGAAAAGTCCAGTATCAACACGTCTGTGATATGATGTTTCTCTTTATTTAAAGCTAAATCATTGAAAGCATGGATCAGTTGTGTCTCACATGATCTGTCTTTACGGAAACCATGCTGAGAGTCACACAATATTTTGTTTTTGTCAAAAAATTGATGAATGTTGGAAGCTATTATGTGTTCCAGTAACTTGCAAGTAATACAAGTCAATGACACAGGCCTGTAATTGTTTGATTGCTTTCCATCGCCCTTTTTAAAAATTGGCTTCACCTTGGCAAGCTTCCATATATCCGGAAGAGAGCTCGAGGTCAGAGAGTGCTTAAATATTTCAGTTAATGCGTGAACAATACAAGCGGAAAGTCTTTAGAAGTATGCCGGTTAGATTGTCTGGACCACATAATTTAGCAACTTTAATGTCCTTGAGAACTTTCAGAACACCTTCCTTTTTTATTTCAAAAACAAAATCATCTACATCATACTTCTTAAAGTCAGTTGGCAAGGGTTTATCGTCGTCAGCAACAAACACTGACTGAAAAAAGCAGTTGAGCATATTAGCTTTTTCTGTTGATGACTTTGATGTAGATACATTTAGAGTTAGGTTGGCTATAACATCACAACCGTTGCTCTTTGCTTTTTTAAGGTGTCTGTAAAATGCCTTGCTATCCCCTGACAGTAATGGTTTATAAAGGGTTTTAGATAGATATGTCTTTTTAGCTTGTAACACGAGCCTTTTGTTATATTTCCGTGTGTTTTTGTTCCTTGTAACATTACAGTTGGTTTCATGAGTTTTCATTATACGATAGAAAAGTTTCTGTTTTTTATAGCATTTGACAAGCGTTTTGTAAACCATGGTGGTTGTTGTGTAGTTTTTTTTTGTTCTAACTGGCACACATGTTTGTTTTAATGCCTGCATACCTGCACAAAATATATTGTAAATCTTATTAATGGACTCACCATCTTTAATACAACTAAGTATATTTGTCTCACACTCCGCAAAGACCTCGAAGCCTTTTACAAGATCAGCCTTGTTGTAGGAAAATACTTGAGTTTCCCTGAAAATCTCCTGATTTTGTTGTGAGATCAAGTCTAATATTTATCAAACTGTGATCACTATATATAGGGGTAGAGACAATCACACCCTGAACAAAAGACTTGTTGGCAAACACTAGATCCGACGTATTCCCTTTGTTATGGGTAGTTTAGAAGACATGTTGTTCATAGGAGAGTTCAGCTGTTTTTGATAGAAAAGGATTATTGATATTATAGTCTCCATCTGCAACAAAATCTACCCAATCAATATTTGGCATGTTAAAGTCACCACAAATCCACAGAGTTTGATTTCTAACCACACTATCAACTTCAGAAAGAAGTGATGGAATAAGCATTGGATCTTGATTGCTTGGTGGTCTGTATACTATGAGCAAAAATATAGAGAATATGTTTGTCAAAGATAATTTTATCAACAAGGATTCAGAAAAAGACTGGAGTGAAATAATATCTGAATGATAGTCATTACGAATATATGCAGCAACTCCTCCTCCATGTTGATTTCTATCATTTCTATGCAACTGAAAGTTTTTAATTTACAGCTCTCCAGTATGAATATCTGATCCCAAATGGGTTTCAGGTAAGCAAATTGCAAATATATTTGGTGACAGCTGAAGTTCCCATTCTAGAAAATGAACCTTGTTGCGGAGTGAACAAATATTTGTGTACAGAACATGCATGCTAATATCATCATTTCCCCTAATTATTTTTGCTGATGGCTCCTCATTTTGTTTATGTTATTCATTTATCTCAACCACTCTTCCCTTACTGATTTTAACCTTTTCCCCTTCACCTCTTCGTTTTCTCACCTCCTGTCTAAGTTTGAACTGAACCTCACGCTTTGACTTGGTAAGGTCAGGATTGACAAAAAACATCTTTCAGTTCAGTATTAGAACTACCTATTTTCCTAGCCTTTTCAATCAGAGCCCACTTTTCACTTTCATTTGTCATTGTTACAAAAAAAACAAAGTTGTCGTTTTGTTGGAGTGGTTATTTCAGTTATTTTAGTAGGAGTCTTGAGATTGGCCTTTTCAATAAACTGATAAACGCTATCTTTATTATCTGTTCCACTGAACACTACATTCATGGAGCGCTTCTCTCTTTCTTTCAGCTCATTTGCAATGTCAGAAACCATAACAGTATTGTTTATAAGAAATTTAATTGGTAAGTTTGGTGCCTGCACACCATCACTACTGTGAAACTTTGGTCTACTAGAAACAAAAGATTCCAGTTTTGCAGTGAGACATTTGACAGCCTCTTCTCCTTCATCCACTTTGTTTTCTATAGCAGTGACTCTGCTGTCAACCACTGATATCCGTTCAAAAATTTTTTTAGAACTCTTGTCACACGACCTGCAATACCAGTGGACTGAACTTTTCTTCCCAGCAAGTGATTTAAGAAAAATTGTGGTAGGCTCATCAGCTCCTGAACATTTCATATCAAACCATTGTTTACAAAGACTGCATTCTACAGACAAGCCTTTTATGACCTTGTTACAGCCCCAACAGTTATCCATATTATTAATATGTTGGAAAAACAAAAAAGAGGAAAAGCAACAGAGGCACAAAAGTAGGTATAAGTGTGTAGGCTAACTGCAAAAAAGCCTGAAACCTAAAAGAAAAACAACACTGAATTATATCTAGCAACACAAAACAGCTCAACTCAACAACCATTAAGACAAAAGGTAAACAAGACAAATGAAACAATCGGCTACAATGCAATTCGGCAATGAGGAAAGCAAATACAACTAAGCCTATTAAGACAAAAACATCCAAACAACAGAAACAAAACCTGAAAAAATCTCACAAATTGGTGCCTAAAATGGCCGACCCACTCGAATTTCACACTATTATTATTGTGTTGTTTTAGTTAGTAGTTATATAATGTAGACAGTTTTAGTTGGAGTTAAATAATGTAGACAGAAAAAAGATACATATAAGAAAGCAAGAGGTAGTAGTATAACAATCACAATTAAAGTCAAAAATCTGTAGAAATTTGAGAGAGCAAAGAAAATTCACGTCCTACACGTTCCAAGCGAAACCGAAAACCTCTTTAATGATCCTTACGCAGGTTCACCTACGAAAACCTTGTTACGACTTTTACTTCCTAGAAGTGATCAAGTTCGTCTCACTTTCCGCCTTGCAACGCCCGAGAGCGCCGTATGCCGCGCACAGTCCGTGAGCCTCACTAAACCACTCAATCAGTAGTAGCGACGGGCGGTGTGTACAAAGGGCAAGGACAGATTCCCCACGAGCTGATGACTCGCCAGTACAAGGAATTCCTCGTTCACGGAGAACAATTGCAATCTCTGATCCTTAGCACGTTTGCGGTTCAACGGGTTGCCCACGCCGACCGGCGCGGGAGAAACACGCTGATGCAAACAGTGTAGCACGCGTGCGCCCCCGAACATCTAAGGGCATCACTGACCTGTTATTGCTCTTTGCTTCACGCAGCTAAAAGCCGCTTGTCCCTCTAAGAAGCGAACGGTCGCCGTCCGTAGTTGGCGCCATCTATTTAGCAGGCAAGAGTCTCGTTCGTTATCGGAATTAACCAGACAAATCACTCCACGAACTTAGAATGACCACGCACCACCAACCACTGAATCGAGAAAGAGCTCTCAACCTGTCTGTTGGGGATGATTGCTGTCTTCTGGTGACTCCAGTGAAGACCTGCCAGCCACGACTCCCCTGACATAAGACGGGCAGTACCAGAATATAAATCAGTGAGCATTTCGTCCTGTATTTGGGTATCTAAGGCCGACTCAAGCTCCTGCAACTCCTGTTTCGACTTTCCTAATTTTATAGTAAACTGTCTGTTGCGCTCTTTGGCTCGAGGATACTTCCTAGCAAGATCTCTCCTACCAGATGCACCGGCTGCCTTCACTCCTGGTGACCTCTTAAATGTACCATCCACTGTCACGCTGTTGTATAGAGATATTGCAAAAACAAGACACTAACAGGAAATGTAGCCGGACCACAGCATGTGATACCCACAAGAGGCAAGCCAGCTAAGAAACATCAAAAGATTCACTAGTTGGAAACGCCAAAAGTGAAAATACATCAACCATGGAAAACGCATCAATACCCGCCAGAGGAAACCGCCGAAGGGAAATCGAAACAATGGCGTATTCCAATCCCCCGCCGAGCACTGCCAAAAATAACTGAACTCATCCTCACATTTATCCAGTACTTCTTCTTGACGCATGTACTGTGCCAACGGAAGCAATATTATGCAATCCTGGTACCAAACCCGCAGAATCGGCGCTCTTCAGATGACATACCCAAAAGACAGTGTCCCCTCCAATGGACTTACTCCTACAACATAAAATATAATACGAACATTATATGTACCCATCCTAAATGCCTATAAAAGCAAACTATTTTAGTAGTTCATCCTTTTTTGACAGTGACACTTGTAGACGTACAAGACTGAGCCTATACAGCTGTTGGCGTAAGAGATTATTTTACTTAGCTTTTACTACTTGTTATCTATCTTATATTCTAGAGTTTTGCTACTTGTGTATTAGGTTGTGGTTCATGGGAATAAAAGATATTTTGATTGCTATACCAAACATCTGAGGTTTAGCATAGTTAGACTTGCACTAAAGATCTAAGTCTAGTTCTATAAATTGAACTCTCCACCCTTGGCAATCATAATAAACAAGGCGGCTTGCCTGTGCCTAAACAACCATAGCAACTTGGCTAGATAGAAGTGGAACTGATAGTTATGAATCATTGATGTTGGTGTGGTATTCAAGTGAAGCAAATTCCTTAAATAACCATATAACATTTTTAGTGGAGGTGCCTTATCGGTCACCGACCTTTCGCATAGCTAAGTGGATAGAAGTAGAACTGATAGTTATTAATCATTGATGTTAGTGTGGTATTCAAGTGAAGCATCTTCCTTAAATAACCATATAACAACGCGCTTCCTTCGAGAAATCTGATAAGTATGATTTCTGTTTCGAGGCGACGAAATGGACAATCTACAAATACAAATATATATTATCCTACACTGTATTTACTCAACATCACTACCCTACATTTATCAGCGGACCATTGACAAATACAATCGAACACTAGTCATTTAAAAGAGAGAGGATGTTGTGCCAGTTACTAATTACTTTTTAGACTATGACTATACTATCACGCATGCGCATTATAACGGCGTGCAAGGACGTTTACAAGGAAAGCGATTAATTATCAAGCATATCTTTTAGGCCTGGCCAGGCAAACGCTCTATAACAATATTCTACAGCTACAATGAGTATTAAACTATGTACCTATGAAACCAACATAGCACAGGTTGTAATATCCAAGACATTGGAGTTGTCTTCCCTATTGCTGGGTTTTGTAAACAAATTAATTGTCATAGATATGACAGGATACAAGCCTCGTTTTGAATTGAAAGTCAGCACATTAGGCTGTCTTATTATGTAAGCTTTCATTTGAATTGCCGCTGCTGAGCTGTACAGTTGTGTATTTATAATCTGATTAATGTGTGAATACATCTGACACTTATATAATTACAACGATGTTATACAGGTGAGCTACCAAAACAACCGCTACTAAAGAAGAAGGGATAAAAAATAGAATGCGATGACATTCAATTAAAGTTTTATGGTAAGTTTGATCTGTGAAATTGTGGCGTTTTTTAACTAATCAGGATTTATCAGTGGACGCAAAGAAGCAAATAAAACAATAAATAAATGAAAAAATATATGTAGAACAATAAATAATAAAAATTATGTTAGATATGCTACTTGACATTACCTTGGCACATTGCCAATGACTAATTTGAGTGAGCTACTATCCATGTTGCTAAAATTATTAATAAGAGCCATGAGAGCAAGCTTTAGTGACGTTGTGTAATGTAAAGGGGTTTGTATTTTAACCAAGATAATGACTTATACCACCTGATGAATTCTTTTCGTGTCATGTAGCTTAATCGATTAGGCTATCATTTGATTAATGAGAAGTTCCGAGATCAAATCCAGCTTGAAGCATGCAGATCTTTCAGTCCTAAATTTTGCTAGATTTTAATAGCTGAACAGACTGAACGGCGACAGACTTTGAGATTTATGTATATATATAATATATATATATAATATATATATAATATATATATATATAATATATATATATAATATATATATAATATATATATAATATATATATATATAAATAATATATATATATATAATGTATATATATAATATATATATATAATATATATATATAATATATATATATACATATATATATATATATATATATATATATATATATATATATACATGTATATAAACTAGGTGAATATCCGGCGTTGCATGGGTAGTAACAAAGTTTTTGCACAAAAAATTCATTTTTTCAAACCAATACCACAATTATCATTTTAAATGAAGGTGTTTATTTGTTGTTTTCTGTCATCTCTGTTTCCAGGTATAGTGATCGAAAGCTAGCAATGTAACAGTATCAACTTGGTACTGGAATTAAATTTGGAACTTCCAGTTCTGCAGACAAGTATTTGTCCAATACACTACGCTGTCCAGCTGGCTATACACAAATACTCATTATACATTCCAAACTTTCATGATTTCACGCTGGAAATTTCAGCTAGCACTATGCTAGAATTGTTGGCCAGAAGAAAAATGTTTAAACACACAAGGGCAACAAGACTAGTGCAATCAGTATAGAGCTGTAGAACGTACTGCAGCTGGTACAGTATGAATTACACAGAAGTAAACACAGTACACACAAATAAACTAACACCTTAATTTAAAAATTAGAATGGTAGACGCTGTATATGCTGATTAAAAGTAAATTTTCTGTGCAAAAATTTTTCTATAACCCGTACAATGCCAGGCATTCTTCTAGTTTATTTATATATTTGATAGTTATTATATTTAGTCAGTGTGTTTGAGCTGGCTGACACCTACTTTTGTACTTTTTACATCACCAAGAGGTAGACAAATGATGCATTACACCTTTTGGGTGGCTCCCAGTAAGCATATCAACCACCAAACTTTTATACAATTTGTAATACCTAATGAATTTAATTGCTGCACAAGAAGTTTATTATATGAAAATGAGAATAGAAATCCCCTAAGACTCCATATCATGAGAAATGTGTTTTGTGCAGTTCAAGAAGCTTTACAGAAAATCATGAACATGTTGAATTAATAATAACAGGACATTAATGAGTACATAGAAGTGTGTGTATAAAAAATAATTACTGTTGCTGTAGAAGCTATTCATCAAAATTTTGAATGTAGCGATGCTGGTACAAACATATGAGGCATCAGAATTAATTACATCACTGAAGTGCGCAAAAATAAACGATGTTCTTTGTCTGGTCGAGCAGAAAGAGAATGTGAATCACACATTTGTGAAATTCGAAGGGTGTGCAAGATAATACACAAAACAAGTACTGTAATGAGCTTTTGTGATGACAGCGCGTAATGAACTAAAAACTTGTCTGTTGATGAAAGGAAATTCTGCATGATAATGTACAGTATTCATATAACATGCATACAAATGACAATATGTATACAAACCACAAAATTTTAAATGAAATTTTGAAAGATAGTTAGTTATTAAAAAATTAGCCTTAATTGAAGTAAATAAAAAATAACGTAAAAGCTGTAAAGAAAACAGGCAAAAATCTGTTCGTATTCAACAATTGTAGCAGGCAAGCTGTTCAGCACGTAAGCCAGCTAAGAGAAGCCTACGTTTTGAAAACAGCCTTTTTTAAAACCAGATGCAGCTCGCAAAAAAAACTCAACTATTGTGTCGCTGAAATGTTGAGAATAAAGATTGCACATCCCAGCAATCGAATATTCAGGTGCATTCAGATGCTCAAATGCAAAGTCTGGCACTCTTTGATATATTGAAATTTGATATGTTCACTGCCTCGTTTGTTACAAATATTTTTGAGGGTGAATAATTATAATTCGGAGTTGTTTGTTCAGGAAGCCGACAAATCATGTACACTTTCTATAGTTTTTGCCTTTTTAATGCGTTGCTAGATATTTGTATATCAGTAGAAAGAACTTTTGAATTTTTATTCATAAAAATGTTTTTAAAAGCAGAAATTGATATATAAATTTTTTTAACTGAATCATTGTTATGTCATTTTAATTAAAACGAACTGCCCGATTTGGCATAAAAACTAGATTAAGAAATTTACAAAGAATATTACTTTATTAATTACGCAACTGCTGTATAGCATTAAAAATGCATTTATTCAATGATTTTCAACTTTATACAGGTCTCATTCAAGTTGCTACAAATCTTTGATCCTCACATGTACTTCAACATGACTCTTTTAAATCATTGTCTTATGTCCAAAACCCTGATTAAATAGCAAAACGGTCTATAACAATATAAATAGGTGTTTTTTTACTCACTATGTTAGTAGTATTTACATGACATGACAAGCATGAATACTGTAATATAATTTTATAGCAGTTGCTCGACCATTATGGTACATATTGGTATATAAATATATAAAAAAATTGTTTCCTCACTCCGGTTAACCCATATGGGTGGTAATTTCTGCTCTAACTCGGGTCTCCTACCAGAAACCTGAGAGTTTGAGCATTTGCCTCAAGATCTTAGCTGTTCCTAATAGCGCACTTTTCAGCAACTCACCTGAGTATATATATATATATATATATATATATATATATATATATATATATATATATATATATATATATATATATATATATAGACAAAGTGGACGCTGCACAGTTCGTTACAGAGTGTTCAATGATAAATCAGAGCTAAATTATAAAATATTTATAAGTGGAACTTCACTCTATAAGTTAAACATTTTATTACTAATAGTTTCATGTGGTACACTCAGTATCACACTCTTCAGATAAAATGTCTAAAATGAATTTCATACTCCAGTATTAAATACGTTGTTATGCAGAGTTAGATAAGCTGATAATTGGATGAGTGTACAGAAGCCAAAAGCCAAATAGTTAAGTGATACAATTACGTAGCAAGAACTTAGATGAATGTCTGCATGATGATAATAGCTCGTTACCTGATATATATATATATATATATATATATATATCAGGAGAAAAAAAGATAACTCAAAAAGGGCTCAATGTTGATTTTTATTACTGTCTAGGCAGCATAAAAATGAAATCCAAAATCAAATGCAACATCAGCATGTGACATAAAGAGTTATATAATAATGTATTAAAATGTAGTTTTTATTGGCTACTTTATAGCCTATGTACTTAGCTGAGTTAGAATGTATTATTTTGCATCTTGATTTAATTTGTTATGCCTTCTACAAGCATGCACATCTCCATTTTTGTAGATGTTCACACTCACAAACATATAGCGCTGTTTAAAATTATGAGACCGCCTTCAATGTTTTTAAAAATCATAAAATTTCTCTATTTTGATCACTGTTACAAGACTAAATTTTTATTTAGTCCTTACAATATACATATCAACAGACTCAGAATTTTTGCTAAAAAGTATAGTATAAGGTGCAACTATGTGCATTATAAATAGACGCAAATACTTTTAGCTAATCAACTTATTACACTCTGTATCTTTCAAATCGCATGTTATTACCCAAATCAACATTAACTGAAATGGTTGGTAAACTAGTATTTTATTGTTATACTGTAATATCATAAATATTTGAATAAAATATGATAAGGGATTAATCACTATTTTAAATTTAATTAATCCAACTCAGCTTTGATTGGATTTGTCTTACTTTAATCTGGTGACACTAATCTGTTAATTAGATTTAGTTAAAGGGTTTAACACAAATTTATTAGATACCATTGTATAAAACACAAAACTCTGCACTTATTGATATATACATTGTTGACAATAAGGTGAGTTGGAGGTTGGAATCTTCTACAGAACTATGCAAACAACTCAAAATCGGAGGTGATCTCGTAATTTTGCACAGCACTGTGATTGCATGTGCTTCTTTCTGGCACCTGCAATTATTTGTATGTATAAAGAAATTGATATCAAAATTTATTAGTCTATTAATATCCTCCCCTGTATATTAATATCCTCACCTGTATATTAATATCCTCCCCTGTATACTTATATCCTCCCCTGTATATTAATATCCTCACCTGTATATTAATATCCTCCCCTGTATATTAATATCCTCACCTGTATATTAATATCCTCACCTGTATATTAATATCCTCACCTGTATATTAATATCCTCCCCTGTATATTAATATCCTCACCTGTATATTAATATCCTCACCTGTATATTAATATCCTCACCTGTATATTAATATCCTCCCCTGTATATTAATATCCTCACCTGTATATTAATATCCTCCCCTGTATATTAATATCCTCCCCTGTATATTAATATCCTCCCCTGTATATTAATATCCTCCCCTGTATATTAATATCCTCACCTGTATATTAATATCCTCCCCTGTATATTAATATCCTCCCCTGTATATTAATATCCTCACCTGTATATTAATATCCTCTCCTGTATATTAATATCCTCCCCTGTATATTAATATCCTCACCTGTATATTAATATCCTCCCCTGTATATTAATATCCTCCCCTGTATATTAATATCCTCACCTGTATATTAATATCCTCACCTGTATATTAATATCCTCCCCTGTATATTAATATCCTCACCTGTATATTAATATCCTCCCCTGTATATTAATATCCTCACCTGTATATTAATATCTTCCCCTGTATATTAATATCCTCCCCTGTATATTAATATCCTCCCCTGTATATTAATATCCTCCCCTGTATATTAATATCCTCACCTGTATATTAATATCCTCACCTGTATATTAATATCCTCCCCTGTATATTAATATCCTCACCTGTATATTAATATCCTCACCTGTATATTAATATCCTCCCCTGTATATTAATATCCTCACCTGTATATTAATATCCTCACCTGTATATTAATATCCTCACCTGTATATTAATATCCTCCCCTGTATATTAATATCCTCACCTGTATATTAATATCCTCACCTGTATATTAATATCCTCACCTGTATATTAATATCCTCCCCTGTATATTAATATCCTCCCCTGTATATTAATATCCTCCCCTGTATATTAATATCCTCCCCTGTATATTAATATCCTCCCCTGTATATTAATATCCTCACCTGTATATTAATATCCTCCCCTGTATATTAATATCCTCCCCTGTATATTAATATCCTCCCCTGTATATTAATATCCTCCCCTGTATATTAATATCCTCCCTTGTATATTAATATCCTCCCCTGTATATTAATATCCTCACCTGTATATTAATATCCTCCCCTGTATATTAATATCCTCACCTGTATATTAATATCCTCACCTGTATATTAATATCCTCACCTGTATATTAATATCCTCCCCTGTATATTAATATCCTCCCCTGTATATTAATATTCTCACCTGTATATTAATATCCTCACCTGTATATTAATATCCTCCCCTGTATATTAATATCCTCACCTGTATATTAATATCCTCACCTGTATATTAATATCCTCCCCTGTATATTAATATCCTCACCTGTATATTAATATCCTCCCCTGTATATTAATATCGTCCCCTGTATATTAATATCCTCACCTGTATATTAATATCCTCACCTGTATATTAATTTGCATACCAATTTATGTAAACCAGTGGGGATAAATGTAAACATTTTTTTATTAGCTATCCCCTGTATCCGAAGATGACTTCCGATGAACCATACTTCCCCATTGACTTTGATTTCTGCTGAGAGATTTACTTTTGTAAAATATGTGACTATACGTGTGTACACCGTATGTACGAGGGTGATTCGATAAGTAAAGATAATTTTACAATAAGTCAAGTTGTAGTTGAGTTAGATACTTTTTTTTCAACATAATTGCCAGACAAGTCAACACATTTCTGCCATCTTGGTACCAGTTTCTTGATCCCATTGTTATTGAAAAGGATTACAGTGTAAAGACAACACCTAAAAGAACATAACTCCAAAAAATCATGCATGTATCACAATAATATTCTAACTTATAAGAAAATTATCTTTACTTATCGAATCGCCCTCGTATATACGCTTTTCCTTGGATCAAGCTATTTGTGGATGTACTTGTGAATGTGCATACATAATTAAACACGCAGACTTAGTACGCATTTAGACGTAGCTTTATTGCATGTATATACTTTTCATAATAAGTACATATATGCATATATTATATATGTGTATGTACTAATATTTAACGACATTTATATTTAATATCGGTGCTGCTATAAAGTGCTGTCTATCACATTGTAACGCGTGTCATCTGAAATGGGTTTGTCATCTCTCTAATAGTTTAAAACACCTCATATACAGATCATGCATGAATGATAATTAGTTTTTTAGTAGTACACCTTAATGTATCTTCTAAGATTGTAACGAATAAATCATTGAAATTTGTTCTTTTAACAACAGTTGTCACTATTAGAATGTCCACGACTAACGTCTCACGTTTTTAAGGATTATATTTTTAGCATAGGCCTACACCCATGATCATCCTTTTGCCTGTATAGGGTAATGTTGTTGAATGCTCATAATTTTACTCGTGATTCATTACAGCATGCTGCTACCCTAAAGCCAGGTTTCCATATCGGCTGCGAGACCCCGGAGGTAATCTAGGTAACTGGAGTTACCAACACTAGCAGGTTAAGACGTACCGTAGACCTAATTGTACCCGTCGCTTCATTGGATACACAGAACGGTAAGTAACATGCTATATTAGCACTGATATTTCTATATGCTGCATCTTTGTTTATTTTGTTATAATAGTATGCATCCCCATATATGCTCGCAACTAAAGAAATAAAGATGCATTTATAATATGCAAGAAGAGGTGCATCACTGTGAAACTCCAACTTTTTCTAAATGTTGTAATGACTCAATATTAATGTTTGAAGCTACAGTATATTAAATATTGATGAAACAATTCACCACAATATTTTACAAAGTACACAAATCCAAAACTATAGATATTTGTAAATTTATGCCTTAAGAAAAGCTGATATGATAAATTGTGCACAGCAAAGAAATGCAGGGTGAATTTGCTGTCCATCATTGATAACTGTTACTGCACAAAACAATTAGTTGGGTCTAAGAGCTGCTTCAGATTTGTGCTGCCAGCAACATTTTTTGGATATGCCATGCTGAAATGTTTGACCTATTGGTTGGTATTGGCTACCAATATAATATAAAGGAAGAAAGAGATATCATGCCTATTGGTTGGTATTGGCTACCAATAGAGTATAAAAGAAGAAAGAGATATCATGCCTATTGGTTGGTATTGGCTACCAATATAGTATAAAAGAAGAAAGAGATATCATGCCTATTGGTTGGTATTGGCTACCAATATACATGTAGTATAAAAGAAGAAAGAGATAACATGCCACTTTAGTTTGTAAGTAAATTTACTTTAATCAATATCTACATAGTGTTCAAACAATTTTGCAAATATTTAAGGATAACACATTTGAGGCATATTTTATGAAATGACTTGGTAAAATCACGCATGAAATAGTTGTTTGAGTGTCTGTACAAAACTTTGATGATTCGATATTTGATTTAAAAATAATCCCACGACCAAACGCGAGCGAAGCTATTGGTTTGGGAGATTTATGATAAATGCACATGTGCACACAACTCCCGAAGAATTATCCGTTAACAGCCATCACCAAACCCTTGTAACGAAATCCTATCAACAAATTTAACTATTTTTCAGTAAAGTCGTTTAAGTATAATAATGATACAAAACACATATAAACCTATTTAAATAAGTTACCAAGCCTTTGAAAGGTTACCGCAAATTCCTAAAACTAACCCATCTGATCGGATTATACATAAATAGACAGATTTATTTGGCCAAAAGTCGTTATTAAAACTTGCTAAGCCTCACTTTTATCAAAGTTAAAACCGGAAATTCAAACGCCGAGCGACAGAGAATAGAACGATTAACTCGTGCGCATTTCACGAAAAAAATAACGTGCACGTTTCACCAGTCTATAGCATTGTCGAATTGCCAAAGGTTTCTGTAATTAAGTTAGGAGTACTGAAATCGTTTCATTTTTGCTGATTTAAAAGTAACTGACATTTTAGACAATTTGGAGTACTTTGGTATTCTAACTGATGTCCAACGCAGTGTAAGTAAAGAAAATGACGAGGATATTTTTTTCTAATGGTTTTTATGAGATTATTACAATAACTAATTATAAGTTTGGATGACTACAGAACAATGACTACGTAGTACAGACTTTCTAAAAATCTATATAAATATCACAAATTCGTGATATTGTTAGCTATGAAGTTTTGAAATGTAAACAAAATTATGCATTGGTTTTATATTATTACTATGGTAATAATATTGGTTATTCTAATAATATCAGTGCATTTTACTTCTAATATGGGCCAATATTGCAAATATTGGCCAATTTCTCCTATTGCAGGGGGAGAGATATAAACATATAATCTTTTCCTTTCATTATTGGTGTTTGTTGTACATAATAACACCCAGTACATTACAGCTACCATTGCAGTTATCCTATTGCACTGTAGTGCCATTTGACTGCTAATATTGCATTTTTCAACCATCAGCACCCTTTCTTTTTTTCCAATATCACTTTGGTCGTGGGCTGTATGACAGGGAAATTTGTAGTTGTAAAATTTTATAACTTCAACTGCGGCTTACTTGTTTATTATCAGCTAGCTGCCAATCCATCAATATAATGATATAACCACAGGTGCAAATCAGCTTGCAATCAGGTGCAATGCCTTACCGCTGCCGATTCATATTCAAATGTACAACCACAAACTGCTCGAATTGTTTACCTTAGTGAGATTTACCATTCTTCAACATCTTCCTACCTTTAAAAATAGCTGTTTTCAGTATTGCCCCCAAAGTAAAAGAAATAAATGAAATCACTGCTGCCTTTGTGTTATCACTATTTGCAATACAATGATTCTCCTCCAGTTTTATATAAATAACCAGCCACCGTTTTCTTATTCATTTCATATTATGTTCTTAGAGAGTGTAGACTTCTTTATAACTAGATAAAACTGAAACTTATTGTACACCTAACTTTCTCCTGGAAAGGGGTGAAAAAGGTACATCTGTCTATATGTAAGCTTTTATTTTCTGGATTAATGTAGCTTATCCATGACTTTCAGTTTTTTTGCAATTCTTATCAACACTTCACATTACAGTATATTTTATTATCTATATGTCATGTGTTTTGTTTAAATCATCAAATAAATTGATTGAGATTGCTTTTAAACTTTATAATGATGTTCATCATGTGCCTGACATCATTTTCTACAAGCTGATGTGCAGTTTAAAAGTATTCAGATGGAGAAAAGTGAGTTTAGAAGACAAAAACCTTGAAGACTTGCAGACACGACTGTATTTCACTAACAGTTTACTCTTGTTATTCTTTGGAACATTATATGCTTGGAATTTTGTCAAACAAATAAGATGATGCAGGCTGTGTAAAAAGTTGATTGCCCAAGTCAGCATTATTGTGGTTAACTTATGGCTCAAGCTAGATCAGCATCAGTGAATCATTGTTTGGCCATTGTTGATGTAACCTACAATAAATCATTTATCTGTAAATATCAAATCTGTAAAATCCTAAATCATTAAACTGTAAGCAGTAAGCTTTGTGACACTAGAAGTCTCAGTCACAGAGACTGATGTGACCTCACAATTGTGAGGTCACATCACTCTCTGATGTGAGTCACAATTGATATAGAGCATGGGTTCTTAACCAGTGGGAAATTTCCCACCAGTGGGAAATTTGACAGTACAATTTCACACCAGTGGGAAATTTGAGGATTTGAGGTAGGAAATTCTCAAGCTTCAGATTGAGAATATTGATTACGCGCATTTCAAGGATATAACTGTTGTACTGTATTTTCACTACATACATGATGCAGATACATGCTTTTATTGTGGGTACAACTGTATTAATACGGAAACCAAGCCTCATGATGTATCAAGCAGCTTTTTGGATAATTAAATTACTCTATTGTTGTGTTTGTCTTGAACTTTATTTTTCCATAAATAAAAAGTATATCATGACAAACTATTCATAAAATATGATTTCTATCAGTTCAATTAATAATTGATTCATTTTGACTGTATGGCAAAATGCTATCTGAAAAGCCTTCTCCTGCAATCTGAGAGTGGCAAAAATACCACAATTTTTGGCTGTTAGAGAGGGGGAAATCTCGAAGTGTGGTCTGTCAAATTGGGAAATACACTGAAAAAGGTTAAGAACCACTGATATAGAGTGATATTTGGCTGGTTTATAGTTGATGATCAGCTAGCTGCCTTGTCTGGCTGCATTGTTTCCAGCCATAGCTAGTAAAATCTTGGAATAAAGAATCTGTACCGGAGGAGATTTGATCTCAGTCTCTGCCATTCCCCACTCCGACGCCCTACCCAGTAGACCACAGAAATTGCCAGTATATGGAGCAGATACCCAACGCTTTGCCTACCACACAGGGTGATTGGTAAGTGATTGTCATTAGTTAGCTTACTAAAATTTTCCATTGGCAAACTGCTAGGCTAATAGCAAGTGGCAGGCAACTCTTATTACTTCTCATTGTTTATAAGCTGATTTTTAATACTCGGGCAACGCCGGGTAGCACAGCTAGTCCTGTAATAAAGCAACTCCCCTTGTTCAGTTGCATAACAATCATAATCATACATTGCATTACTAATATAGCTCTGTGTGTGTGCGCGCGCGCGTTTTATTTAATTAATTAGTAGAAATATAACATTAGGCAAGAATAAAATTATAGTGTAAATATTCATTAAATTAAAAAAAATAAATGAAAGCTCAGTTTCTACATTTTAGGCATGATGAGGCCCACATGCGCAGTAACACTGCAACTAGTGGAGGCGCTGGGCCCACAGCAAACTCAAACAGCAGGTTTGAATTAATCTAGGCTCAACAAATGGCTCTAAACATTAACTCTGAAACTAGTAAATACAGAGGTTTTGCGTGTCTATTGGAAGACTGCTTCATTTGGATGGTACTCCATTTGGATATGAGCATGTTGTAAGGCATTTTGCATCACTGGTCCCTACCTCAGTTGGGACAAGAAAGCTTGCTTAGCCACAAAATAGTTCTCAGATTCTTTCATAAATTACCACCATTTATTTTTAGTGATGGCAAAGCGTAACGCGGTGGCGAAACGTAAACGAAGCAATGATGAACCAGTAAGTAAATCCCCAGTAATCACTCACCTTGAGATACAATGTTACTTTGTTTTGCGATTGCCTTCTTATGTCTAACTCATCATATCTTAAAAACTAATATTCTCATAAATACACTGTATTTTATTTAATTCATTCTGCAGCTTAAAAAACTCATGCTAAATACTTGAGATTATTGCATATAAGAAATGAAAGGAAAAATGAATGTAACTAAAATTGTAATTGTAAAAGGAATGAAGTTAACAAGGTAAAGACTACATCGCTAAACTCATAATCATTCAGAGAGTTTTGATGGCCAATTCACATTAAAAACACAAACAGAAGTGTAGATTCAACAATGTGTTCATGTAGTATTGGACTTGGAAGTAATGATAGAAATATAGTGTGACTTATTCTACTTTGGACTGGATAAATGTCAGCTACCGTGAAACCTCGTAAAATAATTTGAGGCGATATTCGCTTTTCGCCTGTAATATGGCCAACTTTATCATCCGAAAATTCTGATGAATCAGTTGAAAAATAGGTTGCCAGCCTCTATTTGAATGCCGCCTCCAATTGACCGCCACTATAAAGGAAAGGTTGAAAAATAGAACCCTATGGCGTTCAATTAGAGGTTTTACGGTATATACTGTATTTATTGGAATTCCACCTCTAATAGAACACCACTATAGAGGAAAGGTTGAAAAATAGAGTGCCGTGGCGTTCAATTAGAGGTTTTATGGTATATACCATAAAACCTTTATTGTTATTGTTTATTGTGTTTGTGTATTAGTTAGTATTAGTCCTATTATGTAGTACGTAGGTTAAGTTGTATGATTGACAATTGATTATGTAAGACTGGTAGTAGGTCAAATTTTAGTGGCGATGTTTATTTCGTTCTTTATTATCTAATTCCTTTATTTTAGGTGATATACTTATTATGCGATAATGTTAAGTGATACTGAGTTACAGCATTGTTAAAAACCATAGTCTGAGACCGTTATAACTTTCTTGATTTGATTTTTGATTCATTTTCATCAACAATAGTAATTGAAAAAAAAGAAGCTGCAAGTGTGATGAAGCCCATAATACACATTAGCATAGCTAGTCGTGGCGTCAGGCTTGTCGTCGTCGTCGTGTAATCAAGATCAATTGCTATGAGTAATTAGGTTTTATTCACTTGTTAAAAGATGTAATTTAAGTTTTTTCTTGAAACTGGCCACCTTCTCTATGCTTTTTTATAGTATTAGGAGTTGATTCCAAAAATGGCCTGTTTCTCAAGTTTTATTCATCAACAACCACACTCCCACCCTCTAGTTAGCACAATCTGCCATAATAAGGTCTCTCATGCCATGATCTGCGTTGTTATCAATTGCTTAGATTAAAAGTTTGAGAAAAACTTAACTGGTTTCCCGTTTCCTGCCTCTGTTTCTGCTAGCATTGTTTTCCTTAGCACCAGAGAAATGCAAGTTTTAATGCCCTTTCTGGCTCTCTTTGCGGAGTTCAAACTGCTACGTTATAGTTGCTCACTAAACTCGTTTGAAGAATGCTGGAAAAGTTTTCTTGCCGTATCATAAGATAACTTTGAGATGAATACATTTAGAATTCAGTAAATGCCTAATTGTGTGTTAGGTTTTCACTCAGCCCAGGTTCTCTATTAGCCCGAGATCCTGAAATTCGGCTTACCGGTGATTGAAATGTTTCATTTTTACCAGCTGCCTTGATGTGTATGTTAGCCAACTGCCAAATGGCTATGATCTAGCCCAGGGAAGGCCAAATGATTTTGGCAATGATCCACTTCAGCCAAATGATTTTGGCAATGATCCACTTCAGCCAAATTGGACAAATTAAAGATCCACAACGAGCTGAAGATGTGCCTTTTTTCTACCAAATAAAAGCATGCAATTATTTGTGTATATCTTTAAACAAGATGTCAAATACAATTTTTAAAAACTTTATTTATATACATAATTTGACTAATACGTAATCAGTGAATGAATGTGCTGTAATAAATATGTCTGATATCAGTGAGAAAAATGATGAGTGGACTTTGACTACACAATACTATCAAAACACGGTTCCCTGCTACTTACAGCAACTCTTAAAGTTTATGAAGAATAGTATTTGTAAATCGTGTTCTATGATTGTTTTTTCACAAAATTCATCAATGAAAACAATGATTCACATATGTAAATTAAGACAAAGCAAGTAAGTAGTCGTCTAGCTAAACTGATAGTTATTAGGTACTTTTATGAGCTTACATATGATGACCAAATAAATGACCGGAACAATTTACAAAAAAGTTATTTAAACTAAATTTTACAATAAATATTTCAAAAGTTTTTTGACAGCCAACCTAAAAGGTCCACTAAAAAGCTAGAAAGATCCGGATCTAGATCCACCATTTGGCCTTAGCTGATCTAGCCAAAACTGCGACACGAGGCTCACTCCACTCGGGGAGGCTAATGAACAATAGCATTTTAACTATTTGCTAACTATCGGTGCTATATTTATAATCAAATGCATTTCGGTCTTGCATAACTTAACAAATAAATTGCACAATATTGTAAGCTGTGCAGCAGTTTTAAAAATGCAACTAAAGTGAAATTTTTGAATTTTAAATGTATTACGCTATAAAAAGTTTTTTTAAGTTATGAAAGGTGTCTTGCCAACTAAGGTGCACACCCATTGCTCTGTGAAAACTCTAACAAGTCCAAGCTGTCGTACCATTTTCTATATATATTGTATATGTAAAGCTAAAACTATCTCTTTTCTGGGGATTTTAGAGAAAGCATTGTATAGAAGTTTAAACATTGATATTACTTTTTTAGTTGTTTTCTTGACACGTTGGAGATTTAGTGAATGCCGTTTGGCCTCCATCTGGTAGATGGTATACTGCCAACATTACAGAACTTCATGCAGGTGCGTTAAAAATTGGGTTGGCTACAGGCTTAATATTCTTGTACGAACAATAAAGGCTAAGTGATTTCGAGATCTGATTTCATCTTTGATAATTTGGCACTTTTGATGGGCACTTTTGGTATTGGTGTGTTATAAATCTTCCTGCTAACTGCTAGTATTATTGCTTCAAAATACTTAGTTATTAATAACTTTTCAATGTTTTTACACCGTCGCTGGTTAGTGACTATGGCTGAAGTAGTTCTCTTATATAGGTACGGGCTAGTTCTTTAGGTATATGAAAGTTAACTTGCAACAAAATTCACATTACAGTTATTTGGTATCAAAAGATTCACCATGTCTTACTCTGCAGTGTTGTAGGTTCCAAATATGTAGAAATGTGATTACAAGCTCTTAAAAGCTCAAAACGAACAGTAAAAAAACGGCCATAAGTTGGAATCCCTTTATTTTCATGACGTATTCAACGCTATGTGGTTATTGTTTTAACATGTGATGTTATCAGGTGAAAGGAAAGGCCAATAAAAGGCTCAATATAAAATGTCTCGTAGTACTAGTTTATGACAAACAATTCGAGTTCTATTGGTAAGCGCTCATCAAATATAGATGCTCGCTCCTTAACAGTTTCATTTCAGCTTGGTCTAATCATCTAGTCATAATCTGATCCTGTGACCCATAATTCCCGTCAATTGGCGCGAAAAATCTTTGCAGCATTTTTCGGCCATCACAGGTGACCAACAGGCTCCTCATTTTCATCAGAGGATAATATGCACCCCCTCGAGCTAAGGTTAAAAAATGATTTTTAGGCTAGGTTTTGGGATATCAGTGCTAAAAGTGACAGCATTACAATGACAATGAAATAGATGCGTAAGGACAATAGACATGGTTTTATTGAATGCCTGAAGCTTATTTGTGAAAATATTTCAACGAATGAGTTTGCATGAACGTGTAAACAGAAGCACATTGTGTTCAGCTACGTCATATTTGATGCCTGCAATTGACTGTTTGTTATTGAGCTTTTAGGAGCTTGTAATCAAATTTCCACATACTTTGCACCTACAACACAACAGAGTAAGACATGACAAACCTTTCGATATCAAATAACTGTAAGGAAAATTTTGTTGCAAGTCAACCTTTAAGAAAACGTAATCATTACTGCTTTAGTATTTCCATTAAAGATTTACCATTCATTGGGTGAAACAACTTTTGTTTTTATTTAAGACGGAGTGACAGTTCAATTCAGGGCTGACAACATGAGCCGGAGGCTTAAAATGCATCCGATTAAGGTAGGAACATTAATTTGCTTTCTGGTGTGATCACACATAGTGTGAAAATCAATGTTGCGCTAGTTAGTTATGGAGTGAAACACTCGATGTGTTAATCTTTAGTAAAACTTCAAACAAAACAAGTAAAATTGTTCATTTAATTGTTGCAGCACCTAGTAGGGGAACCAGGAATACATTGTGTTCAACTGCAGGAAATGCAAATAATTGTTGAACCCATGCACAGTCCCTCTGTATTGATCCATCACACTCTTAAGGAGGAGCTTGAAGGTTTGTGATAATTTACCAGATGCCATGGAAAATAGCGACTGAAATACTGTACAACTGACCAATATGACAGAAGCGTTTCGCATAATTTTGCTTGGCGTCCATTTTTAACAGCAGCTAAACTTTATTCTACCTGTTATATTTTCATAGAAGTCAATATTACTGATGCTACTGGCTTCTAACAAAGCAGCACTCAAAACCATAAAACAAATTTTGATTACCCAACATTCCATGTCAAACTATCAAAAGATCACCATGGAAATTCCAACTATTTGTTACATTCAGAGAGCATGTTTATAAATCAACAGCTATAGTCAATACGCCGTATGTGCTCTATCCTGTATTAAATTATATATATATTGTATATACTGTATATATATGTATATTTCAAGTGCTCCGTTACTGTAATATCCTGTAGATATTTGTACATATTACTTACTGCCAAGAATAACTTATTATTTTATATTCTGTACATATCTGTGTGTATATAACTTGTTGTTACGAATGCTCCATATATGCTATATCCTGTATTTATCTGGCTTATATCACTTATTATTATGAAAGCTCCTCATGTGATTTGTTCTATACACTTCAATATATATCACTTATTATTATGGAAGCCCCACACGTAATTTGTTCTGTTGCTATACATTGGTAGTTTCAAAGTCAGTTCAAGCTTTTCAGGGAGCGGCTATCCATGACAGTGAGGAAACGAAAAGTTTTGATGAAGAATGTAATTTTCTTTATTGTACTTATCACCCTGGTTTTATTTCTAATGTATTGGCAAGATACTTGCTCCTTCTTATGGTGACCCTATGGTCATTAGTTGTTTGTGATGAAGCTCCTAAAATGTACTATGTTCTTTTGGTTTGCCGGTAATACGAGAATCTTTTCACTTGTTTTAGCATCAGATCAGGTCAATGACTCTGATTTGGATGAAAAATATCCTGGCAGAAAAGACAGTAGTGAAAGTAGCGATGGAACTAGTGGGGAGAGTGGCAACAGTGAAGATGATATTGATGGTATGAGGCTTTTACCATTTGATACTATACTGTATTCCTTGTTAAGAGTTTCGCGATTATTCGAGTTCCAGCATTTTCATTTCAAGGTTGACTTGCAACAAAATTCACATTACAGTTATTTGGTATCAAAAGAATCACCATGTCTTACTCTGCCGTGTTGTAGGTGCAAAATATGTGCGAATGTGATTACAAGCTCTTAAAAGCTAAAAACGAACAGTTAATCGCAGCCATCACAAAACCACCGTAGATTAGAATCTCTTTTCAAAATGGCTCAAACGGGACGTAGTTGTACAATATGGCTTCTGTTTACACTTTCACGCAACCTCATTCGTCGAAATATTTTCACAAATATCCTTCACAATGGAAATGGTTTTATAGAATGCGCGAAGTTCACGCATTCAATTAAACCATTTCTATTGTTCTTACGCGCCAATTTCATCATCATTGTAATGCTGTCACTTTCAGCACTGATATTTTATAACTTACCGTGAAAATTTGTTTAGTTTTTTAACCTTAACTCGAAGGAGTATATATCATTGTCTGATAAACATGACGAGCCTGTTGGTCACCTGTGATAATCGAAAAATGCTGCAGAAATTATTCGCAAAGTATGGGTCACATGATCAGATTACGGCTAGATGATTAGACCAAGCCGAAACAAAACTGTAAAGTAGAGAGCGTCTATATTTGATACGGGGTCTTCGGTGAAACCCGTGTTGAATATGTACTAGTTTTAGACTTTGACTACCATCATTATCTTGTATTTATATATAGCTGTTGTCATACTCTTTGTTCATATTGACTTACTCACCTGTTATGTAATTGTTATGTAATAATCCTTTTACTCTCTTGTCTCACTTATGTAGTAAGTCAGTTGCTGTTTAGCTTTCAAATATACAAGACTAACAGGTTATGGGCCCAGGCAGGCAAACAAAGAAGCTGTACATGAGTTTGATACCAGAAAAAGGGTGATCGGCTATTATACTGACTGACCAACGACTGGTGAACCAGGAGTTAAACAATTGATACCATGAACAGTGAAACAAGCACTACTGAACCAGAACATAGATTCTACCTCTCATTCTACAATGGATAGTGATAAATGGACAATAGATAAGTTGGACAGTCAGAACTATCAGACATGGAAGTTCCAGATGAAACACATTTTGATGCTAAAGGATCTATACGATATTGTGGATGGTACTGAGAAAGCACCAGAAGGTTCAGCTGATCAAGCGCTGAAAACTGCTTTTAAATCCAGGTATCGTAAGGCTTTCTCAGTAATTGCTCTATCTGTTAGTACTGAACTTCTCTACTTAATAACAGATACAGAAGCACCTGATGCAGCATGGAAGCGGCTGCAAAACCATTTTGAACGTAAAAATGACAATGGCTGTGTAGGCAATGAATTTACATTTATCACTCATCATAGCAATACATCTTCATTGCACTGTAGCTCATCCTGGCTAATTGACTCGGGAGCATCGTGTCATATGACACCTAACAGGGAAAGTTTTAATAGCTACAAGAAGCTAGAACAAATAGCAATGGTCAGCCTAGGTGATGGTCGAACAGTTGAAGCTGTGGGAGTTGGTGTTGTAAAAGTGATGCTAAAGCTCAATCGTAGAGTTCAATGTGCATCTGCATTTTACAATGTACTTCATGTCCCTCAGCTAACAAGCAGTTTATTTTCAGTTCGAGCTGCCACTCAGAAAGGCTACATTGTTCAGTTCGGCCATACTCGATGTTGGATTAAGGATGCTAGTGGTCGAGTTAGGGCCATGGGATCACTAGCTAATAAGCTGTTCAGTCTAGACTGTGTACAAACTGAAACTCAATATGCAAACACTGCTAGCGCAGAGATTTGGCATCAACGTCTAGTACATGTGAATAGCACTACTCTGAAAAAACTGAGTAAAGGAAATATAGTCTGTGCTACAAGCTTACCTGCAATAGACATTTCTTTTTGTGAAGACTGTGCTGAAGGAAAGATGACTCGTAAACCCTTCAAACCTGTGGGAGATATCAAGGCTACCCAGAAGCTGGAACTAGTGCATTCTGACGTTTGTACAATGGAAACAGAATCAATTGGAGGTAGCAAATACTTTGTTACCTTTATAGACGATTTTTCTAGATGCTGTGCTGTGTATTTTCTTAGAAACAAATCTGAGGTACCTGAGAAGTTCAAAGAGTTTGAAGCACATACAACCAACCAATCTGGAAAAACCATTAAAACACTGAGATCAGATAGAGGTGGTGAATACTTGTCTCAAGCATTTACCGACTACTTGAAATCTAAAGGTATTCATCATGAACTCACATCAGCTTACTCACCGGAACAAAATGGTGTTGCTGAGCGAATGAATAGAACTCTGTGTGAAGCAGCACGTTCAATGTTGTGCCATGCTAAATTGTCAAAGCAATACTGGGCTGAGGCCATTTCTACTGCTGCCTACGTTGGAAATCGGCTTCCTACTTCTTCACACAAGAATGATCTCACACCGTATGAGAAGTGGTATGAACGCAAACCCAACATAGACAATCTAAGGGTGTTTGGATGTATTGCTTATGCTCATGTTCCAGATCAACTGCGACAGAAACTTGACAAGAAGTGCCAGAAGCTAAGGTTTATAGGATACAGCAAACAGTCAAAGGCATACCGCCTGCTTGATGAATCGACTGGTAAAGTCCCTACTAGGCGAGACGTGGTATTTGATGAAACAAACTTTACAAATACCGTTAAACCATCATGTGACCAATATACAAAGCAGAAATCTATTCTTGTTGAACATTCAGTAAATGAACAGACAACTCCAAACCTATCTGGACAATGCACTGGTGAAGGGCAACAGCGACGCATATCTGCTCGCGAACGTAGACCTCCGGTTCGCTATGGAATTGATGAGTATGTAAGCCAGGCTCAACACGTTGCTCATCAAGCTGGTCACATAATTGAACCAGAGACATTCTCAGAGGCAAAACAAAGCTCTCAACATAAGGAATGGATAGAAGCTGCTAGGTGTGAGTATCAGTCACTGATAGATAATAATACCTGGAATCTTACAGAGTTACCTCAAGGACGTAGTGCTGTTGGATGCAAGTGGGTGTTTAAAGCTAAACATCGAGGTGACGGAACTGTAGAGCGATTCAAAGGTCGTCTAGTGGCTAAGGGTTATTCACAGCAGCATGGAATAGACTATCATGAGACATTCTCACCTGTTGTTGGTTTTGCAACAATTCGTACGCTACTGGCATATGGTCTTAGTCGCAACATGTACATTCATCAAATGGACGTTGTAACTGCTTTTTTGAATGGCAGACTTGATGAAGAAGTCTACATGTCTCAACCAGAAGGTTTTATTAAACCTGGATCTGAACATCTTGTGTGTAAACTCAACAAGTCTATTTATGGACTGAAGCAATCCCCTAGATGCTGGAATCTTGCTCTAGATAGTTTTCTGAAGTCTATAGATTTTTGTCAGTCCACTACTGACCCATGTGTATATGTTAGGGATAGCAATTCAGGCATCAAAACTATAATGGCTGTATACGTTGACGATCTCATTATAATGAGTGATGACGATGCATCATTAATGCAAGTGAAGCATGCTCTCTCAAATCAGTTTAAAATGAAAGACTTAGGACCACTGCACTATTGCTTGGGAGTTAATATTGATCAACACGAATCTTCAATATCCCTAGATCAACAGTACTATCTTCAGCAAGTCATCAATCGCTTTGGTATGCAAGACTCAAACCCTGTATCCACACCTGCAGACATAAATGTTAAACTCATAAAAAATGATGGAATCAGTAAGCCTGTAGATTCAAAAAAGTATCAAGCAATGGTTGGTTCACTTTTATATGCTTCAGTTGCAACACGTCCAGATATAGCACAAGCAGTAAGTGAAGTGTCAAAGTACAACTCATGTCCAACAGAAGCTCATCTTACTGCTGTAAAGCGAATCATACGCTATATCAAAGGAACACTGACAACTAAACTTTGCTACAACAAGTCAGATGAAACTAAAGTCATCGGTTATTCTGATGCAAACTGGGCTGGAGACTTAGATAATCGATGTTCTACTTCAGGTAATGTGTTTCTAATGTCAGGTGGAGCTGTAAGCTGGCAAAGCAAACGTCAAAATACTGTAGCCGTCTCAACGGCAGAAGCTGAATACGTCTCGTTATTTCATGCAACACAAGAAGCAATGTGGTTACATAAGTTACTCAATGACATTGATGGCAAGGATGCTCATATGCCTACAACATGCATGGTTGACAATCAAGCAGCAATCGCTATAGCTAAGAACACCGCAACAAAATCCCGAACAAAACATATTGACATCAAATATCACTTTCTGATAGAAGCTGTTGCAAATGGACACATTCTTATTAAATACTGTCCATCCGCTGATATGACTGCCGATATCTTAACTAAACCCCTATGCAGAGACCGCTTTGTAGTACATCGGCAGAACATGGGGCTAACAGATTAATAAGTGTGCATGTCAAAACTATGTGGGAGTGTTGAATATGTACTAGTTTTAGACTTTGACTACCGTCATTATCTTGTATTTATATATAGCTGTTGTCATACTCTTTGTTCATATTGACTTACTCACCTGTTATGTAATTGTTATGTAATAATCCTTTTACTCTCTTGTCTCACTTATGTAGTAAGTCAGTTGCTGTTTAGCTTTCAAATATACAAGACTAACAACCCGAAGTGTTAAACTAGTGCTACGAGAAGTTTTATATTGAGCTTTTTATTGGCCTTTCAATTTACGTGAGAACATCACGTGACAAAACAATAACCAAATGTAATGACTACGTCAGAGAAATAAACTGATTCCGATCTACGGCGGTTTCGTAATGGCTGCGACCAACTGTTCGTTTTTGAGCTTTTAAGAGCTTGTAATCACATTTCCACATATTTGGCACCTACAACACAGCAAAGTAAGACATGGTGAATCTTTTGATACCAAGTAACTGTAATGTGAATTTTGTTGCAAGTCAACCTTTAATAAAGATGAATTAAAATATGTAATCATTTGCTTGCTTTGAAATCAATAAAGCTTTGAGTAGGTACAGTTCACAGCAGTACATTATATTTTAATGTGATTCTATAATATTTTGTCTACTGGCGGTGTCCTTCATATAGATACATATAACAAAATACTGTCAGCGCTGTCACTAAGGCGCAAATTGATGGCGCAGTCGATAGATACAAAATTTCCTTAGCAACAAACTGGTTGATGCCAGGGATAAAATTTAATCTGTTACTAAAAGTGCTCGAGACTGCTTTTCAACTAATTATTTGAATCTGTACTCCCTACTTCAGCTACAGAGAATCACCAATAAACGCTTTTATCATTTTGCTACCTTGACTCTGATTGGCTCAGGAATATTTAGATTTGACTTTGCCTCTTTGATTCTCGCTGCAGTCATGATTTGCTATACAATTCTCATTTATCTTTCACAGACTTCGGTTTTGTATATACGATGTAATATGGTTTTCTAGAGTGTTAAAATTATGGCTTATATTTCAAAACAATCTTGTATGTTTTGCGGAAGTTCCTGTTTTTAGGGGTGTGCCAGTAATGCAACCGTACTAATATCTCTAAAATTTGCTGATCCGCAATCTTTTACTTCTATTACAATATATTTTACTCCCAAAGTTGATTTTTAGTTAGACAGACCTAATCCTATTATTTGTTATCAACTGTGTAATACATTTGTCTTTAAGTCATTTACGCATTCCATAAGCGATTTTGGATGGTCTCGCATGTCAGTTACAGCTGCTCGCAGAGTTGCCGATACAGACACAAGCAGAAGTTTGAAGGAAGTGCCAAAGGAGCCTGATGCAAAACTACTAGATACCAAAATAGCAAAATATTTGGGCTTGAAAGAGAAGCTGGTTGATGGTACGAAAATTATACTATTTAAATGTGTACATAAGTTATCAATAGATAAGCTAAATATAAATAGAAATATATATTAAATATATTATTATAAATATATAAATATATTCATGCTACAGACAGCAGTACTGTTTCGGCTATTGAAGCCTCATCAGTGCAGCTCAGAGCTTAGGTAAGGGACATAAATCCCATTACCAATGAAAGTTGATTTCCTGCCATGAAACAACTAAGCTGCCTCACAGACTCTAAGAAAGTCAATGTGCTGACACCAGAGTGCTCAAATCCCAAAAGTGATGAGCTTTGCACAAAGGCTAATAGTGCCACACCTCTCACAGAGTGCTCAACCAAACCGAAGTGAGGGAGCATATACTCATATATACTACTTTATATATATAAATATATTTATGTTTATATATAATATATATAAGTGTATATATATATTTAATATATCCATATATATAAATGTATATATATATAAATATATATAATATATATAAATGTATATATATATTTAATATATTTATACATATATTTAATATACTTGTATATATTTATATAAATATATATATTTGCATTTCTTGAAAGCTTAGGAAGAGGTGAAGCTAGACATCTGTAGTCAAAAAGTAAACTTTTCAGTTCAACGTGTTTATGACTTTGTATATTTATAGTTAGAGTACCTTTCGTGAGCAACAATAAAAATGGAGCAAGCCAGATAACTGCTATTATTGTGAGAAAAAGTTTACAAGCAAAATCAGTCGACATATTCAAAATATGCATGCGACTGAAAAGTGGGTGGAGGAATTGCTGGTGAGATCAAAAGGCGAGGAGGAAAAGTCTTACTACAGAAGAAGAGACATTGAGCTGAGGCGAATTCAAAATGCTGGAAATTACAAACACAACATCAAGGTATCATAGCAAATTGAGCACCAGCCTTTTGTATTTATCTCCTTTTAGTCTGCAGTCTGTATTATTACACCTCAAGTCTGCATGTAGCCTGTCTTGATAAACTGTTGTTTTTGCGGAGTTGTCCCCCGTTGAGCGGGCAAGCAACACAACAGCTTGTCACAAGACGTACTGCACCTGATGCATCAGCTGCACTTATAGGGAGTTGTTCTCTTCCGTCTATGCGGCTCGGTTGCGATGTTATGTCAGTCGCTCCATTGGTAATCATAACGAATTTTGTGCCAAGATTTATGTAGAAAAAAAGATTACAACGTTTAACCAAAAACCAGTCTCTGCGGTAAACTTTAGTAGAACTGGTGGAGCGACCGACATAACATCGCAACCAAGCCGCGTAGACGGAAGAGAACAACTCCCTATAAGTGCAGCTGATGGATCAGGTGCCGTACGTCTTGAGACAAGCAAGCTGTTGTGTTTGCTCGCCCGGTCAACGGGGGAGGGGGGGGGGTTGGGTTGTTTGGTACACAACTTCACAAAAACAACAGTTTGTCAAGACAGGCTACATGCATGCTGTTATTTGACATTGATGATGAATGAATGACATTGAAGGGAAGATTTACTGTATGAAAAATTAGTTTTTCTATTTCGTTTCCAAAATACTAATCAGTTGATCAAGAGCAAAAACTATGTCTATCATTGTTGTTAGCCAGCAACATTATGCTAAAAATCGCATCGCTTTCCCAACTCTGGACCATGCTGTGATGAAAATCGAAAGAAACTTGTGGTAAACTTTGGCGAAGCTCCCAATATTACGTTTTAGAACATATTCTCCATATCATTCTAACATCTTGTAGAATTGAACAACTTTTACTTCATGATTTTATTAACGAACCTGAATCGTATGAGTTTCATGTGGTTGGAAAATTTTTCACTTTCTCTTCTATAAAATGTAATCCTTTCACTTTTCACACCAAATCATAAACACTGCGACCATAATGTATTTGTGCGTAAGTATCCAATAAATTTTGTATAATCAATTTTAGTTGAATTTTGAGTAAGCGTTTTAAGTACGTGGCACTTCCGTGAACAAGGACATACATTAGTTTTTTATCATGGGAGTTAATCTGGTAATCCTCTTTCATGAAAGTAGTTATAGAGTTATAGGACTTTAGTAATTAACGTAATTATAGTAATTAATGAGCTCTAATGTAAATATAAGTATTTTGAATCTCTATTTTTCTTCATACTAGATAAACTAAAAATCTGCTTCTTAAAACCATCTGAACCAAATACCAGTGCGCTAAGTCGTATCACCCAATCACTATTTTAAATGAGTTCACTCTATGATTTCGCAATGCCACTGCTACTGTGTAAAAACCAGAAAAAAGTTCATCATAGTGGAAAATATGAGAATTTGAGTTGCTGTGTTTTGTCAGATCTGGGCATTCATTGTTACTGGCCCCATGATAGGCCACATGATAGGCCAGTTCATTGTTACTGGCCCCATGATAGGCCAGTAACAATGAATGGTTACAGGAGAACTAGCCTTAATGAACTAATGGATGCTTTTGAATATTTCTTTTTTAACCATAGTTTGTCTTCCAATCTGCATCTAAATAGCATTATTGTAAAAAGTTTGGAGTTCGACAGATTTCAATATGACGCTGAAGTTTATCTAACTGAACTACATTTTTAGGTTATCGAAAGTGGCAGCGGAGAATTAGCTGTTGCCAGAAGGCCTGAAAGCGCTTTTCCGGCACACAAATATCTGTCATGTCGACATTGTTATGGCTTCTATGCAAGGAAAACACTCACTAGACATATCAGAGAATGTAAGCTAAGGCCATCGGCTAGCAAAAAACATGCAGGTAATTTACTTGACAATCTGTTTAGCAAATTACCATTATGACAACCTGGTGATGTTTTGCATGTGATTACTAAAAGTAGACTGTATTATACTTTTAGGAGAAGTTGGTTACCTTCTTCATTGCTGTTGCTAAGTGATGAAGAAAGTAACAAACTACCTACTGGTTTTAAGCTCCATTTTAAATTGAATACACAAGTTTTAAGGCAAAAAATGATATCTAGTACGCCGGGCATTTACATATACTTAAAAAGTGAAAGCTAGGCAATGAACAATTTTTCTAGTATCATACTTCTGAAGATGTTATGCAATTGTTGGTTTTTTAGAAGCATTACTCTCTGTTGTCACTGATATTACTATTACAATAATTTGCTAAATGTGGACAAGATTAGAAGTAATGGAACTTATTCAATTTTTGCCATTTAACCAGTTTGAGAAAAATGAAATAAATTATTGTGGGTTTGTTGCTAACCAATTAGTAAACTTGACTGTTATCAAACCTTATTTCAGCAGTAAGTTGAAAATTTTTAAAATTTTCAAGTTGAAAATTTTTGAATTTAAATATTTAAACAGGTCGAGGATTCAATCGTGCTGCACCAGTATTTTTTAGCAAAATTACCGCCTGCAAAATCGGTTGATTACTGGTCACCACTGTATGTGCCAACAAAAATCTCAGGTAAATAAGAATGAATCAAGTATATTAAAAAACTCATAGCATTTATTGCCAACCAAACTCAACGCTGCTTGTGATGCTGATAATTATTTTTTGGTAAATATTTTTAGGTGATAACTATGTATCAATAAAATTGTCTAATGTGGGTGAAACACGTTGGGGTGATAAAGAGGTACCCATCACCCATCTTGTTGAAGAAGAGGAGGGTGAGAACGATGCAGACTGCATTGCTACAATGAGTGTATCAGATACACAAGGTGTGACAGAAAGACAAGGTAGCATTATGATTTATATTCTTTTGCATAAACATCGATAATTTAATTTGCATGTTGGACATGTGTAACTATCTACAGTATGTTGTGTCATCAGTTCAAACATATCTACAATAAAAGGCTGTGAAATTCAAATTTTAACTTATTTTTCATGTCGTGTTAGAAAAAGTTAGTGTCATGGAACTAAATATTAAACCACTGATTATAGCCTCAAAATTAGTAGGGAAAACTTAAGAATTGGTGTTTTATTGTATGATGTTCTTTTATGTTTGTAAACTATATGAATTGGTTAAAAAAGCTTGAAAACCATAGTAGGATGTTCTGTTTGCCTACCAATGCTAAGTGGTATAATACTAATAACAACTGCACGAATAATTGTTCACATCAAGAACCAGATATTCTAGCTTAGATATTATGTAAACACGTATGCAAAGTACGAAGTCTATATTATTTACTGGTGACTTTGCTAGAATAGGGCAAAACAACACATTTTACTCAATACGTTAAAAAAATAATTTTGTTTTTGCAAATTTTTCTTTCGTAGAAATACAACTCTAAAAACCAGGGAAAACTATTTCAAGCAGTGTAAACATTGGTTTCGTAGAGTTCTGACAGTCTCAGCTGCTCAATGCTGTTTGGTCTAATTATTTGAGTATTCACATGGGCTGCTGAAAGTAAACTGTCATCAGTTTGTGTGAGCAAATTGAACTGGAAACATTGTTATGCGATGTTGTTGTAAATCCCTCAAGATGATAATGCATTTTTCTGGTATTCTTTAGCAAATTTTTGAATTTTACAAAATGCATAGTATGCTGCCTTAAACTTGTTCATTATTGTAATGAGCTATATTGTAGAAAAACTGCATAATAATAATATTGTGCAGCTTTGTACTTTGTACTTCCAGCAACTCCAACTTTTGTGACGTACAATCAACTGAATGACTCATCTATTTTTCAGGGACCAAAAACCAAGATGGACCCAGTGGGAAAAAACACACTCAACAGGCTATGGCAACGCAAGACAACTGTACCACCCAAAACGATTTTGCTGAAAATTAAAAAGGCTCTCCCGCACTGATCGTTGGCGGTATTGCGCGCGAGAGCTCACAACTTATTTAAAAGCAGTACAGCATCTAACACCTCTAAGCAAGACTATTAGGAATTTGTTTCTTCTACTTTGCCACAGTCACTTTGATCTGAATTTGTGGTCAATTACAGCTATTGTATATATCTTTAATTCTCAGTTTTCTTCCTTATTTTGGTTAACAGTAAACTTTGATTAAAGTGGTTAATAAAGTATTTGTCAAGGTTTGAGGTATTTTATTACGCCTGGTCTAGAAGTTAAATTGGGCAGCGAATGAACACGTAGCTTTCGGTAAGCTTAATTGTATTGTATTAATTACACCAGATTTTTCCTCGAGATAACTGATAACTGACAACTATCTTGGCTGCAGCGATCTGACTTCTAGAAGAAATTTATTATATTTACATTTTATTATATTAATTTTTTTATTGTGGCAAAAACCTAAGGATATCAATACGCTTAGCAATTACCTCCAATCTGAGCGTATTACCTTACCCCTAGATTCGAGGTCTTCATGTGCATGATGCACTGGACACCGCAACTTATAATTTATTTTAAAAACAATTAAAAATTTTGGAGTTGTTTGCCGCAGAAAGCAACTCCAAAATTCATTCAGGAATTGTTATAAAGTGCAAATTTGCTAGGAATGATTTTGACACATTCTACACTGGTTTAGATTGTGTTTAGATAACCAATCACATGGGGCGCTCCATATGTAGTCAAATGCCCCATAACAGTACCAGATTTTTGATTCATGCCCCATGTGTTCATATATATAAATATATACTATATATCTACTAGTTGTAGAAATAGTTGTGCTTATCTTTGCAGTTATAGTCAGTTTCATGAGTTGTCTTGTCAATTATCATGCTGCTACTAAATTTCAAGTTGGTGTCTGATTTCTCTTCCTTTTTTCTGATTTGCTGGTGTTCTACCTGGTTGGCTGGTGTTACTCTTGTAGAGCTCTTTGTAGAGCTTTTTGTAGAGCTCTTTGTAGAGCTCTCTGTTGTTCTTGTAGAGCTCTTTGATTTTAGAATTATTTTACTGTATTAGCTTATGATATAGTAAAACCCTAGTTGTAATTATATATATCTATATATAAACCGGTAATAAAATTAAATCTCTATAAACCGGTATATATAAAATTGTTACAGCTGTGTACTGAGAATAGAATGTATAAACCTCTATTACTCTACAAAGTGTATACTCATACCATCAAATAGCGTGTTCATATAGAAATCGTGCAAGTGTAACATCTAGAACATTCTAGAACATCTAGAAGAATGATATGAAATGAGTTCTTCCACCTAAACCCAGAAGTCTCAGCAACAGACGTGGAAACACTAATTTAAGACCTCAACCACTTTAGCAAACATTAGAAAATTAACCAAGTTCGAAGAGAGATTACATACAGTGATTATCAACATTACATTTAGAAACGTGAACAGCAATTCTATATAGTAATTTAGATAGCAATTCTGAACAGCATTTCTAGCAATTCAAAAAAGCTAGATGACATTCTAAAGTGTAACACAGACAATATATATATATATATATAGACAATATAACACAGACAATATATATAACACAGACAACATATATATGTAAGTGTATATATATATATAAATATAATATAAATATATATACACATATAATATATATATATATATATACACAGACAACATATATATATATATATATATATATATATATATATATATATATATATATATATATATATGTTGTCTGTGATTATATATGTGTATATATATTTATATATTTATATTATATTTATATATATATATAAATATATATATATATATGTTGTCTGTGTATATATATATGTGTATATATATTTGTGTATATATATGTGTATTATGTGTATATATATAATATATGTAATATATATATAAGTGTAACACAGACAGCACAAAACTGCTTATAGAAGCAGACAAAACAACGAACTTCTAGAAAATGGAGTCTGACACCTACAAGCAGCTCCAACACAAAAATATAACAAAATACTATAAAAGGGTGACAAAAAAAACAAAGCGGTCAAAATAAAAGGTGAAACTGAGTCTATCATCACCGAGGTCATCTAGTACTGGTATTCAGTGAGCTAGTACTGACTACTACTGCTGAACAGAATGCCTTTATAACGCTGAAAGATCACAAAGCCAAATTCTAAAACAACCCAACATGCTGACCCATATAAGCCAGTGCTAAAAAAATCAGCAAGAGACTTCAGTACAAGAGCAATAAAAGTACAGGAGCACTAGAAAACATACATTTAAATCTTTCGCGAAATAGTACCATGGTGGTATTTCAATTTCAACACGGCAATTTTTTACACAGACCTCAAAATATATGATTTTTCTAAAAACACAAACCAAAATCTGGTTGCAGGTGCAAAACCTATCAAAATTGGAGCTACATGTGCAAAGTGTGTGCAAATTTAGGTAAGGCTTGTGCTTTGACTTGCGCTTTAAATGGGTTATATTTTAAAATAATGGGTTATATTATAAATATAACCCAAAATAAATAATGGGTTATATTATTTAATAGGTTATATTATAAAATTACTAGAACCATCTTGCAATGAATTTTCTTTCTTTTCTTTCAAATGGTGTATAATAAAACATTCAATATTAAAACTAATGCAAATGTTAGCTACTTTTGTATTGTATTTCAGTATCTTTCCATTATAGATTTTATAAAAACAGTAGGTGTTGCCTGTTTGTTTGGAAACTAGCAAAGTCAATATACACTTCCATTGGTCGCGCAACTTTCTCATGCGCGGCACTGGTTTGCCTGATAGTTGTTGCTCTATGAATGATAAATAGTCCGAGTTAAAGCGTTAACAGACAAAGAAACATTGTAAAAAAACCTTTTAAGAAACATTGTATCGCGATTCTTTAACGTGTAAGCTGATTCGAATGGCTAGTTCTAAGATTCCTGGCAAAATTCTTAAAGCCGATTGTCGCAGCTGATGGGATTAAAACCCCTCCGTAAACAATCCAATGACCGTTGCCGGGCGCACTTTTGATACATTGAGGGGTCTAAGAACCGACTCTCCATATCAAAAGTTTGCTAGTTACGATTTAGGGCTAATGAACTGTTGATAAACTGGTCAACCGGAGTTAGCAATTGTCATTCGGTAGGCTGGTGTTAGTGGTAAGGTATAAGTTGGAAATCTTTAGATATTTTGTCACTGTGTTGTTTATCCACAGTATACCTGTGCTTTGATGTTTTTGATAAACTATGTTGGCAAAAGCGTAAACTTTAAAAATCTATTGATTTGTGTAATAAAATTTAGATAACTCAATTTGAAATAGAGTAAGCTAAATTCGCCTTCTAATTCACTTTTTTGACAATTCAGCTCATTTTCTTTATTTAATCTATTCACTTTCTTAAGGCTTAAAATGTACTTCATCTAGTGTCGATAACAAGGAATATATGAAGAACAAATCATGGTTACTTACTCAGAGTTTGCTCACTCATTGGCGTGGTACATTCATGCTTTTTATTTAATTATTTTAGTATTTATTTCATCTGCCCTTTGCCGATTTCATATTTGGCTCATAGACTGATTTTAATGTAGCTTTACTAGGCTAAAGTTAAGCAAGTAATGAGAGGGAGAATTTGGCAATGGTTATTGGGTTAGCTTTGATGTGCTGGACATGCAATAAATCTTCTTCATTGGCCTTGCCACGCAAATAAAACTGCAGCTGATTATAAGTTAGTTTTGCTATGTACTGGTATGTTTGATTTTTCCCGTTGAATGTGATATAGCGTGCAACAAGGTCATTCTGATGAATCGCTCTGTAATATGCTATGGAAATCTATCATTATCAATGTGTTGTCATTGTCGCTGTGGTTTTTTCTTTCAAATCGTTAAAAGCTCTCATTACCTCACAAAGCAGTAAAAACATAATAATAATAAAAATTGGCTGTTGGTTTTTAACATATGACAGGTGATCAGCTGATCTTTGGTCAGCTCTATTTAAAGTTAACCCATTCTTAAGACTTATTAGAATTATCTTGGAAAATCTCAGAATGAGGAAACATGCAAAACCCCTGACCATGATATCGATATTGAGAAAATACTCAACAATAAGCTAGAGGGGTCTACGATTATAGTTAGCGCTTTGGCTGACTCTCACAGGCATTAATAGCTAGACATACCCCTCTTACAGGCTGCAACTTGAAGCTGATATAGCTAGTAAACTGATCTCAGCATGGACATGAACCATGGAGGCATGGATCATGCAGGCATGGGCCACGGCGAGTCGAGGTGAGTGAGATCATGTATACTTAATCCGTTGATAGTGACTTGCTTGACGAATCAACAAGTTAGGCTGGTCTATGGTCTCGACTGGCTCAACCCTGTTTCACCTGTAGAATTGCTGCTGACTCAATTATCAGTTTTCATCAGCGCAGAATCCTGATCAGTGAGTTCACATATCTGCTACTAGCAGAGTTGCCAGTTGCGATACAGAGCTGTGCTTTGTGTCTGCTTTTTTATGCCTTTCATCATGCTATGTGTTAACAAACACAAACCGGTGAGAATTCACCATATATACCCTATATATGCGCTAGCTTATGGCTACGGCAGCTGTGATGTTTTTGCAAGACTAAATTCATAAACAAGGCGTATAAAGGTTTAGAGATAACATTTTAGTATGCCATCAGTAGATAATAGGAGTTAAGTAGTGAGTAGGGGGCTGTTATGCATGGCTGTTGTACATGAGACAACAATATGAGACTGCATAAAAATATATATTATAGTTTAAATGTACATAGATTTTGATACAGGCATTGCGGGTGCAATGACCAAGAACTTGGTAACCCCAAACTCACCAGCTGTTTAACTTCTTAGTCAGCAACATACTGCGATATCGAGCTATACTGTCACTTTTAGCTATATTGTAGCATTTAGATATACTGTCACTTTTAGCTATACTGTCACATCTAGATAATATGCTAGCTAGCAAAGAAATCTTCATGTCCTACTCGGTAGTTGATATCAGATACATTAGCTCATACAAAAATGTTTGATTTATCACAAGGTTGTTCTTTTTTTAGCACTATGATGATGGATATGAATGGCACTACGCCCATGGGAGGGGTGAGTATCCTTTAGCTATCCTCAAATCTACCCATAAGAATTGCCATCATGCGTCCCTATCAGCGAGTGCATCAGCGAAATGTAGCCCAGCTAGAGTATTACTTAGTGAGATGAAAACATAAGATTAGACTAAATACCTAACGGATAATAGCTTAAAAATGGGAAAAACAAATGTGTTGGAGCTCATGCTACACGCCGACACCATAGAGCAACTTACTCTAGCTATTCACTGCTGACTATCTGATAGAGGTAACATTAGCCTTAGGAACTAGTGCCAAGTTTCCTTCAGTTGTAGTTATAAGAATATTAGTGATCTTTTAACGTAAAAAGTTATAGAAACCGTGGCTTTCTTCTACATATCTACCTTTTAACTTTAGTAATCACTCGCTGGTAATCGCACAAGTCTAGTATTTTTTATGAAAAGTGGATTGCAAGAAACTGTTATGGTGAAAACACACTAGGCGATATTTAGAGCTATACCGCCCTGCATGGCTCTAATCTGCGCTAGAACTCGCTCAGTGAGCTCATGTAGAGCGATAACGCTAGACATTCTCTATCACAACTTTATCGCTAGCGAGACGTATTTCTATTGGTTGGTTTTTCCCAACATGCATTTTTATGGCGGGTAGTTATTTCTTATCGATGTTCACCAACATACAACAGCAACATTTTGCTATTTTGTTACAATTGAAATATCATCAGAACGAACACTGAATTGGCTCATAAATTCAATAAAAGCACTTCCGGTCCTGTATGACATAACACACAAAAATTACAAAAAATTCCAGTTGAAAACCAACATTTGAAGCCATTCGTTTTTTATGTCTTCTTGTAGTGTACAATCCGTGAAAGTGAGATAGGCCTAATAACAAAAGCGGATGTTGTTTATGTCGTTGCCTAGGCGGCGTCATATTGACTTACCTAAATTATTAACAGCTCCGAAGAAACTAATGATATGGAATTTTATTGGCAGTTTGTGAGCGTGCCCATGTTATCGTTTGTTGGTGAATCGTTCAAGTGTGTTTAGGCACACGCCAGCGATATCTTCACGCTCCTCATGATGCACACGATAAAATCGCCTCCTGTGTTTGGACCTTAACTGATTCCATCCAGTTCCAACTTTCCAACCAGTTCCAACCAGTTCTAACTTGCGGCACTATGAAAATTACCTTGTTCTATGGAAATAACCTTTCAATTTAAATAGGATTCTATGAAAATTACCTTTCAATGTACTTATGGCTCTATCAAAATTGCTTTCTCACCATTAAATCTTTGAAAATCATGTTTCAATTAGATACCCAGGAAAACCCATAGAAACTACTTATCAAGAGCACTAAAGCATAAACACAAGTATGCATTAGCAGGGGCAGACAACTCAGTGACAATATGCTGATATAATTTCTCGGCAATCACTAGTCAAATTTGAATACAAAAGGAGTTGTTTCCATAGAGTTGTGTGTATAACTGAAAATTGATTTCCATATAGTTGCGTATACAACTAAAAGGTGATTTCTATAGAGCTGTACATAAAGCTGGAAGGTGATTTCCATAGAGCTGTGTATATAGCTGGAAGGTGGTTTCCATAAAGCTGTGTATATAATTGAAATGTGATTTCCATAGAGTTGTGTGTATAACTGAAAATTGATTTCCATATAGTTGCGTATACAACTAAAAGGTGATTTCTGTAGAGCTGTACATAAAGCTGGAAGGTGATTTCCATAGAGCTGTGTATATAATTGAAAGGTGATTTCCATAGAGTTGTGTATGTAATTAGAATGTAGAGTGAGTTATAACATAATTTAACTAATCGAAAGCTCCTTAGCTTTAACCTTGACTGAATATATGACCATTTATCAGCAAAATGCCATGATCTGTCTGCTACTAGATAAAAGACTTTGGAATGTTAGTTGTATTGCCAATTTCTCATATCTTCTAGTTGCTGCTTGTTTTGTTTTCAGTTTTCATACCATTAAAAAAGGGCGGACTTATCTACTTAATCCTTGGCTAAAAATCGACTCTAACATTTTGCTGAGCAAAATTAAGTGAGCGTAGAAAATCATTGGTGCATCACTATGAATATTAAATCTGTGTTTCTCTGTTGCAGCACGGCATGATGGGAATGAACGTAAGTTGAAATTTTAAATTTATTACTTGTTTAGCTTGAAGTTTCACTTGAGTCATCTCTCCAAGAACATGATGTATATAGCTCGTCATAGCACACTACAGTGTATGCATACGAATGGTCCTGTTTATACACCATGTCTCTTATGACTACACTATAGCTGTCGTGAACACACTATGGGTGTCGTGAACACACTGTGGGTGTTGGAACACACTATGGATATCATGACTACACTATGAGTGTCATGAGCACACTATGGGTGTCATGAGCGCACTATGGGTGTCATGAACACACTATAGGTGTCATGACTACACTATGAGTGTCATGACTACACTATGAGTGTCATGAGCACACTATGGTTGTCATGAGCACACTATGGGTGTCATGAGCACACTATGGGTGTCATGAACACACTGGATGTCATGACTACCCTATGAGTGTCATGAGCACACTATGGGTGTCGTGAACACACTATGGGTGTCGTGAACACACTATGGATGTCATGACTACACTATGAGTGTCATGAGCACACTATGGGTGTCATGAGCACACTATGGGTGTCATGAACACACTATAGGTGTCATGGACTACACTATGGGTGTTGTGAACACACTATGGGTGTTGTGAACACACTATGGATATCATGACTACACTATGAGTGTCATGAGCACACTATGGGTGTCATGAGCACACTATGGGTGTCATGAACACACTATAGGTGGTGTCATGAACACACTGGATGTCATGACTACACTATGAGTGTCATGAGCACACTATGGGTGTCGTGAACACACCATGGGTGTCGTGAACACACTATGGATGTCATGACTACACTATGAGTGTCATGAGCACACTATGGGTGTCATGAGCACACTATGGGTGTCATGAACACACTATAGGTGTCATGGACTACACTATGAGTGTCATGAGCACACTATGGGTGTTGTGAACACATTATGGGTGTCGTGAGCACATTATGGGTGTTGTTAACACACTATAGGTGTCGTGAACACACTCATTACTTTCACACTAAGAGGATGTAAAACTGTCCTGTCAACACCCAGTATGTTAGCCATGCTGAAACACTTTTGCGTAAACCATCTAATTTATGACTGTCTGTATATTTGTCAACCTTTTGCAACACTTTCCTTAACTTTTTTGGCATCTGGTTCGTTTCGCAATGTCATAAACACGAGTCTGCATATAATAGATTATGCATACATGATGATACAGCATTGTGGGTGCACTGACAAGTACCTTAGTGGCTCCAAAGATGAAGGTCAAGTATGTGGACTCAATTTCATGCAGCAAATTTAACAAAACATTTCAATGTGCACAAATTTTACGTTGAAGTACAGGGAAAACGATATTTGAAATGTGTTTTTTACACAGGCATAGGTCATGTCAGAGTAAAGTGCAGAGATAGAGAGAGTTAGATCACAGGAAGTATGAGGGGCCATATTAGGCCCATTACTGTAGCATTACTGTCTCTATAAATAGCTAAATGTATTTTAAGATATACAGGTATATGAGTATAATTAGTTGGTTATCTTATGTTTATGTTCAAAATTAATTCTATGACTAAACATAAATAAACATAAATAAAGTGTTTTTAATTTTATGCTATTGTAAAGACTTGGTTTGGTTTTAAACTATTTGAATGTAAATACAAGATTTGATTTTAAATAATTTTTATCTAGACTCAATAACTTTTGTAGATTGATTCAGTTTTATTTTGTAATTGACTGTAAAGTACGAATTGGGAAAATGTGAGAAACAAAGATTACTCATGGATTTGTGCACCTCGAGTGTGTTTCTGTCTATGCAGACGATGCACTCACTTGGCAACGGGTTGAAAAATTCACTTAGAATTGGCTGCTTGACAATAACATGACCACTTCCTGTTTACAAACACTGATCACAGTAGTGCTGATGCTGTCGGTAGTGCTGACGCATCAAGGCAGTGAAACTGTTCAGATATTCTTTATAATCTCGACGTTAATGCCGCAATACTTCAGTGATGGTCGATGATAACAATAATCGCGCTATCAAAAGCCTATCCGCGTTTGCATCAGCGAATACTCCGGGATGTGGTGTTCTCATTTTTCTTTGTAATTTTTGTGTGAAGCAACTTCTTTGTTTGCGCATGCTCGAGTCACATTCTAGTCTCTCAGCTACTATCATAAACAGAAATAAATAAATCACGCTATCCGGGACCACGAATTACTGTCACCGAAATGGTTCACATTGTTCAGGCTGTCGGCGATATATCGGCAAAGTTTGATAGCTGCAAACTTTGCTGACGTGTCCGCATTGCTTCGTCGATGCTATCGGTCCCCGGTGCACATAGTCGATGACGAACGCTAACAGGACAACACGGACATACAGCGATATAGTGTGCAACAGGCCTTAGTCAGCCTCAAAATGAAACAATCCTAGGTATGGGTGTGTCATTCTTTCCTTCAACAAACACTAACTAGAAGGAACTAGATTCCATAAATGGATTAGTAGTGTAAAAATGACAGTATGAACAGGCAATAACATTTACAATAATGCTTATCCCCTATACAATCAGATTGAGTTGCAGGCACGGCTTCCACTTGTCGATAAATGACTTATGGTCCCTGACTAGCACTTTTGTGTGATAAACTATGCGTATCCTCTTTATCTCGTTACCCCGGCAACCATTTGTGTCAACATGTCCTCACCATATGCCAGCCGCAGAGTAATTTTTCTCAGTAATATTACGCAAGTACATTAAAGAAGATATTTGAGGTCTGTTATTTGTTTGCTTACCAATGTGGCCTGATCGTTATTCGATGTTGTCATCGTGAGATTCAGTGAATAAGTCATTAATTCCTGAACCAAGCGTTTGATGAGATGAATTATTCAATTACTATTGCTATGTGAACCATTCAAGGGGCACCCCCACCCCAGTGTTAGATTCCTGATGATTCACAACATTAATAAAATGTTACACTATGAATTTTTGGAGTTGCCCATAGGTTGTGCATGTTTTAGAGTGGTTTTTATATACAAATCAAATGCCAGGCGCTTTCCTATGTGACGCAACCACCAGCGCTCTCTTATTAATTTATCGTAAAACATTTATTTGAATGCCATGTAGCTGTATTTTTCGACCCTTCTATAGTGGCATTCTATTAGAGGTGACAGTTTGAAATAAAGGTGGCGTTCAAATAGAGGTTTCACGGTAAATTGTTTCACTCCGAGATTTGATGTTGAAACTTTATGTTCCAGTTTTGTGCAGTTGTAATAAAAACTAACAATTGTAACATATAACGTACTAAAAATTACTTAAAATATATGTAACAATTGATTGTTATATATCTGATTGGGTTTGTGCTGCGTTATTCAACTTTTGTTCCTGCTATCGATCCTGTTCTCTGCTATACACAATTCTGTGGCCTCTCAATTTGATTTTTAAGGCTTCGTGTGTGGTGAGTAAAGATGGAAGAAGTTAACAGGAGAATCTGGGTTTTTCTTAAGAAAAGTTTATGCCAAATGCCACCCATATAATATCATCTCATCTCATCACCCATATCATATAATCAATGCAATTGGCAGTTGTCCACTGAATTACTAAATATTTTATTAACACAAAATATTACGAATGCATTAGCTATACGCAATGAGTTTTTCCGTAGTTAGGTGTATGGCATTGGTAACTCTTTCACTGCTGTAGACTCATTTATGCGTTTTCTATGGTCGACTGCCGTAGACGTATTTTTGCGACTTTCCCAGCAATTGCGTAGTAACTGAATTTTGTTATTCGTTGACAACATAACCCGCAGCTTTTAAGATTTTTATGGTATATTATATTGACAGTGTTGTCCAATAACCAAAAACAAGCAGTTTTTGTGTAAGTTATGTTAAGTACAGCGCGAGTCAGAAAACAGGTAATTACTTATGTTGATGACAATATATCCAATTCAGATTTAGATTTTCGTGATTATACATTAAAGTAGCAGCACTGACTCTGATAGTGGTGAAAGTAATAGTTTTGTAAGAGTAAGGAACATTGTGTAGGATTGTTTTAGCTTCGAAGCGATTGTAGCTTCACATAGCTTTATCATCGCACAAAATATAGATACATTGAATTTTTTGCATAGCAGTGTTGGTGAAAATGTTGGCAAAATAAAATGTGTAACAAAAATGTTCTAGATAAAGTTTGAAATTAAAAAAATATTGTATACATATCATGACACAATATCGGCAATTTTCGGTAAAATGGCTGGCAGTAGGCCGATAGCTAAATTTGTACGTGGATGGCAGTGAAAGGATTAATAACTTGAAACGAATAGCATTTGTATCTGAATACAATAGTCTATTGGAAAGAAGAGATATCCTAAGCTCTGTTGATTACGAAAAACTGCCTTTGAAACGAATGAACAGTGATACACTCCATTGTCTTGTTCAAGCGTCTCACTAGTTTGGATCCAGCGCGTCGCTTGCTTGCGCAGTGCTTTTTTCAATCTGGGTCACCTTACCACCTCTTGAGAGATCGTTGTAACAGTGCTAAATATTGCTGGCCCTAAGCAATGCAGGCAGAGAATATCACTGTATCGCTCTCCGTAATGGCAGGAACTGCAGGAAGCAGGAACCAAATACAGCCCTCGCATTCTCCACAGTGATTAATGACCAAACTGAAACCAGTGAGAGTTCTGGCTTCTAATAGAGGAATGAGGATGTATTTTTAGGACCGACTTACTTGCACATCTACTTACTACTATTATAAGTGGCTCCAGCTGACCTTCAATGACTGCACCAATTTAGCTATAGATATTCACCTATTTCATTACCGGTTGGGGCGTTGACGACCCACTTATTAACTGCTCAAGTAGTGGGCAGCTAGAAACTGCCTTGAATAGAGGTCATTTGGTACACTATTAATTCTGGTCTAATGGAAGGTGTACGTCATAGTACCAATTCTTGACACTGCATATGTAGTTCAACAAACAAGTTGGGACCGCATGAGTCACGTGATGTATTGAAACCATCGTACCATGGTCGAAGTCCTTTTCATAAGTTAATAGGATCATAGGCAGGAAGTTGACACTAACTAAAGGCTAACTTTCCCTCATTAAAATGTTCCTGATTCGGACATAACATGGATGTTTGCACGTTAATAGCTAACAGTTAATAGCTATTAACTGTAGCAGTTGATAGGCAGACACCGGTACTTTTTAAAGTAAAATTTCTTTTTGAAGTTCACTTCGTAGCTACTGTTTGGCAGACTTATCTGAGAGTTGTTTTATCCTGTCATCAACCTTTTGTGCAAACGCACTGAAATGCCACGAGACGCCATAATTGTGAGGGATTCTCTCATTTCACTGCACTGTATCTCTTTTCTAAGGGGCCCCGATTATTTTCAAAACCACCAACAACATTATAAACAGTTGGGCACCACTCGAATCAGTCAGAGGTAACGTCTTCTCTCACTATTCATCACATAAGCTTGCTAGGCTGAGGAGGTCTCTTTCGTAACATTTAGAGGGAGTTCTGTGAATATTCAAGAGTAGGCACGATGGCAGATCTGTTCCTAATTCATCCAGTAAGCCTGTGAACATAAGAATATACATATATATGATGAATAGACTTTATCTCCTGTTTTTGGATAAACGCTAGACCACTGATTGCTATCTCTTATAGGTGTTGCTTGGCAATACTTGTGCTATATATATGCATCTTGCATAAGTGCGGTTATCGCTAAGTTGATCGGTTATCCGCTAACTTGATCGGCTCCTCATATTAACTCTGTTTTCATGCTTCAAAGATAGGAATGTTTGTGGAACCTGCTCGAGTGAACCGACCATCTTGGCTGCCATTGAATAGGGCTCCACCGATGGACCACTCTATGTATGAAAAGAAGTTACTGTGTGTCATTCATGATCATGATTAAAGTATCGCATCGCTGCTCGGCTAAAATTTGCAAAAATATAACAAAAAACAAACGCAGGGTATCATTCCACAGTATTTAGCCTTTATATTGTTATGTCATGATGCGCTGGAAATAAATACAGTCGACCCCTGTTTCTTTGGCCTTCACTGCCCCAAACTTTCAACAGTTTAGACGATTGTCCGGTAAGGACTGATCTGTCCAAAGAATGACAACTTTGACCGATAGGTGGCTCTCACGAAAACGACGCAGACGACACGTGTGCGCAAGTTTCTCGCCAGAGTGATGTACTGTAATTGTCATTTGTTATTGTTACTGTTATTAATATTATATATAATATATAATTATATATTATATTATATATAATATATAATATAATATATAATTAATATTATTCTGTATCCTATTGCTGATATAACCGTATCTTATTCTCTAGTGTATTCTGTATATGCATATTGTACCATATTGTAGTCTAGGAGTGCGTGAGACAATATCGGCTGGTTAATGCACAGAACAATACTTAGTTTTCAGTACTTGATTTGCAGGTACGGTGCTCCCTGTTACATGATTTTTTTGTTCTGCGATGTAAAACACGATGGAGATTTTTACCCTCTTTATATAAAAAATTTTTTTTGCCGGTCAATATCAACAAAAAATTCATTCTGTGGTGATTACGTTGAAATAACCAATAGGCTGATCCGCTATTTGTCGAAATCCCTCCCACAACGCATGGAAGAGGTACGATGCTTGCTCTCTCAGTTCAACATTCTTCGTAATTCATAAATGCTTGATATTGTGCGTGAAATGAAAATTGGTGCAAAGCGAGAGTGAAAATTTATTGTGCATTTTAGCATTTAGTATAATATTTACTATGAGCCATATTATATATATGTGACTACATAACTATATATAACGTTAATGCCTTAGCCCTGGGTCCTAAGTTTGATAGGGACGTTAATGAATAAGAAAGAAAATGATTACCATTGCAATGAAGCTTGAAATGAGTTCCTGGGTTAACTATAAGTTAACTATAGTTACTGAGGTTAATGTACTATTTTGTTACTAATTTTTAATATGTATGTACAGTACGTATATAAAAATTTGATGTTTGTTGTCAAGGAGTGTTTGCATTAGATAATTTCTATACGTTTCTATACCCCTCTATACGACATTTTCGCCTTGCGATGCCGACACTAATTAATGTCGTATTGCGGAGGTGCACAGTAGTTGTGAGAAACTATCAGGTGAATTGTCCCCAACTCTCCTCTTCATTGCCAGACGAGCTGGGTGAAATAAGAGTTTTGCATCATTTGATCATTATCTTTTGTCCTTGACATTTACACAGGCCAATTTTTATTTCGGAACTTAGAATAAAATATGGTACATTTCCTTATTACCCATTTTTAAATATTTTGTTTATCAAACAGTTTTTATTCAGATTGGATTTAGATTTTTCGAGCCACCAAATTTTTTTATAAGTTGAAGTACTTTCTTTTGATGCATTTTTGGTTTTACTTTTCAAATATGCTGAATTTTGCTGAATATAACTTTTCAAACATTTGAAAAATATTTTTCAAATATGCTCACTGCCAATCAGTTAATTAATAAGGTGTTAGGTATAAATGTCGAGCACTCCTAATACACACGAATTTACGACCTCCATGCTAGCATCAGCCGGTGTGTCAATGCCCATGGGTTTGCACATGAAACTGTTCCATATTCTTTTTTTGAGTTTCTTAGATGTTCAACTCCCTACCAAATCTACTTGCTAGTAACCAGGAATAATATAAAACATTTATTTTAGAATAAAGAATAATATATTATAGTAATATATAAAGTTAATATATAATTTAATAAACAGTTGCCTTTTTTTCTTTTTTTGTATTATTATTTTGTTGTATGGTATAATTTGAAAAACCTTTCTATTTGAAATAGGATTGTTGCCTATAAAGTAATATATAAATTAATATATATATAATATACAATAATAAACTTATCATATATAACAATATAATATATAATTATAATATAATAATGTATCATAGTAGTATATAAATGTAATATAATATATAATTATTATATAACAATATAATATTGTATTATATAACAATATAATATATAACTAATATTATAATGTCATAATATATATTTATAATATAATAATAAGTCTAGTAATATCTACGATCTTATGTAGTTGCTTATTGCAGACTCTTGGTGATTAATTTAACGTAACACCCCTTTATAAAAAATACATAAAATACCTAAATAAAAAAACACCCCTTTATATAAAGAATAAAATCTTTTCATTATTAGTTGGGAGCAAATGAAAGCTGCTGCCATTGTTGACCTTTAACCTCCAGGGAACTGCTAAGGTACAGATTTAATTGAATGCACTGCAGACAATGAGATGTTAATTAGTAAAATACAAGATATATCCAGGAGGAGACTTCTGTACTGCATCAACATTACCTGCCTGCTATCAATCCCTCTTTCACTGAAACTGGTATACAGTATGTCAGTAGAGGCCGGGACGTCTAACAGCTTTATCTAGGATAAGAAGATCCTAAGGCTACAAACAGTCTCGATTGGCTACAAATATTCTTGCAAAACTTGCTTTTGATGTTTTAAGAAACAGTTTTATGATAAAATACATCATACATGTGTCATGATAGAATACATCATACATATTTACATGTGTCATGATAGAATACATCATACATGTGTCATGTGTCAAGCCATTTATTAGCAGTAGGGCTGCCATACTAGGACTGACATCAGCATTACTACTAGTGCTGATGTCAGCTGCACTACTAGTTCTGCCATCAGGAGTAGTATGAATTCTAAAAGGTTGATAGTTCTCAAGCTATATATACAAGAGTAACAACAATAAAAACACTTATTACGAATGGGTGCATTATAATATATTATATTATTTATGGCGAGTTGCTAAGGTGCAACCTTCATGCATTTTTAATAAAACAATAAACTCAAAAATAAGCGACTGTCTTTGAGTAAAGTTTAATATATTCGCTGCCATTATCACAGAAAATAGGCCCTTACATCCCGGCTGTTGGGAAGCCTTGAAGATGGACTCACACAAAATTTTGGTAAATTTTATCAGAAAGTACCATTATTTTGCTATCATTTGTGATTGTTTTTGATGTTTGAGGTGATCTGACTGCCAGGATGTTTCAAGATTGAAATTGATAAAACATAATTGCAGTTCAAACGATCAGATTGAAATGAAAGTGATTATGACGTCTATAGTTGCACTTCGTCAAAGAGACTGACAGAATAGAGACGCGTAACGCTGTAACTTGAAAGCAATAGCCAATATTAATAATGAGACAGGCAGCTGCAATACAAGTGACATCATTTTGGCACGTATTTTTTTCTGAGCGATTTAACCGCGATCAAGTTTTGTTAAATTTAATTTCTAAAACATCCTGGTAGTCAGATTACCTCAAACATCTAAAACAATCACAAATGGTAGGAAAATATCGATACTTTCTGATAAAATCTCTTAAAATTTTGTGTAAGTCCATCTTTAGCCAGGTTAGTAATAGCAGAGAGAGACCTTGCTTCATTTTTCTCCATTTATTTATGTTTTAAGCTTTGCATAAAAATTGTTTAAAAAACAAAACATGGAAAGTATGCAGCGAAAATTGGTTTACCACTAGGAAAATTATTAATATGTCTGTTGTTGGTACAGACCAGTATTTAGGGTCTTATCGTAAAACCTCTATTTGAATGCCATCTCGCTCTATTTTTCAACCCTTCCTATATAGTGGGGATCAATTGGAAGTGGCATTCAAATAGAGGTTTTAGAGTAATTAGGTGTTTTATTACATCAATTATATCTATTTCTGTTTTATTTCTCATTTTAAAGTTTTTTACAAGCCTTTACAATTATTGTTCAATAGTACTTGTTATATTTTATTTTAAATTGTGTTAAGTAAATGCTAATTTACTTAACCGATATAACGGAAAACCATGTTTAAATAAAAAACATGAACTTTTTCCTTTTATCATATTTTAATTTATGTTAAAACCAATTTTATCAATGATGTAAGGTACAAAAGTGCATTACTGTCTGCAATGCACTTATGCGGCCTCCTGTGCAATACTTGATGAGCATATGTAGAAAATACTTGGACTATTTTTCCAGGTGCAACTGAACATGAGAGACTTTGTCTGCCAAGTGTTTGCAAAATTTATATGAGTCATAAAAACTAAGGCTAAGATTAGAATTTTCTGATTTTCGTGCTTTAGCAATTCTGACGTGACTTAACTCATATTTGTAGATGATGGTATGTCTTGGACTAAAGAATAACTAATAGATTACCTAAGATTAGCTAATAAATTACATATAACAATATGATCATGATATTTGCTTTTTTCAGCGATGATTTTGATGTTTCAAGGAGAAAAAGTCAGTTTTTGAGTCCAAAAATTCATGACGCAAGCTCAAAGCTGTGACATGAGGTCATTTTTTCTCCACAAAGCATAGACATAAGAATTACAATGTTAACGCCTGTAAACATTGTTAATCTTAATGTTAACGCCATTGATTAACTAAAGCATGAGCATGAGATGGAAGCACTTGGCGGCCATTCTTATGAAAACACTGCATGTCTTTCGCGAATAGTAAACAACAACGAAGACCTTGGAACATGACACATGAAAAATGACACTGACGTCGGGAACAAAAGTTTATGGTTTAAGGTGACATGGAATTTATGGCAAACATGCCGCTTAACTGCACCCTAAGGCTGAATTTGTCAATGGGTCTGGCCAATAGACAACTTCAAGGGATGCACTGAAATGGCAAGATCGGTAGGAGTTATGTTAGGCTGGCATACTTTCTATACCAAACTCAGTAACTTTCCTAGATGTTTAAAAAAAACTTCAAAATTGTATATGAAATACTTAGTAAAATCTGTTTTTTGAATAATAATTAATTCTTTAATTATTATTAAAATTTAAACTTCTTTGTTAGTTTAGACTAATATAAAAGTCCTCCAGTCAATATTTATTTTTTTAGCACTAGTGCTAACCTTCAAAACATGTAAAAAAATTCAGCTCAATGTAAGTGTATGCAAATTTTCTTATTGCGCGCCGCCACCGGAAGTGAGGCTTTATATGAAACAATGTTTACAAGATTGTCTATACTCTTCTATGTTCTACTAAGGGCAGGTCCCTCCGCCACGATCTTCTCTGATTGCATGGATTGGTTTCCTGGAATTGTGTAAATTGTAGGCTTGTTGATATATTGACTATTGTCAAAGGTAACTACATGTGTCTCACCTTTGAGCAGTAGTTGTTTGTTCTTGCAGCCTTACATACTAGTAAACATGCCTGACTTGTAGCACTTTTTGCTCGACTAGAGGAAGACTTGTTTATGTACTGAGCTTTGGATGCTATTCAAAATCTACGACAAAATATGAGATGGTTGTTTACGTAAACCTAAGGCTAAGCTTGTGGATAAACTTGGTGATCCAAAACGTAAATTTGATCAGTGAAAAGTTGATTGATTGGAAGATCGGAAACACAGGTTAACATTATGCCAGCAAATATCGATAATCATTTGGGTTGATGCAGTTATTGCTATAGAATTTAGAGATCAATCCTGACAGGCAAATATCACCTATGGAGAAAAGTCGATGCTGAATGACCGATCTTTTGGGTGCCGAAAAGTAGTAAATATGGTAGACAAACTGAAATAGAATTTCAAATAACAAAATATTTTTAAACTTGATAATGCTTAACATCTAAATGAACAAAATAAAAGTTGTACAGTGTCGGAATTCTGTGATTCACGCAGCTGACCTTGACCTAGTTCTAGTCTGGCTACCATAGTTATTACTCAATTTTTAGCTGTTTTTTTCTAGATGTACTTTACGACCGACTGGAAGGGGAGCTACCTTCTATTCCAATCTTGGCAGCTCAATGAGACGTGGCAGCTAGCCTTGGCTTGTGTATTTCTGGCCATAGCCACAGCTCTATATGAAGGCCTAAAAGTCCTACGGTACGCACCATTAATACTTACTTAGCCTGGGCACCCGGTCTCTAAAGTCTAGAATTTTACACAGCTTACAATTTCCCCTTCAGATTGCTGATACTGCCCTGCCATGAGAATTCATGCTTTGGTTTTCCTACCACCACAGAGTTCAGATCTTGAGGCCACCATTCTAAGACACGGATAGTAATCTGTATAAAATAATTTTATAATTCCTTGTGAACAATCTCTGAGGTTCTCGGTGTGAACTCTATCATTGAAAGTTGGTGTACATTGAGCAATGGTTAAGACCACAAACTTGGAGTTATCTTGTACATGTCACTTGCAACGATTTCTGGTTTACACAATATAAAACCATTTTGTCGGTATTGAACTGTCAAGGTTTGACTGTAGAGGTTTGACTGTTGAGGTTTTGTCTGTAGAGGTTTTGTCTGTAGAGGTTTTGTCTGTAGAGGTTTGACTGTAGAGGATTGACTGTAGAGTTTTGTCTGTAAAGTTTTTACTGTAGAGGTTTGACTGTACAGGTTTGACTGTACAGGTTTGACTGTACAGGTTTGACTGTACAGGTTTGACTGTACAGGTTTGACTGTACAGGTTTGACTGTACAAGTTCGACTGTACAGGTTTTACTGTACAGGTTTGACTGTACAGGTTCGACTGTACAGGTTTGACTGTACAGGTTTTACTGTACTGTACTGGAGTGATTACTCAACAGCAGAAGGTCAGGCATGTATTTCCCTAAATATTCCTTGTTGATGACATCATCTAGTATCATAATGAAGAGACCATGAAGTCTGCCTGGTAATTCTTACTTTTTATTATTCTGAACCTCAATCTTCAATTCAGATATTGACTTTTACATCAGCGACTCAAATCTAGCCATTTTTAAGCAAAAACTGGTTTCATTCCAATCAGCAAACTGCATCATATTAGAGATGATATGATCTCTAATAGGTGCATTAAAGCAATGATGCACTAAGGAAGCAGCGTTTTCAGTCTCACTTGCAAAATTAGTTTTATGAAATTTTGCAAGTGAGAATGTTTTGCAAGTTTTTAAAATTTTTAGGTTGACAACATTTTTGTTTCGGGGATCAAAATTCCTTGTGTAAGCATTTTGTTAGGGAATTCTTGACCCGATCAGGCAGTATTCTGTTAGCATTCATACAAGATTCTCATGAGCTCAACAAATTAAGATAGAAGTAGTTGTCTTCTTCTTAACTACTGTTAGTTGCAATAAAAGAAGACAATCCAAAGTTTTATGCTTTGTAAATAATCAAGTACAACTATTCATAGCATTTGAGCTACATATTCGCTGAAGTATTTATTTGTAATGATATGACATATAGGGATTTATTTATAAAATAGTAAAATAGTAGTAATCCTACTAAACATGAGATGGATCAAACACAAAGTCTCATTCTTCACCATTCACATCATCGCTAGGATTCTCTTCTTGAATAAAGTGTTTTTTCGAATTCAACTCTTTTTTTGTAGTATCTGCCCACAAGCTCACTTTTCGGTGATCCATTTGGCATATGACTATCGTGCATCATCCTTTTTCTTGTGCATGAATCACGAATCCTGACAGAAATCTGTCTTGCGATCTGGCTTTTCTGCTAAAAACGTGCGAATTGTCAAAGGTGGCAGTTTCGTTCTGTTGGCAAGGCGGGCCAATATGATGATTAAGTATTGTTTTTTATGCCTTGTGGTCTTCACTAGAACTGTCATCTCTCATTCTTTTGTTAGTTGTTGTACGTATTGCCAATGTCACAAAAACAAAATGTTATTGAATGCTATTTTTTCAGCTACACATCACCCGCCTTTGACGCCGACTGAACTATTAGCGATCGAACGATTTCTGCCAAAGGGGTCGACTTATATGCAGGTACATGTTCAAACCAGGATTTTTAAACCAAACTTTAGATCTCGACTAATACGCCGGGTCGACTTGTCTGCCAGAATTTGCGGTATATAAATGTGAGTGTCTGTCTTATGTCCCAATATAGCGATGAAGTATTGGGAATGGAAAAACCACTTTGTACTGGAATTACGAATTAAAAACACCGGTTTTGCAGACAGGCGTGCTAACCACTGAGCCACGCGACTGCCTTGCCATACCATGGAATAATTGTTTATTCTAGCATGCTTGAAGATCATGATTGCGTGAGAGATCATGACGCTTAATGATTATAAGTATACTATTCCAAGCCATGGCAAGGTGGCTGCATGGTTTAGGGGTAGTTCGCTTGGCTCTACATCCATGCATCCGCCGAATGTATGGATTCAATTCTTAAGAGGTGCAAGTCTTTCCTAACGCTCTTAGCTGACTTCGGACAGACATGGCTTTTATTGTAGCAAAGATTTAGACTAGCTTAAGTTGTACTCAATTTCATTGGGTAAAAACCTTAGCCATTGGCAACTACTAATATTACCTGTCGCTGATCATAAGCTGTTTTAAATCTTTAACGAATGTGTTGCATAAGAAGTAAGAAATGGTTTTCAATAATCTGTTTTAGCTATACCTTGAGCTTTCTAATACTTGAAGTATGCGTTGACTAGATACAGACATAAACAAACACCTTCATTTAAAATTTAGAATGGTAAATGTTGTATATGTTGATCAAAAATAAATTTTCTGTGCAAAAACTTTTTTTATGACACGCGCAACATTGGGCATTCAGCTAGAGTATATATATATATATATATATACATATATATATATATATACGTATATATATATATACACGTATATATATATACATGTATATATATATATAAACACGTATATATATATATACGTGTATATATATAAACACGTATATATATATATATATACATATATATATATACACGTATATATATATATATATATACGTATATATATACACGTATATATATATATATATACACTACTTGTATTGGACAGTCCATACTAGTTTTTATTATTGCTATTATTATTATTTTATTATTTATTATTTTTATTATTTATTGGTGTTATAAACCCAAAAACAAATATTCATACAAGGAAGACTTGAAACTATTAAGATTATGTATGCATCTAATTTATTTGGTCAAAAGATTAGAAGAATTAGACATACAATTGTTGAGTACATCTTTTAGTGAGTACAAAATAAAGACATCATGCCGCGAATATCTGGTACTTGTGAAATGAAACATATCAGTGATGTATGGAGCAGTTAAACCATTCAGTATTGTGAATCCAACAATCTTAGCAAAATAAGCTAACATATCTGTCAGTGAGAGAACATCCACTGTTCTAAACAAACAGTAGATGGTACAAACAAGGTGGTACCATTTGTAAATTACACACAGTCATAATGCAGGGTCTTCTTTAAGATATATAATCTATCTAATAGTAAATTTGTTCAAAGATTCAGGTATAAATGAGCCTCATAATTGAGATGACAATGAATGACTTCGAAATAAAACCATCTGAAGTTTTATTCAAAAATCGGTGACACTACCAGATTCTCTTGGCGATACCTTTTATATTTTTGTCTAGTGTACGCTGGTTGCATTATTTTCTTTTCTTCACCTCACTTACAGTTTGCTCTGTCACACTCTGTTTGTCACTCTGTCTACATATTACTTCCGTTTATTAATGCCACCTTCATGTCATGTCACTTCCATGTCACCTTTATGTCCTCTATGTCATGTCACCTGTTTGTCATGTCATTTATATATTACTATTGTTTATATATGTCACTTCTATGTCATCTCACCTCTATGACATGTCACATCTATGTCATGCCACTTATATGTCATGTCACCTCTATGTCGTTGTCACCTCTATGTCGTTGTCACCTCAATGTCTTGCCACCTGTTTGTCATGTCATCTATATATTGGCCCTTTGTATGTCAGGGCATCATCACGTTCAATCTTCTATACGCCATATCTTCAGTTGCTTTGTTTCGAATACATGACTGGTTGCTATGGATGGCATTAGGAAGCGAAACCGAGATATTTCACATTACTGTGTGACTGATTTCTTTTTGATGAGCTTTTAATTTGTTTTCCATCTCATAAACCCTTTCAGTTGTGTCACTCTCCCATCTAGGATCTGTTCTGTAAACCCGGATTTGCACACCATATACTATGCTTTAGATTTAGCTAAGTAACCTTGTACCACAATAAATAGTACAGCTCATTCCTGCATATTGGTAGTCTTTGAAAAGCCTGAGAGTTGGGCACTATGAAAAAGCATAGAGTTATTACTCATCCATTCAGGGTGCTTTGAAATTCCCTACGTGTTGGGGTTAGGAGATGGGTAAGGCCTACCGCTTACAATTATAAAATAATTACAGTAGTTGTTACTTTTATTAGTGTAGACAAGGGTAAACAATAACTGCATGAGGTAGGGTATGTTGACAGTGGATAAGTGGCCATAAGTATGTACATGGTAATACATTACTAGCAGCTGTAGCTCAAGATTTCCTTGTATAGCTTAATGATATAGGCTATGATAACTGAACACTTGCCTTATAAAAAATGCACTTAGTGTAGGCTAAATATGTTTTGTAGAGTAATTACCATGTCGGCCATATAACGCCGGAAGTGGCATGAAAAAAGTGTAACTCCAAGTATATATGTATATCTTATATATAGATATACATATATACTTAGATATATATATATATATAAATCTCAAAGTCTGTCATTCTGTGTGTCCAGCTATAGCTATTAAAATTTAGGAATGAAATAACCGCTTCCCCCTGGATTTGATCTCGGAATTTCCATTCACCAGGTGATAATCTTACCAATTGAGCCACGCGAGATGCAATGAATTCATTAGGTGATATGAGTCGTTACGTTCGTTAAAATCCACATAGCAGTCTGTGTTAGTTACCCAATGTCACTAAAGCTTGCTCTCACGGCTTTTATTAGTAAGTTTACCAATGCGGAACTAGCTTACTCAAATTAGTCATTGACAATGTGCCAGGCTAATGGTAAGTGGCAGGCAACGACATTACTTGCCACTGTTTATAAGCAGTATTTTAATGCCAATGCAAAGCCGGATATTTGCTGGTATATATATGTAGTACTAAATGATTGCTTATCGTGTTCTTCCTTCTCTGACAGATTTTTTTAATTTTCACATGTTATCTACTCAGTACATATCATCAAAACTTGTATGTAGGGAATATCCAAGTTTCTGGCTACATAGGACTTAAACAAATGCTTATCACCTGCCCCCGTACCACAGTATATATTTTTAAAGCTTTGTTATCTGTACCTTTCTAGGGTGTGTGTAGAAAAATCTGAGAGTAGTACACACCCCTACCTGAAGGTACGGGTGTGTACTTCTTGAGTGCTGTAATGTTACTGAACATGCAAGGCCTACCAAAACAATTAGTAACTAACACAAATAGGGAAGTATGGTCAAATATAGCTCTCACTGAGTAGCTTCATGGTCTAACGTCATACGAGCAGCGTTAGTATTATTGAAGAACAGCAACGTACACACTCGACTTGTCTGGCCACTATAATGTGTCTTCTGTCCTACATAAGGTCTACATAAAATCCATATTAAGTCTACATAAAGTCTACATAGGGTCTACATAGATTCTACATAGGGTCTACATAGATTCTACATAGGGTCTACATAAAGTCTACATAGGGTCTACATAGGGTCTACATGGGTCTACAGGAGATTTTTATCAAGCCTACTATGTTATCTGATCCTTCAATACATATTCTGTGTTAACAATATCATAGTTGGCATTGCCTGGGCAGTTTCTTGGTTCTCACACGATTAGTGTTGCTTGTTATCACGGACAACTTTAGTATTGCTTGTTATCACCAACAACTTCAGAGTGTCATTTCATGGTGATAGCATTCTGATTGATTGCCCCCTCGTGTTGGTGCTTTATCTTCTGGAGATGAACCAACAAGTCTCTGCTGATGCGAAAAAATTGGCACAAGGACGTCAGTGATTTATTTATGACCTGGAGTTATGGGAGCCATTAATATCCATGTCTCATTTCCTACTACATAGGATGTGATATCTCCTGTAACAGTCACTTCTCTATAATGATCGTGTCTGGAAGGACAAGGTTTATGTCTTGTTGAATTCTTCATTCTCTCCTTATTATGTGTGATAAATATATTTATAACTGACAGGGGTACGAGATGAGCATTTTTCAAGAGTTGGAACTTATAGTTGTCCTCTCTATGCCACCAACACAAGAAGTATTCTATCAAGTGATGATAGGGTGTAGGTGATTAGGGTAAATGAATTCACTAGAACGCTTTTCGCATTCACAAAAAATGGCGGTCACACGGCAAGGGTGAAGTTATCCTACTCTGCCAACTAACCATTTACAAATACCTCGGGCCACGGTTTCAATGATACATCACATGGTATGCAGTGTTTGCTTGGTCTACTTGCCCCAGTGTATGCTAGGCCTATTTGGCTGTAGGTCACCATTGTTTACCCTAAACATCGCAAAAAATTATTTCGTAATTCTACAATTGTTAGTGAATTAAAAGTCTAAATGTCAGTTGTATAGCCCATATGCAAACCTCTATGGGTAGAGAATCTAAATGAGCCCTTTGTTTTTGATTAGCAATGCTATCAGTTAATCACATGCAGGAATCATAGTCCTGTTACAGTAGTCTGTCTACCTGTTGGATTTTATCAGTGGATAGTGTACTTTAGATTTATCTTCTCCTGTTTCACTGAGTAGCTAACTCCAAGATTCACATAGTTCTGCTAAGCTATATTACACAAAGTGGCTATTCTTTTTACTCATTTTGCCTTTGTTTTCATTTGTTTTGTTGATTGTAGTTCTACACATTTTCAATTTTCTAACACTTGTTAAAGTTTTTAACTTACATAAAGAATTTTTGAATATTTTTATTTTAGAATCGTTGTGTTAGTTTTTTGCTACCATAGATCTATCATGAGATTTATAAAGCAAACCAAACAGCGATGAATTACTAATCGCTGGTGTAAAGAAGTGATTGCCTTTCATTCCAAATATCTCCAAAACTTCATCTATGGCATTTATTAAGGTTCGCTGCTCGTCATGGCAGTCTGTCATTTCTTTTTTGTTTAAAAATGGATAATTTTATTTTCTCTCTTTAGCAGGCTGTTGATGCATTCTTTTTATAACTCTCTAAATTCTTTGTTATAGAGAGACACTCCTTGTTTGGTCCATGAAGTCGGGAGCGTCGGGCAGCAGTTATAATACTTCTAAAACAAGAGGTTCTTCCATACGGTGAGTTCACTCTTGCAGTTGAGAATTTCATAGGGTGAGTTCACTCTTGCAGGTGAGAATTCCATAGGGTGAGTTCACTCTTGCAGTTGAGAATTCCATAGGGTGCGTTCACTCTTGCAGTTGAGAATTCCGTAGGGCGAGTTCACTCTTACAGTCGAGAATTCCATAGGGTGAGTTCACTCTTGCAGTTGAGAATTCCATAGGGTGAGTTCACTCGTGCTGTTCAGAATTCCATAGGGCGAGTTCACTCTTGCAGTCGAGAATTCCATAGGGTGAGTTCACTCTTGCAGGTGAGAATTCCATAGGGTGAGTTTACTCTTGCAGTTGAGAATTCCATAGGGTGAGTTCACTCTTGCAGTCGAGAATTCCATAGGGTGAGTTCACTCTTGCAGGTGAGAATTCCATAGGGCGAATTCACTCTTGCAGTCGAGAATTCCATTGGGTGAGTTCACTCTTGCAGTCAAGAATTCCATAGGGTGAGTTCACTCTTGCAGGGCAGAATTCCATAGGGTGAGTTCACTCTTGCAGGGGAGAATTCCATAGGGTGAGTTCACTCTTGCAGTCGAGATTTCTACTTGGTAAACAAACTAAAATCAAGCATAAGTTTTGTGACAGTGCGAGCAAGTCCTGTGTATTACACCGCTACGGTATGTTCTGTGATATGTGCTGCAGCATTGTGTATGACATGCCACGTGATGTCACATTCTCTTTGACACGCCATATGACATGTGCTGTCACATTGTCTATGACATGCCATAGGACCTGTGCTATCACATTCTCTTGACACGCCTTGTTATATGGGCTGTCACATTGTTTATGACAGGCCTTGTGATGAATGCTTTCACATCACCTATGACATGCCATATGACATTTGTTGCGACATTCTCTATAACAGACCTTGTGACACTGCGCCGTCACATCATCAATGACCTCTTGTGACATGTGCTGTCACCAACTCTTTAGCATGCCATGTGCTGTTACATTATCTGTAACATGTTCTCACACATTCTCAATGATTGCATAGGTTGTTAGAATTTGCCAGGTTTCCTATATCGAGGCTGTGTCATTGTACTCATTGAAGCCCCACCCACCTCTGTCATTCTCCTTTCTGTTACTAAAGGTTTTCGCTATTTATTTTGCACTAATTCAAGGTCTCATGTGATCCATGGCTCGCTCGCCTCTTTCACTATTTGAAATGTTTTACCTTTTAGCAATTTTGCTTCCTATTTATACAAAGATGTTGTCTGAGCACTGGCACATGTTTTAATGAAATTTAATTTTTAATTAAAAATCACAACCGGTTTGTTTATTTTTACAATAACTCTTTTGTAGGCTCAAAACTATAGAATATAATCATATTAATGTAAAATATTTTTATATTTCTCGCATGTACTGTAGTTTCTTGGGTTTCCCTTCCTTTGCCGTATAATTGTGTTTTTAACCTGTTTTAGTGAAGACTGCAGTATTTTGATAAACTGCATGGTTTGAGTTTCAACCTTTCAGTATTCAAATGTTTCAAGTGATTAACTGGAATATTAACCTATCCATGTCATGAAATGATTGTTTATACAACAGGGAGATAACTCTCATTTAATCTCTCCATGTCATAAAATGATTGTTTATACATTGGGGAGATAACCCTCATTTAATCTCTCCAAGTCATGAAATAATTGTTTATACATTGGGGAGATAACTTTCATTCGTTGATTAGTATTTTTTCATGAGCTACTCACTGGTTTATTGACCTATGAAGTGTTGTTATGCAGGGCAAGGATGTGCACCTGTCATCACCTGCTTCAGAGTGTCCTTCACGTCATACAAGTTACTCTCAGCTATTTCCTTATGCTTGCGGTCATGACCTTCAACGTATATATTGGCCTCTCAATCGTGCTCGGTGCCGGAGTAGGATATTTTCTGTTTGGTTGGAAACGGGCAATTGTGAATGATGTAAACGAACACTGTCACTAGTGGTAAGGGTTATATGGAGTTGTGTTCTCATTTCTGTGTAGTTTATTTAAAGCAAATCTAATGTCCATGAACATTCTCAATGATATTAAGGACTATATGGAGTTATGCTCTCATTTCTGTGTAGTTTATTTAGATCAGATCTGCTTTGAATGAACATTGTTACTGATGATAACATCTATAAAGAGTTACCATAAAGCTTGTAATTAAATGCCACCGTTATTTGAATGCCACCTTTATTTGAACGCCACATCTATTTGAGTGTCACTGTGGGAGAAGAGTTGAAAATTAGAGTGCCACCCTTTAATTGAATGTCACTTCTATTTGACCTATATTATTGGACATTTTTTATCTTTACGAACCCGTAATAGCAGATGATCAGTAGAAAAGTGTCCAAAAAACCAGACAAATAATGATTCAATTACATCAATAACAATTAATTCGTTTGTTGTTTCTGTTCGTATCGAAGTCCGTTTTCTAACTCTATATCTTTACAGTTTTTTTATAAAAACTTTGAATGCGCCCGCAACTTGAAAACGTTGCAACACCATAGAAACAATTAGTAACTGTATCAGGCTAATAGTAGCTCCTTATTTAACACGGTCTTGATACTTCGATGTAATGTGGGAAAAGCTTTCACATTTATGGTGAAAAATGTGCTACTACGTATTTTGAGGCTAAGATTTTGAGGCTATTTTGATTACAAGCGGTTTCGCTTTATTTGCGCAAGAATTATATTTTCTAAATTGCATCGCACGGAAATTCTGCTCTGATAAAAGTTGTTTGGATGCTAATATCGACTAGTTCAGCTGTGCAGAAGAAGTGAGGTCACAAGACGCTGTGGAAGATATTGCAACAGCCAGAAGAATATGAAATGGTTCCAAACAAAAACAACAAATAGAACGCAACCGGCTGAGCAAGCGTTGCTAATGTTTTTGTTTAAAAAATGTTAACTTTTGTTTTTGAATGTATAATAAATACGATTTGTTTATGTCACTTGTTCTTGAATATATATTTGTAGGATTTGACAGATTATTATTATATAACTTATAAATTAGCAGATTATAGCATATTACTTGATAATATCATTGTGGTAGTCTGAACTCGGCTTATAATGGATCGACGCTCGTAACTCCTATTCATAAAAAACATAAACATATAAAACACAAACACATAAACAGCCAGTTTTGGCTGCGAACTGTAGCACCCATATCTATGAGTACAATGGGCTTTTATGCAACCTTGTTAAATATAGTTATAAAATGAAAATATGCTTTTAAATTTAGAATAAAATGAAAAACTTTAAAGCTCCAACAAATTGCAACGCTAGCTATAAGATCATCGTAGGTTAATTGCAAGCAATATGTATCAACCGGTAGCAACATGCATCAGCTTTTCCGTGCATAATTATTTAGAGATCTACAAGTTGGAGGTAAGTTAGCAAATTTTTTGCATCCAAAGGAGTTAATGTTGAACTGACTGAAGAGTAAATGTCGCATCGCCAAAGAAAAGCGCAAAATGTAAGCAACATTCATTTCACCAGTGAAAGGATTAAACTTATCTTCCTAAAATTCTGACAAGGTGTTTGAAAAATACAACGTCGCCCTTCATTTGAATGTCACCTCTAATAAAGCACCACTATAGTGGACGAGTTGAAAAATATAGCTCCATGGCATTCAAATAAAGGTCTTACGCTCCCATGCTATACGGAGTTGTGCTACTATTTCTAAGCCAGACGAAAGTATTGTCAAGAAACCAATAATAAGAATGTTTTAGATTTAGTTTCTATTCTTCTGCTTTGCTAGATGATTCTACTCATTCATTTGGCAGCGTTTATGGAATATGAATAACATTGTAATATCTATGATCAACTACACAAATGATTTGTACTTGTTACTTCTTCTCTAGCTTGTGTCTGGTTGGTTGATTATTATACGATTCCATTTTTAGTCTTTCTGATGTGTTTCTTTACAAAACTGAGGCATTTCAAACAAGGATTGTTAAAATCACAAGGTTTATCTCTACTAATGCTTGAAATTTAAAGCCTAAATAATTATGTATATGGAAATATCATAGCTTAACAAGAAAGATTATTGATTGTATCAAAAATATATTATTTAAACGAATAAAGTTCTGCAGCAGTGCGATAAACGGTATATGGCTTTCTCTTACATTTGAGGTGATTGTCAGAGGCTTGGCTTTTGTTAAAAAACTCGATATGATAGCTACTGATCTAGTTATATAATAGTATAGCTAGCTACTGTTATATGTGTATATTATAGCTAGCTACTGTTATATGTGTATAGTATAGCTAGCTACTGTTGTATGCGTATAGTATAGATAGCTACTGTTGTATGTGTATAGTATAGCTAGCTACTGTTATATGTGTATAGTATAGCTAGCTACTGTTATGTGTATAATATAGCTAGCTACTGTTATGTGTATAATATAGCTAGCTACTGTTATATGTGTATAGTATAGCTAGCTACTGTTGTATGTGTATAGTATAGATAGCTACTGTTGTATGTGTATAGTATAGCTAGCTACTGTTATATGTGTATAGTATAGCTAGCTACTGTTATGTGTATAATATAGCTAGCTACTGTTGTATGTGTATAGTATAGATAGCTACTGTTGTATGTGTATAGTATAGCTAGCTACTGTTATATGTGTATAGTATAGCTAGCTACTGTTATGTGTATAATATAGCTAGCTAATGTTATAGGTGTATAGTATAGCTAGCTACTGTTGTATGTGTATAGTATAGCTAGCTACTGTTATGTGTATAATATAGCTAACTACTGTTATAGGTGTATAGTATAGCTAGCTACTGTTGTATGTGTATAGTTAGCTACTTGAGACCTGAAAGTAGCACCTAAGCTAAGCTATGATTGGCTATATCTTAGCAATCTTTAATTTTCTTGTTTTATGATTTTTTAAATTTTCCCTTAGGATTTCATCTTACCATTGTTAAGCAGCTATCTGCTTGTAAAGGGTACACCTGCACATGTTCACCTTGACAAATGCTATTGATTGTCCAGGATATCCAGAATGCAATGTCCGTTGACCCATTTATTCAGGGAACAGCTAGACATTTTAATTTTTTTTGTAGAATGCTTTCCAAACCATTCGTCTGATGAGGTCTTCAAAAGACTTGACCACGGCGCTATGCAACTGGTTTCTATGTCACATAAAAATGATAATATAGTATTTGTATTATTAGTGTTATTATTATTATTATTCTCTATCTCCTCATTCTTTTGCATGAATTCATTGTGCTCTGCATTCAGGTCTATACTTGATGTCCAATTTTTATGGATTTATCACCGATATTTGACTTTTTATGTTGTGAGCGTCCCAACTTAAATCTTTCTTAGTTGCTTTTTATCAACTTTCAATCACGACTAAAATTCAAGGGTTTGTACGGTTTTTTTAATCAATAAATTTGGTGAAACAAAAAGCCTCAAAAAGTTGTGTTATTTATAGAAAATCTTTTATTGCTCATAATCTAACTTTCCGTTGCCTGTTTACACATTGAAGAGACCAAATATTTTTAGGAAATAATTTTATGTCGGAGCCCACACTCATATATAAATATAGAATAAAAGCAACAAATTTTGATGCATCGTTTTGTGACGTGCATATTTGTAAATCATGCAGAACAAAGTATAAACTGCAATGTAGCCTGTTTCTAAGGTATTACTGTTTTAACTTGCCTAATTTTAAAGTTTGGAATTATTACCGTCAGCAGAAATACCTAACAGCACAGAACAAAGGAATGCGTTGTTACAGCAAACGTACAATTTAAGCATATGTTTGGTTGCAAAGTGAATGTAAACAATGATATAAAACCCACAGGATTGGTAACGGCCATCATGTGGGCGTGGTTTAATGATCGAGCTCTGTTGGGTTTGTGCTAGCCGCAGCTTCGGTGCTAACACAATTCTCGCGGGGTGGTCACATTGCCTTGTTAGGTTATTGGGTGTAAGTTTTATTGAAGATATGCATCGATCTCGGAAGCAAACATTGAATTACGATGGTGTGGGGGTAATACCTAATCAGAAAAATGGATCCACGGAAAATAAAACATTTAAAATTACCTATTTTTACTAATTTTTAAATTGGTAGGGGTCTTAATATATGCTTACAGTTATATATAATTTACACGAAACCACCCGAACAACGGCTTTTTTCCCACGTTTTTGAGTAATATTTTGCCACCCTTACCATAAAATGACAGTCTTTCATCGTTGTTACATTGTTTGACCAGGCCAATAAGATGGGACAGCAGGCAAAGCTGTGCAGTGTAGTTTTCATAATCAAAATCTAAATCTAGCACCAAAATTGGGCCATTTCACAATGGCGACCATTAATATCAAGAATGCTTGTGAATGGCAACTGACTGATCATAACTGTGACAATATTGGGCAACTATATTTATTTGACAACAAAATGAAACCAACAGATCAGTAAAATAACCACCATTGTTCAAAATATTTGTAAATTTACAAGGGCTTTATTCAGCTTATTTCTTTGTTCCGGTGCGACATTCGGGTTCATTCTAACAGAGCTCGATCATTAAACCCCACTCACATGATGGCTGTAACCAATTCTGTGGGGGAGTTTTATATCATTGATGTCAACCACCAGACCATGTCACTGTAATTTGAGGCAGAATGTTCAGTCTTGTATTTATTGAAGTTGTTAGCCCGATCAGCGGCAAGAGAGCACAAAACTTACATAACGTAAAAACACACGGGGACACGTTGGAACGATAATAGATCCTTAGCTTGAGCTTTTACACAAATGACCTTTGAGCGGATAACGGCGCAAGCATACGCTTTCGCGCTCTCTAACATACGATATCAGCTCATCGACTCATTGAACTTATCAGCGTTTCGAGCTCTGCAACGTCCTCACCAACCATTTCCGTTTTTATGTTTTCCACGGAGCCTAATTTTAAACTGGTAATTTGCTAGCCCCTCCACGTTGAGGGTGATTGCTTAATCATTGTTGCACATAGACCGTTTAATTACCTTTCATTATGGACAGATCAAGTTTGGTGAGCAAAGGCGAAGACCTAGCAGATCAGGTACGGAAAAGGATTCCTCGACAAATTCATTGTTTTCATTTTTTTTAAATATTATGAGATCGTGTACTACTGTTGTTCGCGTTGTATCCATACCTGCTAACTCTCATGCGTTGGGCGTGAGACTCACGTGATCACCCTAAAGAAAAAATGAAAATGCGTGAGATTTTTGCCCCAAGTTCCACAATTTTATATATACTACCATTGATACATCAATTGCCCCAAAACCAAATCTCACGCATTGCTCCATTCTTGGGTTGGCAGGTCTGGTTGTATCTGTGTTTCACACTAGCTGCCTGATAGAGTGTAAGTTTGTAGCTATTGTTGTATTGCCAAGTACTTATTAGATTCTACTATTTAAATCCAATTGTTGAATTGGTAGCTTTGAACTCAATGTAGACTATTACCTGTTAGCATGTGTTTTAGCACCAGATGATCCGGGCGTATTATTGTGTAGTACTATCGATTAGGGACAAATATGGGCTGGCCAGCCAAAAAAGGACAGTTAGCTTTAAAAACGTGGTTCTACATTACAGGTCCATTTCTACAAGATGTCCGACTCTGCGGTGCTGTTATTCTGCGTTTCTTATTTATTAATTAAATGTCCGATGATGCTTCTAATAATATGTAGAGTAAAATGACGATCAAAGGCTACGTTGATAACTAATAAATGTCTAGGCTAATATCCAAAGCTATGTGAATAAATGATGTTGTCGGCAAACAGCGACTAGCTACAATACGTAAGAACTAAGGCTATAGTGAATATTTACAAAGATACAACATCCCTCCTCTTCTAAAAGCATTAGAGTCGGCAGAGAATAAACGCAAATGCGTTAAGCCATGTCATAGTCTCGGTATCTGCCAGGCAGAATACCTCGAGTTGAGCGGGGTGCTCGCTGAGTACGGGGACTGAAGGATGTAGGAGTTCTAGCAGCTCTGGGGGTTGGCGTAGTCGGTGTGACTGGCTCTGACGCCGTATCAATTGCTGTGTTGGGACTATCTGGGCTGTTCTCCGTGGTGGTCTCATCATGAAGATCCCGAGGTTCTCTTGGTGTGTGATTTGGTTTCAAATGAACACGGTTCCGACGTACAACACTGTTGCCATTGTCCACCCAGTATGAGCGAGGTAGGTCATGCTTGGAAACAATAGTGCCAGGTTCCCAGGTCTGGTCATGTCCTGTTCTCACTAGCACTCTCTCTCCCTCAGTCAAAGGTTTTAGGGCTCTGGCCGACCGGTCATAGTATTGCTTCTGCTTCTGTTGATACACTGTGGATGTCTCGGGAGCACTGGGTGGCTGAACCTGTAGAGTAGCACTTGTACGAGGGAGGCAGCTTCGGATACACCTGTTGAACAGCATCTCTGCAGGACTGTAACAGCTGCCAGAGAAAGGAGTCTCCCGGTAGGCTAGCAGTGAAGCATAGATGTCTTCCTTTGAGTCTTCACACTTACGTAGAAATTTCTTCATTGTCTGTACGTATCTCTCAGCCTGGCCGTTGCTCTTTGGATAGTGCGGGCTTGACGTTACCATGTCAAAACCCCAGTCTTTGGCAAAAGACTGCATCAAATAGCTGTTGAATGGCATGTTGTCAGCTAGTATTGTCTTGGGAACACCATGCACTGCAAACATTGACTTGAGTGCGGAGATCACTTCAGAGGCCGTCTTACTGCTGACGAGTCTCAATTCGGGAAAGTGTGAGTAGCAGTCAACAACTACTAAATAACTACGAGATTTGAATTCCAGGATATCCATAGCCACACGGAGCCAGGGAAGTGTGGGCACTTCGTGTTGCTGAAGGGGTTCTTTGGTCTGCTGATTGCTAAATCTGGCACATGTTGAGCAGCTAGCTACTGTCTGGAATATATCATTAGTGAGTCCTGGCCAAAAAACACATGCCTTGGCCCTCTGAGTACACTTCGTCATCCCTAGGTGGCCACGGTGTAGCTGCTTAAGTACATGCTTACGTTGGGAAAGGGGTACTACCAGTCTTTCGCCAACATATATAAAACCGTCATGCTCATGGAGTTCATCTTTGACAGCCCAGTAAGGCTGCAAGTCTGGTGGGGCTTTCTTTCTCGACGACCAATTCCAGCCACAAGAGATAGCCTGTCTCAACAGGTGCATGGTTTGGTCATCCTGATATGCTTTGCTGAGCGTCAACTGTTCATCCTTTGTAATCTCAAGACTGTGTACCATGGCAACTGTTTCTCCCTCGAGCTCAGCACATTCGCTATCATTGTCTCTAAGGAAAGCACGGGACAGGGTGTCAGCAAGATATAAGTGCTTTCCAGGAACATATTTTACCTCGGCTATGTCATAGCGCTGAAGTCTCAACATTAGTCTCTGAAGCCTGGGAGAGGCTTTGTACAGTGGTTTATTAAGGATAGCAGTGAGAGGGTTGTGATCAGTCTGAATGATGACAGGTCTTCCATATATGTAGTGATTGAAGTGTTCACATCCAAATACTATAGCCAAAAGTTCCTTGTCAATCTGTGCATAATTGACTTCAGCAGGGGTCAGAGACCTAGAGGCGTATGCTACAGGCATCTTCTCTTGTAGAAGGACAGCACCTAAACCGTGTTGAGAAGCATCTACCTGAAGTTCCACTGATTTGTCGGCATCAAAATAGCGAAGTATAGGCTCACTGGTTAAAAGCTTCTTGATTGCAGATATAGCAGCTCTCTGCTCTGGACCCCAGCACCATGCTGATTCCTTATTCAACAGTACTCTAAGAGGCTGGGTAAGAGAAGACATGTTGGGTATGTAGCCCCTTAAGAAGTTCAGAGTACCAAGCAACCTTTGCACACCAGCGACATCTGTTGGTTCAGGCATTTCCTGAATGGCTGCTACCTTTTTGGGATCGGGCCTCATCCCTTCCTTCGTCACGGTATGCCCCAGATAGGATACCTCAGACTTGTTTAGCTGAATTTTGTCTTTATTGAACTTTACATTGGAATCACGAGCTCGAGCTAACACTCTTCTGAGGTTTTCGTCATGTTCTGCTTGATCCTTGCCAGCCACGATCAGATCATCAAAGTATATGCAGACATCCAAATCACCGAATATTTGCTCTACACGTTTCTCGAATACTTCTGCAGATGAGTGGAGGCCGAATGGGAGTCTGAGAAATCTGTAACGACCAAAAGGTGTATTGAAAGTTGTGAGATAGCTACTGTTGGCCTCCAGAGGGACATGCCAGTAGCCATGTTTCATGTCAACTATGCTAAAGTGTTTCTTGCCACTGAACTTGTGGGCTATATCTTCTAGTGTAGGTATGTGGTGATGTTCTCTTTTGATGGCCCTATTCAAATCTCTGGGATCCAAGCAAATACGAATGTCTCCATTTTTCTTCTCAACTACGACCATGCTGTTTACCCATTCAGTCGGTTTGTCAACCTTGGCTATAATATCTGCCTGTTCCATACTGGCTAATTCTGCTTTTACTTTGTCCATTACACTGAGGGGAATGCGCCTTGCTGCATGAACAATTGGTTTCACCGTAGGGTCCGTCTGAATGACGTGCTCATCTTTGAAACATCCTATACCCTCGAAGACCGACGGAAACTCATCCAGGATGGACGTAGCAGCTAGGTTGTCAATTCTACTGACAATACCTAGCGCAACACAAGACTTAAGTCCAAGTAAGGCTGGGAGATGATCATTCACTACTTCAAATTGGAGAAGGTGTTCATTGGAGTTGTGCTTCAGACTAAGCATTACTCGTCCGAGGTTTTCAATTTTGGCATTGCCGTAACCCGTTAGGCGTGCTTTAGGAGCAGATATTTTGGCTTTTAAGGATTTGACGACACTTAGGTTGACGATATTGGCCTCAGCCCCAGTATCTACTTTGAAAGTGACTTTCTTTGACCTACTTTCATGCCTAAGATTTAGCTCAACATTCCAGGAAGTCTCATCATCACCAGTTGATGAACCAACATTCCCCAGAAACAGTGAGTGCATACAGGACTGAGTGCTGTCTTCCTGTGACTGAGCCTCGACAGCTCTAAGATCTGTAGACATACATCGGCGAGCAAAATGGTTCTTCTTGCCACACTTCTTGCAGGTCTGTCCGTAGGCTGGGCATTTGCCTCTTGCATGATCATAGCCACAGAACCTACAATCTTTCACCTTTTTATCCGTGTGGCTGGGTTGATTACTGACAGCAGCCACAGACTTCTTTGAATCCTGCTGAGTGTCTTTCGGTTTAAAAGCTGATTGTTCCTTCATGGATGCAACATTAATAGCTTTGCTTCCCCCTGCTATCTCATTCAGTTGTGTTAGTGTAGCTTCTGCAGCTCTAATGTCATTCATAGCCCGTTCTAGTGTCATCTGATTGTCACGGAGCATACGTTCTTTAAGTTTATCTGATGAAATTCCAAATACAATTCTACACAAAAGCATTCTGTCCCTTAAATTTCCAAATTCACATTTGGTTGCCTGTGTTTTGAGCCTCTTAACAAAGCTATCTATTGGCTCACCCTCTTTCTGAATCATGGACCAAAACACATACCATTCATACAGTATGTTGCGACGAGGATTACAGTATGTTTCAAAATGGTCAATTACTATGTCTAGATCATCACGATCATCTTCATTTTCAAAATCAAATCGACTGTAAATTTCATAAGCTTCCTCCCCTGCTGTATGAAGAAATATTGCCAGTTGCCTTCTCATAATAGCTGCATTGCCTGCTGGCGGCGCTTCGCCATCCTCAACAGGCTCACGCACAATGTCCACAGCACGTAAATAGTTCTCAAAACTTCTTCTCCATCTTCTCCAGTTTTCCGACACATTGCCCTCGAACGACAACTCACCAGGCGGTTTCAAACCTTCCATTGTCTCAGTCGTGGTGGTTTTCACAAACAACAGCCAAGCAAAACAAACAAATATGCGAGGAGCAGCAGCTCTAGTTGACAAATAACTCAACCAATACGTCTGTAGTTAATATTATTATAACGAGAGTCTTTCTTTCTAGGCGTAGGCACACCTCGCTGCCACCATGTTGTATTGCCAAGTACTTATTAGATTCTACTATTTAAATCCAATTGTTGAATTGGTAGCTTTGAACTCAATGTAGACTATTACCTGTTAGCATGTGTTTTAGCACCAGATGATCCGGGCGTATTATTGTGTAGTACTATCGATTAGGGACAAATATGGGCTGGCCAGCCAAAAAAGGACAGTTAGCTTTAAAAACGTGGTTCTACATTACAGGTCCATTTCTACAAGATGTCCGACTCTGCGGTGCTGTTATTCTGCGTTTCTTATTTATTAATTAAATGTCCGATGATGCTTCTAATAATATGTAGAGTAAAATGACGATCAAAGGCTACGTTGATAACTAATAAATGTCTAGGCTAATATCCAAAGCTATGTGAATAAATGATGTTGTCGGCAAACAGCGACTAGCTACAATACGTAAGAACTAAGGCTATAGTGAATATTTACAAAGATACAACAGCTATAGTCTCTGCACTATTTAAAAAACATTCAATGTTAATTCTATTTGCTAGTGCACGTATATAGATTTATGTCTGTATTCTAGAATTGATTATCATCTACATACTGGACAAATTCTCTAAATGAGTGATATGAATGGCTGGACTGAAGTATTTTTTGTCATCGTACATATTGGCAAGTCGAAAACTGCTTATGTGAAACTCACCAAGAACTGGATTATTCAAATGCTAGCCTTGCCTGAAAAGTTTATCACATTGCAAACTTCCAATTGCATCCACATTACAGAGTGAAAGAATTTATCTACTTAATATCGTGAGTTGAATATCTGTTTCCTAGGTTCTGCGACAGACAAAGCACTTACTTCCACATATTGCCCATTTGTGCCTAGTTGGCACTTTTATTGAAGATGGATTCAGGATGATGAGCCAGTGGGGAGACCAAAGAGACTACATGGATAATCAGTGGAACTGTGGATGGTTAGTTCATTCATTCGTTCATTATTCAAGCCATAAATCACTGCAAACATTTTAATGACAGACATCTACTATCTTCTCTCATATATAGGCCTACAATTCGACTGTTTTTCCTTTGTCCATGAAACTGTTAGTGAACATCATTCTAGTTGATGTCTAAATATCTCTATTTGTTTGAGTTTACATAGCTGTTTTGTTGATTTTGACTCACTGCTGTTGCAAACGTAGTCTGTTAGTTAGAGGTTAGTTATTCATTCACGGTATTTGCAGCTATATGTATTGTTCTAGTCTGATGTATAAACGTGCTGCTTGATGAAAAGGCTTATATTTGAGTCATTGTATAATATCATCTGCCCATGCTATAGATTGTTAGCTGCACTGTTTTTAAACGCTAGATAAAGGGGCGCTAAAATTATTATGTTAGCCTATAGGCCTACATAGAGGTCTATTCTAAGTGGGACTCATTCTCAAGTCATAGAGAGATTTCATAGAGTAAACATCAATTGTCTTGTACTTGTAGGTTTTTAGCTACACTTTTTGTGATAGTCAATCTAACAGGGCAATTAGGAGGCTCCGTGCTGGTCATGGCTAGAAAATATGTAGAGATCGCATGCGGCATATTACTTGGAATTATTCTTCTACAAGTAAGTTCTTGGACACCTGTTGTGCTTGTCATGACTTGGACACCTGTTGTGCTTGTCATCGTCTATTTAATTACTCATGCTGAGCAAGGTAAACAAACAATGTATACAGTGGAACCTCGGTTCTTGAACGCTTCGGTTTTCTACCAAAAACATATAGATTTGTTCGTCTCGGATCTCAAACAGAAATTCGACCAAAACTGTCTCCAAAAAAATTTAAAAAAAACCAAAAAATCTCGACCAAACTGGAGCATGCACATTGGAAGTAAACATTCGGAACAGCCCCGGAAACAGCATGGAAACATTCATTAACAAAGGGAAAATCAAGTCACGCTTTATAAATTCTTTACAAAAAGGAAAAAACCATTTCGGACGACGTCCCTCTACCGAAGAGATTTGCTAGGGAGACAACTCCTCTAGTCGAGTTACCCTAAATTGTTTTTGAGGAAGATTCTCCTTGAAAAGTGTGAAGCAAAAGTGCCATTGCTGTTTCTATTTTTTTTCACATGATTCTTTGATGTAACTGATCTGTTGCATTTTTGCTGTTTCATTATCAATCTCTGCAATTTTTGGTATTGTATCTTAACCTAGAATGTTTTCGATGTTTTAAGAGTGAAACATACGAAATGTTTACTTTTTTTCATCATCATAGATAGAAAATTTTTTTTTTAAATTAAACACGATCTACTGTATATCTGCTCGTTTTTATTTATAGTATATAATATACATTACAGTTTATGGTGTAAAATGTTAAAAAAATACTTTACAGAAGTTGTTTTCTCAGCTTGGATCGGATTAAAATTCACATACATTAATTCCGATGGGAATAATTATTTCTGATCTCAAACAACTGGGTTTCTGAACAACTTTCTGTTCCACTGTATTTGATTTTGTGTTTACAATTATTTGTTCATATTTTGGGATTCACTTTCAAAACTTACTTTAACCTGCAGACATTTGCAAAGTTTTACAGCTGCATGAGTCTTTAGCTGAGTGGGCAAAATATTTGGTTTCAAAACTGCGTCTGGTTCCTGAGAGCCAGCCTCTTAAGCGCCCACCAACAGGCTATCTGATTGATAATGATAGAAATTTTCGGCATCATCCGACTTACTGCTAGGATCTCATGCCTAAAGAGGAAAGAGAGACGGCAAGATTGATCATATATAAATCTCAAAGTTTGTTGTCTGGTGTCTGTCCAGCTATAGCGACAAAAATCTAGCAATGAAAATCTGTATTGCACAAGATTTGATCTCGAAACCTCCCGTTCACAGGATAAAAGCTAACCCATTAAGCTACACGAGATGCAATGAATTCGTCAGGCAATATGAGTCATTATCTGGGTTAAAATATGCTTAGCGATGCTGTGTTATGTGCAGCATCACTAAAGCTTGCTCTTGCGGCTTTTATTAGTAAGTTTAGCACTATACTAGCTTACTCAAGTTAGCCATTGGCAACTATATTACCTGCCAATGTTTATAAGCTGCTTTCAATACCAGTGCACGGCCGGGCATTCACCTAGTTGGTCTATAAAACCCATATTAGGATTCTAAACATATTCTATGGATTTTGTTTGATTCGCCCTCTGCCTTTTGAAATTCTTAGTTGTTCATCTTTACTTTGGTCATATTTAGACACTTGAAGCTCTTACAAGCAAAATGTTTGAGTAACCACACAATTATTATATTAACCTATTGTGTCAATTAGCAGCAGATTGACTGACAACATGATAACAACCTTAACCATTAACTGTCTGTTCTTGTCTGCTTGTAGACAGTCGCTTACAGTGTGCTATGGGACTTTCGTTTTCTCACCAGGTAACTCCTCTCTTTTCTAACTGCTGATGCTGTTTCTGTATGTTTGTTCATAGATTAGTTTCTGTATCGATAATAATAATATTAATAATAATTAATATTATTATTATCAGCCACAGTAATAAAAATTGCGATTTAGTGTGGAAATTTACTTGAAAAAAATTGTTTTAATTTCATCGTGGAGCAAAATGATCTAATTTTGCTCTCATGTTGAGATCTTAAAATCCGAAGCTTGAAAATCTCTGCTATAAACTTTACTAATATAAGAGCCATCTGTCTGTCCAAAGCCTTGCTTGGAAATTTGGAAAAAAGATTGCTTTCAACGGGATTCGAACAGGCGACCTTCAGTAGGTAGACCGACACTATACAACCTGGGCCAATCAACTACCCATTAGACTACCCGACTAGTACGCTTGGCAGTCCTGTGGATTGTTCGAAGTCGTAATGAGTAATCAGTATATATGCAATTAATTTTGGAAATGGCAAGGAGACTGAATGGTTTAGGTGTTAGTACGCCATCTGGAAATCGGAGTATCTGTGTTCGATTCCTGTGCGAAGAAATTTTTTCCTAATCCTCTTAGCTTGGCTTCGAACAAACGGCCACGGCTCTTATTATAGTAAAGGTTACAGCTTTTTGATATGTTGTGCAGTATTTGATTAACTCTATGAGTTATATCTAATACTGCTTCTGTTGGCACAGAGAGTTAGCAAGTTCAGATGAATCCACAACTTTGAAATTATTATTATAGTAAAAATTATGATGTAGCTGTATGGGAAAATCGGCTTCAGTGTACAAAGGTTTCAACTGAAGCAGATCCACTTAAATCTATGTGTACAGATTCGATTGTATTTACTCTTCATGGCTACTTCAGAGCTTCCATCTTTGTAAGGTTTAGTTAATGACGATCGAATTAACGACTAACTGATCGACTCGTCTTTTATCACCCAGTCTTATCTCCACCTGCTTTCTCCAGGAACATGTCTCTTGTGGGCGGAGTTGTGCTGCTGCTGGCCGAATCACGTGTGGAGGCAAGGTCTTCTTTTGCCGGACTGCCCTCTTCAGGCGAGAACAAACTCAAAGAGTATTTACAGGTAGGGTTGGAGTCGTCTACTTTTTTACTGGTCTTTTAGCTGCAATTGGTGCATCCACCATCTCCTTGCTAAGATTTGTTAATATTTCAGAATATCTACTGATTATTTTTACGCCTATTCGTTTATAACATGTGACCAAGTTGTTTACCAAAGTGGTTCACAGGACTGTAAAAAAACATCAGCTAGAGCTACTACTATATTATAATATAATAATATTATGATATATATTATAATATAATAGCACATGAACCCGTGGTACTCGGCGCGTAGGTTCACACTTTACCGCTGATAGCCTGCGGATCTGTCGCCAGTACTTGCGACGTATATGAGAACCAGGCTTAAGTGTGCTCTCACTTATTCTCAAACATCACAAGGTGCTTAAATGGAGCTGGTGATATAGCGTTGGTCTGCCAAATTAAATGGTGTGAGTTCAAATCTCGCCTATAACATTATTTTATCTCAAAATGTAACTGACTGAAGAGTGTGACACACGACGAATGAATAAACACACACACAGTATCGTATCAATATATAGATGTCTTTCTCCAAACTCATTGCTCTGTAAGAATAAAACACGCTGTGTTCCGATGTTTAAGAGATTCTAAACTAACTTTGTGTTATTCAGAAAATGCTCAAATCTGCTTGCAATATTATTGAAATTTTCATCATTTAGTTTGATAGCAAAATGTGTCAAGTATTGGATATGTATTCTATAAATTATATATTTGATTTATCAGTGCAATGAGTTGTATCGATAGAAATATTGAGATTTCAAGTCATTCATGCAGTATTTTTAACAAGAATTAGTGTATGATATTGTAAACAACGTAAAATATAGTCTATTTTCTGTGGAATAAAATAACACATTGGAAATATGATATTTTCAGTCTGATGTTAATAAGTATTCGACAGACAGTCGCACTGTCTCAGTAGAAAATGACTTACAGTAAACGAGCCGTTGATAGTCGGCAACTGTCTAGCTGTAACGGAGGGAAACATAAATAGGTAAAGTTTATCTGGTGGAGGTGGAGTTGAGTAGGACTTTGATGGGCTTCCTTTACTGTTCGAATGGTAAGGTTGGCTCCTTCTGGCTTTGGGGTTTGAGTTATATCTACCTCACCATAATACACGTGTCTTGACTTTTCAAAGTTGGTTAAAGAAGAAATTTGAGATTGATTTCTAGTTAAATTGATCTCTTATGTATCTCCTGGTGGGCTGGTTTGTTGCATTTGACCAGATCCAGTAGTTTTCTCAATTACGTTTTTACAAAAAATATTTCATTCCATAAAATATTTGAATGGTGTGTGAGAAGGGGTTGTGTAGTCATTGAGCCTAAGCTATAGTTATTCCATCTTGATTCTGACAATGACAATATAATAATCTGCATTAGCTAGAGTCAACGGGAGGATTAACTGAATTGAATTTCCTCCTTGAAGCATAACTGCCATGAACAGCTTTCATCGTTTCTTCTGGGTAAATCAGAACCGCTGATTCCGATTTTGTACTAAAAATAAAGATCGGTCCACTAACTTTCAAAGTCATGAAGGCTTATTTTACAGCGATTCAATATCAGTGTAGCAAATGACACAAGCCCCACCCATAAATATGTGACTTAACCTAGCTTTTTAGGGGCGGAAGTTAGGGGTGCTTAGGACAATTTAAAATGATAGAGATGGGTGTCTTAAAACTCATTATTACCTAAATTCAGCCTTCAAAATAATCTCAGTCTTTTATAAAAGGTAGAGGAGCTGTTTAACATTGATCGTAGCTTGATACAGGATGTTTAATAGGCTGAACGCCAAGAAAAATGAGCTAAAAAAAGCGCGATAACAACGCTGTGATAAAATCACGCTTTTTTGAGCTCATTTTTCTCGATGTTCAGCCTATTAAATATCCTGTAACAAGCTACGAGCAATGTTAAATAGCTTATTTACCATTCATAAAAGACAGAGATTACTTTGAAGGCTGAATTTAGATAATAATGAATTTCAAGACACCCATATCTATAATTCTAGATCGGGCTAAAATCCCCAACTTCCGTTTCCTAAAAAGCCGGTACACATCACATATTTATAGGCGAAGCTTGTGTCGATTTTGTCTTTTGCTAGACCAATATTGAAATGCTGTAAAAACTCTTCATGAATTAGAAAGTTAGTGGACCAATCTTTATTTTGAGTACAAAATTGGAATCAGCATGTCTGATTTACCTAGACAAAAACGATGAAAGCTGTTCGTGGCAGTTATGGTTTAAGCTGTTGCTGTAGAGTGCTGAGTTCGCCTCCCTTGCTGCCTCCTTGCTGCCTTTGTTAATGAACACTAGTTAATGAGCTCTAGCCAACACGTCTGTTTGTGTTTACTAACCTGTCACTTCGTGCCTTCTTCTGCTTGCAGTCAACTCAAGAATGAGTGACCACAAGCAGATGTCATGGCAGTAATAAAAATACACTCAACCACCTCCCTGATATTGCCAACAACATTGTCTAGTTTAGTTAGTTACTGTAATTGATAGAAAATGACCTTCAACTAGTCTCTGAACTGTTTGCGTGTCTTTGGTGGTAGATGAAGGAGGGGATCTCCGCTTTAGTAGCCTTAGGAGCCCTTTTCCTTTTACACTGAGTTAGAGTATGGAAAATTTCTAGTAAACTTAGGATACATGGCTAAGGAAAATACATCAAATTCTTGCGTGCTGTACGATATTTACTCGTAGGCAAATTTACTTGACCTTCACCTTGACCTGTCAGTGTCATGTGCTTATCCCTCAACAGAACTAGTGTACATCATTATGATGACATCATTTATCCTTAATTTGTTACCTTCAGCAACTTTGACCTCTTGTAGCTTGGAGGAAGGATACTCCTTGTGTTCCTCTTTGTATCCATTCTTCACTTTGACCCAGATATATACAACATAATCAAGAACCTTATCGGCATTACCTTCATGGTCCTCGTCGCTATAGGTGAGCCACCCAACCTGTACATCCTCATTAAATTTCTCTGCTAGATATTGACACTATTTGCATAGGGAAAGTGACTAGTTCTACAGAGAGCTTATTTGCCAACCCTTAGCTCTGGTTATAATTACCATTTTCCGTAAGTAACATAATATGGCTAGCACACTTGAATCCTATTATGATTCAAGTGTCTTAGTTGTTTACATGAACACAGCCAATGCTGTATTCATCATGATCAAATCAATTGCTGACAGCCAAGAGAATCGTGTAAAAATAGATATGCTACGTTGTTGTGAGAGACGGCAAGCTATGGAATATCAACCTGTAAAATCTAACATTTGGAATGTGAATAGCTCTATGTCTGTCACATGACACATTGAAAACATATCTAGGCTCATACCTTGAGAGGTTTTCCTGATCAGGACCTCGACAAGAAATCTGCATATTGGAGCAGTGCCTTGTAACAATGGGAGAGTTCTCTTGACATCTGGTGCAAGTGTTTAGTATAGCTTTCTTACAGATGACATTTATTGTCACTCATATCCTTTAGACTCATAGCCTGTGAGTGTTAGCAGAAGATGGGGTGTTACAACATATTCTTTCACTCTTTCAGGCTTTAAAACTAAACTCTGCTCGATGCTGCTCGTCGTTTGGCTGACTTCTATCAACTTTTATTTCAACGCTTTCTGGATGGTCGACTCGAACCGTCCCATGTACGACTTTCTCAAATACGACTTCTTTCAGACTCTGAGTATAGTTGGAGGGCTGCTCCTTCTTGTGGCACTCGGTCCTGGTGAGTAGGACTTCATAACGGCTTATTTTTGATGTTGAACCCTCTCTGTAGCAGGTACCCTCAGAATATTATGAAATTTAGGGCTGGTTCTCATAATCCTCTAATTTATTAACCACCTGTCTAGGTTGTCTTAATCACCTGTCTAGATTGTTTCAACCACCTGTCTAGGTTGTCTTAATCACCTGTCTAGATTGTTTCAACCACCTGACTAGGTTGTCTCAACCACCTGTCTAGGTTGTCTTAATCACCTGTCTAGATTGTCTTAACCACCTGTTTAGGTTGTTTTAACCACCTGTCTAGGTTGTCTGTCAATACGAGCAATCTAGCATGGGACTCTGTTTATCATTTTCATTAGTCTCACTCTCTGATGCAGGCTCACACAACCTTTCATGTTTTCCGAAAAGCTTAATTTTTGACCAACTTGATAATAATGTTTGTCTGAATTGGATTTGCTAACCTGTTATAATATTATAACATTTAGAGCAGACGATTCCCAGTATAGCTTTGCTCATATGATTGTTCAACTTCCCATTACTATTAAGGCGTGGTCTCACGAGCATCGAACCGACGTAGGATCGGTTCGGAGGATGGTTCGGTTCGTGGCACATGTCACACGGCCACCGAAGTAACTTCGCTTCCTAGATACCATACGTATAGAGACAGGACACGGTTTCATTAGTAGTTGTTATGTATTTGAGTTAAATATTTCTATTGTAAACAAAAAAACTTTGAGGAACAATTATAAATTATAATTAAACAGCAGATTTATCAGAAGATCGTTCGGCTGCTCAAAATAAATCACTCGATACAAATATTTTGCTAACCCTTCCCATCAACATAATTATATTTTTTATTATCATATGAATGTTTTTCTATGCTGAGTACATAACAAACAAAAACAGTCTTTATCATAGTACTGTGGTTTTACATAAATAAATCAGTCAACGATAGTTCATCAGGATGAATATGACACATTACTTATATTCTACACGAAAGAAAATCACAACCATTCCCTTACATTTATGCAAAACTTAAGTGCAACATCTTACATTTATGCAACCCAATCACAAGTCCGGGTGAACCTTGTCGTAAATTGCTTCATGTTGTTTATTTAATGAAATAAAAGTATCGTCCCATTTCTTTTTTAACTTTACTCACACGCACGTAAGAAGAAATGTGACGCGTGCTCGCTAGAATTCTAGAATTTTAACCAGCCAATAAGAGCAAGGGTTCGGCACGAAATTTCGAGCAGTACCGAAATAGTTCGTTTCGGCCAGAAATGTCCTCAGCCGAACTTTTTAGAGCTGAAAACGACGTCGTTTTGCGTCATTTAGTTCGGTTCGGCGCTCGTGTGACCACCCCTTTACTCGGATGTCAGAAGATGTTAGCTAATATAGTAGATGATGATGAAGCCAAGCCTGTTGTTGTTTCACTATTCAATCAGACATTCTTTTGAGAGGCCACTCAACTGTTCTTGAATAACCCTGAGTCATGTTAATTGTGCCATGGTTATAATGCTATATGTGTTTAGTAGCGTTCAGTATTTTGTATAAAATTCCTAATAAACTAGAGTTCATAGGTATTACTTACAAATTGCATACTTGCCTATAACCTTCTGGGTATTCTTATATATGTGATGAAATTATCTGTACTCGGGAAGTCAAACTTCTAATAGACTTGGAGTTTTCTTCCCATATATTTGTTCATGGCTGCAATCATATTTGTTTTATCCTGCGCCAGTAAAGCCTGTAAGTTCTGCTGCATTGCAGTGGTTCACATAGTCTAATTGATCTTACATTTAATTATTAGATTTTTCATCTCTGACAATTGAGAGTTTTCTTCTCTCAAAGCTTAGTTTGACTCCATAATGCAATGTTTCCCATGCACTTCCTTTTGCTTATTATCATGTTTATTTTATCAGAATTTCATCATGTATTGGCTCTTTTGTAGGAGGTGTGAGCATGGACGAGCACAAGAAGGCCTGGTAACCATCTTTACTAGCCTAAGTTCCCAAAACTTACCATTAGCCATTACCAAATGCATCGCTACATAAGTTCCCAAAACCTCAAGCTCATATCATTCATCCATCAAGAATGGCAAGGCTTTGTGACCACCCGACTCACCGGCACCAAACAAAGGCTATCAAATATGACGCTTCAATGGTGGCTGGGGGAATAATCTGGACTATTGCTCGATTACGACGGACAGCAATTTTTAATGTATTTTTGTACACATTTCATTTGTGATGACAGTTATCGGTGTTGTTGTGAAGTTGTAAGTCGAGCAAACACACTTGGTGCTCTTTAGTAGTACACTAGTCACTGACATTGCTCTGTATTTCCTTATCCTCTGTTATACATATGCTGGGATGCCATTACACCTTGTCTTGTGTACATGTAGATCAATAGATGAAATCTTAGTGTCACGAAATGCTGCAGTTACTACTATGTCAAGATTCTATTGTCACTGTATATCACAGTTACTATGTCAAGAATTTAGTGTCACTGTACACCACAGTTACTATGTCAAGAATCCAGTGTCACTGTACACCACAGTTACTATGTCAAGAATCCAGTGTCACTGTACACCACATTACTATGTCAAGAATCTAGTTTCACTGTATATGATAGTTACTATGTCAAGAATCCAGTGTTACTGTATACCACTGTTACAATGTCAAGAATCCAGTACCACTGTATAACGCAGTTACTATGTCAAGGTTCTAGTGTCACAGTATATCACAGTTACTTTGTCAAGAATCCAGTGTCACTACATGGTAGCAGGTTTCAGACCTCCACCTTGGCTCTATGAGAAAGCAAACTGGCTCTGCAATCTCTATCAGCTTTAAATACAACTGCTGAACAAGTAAGTTATTACATGGAGTGGCAATGAGCGATGCCAAAAAATGCATTAGCGTAGTCTGGCCCTAACAACTTCTAAAATAAGGTTTCACATATACTGAACTGGATATGAGCTTTGGCAGCTTTGCTGCCGTATGAAGTCATCTGATTTAATATCAGTGGTAGGTTATTAGTACTTGCATGTATTAATTAGCAGTAGCTTGCACATAGGCTGTACCCAAGTACAGCTTTTATGAATGGAAACAAACAATTGTATTGAAAGTTTATTGTTATGACATGACAAAGTCACCTTGTTACTCCTCTATGGAGCTACAGTATCATATCAAAGTAAAATGCAATAAAAATGTAGCCCTCTCCTTGCGCTGTTATTGGAAAGTGTGACTGACTCCGAGATGCCTGCTTGCAGGAAGTAGAGCGAGTCATCATTACTATGGAGATGGAAACGGAGACTTCTAATCAGATAAAGACTGCGTTATCACTGCTCATCTTCCTCAGCATGCTATTCTGGATTATTCCATGCTTCCCATCAGCTTCCTTCAGCCTCTAAAAAGGAAGATTCACTTTGCGAATCTTCCTTCAAAGCCATGATTGAGCAAGATGTGGTCAGCACCGAGCTGCTGCAAGTGTAGAATTTATTAAAGCGTGATATTGAATTGAAGGTCAAAGGTCATGTATGAATATACGTAGGTAGCTTCAATAAAACACCTTGTTTTATGACAATCATGTAGCAGAAGCTCTCGTATGATGTCGGGGTTGAGCAACGCAGAGTGAGCTAAGTAAAGGACATCACTATAGAACTATTGCATGCAGCCGCTGAGGATTTTGTTAGCTTCGATAGCAGCAATCATGTTTGAAAATGAAATCTTTAAAACGCTCATAAAGGCATTAAATTTAAAATAAAAATCGAACTGCCACAAATCGTTAACGCAGCCCGCATAATGCTTCAAAACAAAAGAGTAAAAGTAGTATATTAAAAGTATTAACAATTTATTACAAGCATAAGAAATAGGTTGGTATGAAGGTACAAAGCAAAAATTGATAAACTTTTGTTACTGAATTTGTAGGCCAGCTTTCTCCTATGGGAAAGAAAAGTGGAAGACAGTTAAGCTGATGGCGCACATCAGCTGAAGTTTTTATCAAGGTCAAGGTGCAACCAGACCATTGTGGAATCATCCAAGATGGGCATAGCAGATAGGTTTCTCTAAATAATGAGTGAAAATGGCATACAATGGCCTCAGCGTACATAGCAAAAACTCACAAATGTTTGAGATCGATTAGTGGATATAGAAAAGGGTGCGTTTGACAAGCATGAAGTGTGGATTAATGACAGTTTTGCAATGCTGTTTCACCTTACCCATGACAAGCACACTGTTATGAAAAGCTCTATACACAATCTCGTCAAGTCATCTGAAACGTTACACAGCTGGCTGTGGAATCTAATATTTCTAAAGCTTATAAAAATCTGTGCTGAGCATTTTTACTAATATCTTTTCTATGAATATCACAAAAGGGTAGTCAGGACCAGGTATCTGGGGAGGCTCAAGGTACTAAGCATTTGTGTGTGTCTGAGATTTGTGAATGTAAAATGGTTTGATATGAGGAGTGTATGAAGTGTGTACAAAGTGTGTACGAAGTGTGTATGAGGTGTTTGGAAGACGTAGAGCATATGACGATAACTCATAACCGTCTTTTACAGGCTTTGACTTGGGAATGGAAGGAACATAATATTTCATGGTGGCAGCTCCATGTCTGTTCGAGCATTTTGGGTCATCGGTTTTTCTGTTTTTTTGCTGGAGCTGATATTGTTGGCCCTTCATCCTACTTTTGTAGTTTTTGTTTGTTTATTGGTTTCGTTACCATAGATTTGTTGCCGTTTTTTTGTCCCCTGAAATTGATATGGCGGGTTTGAAATCTCCAAGAGAACTTTTTTAAAAGGACAATGTGTCAGAAAACTGGAAAAAATAGAGCTAATTGGAAAATTATTTGCTGGCTTATAATTTAGTGTCCAAGGCCAAAACCCTACACTGACAAGCCAGAACCACCTGGGAATGCTGCTATCAATAGATGATACTTTACTATATTACTAAATTAAGCTTGTGAAGAGGAATTGTGAAATATATATATAGTCAGTTTGAGCTTTCTGTAGGTAAGAGCGAGAATGTTATGGCTGAAGTTTTGAAGAATCAGGCATCATAGCTCCGTAAAGTTTGCACAAAAGGCAACCAAAGAAACCACTTATGACTCACTCTGTGCCCCTCTTGCCCTGGAATATGTTGGCTATAGATATTCTGGAATACAAAATAAACAGTTACCTAGTAGTGAAGGACTGCTATTCTCACTTCTTCGAGTTAAGAATATTGAGTCACAAAACTTTCTGATGATGTCATCATGGTATTAAAGTTCATCTCTGCTGTGCACGGAGTTCCTGTTACCAATATGACTGACAACATGCCATTCACAAGCACAGCAATGCAAGATTTTGCCACAGAATGGAGTTTCTCTGTAGTAATTTCAAGTCCACGCCATCCTAAATTTAATGGGATGGCTGAACGATATGTTTAGACGATGAAGATGTTTCTCAAAAGGTGTGATCTGTCACATGGTGACAGATCACACATCCATTGATCCTTGATGTTGTACGGAGAAACTCACCCAACTAGCTGTCTTTGTAAGCCAGCTGAAATGCTGCTCAACAGAACTACACGCAGGAATCTAGTCAGTGACGAGAGAGATGCTGAGACCGACAGTGATCAAGCCTACCCGCCATCTGTCAAAAAATCAGAAGACTCGGGAGGCATAGTATGACATGGTCTCCAATTGTCTGCTCTATCACCTTATGACTAGGAATGACGGTGAGAGTAAATGGTCTCCAGCGACCGTGGTATCGAAGCACAAGAGTCCCATGCCATAGCTTGTTGACAATAGACAGTCTATAGTCAGCTAGAAATGAGCGTATTCACTTTATGCTTAATCAAGGTGAGACTCCCCAGGCAACTGAGAGGACAGTTCAAAGACAAGATCTTCCCACACCAATATGAGATCATTAGTTGCAATCAGCTCGGTTCTCCCAGCAATATGCGATTATCAGCCACGGTCAACCCGTGATGTTCTCCCTGCTACGTACAAGGACTACAGCATGGAAGTGTAGAACGAGCGTAGAATGTTTCCCATTGCCATTATGTACATAGTGTAAATGCAACTAAAAAACTACTTTGCCAAGTTTATGTTCACCCAATATCTATTCATACCCATTATTATTGTTTCAGTTATTATCTTAAAAGAAGGGAAATGTAATGTTAGTGTAATGCCATACTGGTTTGTTTACATCATGTGATGCAAAGCCTAAACTCACACTAAATGGGATCTTAAGATAAAAATGTCATCCTCCGTGAGAGGACCATGTTTTATCGGCCTGCTAAGTTGACACAGATTATCTTTGTTACTAAGCATGCTCCGGCTGGCCAGCCCCTATCTCTAGGTTTCATCCCATACCTGCTAGTGCTGGTCCATAATATATCTGCCATACAGGACATGCTACTACAGGTAATTATTACTACATAATAGTAATTTAGTGACAATTCGACTTTAAATTAATTCCTGCATCTGGGTTTGTTTCTGGTCATCGAGGTTCCATTACTGCTAATTCAGACAAGTCCAGCCAAGATCACAGAGCCATTATTTGTGCAACAATGCTCTTAAAACACAAACAGCTTTTGCTTGCAGCAAGGAAATCAGACACCACATTAGATTTTTGAGGTACACACTACACACACCCACACGTAAACAAAGTATGCACATGATAACAAATGCAAATCAACTTTATCAATACCAGCCGTCCAAGTGCAGCTATGGCTACTACTTCTATCTTATGATGATGCTAAATTTTAGCTTTTCTGTTATTTATCAAAATGTTTTATATTTAAACTTTTAGTTTTCTTATTTTGCAGTAAATAATAAAGTGCATCAAAAACATGTTTTTGTTGCATGCTCTCAGATGACCATAGTGTTTTCAGACCATACATGACAAAAGAAAGACCTTATACCTTGTTTTTAGTAACATGTCTATAATACAACACAAATTAGGTGACTTCACCTGTACTCAGTGATCACTCTCTTATCACCGCCTTTTTAAATTAAATGTATTAACATCGGAGCAGAGAAACAAATCAGTAGTCTATCAATGTGACAAGGTAGACACTGAATTAGCTTAGAAAGTTTTTCAATTGGGGAAGAGGCTCTGGAAAAAGCTAGTGATCAAAATGGTTCCATAAATAAGATCTATGACATAATTACTAAATCAATATTCGATTTTTAAAAAATCCGTGTGTACCTGTAAAACCTTTTGCGGTGGGTCCTAGTCCTAAATGGGCCAATAGAAGACTCAAGAAACAATCACTGAAACAATGTACACTGGAAAAGAAAATAAAAGCCTTTCCATCGAATTACAATGTTGCCGGGTTGCTGTGTGAACAGAAACATATAATTCATCAATAAAAAAAATTTATTTAAAAAACTTTTTTTAAACCACTTTCTATAGGAAATCTAAATTTTTTTTTACAAATATTTAAGAGTTTTGAAACAATGAGCCTGATCTAATACCAGAGCTGAATGATGGCAGAAAAGTCATGCATAGATTACCAGATTAAGCGGAATATCTTAATGCTTTTTTGAGTCATTGTTTACAGCAGAAGACAACAAGTACACAAATATTTGTGAACAAGAAGTCTGTGGCTAACAAGCATCTACAAGTTGAATGCCGGGTTGTTAAAACTCTTAAATACTATTGATTCTTCAAAATCATCTGCATAATTACAAGAATTATGTTAAAAACATTTGCATCAGTTATATTTCGTTTTTTTAGCAGTTTTTTTTTTATTTCTTTATTATTTTTAAAATTTTTCTCAATTTTATCACAATATTTTCCTATTGTTTCAAACAGTGTTCTTGAATCAATCTGACAAACGGCATGAGTAAAGTCACTTTATAAAAAAGGAGATCGGCATCAGCCTAATAAATATCGGCCAACTTCACTGACTTGTCTCATTTGCAGACTCCTTGAACACATCTTTACATCACATGGGAATACTTCGCTGAAACAGGAATTTTTTTGACAGTCAACGTGGTTTCAGAAATTCAGAACAGGTTGCTTTTACGAGACTCAGCTGGTCACGTATTGTCATTAAGATATAAGGGAAATACTGTTATCATCCTTTTGCTATATTTTTCTAAGGCTTTTGATAAGGTGAACCACCATAAACTGATAGCTAAACTGAAAGACATTAGATTTCATAATAATGATATTTTTTGATCTTTTCATTAATTTATCTTGTTATTATTTATGAATTTTCATCTTTTTATATTAATCTTTTTACATGAAAGGAAATAGTATGTTGCAGTAAATAGGGATGAATCGTCATTGTGATCTGTAATATTCCTCAGGGATTTGCTCTTGGGCCACTGCAGTTATTTTTATGCACAAATGAGTTACCATCATGAGTTTCTGTGCAGTGTCATTTGTTTGCGAATTATGCTTTGGTTTATTGTACTGATATATATATATATATATAATATATATATATATGTATATATATCAGTGCAATAAACCAAAACATATATATATATATAAGGTATATATATAATATATATATATATATATGTATCAATATATATAGATATATATATATAAAGTATATATATAGCAGGCCTGTATTCCCTGGGGCGGCTGGCCAGCTGAGCCGCCTAAAACAAAACGAATCTCAAAAAATAGAAAAATGTTGATACTTTCCGATAAAATTTTTTTGAAACTTCACATGAGAGGCCCGGCTGAAGCCCTACATGAGAGAAACCTGTTGGGGGCTTACACCGCCCTCCTCCACACCCCCAGGTGTTCATAACTAGTTGCCTAACATTAGCCGCCCCAACTTGCAACCAGTGAACACAGGCCTGATATATAGATATACCGGTATATAAAGTATAAATATATATAAAGTAGATATATACATATAAAGTATACATATAAAGTACTTTATATGTATAGATATATATAAAGTGGTGTATATATACAGTAAAACCTCTAATTGAACGCCACCTCCATTTGACCACCACTTTTACATTATTTGATCTTAACAAGTCCATAATACCAACTGATCAACAGAAAAGTGTCCACAAAATTGTATTAATAATAAATCGTTTATATCAATAACAATTAATTCTCTCGTTTTCCAATTCCGACGCTTTTCGTTTTTTTCGTTTAAACTTCGAAAGCAACATTATAAAAATAATAAATAACGGTCTCAGGCTAGTAGTAGTTCTCTGTTCAACACGGTCTTGATACTTCGAAGTACATTTACATGTATAAAAAACGGTTTAACTTTACGATGGTAGCAAGAACTTTGAAAGCAATGCCATAGAAATAGCTACTAACTGTCTCAAGCTAATAATAGTTCCTTATTTAATGTGGTCCTAATAATTCCAAGGACATGCATATGAAAACCGGTTTGCAAGTTTTGAACCAAGGCTACGTTTAGCAAGTAAACTTTTACGCGCTGAATTGGTGCAGCTAGTCATGAGTTATGAGGCCAGAAGATATTGTAGAAGGTAGTGGAAATTTAAAAGATGTTCGTTTCATCGAAAGCAACAATCAGAGCGAAGCTATCCGAGCAAACGATGGAAATACTTTTGTTTTAAAAACGTTAATTTTTGTTTCTGCATGTAATATAAGTATGGTTGATTTGTGTCACTTTTTCATGAGTATAAATTTGCATCATTTGATAGATTATTGTTGTATCACTTATAAATATGCAGATTTATAGCATGTTACTTAATAGCATCCTTGCGGCTATCTTAACGCGGTTTACAATGGACCGATGCTCCTAACTCCACTTTTATTGCGCATAAAAAGGTAGTTTTGGCAAAACTGTAGCAAACATATCAGTGAGCGCAGTGAACTTATATTAAACAATGTTAAATATAAATATAAAATAAAAAAGTATTTAAATTTAGAATAAAATAAAGATTGAAAATGCCAACAAATTGCAAAGAAGGACACATGCTATAATATAATCGCAGGTCAATTGCAAGCAATAGATATCAACTGGTAGAGATATTTTTTGATTATATTATGATTCTCGATGCACATTTATTAAGAGATCTTTGACAAGTTGGAGGTAAGTTAGCAGATTTATTGCATCCAAAAGATTTAATATCGCTCCGCCGGAACAAGAGGGCAAAATATAGGCGACATTCGTTTCGCCCGTAATAGGGTTAAATTCATCTTCCCAAAACTCTGACAAGCCAATTGAAAAATAAACAGCCAGCCTCTATTTGAACGCCGCCTCCAATTGATCACCATTATAGAGAGAGGGTTGAAAAATAGAGCGCAATGGCGCTCAATCAGAGGTTTTACGGTTTATAAATATATATAGATGCATATAAAGTATATATACAAAGTATGCATATAGATATATATATATATATATATATATATATATATATATATATATATATATATATATATATAAAGCATACACATATACAGTGAAACTCGGATAACCCAAATTTCACGGGACCGAGTGAAAGTGTTCAAGTTATCAGAGCACTGTCACAAGTGCACATATTTATCAGTAGATACTTGTACATATACAAACTATATATAAATCAAAATCGTAGGTTGCATGTTGCAAGTTAAAGGGCCTCTCATGTGAAGTTTTAACAATTTTTATTAGAAAGTAGACATATTTTATCCCTTGAGATTTGTTTATTGTTTTAGATTATGTGACTGCCAGAACGTTTTCAGATTAAAATTGGCAAAACTTGATGGCTATTAAAATGCTCAGAAAATGACATCTTTTCCTCCTGAGCGTTTTAACCAAGATCAATTTTGCCCATTTCACTTAAAGTTTATCCGAGGTTACCTCGCTTTTCCATGCATTTGAAGGGCCATCGCAAAGCGAATGTTGGGTAAAATTGATTTTTTGCAAACCTTTAAAAAAGTCGTTAACAAAAATATTTTGCCGATGATGGTAATAGCGACGCCTGAGAACTACTAAAAGTTGATGATTATCTCTATGGCTTGGAATAAGGTGATATTATAAAGTGATAACAACCGTCTCGGTAACCGTTGCGCAACAAACTGTTCGAGTTAATGATGTTGAGGTCGAGTTATCTAAAGCAACTTATCATTGCAAGGGAACGGACCAAACAAATCCGTTCGAGTTAACTATGTGTTTGAGCTATCCGAGGACGGGGTATTCGGGTTTGACTGTAGATAACGTATATATATATATAAATAAAGTATATAAAGTATATATATAAAATATGTATATGAAGTATATATGTAAATAAAGTTGTTTTATGGCAGGAAGTCAACTCTCAGCCTTTGTGCAATGCTCATCACTTTTGTGATTTGAGCACTCTGGTGTCAGCACATTGACTTTCTTAAAGTCTGTGAGGCAACCTAGTTGTTTCATGGCAGGAAGTCAACTCTCATTGGTAATGGGATTTGTGTCCCTTGCCTAAGCTCTGAGCTGCACTGATGAGGCTTCAATAGCTGAAACCTATTGAGCAGAGTATATGAGGAGTTCATTTCCAAAACCAGTTATTTCCATTTTTGGCACTTTTTGATTTTTTAATCTTAAATTATACTCTAATAATATGAGTACATTGTTCAATGGATTTTTTGTTCCTAAACCAGTTATTTCTCATACATTGCACCCACTAAAATCTTTGTTTTGTTCCAAAACCAGTTATTTCCTATTGGGTTTCATTCCAAAAGCAGTTATTTTTGTGCTTGCTTTTCAATTGGTTGTTGTAAAACTAGGTCAGCTTTTTGATTCGTTGACTTAGTTTTGTAAGCTATCTCTCCACTTCCTGTGCTTTCATGATGGATGCATCTTCAACAAGTAATTCTACTGTAGCAACATTAAATGACTTTTTGGAAGAACCTGTGCAAATAACGCGACCTGGTAAAAGTAAAAAGCACAAAGAGAATGTAGAAGGCAATTAATTTAAACCTTTTACTGTTAAATTGGCTTGAAACCGAAATTTAACTAAATTGCAAAAGTCAAAGAAAAAATGAAACAATCACATCAAACACAATGCATGTTTGTTTGTGTTTAGTACAAAAGTTAACTAGTGCTAGTGGTAGTAATCTACTACTACTTTTGCTATTAACTCTTTCGCAAGCCAATGTATCGGTTTGCACAGTAAAATAAGTACAGACCATAAGTCGATGGATCGCCTTATCAATAGGGTGTCACTTTTCTTTTTATTACAAGACCCAAGCATTAGCTAGTCTAATCAAATGATGTTTTCAACAACCTTACTGCCAATCACGTGCAACCAATAAAAAAGTTTTGGCTTAACACTTTCATTTTTAATTATTTTTTAAAACGGCAAAACCAGTTCGTTATTTTCATAGATATAAGAAACACACCCCGTTTGTTCAACGCAAAAAAATGTTGCGAGTGTGAGATTTACTAAATATTTTTATACATATCTTGTAGAGAATTTCTTTCTAAATAAGATGCATTTTACAGTAAAACGATATACAGTATGTTTTTATTTTTGAGTTATTATTGTATATAACATGTTGGTTCACCGCTTGTAACTAGTCCGAATTAATTATTAGTTCACCTAAAGCTGTGGTTAAAGTCAGACTATTATCTAAGACTTATTGTTTAAATCACTGGTTGCTGATTCTTTCATGTCAAAAGCAGTTATTTCTGGAAATAACTGCTTTTGAAAAAAAATGCAGAAATCTGTTGGCTGTTTACCATGCTTCTTGACAAAATTGTTGAACAAAAAGAAAGTATAAGCTTGCTTTGTCATTTGTCTTGAGAATTAGCTAAAAACTATGGCAATTATATTGAACAATATTGAGTATACAAACTTTTCTTGTTTGTGAAAAATGCTAAAATCGGAAGTAACTGGTTTTGGAAATGAACTCCTCATATATATATATCAAATATATACGTATATATATATATCAAATATATAAAGTAATACTTCAACTTACGAGTGCTTCAACGTACGCGAAACTTGGGATACGAGTCAGCTTTTAAGCAAGTTTTAGCACTAACATACGAGCCATGTTTGAGATACGAGCATGTGAGTCAGTTGCCAAGTATGCCGGAGGTGTTTTATGACATCAGCATCAATCTGTATTTTTCAACTGCTCAGGTTATACTTTTGTACTGCGTTTTTGTGCACGCTTTCAGTGCAGAATTATTTGAATTAAAAGTACTGTGCGTAGACCGAAAGTTTGCCAGTAAAATGAAAAATAATGTAAAGAAAAAGCAAATGATAACAATTGATATTAAACGCAAAATTATTGAAAAATATGCGAAATGTGTATGCGTGATTGAGCTAGCTCAGCAATATGACAGAAATATATCCACAATTATCAAACAGATGGATTATATTTAGGGCATTTAGCTCGCAAAAGGACTAACTATAGTTTCTAAACGGCGCAGCAATCTTCACGACCGCTGATGGAGAGACCGCTCAGGCATTGGATAAAAGATAAACAATTGGCCGGTGACAGCGTAATTGAAACGGCGCTATTTGAAAAGGTCGGTGCTATCTATCAAAACTATAAAAATAGACATTCGGACAAGTTGGCTAGTGGTCGTGCATTAAACCTTTGTGATGACACCAGTGTTCGTCCTAATCACAACATTTTGAAAAGGCGACAAAGGCAAACGTCTTTAGATAGGTTCATTTTAAAACGGCCGGCTAGTCATGAAAGCGAAACAAAGGAAAAATTAGCTAACCAGCGAGAAACTTCAAACTATGAACGCCGAAGAAATTTTAATTACGTTAAGTTAAAAATGAAAGTTTGCTTTTACATTTGCTTCCAAGTTTGTCTTTTAAGACTGATAAAATCCAAATTTATCAAAGTCAGCTGTTGTAATGAAGGATAACTTATATCTCCCTCTCTGGCAAATGCTAGCGTTAGCTGCTATTGTATGTATTTAATTTTACATTTTAATTTATCACATTTCCTTGCATTATTTTTTATCTGTTGCTTTTTGAAAGCATGTGGTAAGTTAGGACAATAACCAACATGTTCTTTCTGTTACAATATCTTGTTTTGAGTGTTTTATTTGCATTTTTTTAGGGTATGGAAACCAATCAATATATATTTAATGGTTCTATGTATAAATAAATTGCACCAACATGCGAGTAAATTGACATACGAGCTCAGTCTCGGAACGCATTAACCTAGTAAGTCGAAGTATGACTGTATAAAAAATGTTTATATATATATACAGTATATACATTTATGTACATACATATTTTGCAACAAGATTTTAAAGAGCTTAGTAATTGAGCTAATATGGCAAATGAACTTTAATGTTTTTTGAGTGTTTTTTTTATTAAAGTTGGTGGTAAAAATCTGGCAGATCCTCAATTCTTATTAAAAGATCAAGTTTAAAAAAAAGTTTCCACTCACTCTTATTTGGGAAATATTTTGCAAGAGGGTATGAAATGAGTATATTGATGTTACTATTTCTAGTTGCCAGACAGTTAGCTATGCTTCGCAGTTTCAAAAGATGCAGATATGCAAACAAGGAAAGTAGCACATGTTTCTATTGTAAGATGTTGTATTTGCTTCTCAACCATAGGATTTTACCCTAAAAAAGCATGTCAAATAACTAGAAAACTGTCAAAATCAGGCCTTGCTTTTTATACTCAGATTGTAGGACCGTGTTAGCTTTATATAAATGAGATAGGACGCAGGTTTTCCATCACTATTAGAACGAAAAAAATTGTCAAACACCACCTATAATTTATATCAAGTGTTGTGCTGAACATGAATTATCATTTGTTACAGGCATAAATTAACTCATGATAAGAGACACAAAAAAGGCATATATACACCTTTGATTAAAACTTGTCAATTCTGCCAATCCTTTTGGCCTAGACCTATAAAAAACCTATAAAGACCTTGTCATGGGTGGATGTGGAGAAATTTTGTTATGCATAACTAATCAGAGTCCACACACAACATCAGTGTTGAATTTGCTTCGTCATTTCCTTCTATGTTGACTACATGTATGGTCAATTTGTGTACTTTTGCTTTGCTTGTGGGAACTAATTTGATTATTACTGGTTCAGATACAAGTGAGGTGTTAAGCTATTGTACGCAATACTGATATTTACCATTAAAATGTACTTATTTATTTTATAAGTCCAACAATTAAAATAAACAACAAACAAAATTCTAAACAATAATATTAATGACAAAAGGTTAAAATTGACAATAATAAAGTTACACCATTACTCAAACAGTCATCTATGTTTGCTTGCTCGGTCTATACGACTGCGAGTTTTGACAGTGAAATGAGAGTCATGGCAGTTTTTATATATGGAGGCTCGGTAGTTGAGATAGGGAAGTAGAAGAGGATGAGCTGATGATGGAGAAGGAGGGGGAAGCAGCGGGAATAGAGAGGGAGGTTTCAGAAAAACGCGCCTCAGCAGGTGGAGGGAGCATCAGCAGGTCATTCAGGAAGGAGAAATAAATAGAGCGACTGCGCTGAGTTTTTGAAACTGTTCTCTTTTATAGCTGTCTCTATTTGCCTGTGAGGTGTTTGGGTGTTAAGATACACAACTAACAAAATTCTAAACAGTAATATTAATGAAAAAATATTAAAATAGCCAATAGTTAAGTCACACCCCTACTCGAACAGTCGTCTGTGTTTGCTTGCTCGGTTCATACGGTTGCGAGTTTTGACAGTCAAATGAGAGTCATGGCAGTTCTTATATATAGAGGCTGGGTAGTTGAGATAAGGAAGTAAAAGAGGATCAGCTGATGATGGAGAAGGATGTTCCATATGCAGGAAAACGATAGAGATTTCAGAGGCAGAGGGAATAGAGAGGGAGGCTTAAGAGGCACGCGCCTCAGCAAGCGGAGAGAGCCTCTGCAGGCGGAGGGTGCCTCAGCGAGTCCTTCAGGAAGGAGAAGTAAACAGAATGACCACGCTGAGTCATTGGAGTTGTTCTCTTTGATAGCTGTCTCTATTAGCCTGTGAGGAGGTGTTTAGGCGCTCAGGTTCTGTTATTTATGTTGCAGAGGGTTAGCAATTGAGTGAACTTGTCGTAAGTACAACATGGGAGTTTAATGATTGGAAATGATGACTAACTCTAATTGTCTTGGTTGTGCCTGGTACAGGAACATTTTTTATTACAGGATATCTTATATTTTATACAGGGATATCTTTTATTGGTTTTCTGGCATGCCAATTGATGTTTCTTTCCTCGTGGGCCACTTCCATGGGAGGTCTCTAAGCTGCTTGTAGTCGAGTATATGATGACTGTCTCTATCGATAGTCCTCTGATGTATTAGGCTATATTATTATAAATAAACAGCCACCTTTATTATTGGCTATTTTAACCTTATGTTCATTGTAATATTGAGTATATATCTGGTGTTTAGGCGATTCTCCATAATGCTATCTTCGTTTGCTAATACTTCTATACAACAACCTTCAGAAGAGTTAAAAACCAGGAGATTACAAAATAAATTAAAATAGTATAACGTTTGAATTGTGTTTTCACGCTTTTTCAACGCACGTTCTTAGTGGGAAAATCTTATCTTATTGTGCTGTTTCATAATACATACGTAGGCTACGTACTCATTTTTGTTAAATTACATAATTTAGCTTCACATTTGTTTGTTTGTTTGTGAATATTATTTATTGAGGTTTTCATGAGAAAATACTGTTCTGTTGACCTCATAATTAAAAATTAAAGCTAATATAATGTGGTATAATATGATAATTGAGAATAAAATTGATAGTGGCTACAATAATATGATTTCTATAAGAGGATAATAAGATCGTTGATTGAGCTGAGTATATATATATATAGTGTATATATATATATGCAAGCTGAGTTGATTGAGTATTTAGATTCCAAGTTAGTAATTATTAGTATGGTCATTTTTTAAAAAAATTTAACGCGGGTGACACAATACTCTACTATTCTTATGTCAGCTATGGTTGTAAAGTGACAACCGATGGTTTTTAATAATTTTAATTCAATGTTGTTAGTATACCAGTGTTAGTAAACAAAATATAGAATGGTCAGTAGTCACAGTATGGCCAGTTAATCAATATCAAATGACAGCTCATTCACAGGATCTAATACCTCTTCTTTCATAATCTTGATAGCGTTATATTTAAAAGATTGTCTGCCATAGTTCTTATTAATAGATGGTGTTATTAATGAGCATTGTGATCTTAGGCTTATTTGGTGTCTCTCACTATCCTGTTGAATATATTTGTATAGAGCACTGGCCACTGTAGCTACCTCCACTTTGCCTATCAACTGCCTGTAAAAGAAAGAACGCCGACTGGCGAGAGTATGTAGGCCCAATAATCGACGACCATCAGTTACTGAGAAGGATTTAGGTGCTTTGCATATTACTCGCACCGCTTTATTTTGGCAAGCCTCAATTTGGTCTGAATGACATTTACCAAGAAACATAAACAAAGTAGCACAATATTCAAGACGACTTCGGACTATTGAAGTATATATTAATTTAGCATCTTCAACAGACAAAAGATGTCGAATCTTACGAAGAGCATATAAACATTGTTTTGCCTTGGTCACTGTTAGTTTTATATGCGTATTGAAACCAAAATTTGCATCAATTGTGACCCCAAGTAATTTTATATTGTGTTCAATTTGGATTTCAGTGTTGCATAGCTTCAAAGTTCTATTATAATCAACTGCTCGATTCGAGAAAATAATAAATCGTGTTTTTTCAACACATAGAGATAACCCATTAGATAGGTACCAGTTTTGCATTCTATTAAATTGTTCTATTGATAGCATCTGAGAATCTATCTGAGTACTTGCTGAAGAAATAATTACTGTATCATCTGCATAGGAGTAAGCGTTTGGATTTTTATCTAGCATGTCATTAACCATCATGTTAAAAAGTAAAGGCCCTAAAATAGATCCTTGAGGGACACCTTTACGAATAGCTAAAAATTCTGACAGAGTATTACCAATTTTCATTGCCTGGCTGCGGTTGGTCAAATAAGACTGAATTAATTTAGTAGCTGATGAACTAAATGAAAAGAAATAACTAAGTTTGTCAACTAGAAGGGAGTGGTCAACCGTGTCAAATGCTTTCTTTATGTCAAGAGACACCAAGGCTACATATTGTGAATCTTTTTTATCAAGGTGACTAGCAATAATGTCAAATATATAATGAAGCATTTGTGATGTTGAGGTCCACTTTCGAAAACCGAATTGTCTACTTGAAAGTTTTTGGTTTGTATCTAAAAATGATTTAATCTGTAAAGATATAATCTTTTCAACAATCTTAGACAAAATGGGAAGTGAAGATATGGGTCTGTAGTTATTACAGCTCAAAGGGTTTCCTTTTTTAAATCGAGGCGTGACAATAGCTTTTTTGTAAATGTTAGGAAATTTATTGGTCTTAAAGCAATTGTTAATCAGAAGTGTTAAAGCTGGGATTAGGCTATGAGCTAGTTTTATGTATATTTCAGAAGGAATAGATAAGACTCCGCCTCGTTTTCCTGGTTTAAGGGTTTTGAAGGTAGATTGGATTTCTCTTTCAGTTACAGATTTGAATTTAAAATTATGCTCAGATGTTTGTAACGATGTTAGTGCAATATTAGTTGCTGGGCTATATATATCTGAAAAAAATTTGTTTAAAATCATAACTACCTTTTTTGGATCTTTTTCAGTAATTCCGTCATTGTCTAGGAAAATTTTGGAAGCACATTTTTTAGATTTTCCCAGTAGTGGGTTTATTTCACTGTAAAATGTCTTGGCATTAGTGCTCAAACGTTTGTTATAGTAATCACGTTTTGCTTGTTTGATGTTTTGCTGAACAAAATTTCGGAATTTTTTATATTGTGCCCATCCACTGTTTAGACACTGCCTAGGTCTTTCGGAGCTGACCACTTTCTTGTAAAACCTGTTTTTCATAGCAACTAGCTTTTTTAGATCAGAATTTAACCAAGGTGGAGAGTCTCCACGAACTCGTAACTGTTTAATTGGAGATAATTCAACTACAAGAGAATTAACCCACTCTTCAATTAACGTTGCTTGACTATCGACATCATTGGTCTGAGCTAATTCGTTTAAAAATGTATTGTCTTTTGTATTTGGTAGATGTTCAGCAAGTTTTTTAAAATTTCTACATTCAATTAGTTTTCGCGGAGACTTCTGTTTATGATTGTAGACAGATATTGATGTCGCATAGTGATCAGATAAATCTGTCACTAAAACTTTACTAGAGCAGAGATTTAGTGTTCTAGACATGAAACATAAGTCTAGTAAAGACTCTTTGCCAAGTATGGGTGACACATACGTACAGCCTTGAACTGTTTGAATTAAGTTTGAAAATGCTGCTATGTCAAAAAGTGTATCTTTAAAAACATTATCTGTATTCCAATTTATATTCATATCCCCAACAAGAATAATATTTGCTCGGTTAAGAATAGTGTTACTGAGTGTGTTACATTTATAGTGTTACATTTATTTAGAAGTGCTCCTATTTATGGCTACGATATGAAAAATCTAAGATGAAAACCTTCCTATTCAACGAATATTTTGCTCAGTATGTATCTGCTATAGCTATATCACTCTCTAGCGGCCACTAATACATGTACTAGCTACTAGAGGTCTACACCTCGGCACAATAATGAAAGAGTTGTCTATTCTAACTTACGCGTCTGACTGATGGCAACCCGCAATCAAGTCATATCGACTTGATTATAATTTTTATTACTGTCGAATGTCAGCAATACGGATACGGAAATAAGCGCGGATGAACATTCCTTTGCTTTTAAAATTCTTACTAGCAACTATTAAAAAATATTAGAAAAAATGAATGAATTACTTATAAAAATTATGAATTAAAACAAAAATAAACGTGTTCATTTAAAAATTGTAAGCAGAAACTTTGTGTCATCAATGTCTGAACTTTTTAGTGTAGCGAAAGCACGTGGCAAACGTCACGACTCGGCCATTCCTCTTCCGCAGTCCGCTCACCGGTGATAGAGAAGGTACTAGTTCTGTGACTTCTGCTTCGCTGATATGGGTCACGGTTGCTGTTTTATCGTGTTACTTGTTAGCTATTTAAGAGCATAAGCTTTTTATTTTGCGATTGTTTTATTAGCTCTATTTGTATTTATCAAACAACGTTCGTAGCTTTTTGATAGTCCATGAGTTGTCGATTTTTTCTTCATAACCCGTCTCTGTTCTAGATATATAATGTTATACGTAGTTTGCGTTTTGTTGAAAGTGAAGTAGACTTTTGTGGTGGTAATATTTGTCTGTTTAGATTTAGATCTATACAAAGGTTGGGTGTGAATGCGTTGTTTTTCTCTTGTAAATTTCAGCCTATTGACCGTTTTCTTCTGCTAGCTTTGTTGTTGTCGGATGAATGTTAAACATGCCACGCCAACCCTAGTTAATTTTACCCCAGGTTCATGCCATCTGTTGTGTGTTTTCTTTCAGTGCTGAATGTTGATCAACTTAAAAAGACAACTTATATGTTGCAAATATCAACAAATTGTGTAAATATCAACAAATTGTAATGTAAATATCAACATTACTATGACAGTTATTAGTTGTTCGATAGGATAGCGCCGTTATGATAAGACCATGGTACATGTACAAACTTTCATGTTGTGTATCATTGTTTTTATTTTTATTTTACAGATTGACCGGAAAGCTTCAACCCATTTCTAAAAGGCCAGTTTTGTACTGCAACTGTGTTTTCGTTGTTTCTTGACCTGCTAAAGACTACAAATGTAAGTACACAGCTTTGTCCTCGAATGACTCGTTGGCAGATTTAATAGATCTCTGCAGATTGGAATGTATTATTGGCGGTTTGACGTAATGAAAATCTTTGTACTCTTACTAAAATATGTTTGCCATCTGCAGGATGTGTGGTACAATCGCATGCTTTCATCATGCTGGACATTCTGAAAAACTTGTCCTAGCTTTACTCTATATTAATATAGTTATTCATATTGCCAGCAGCTCTTGAAGCAGTTGTGTTCAAATGATGTTTGAGTTTGAAGCTTGGTGCCCATCCTCGAAAATCGTAAAATAGATTTAGTTAGTTTGGAACTCATTTCGTGCTCACTTGTTGTAGGCTGAAATACAAATGTGAGGCTAAGTTGTGAATCATTGGCCAAATGTGTGAGATTGATCCGGTTTAGCTAGTAGCTGTTTATCGTAGTCCGTGTTGATTAGCCAAGCCATGACATCAGAACAATAAACTGCCAATATGTACTAATGTTGTGTGGAATGCCAAGCATCGCGTGAATGTCAAATGCTGAAGGTTAATGCTTGGCTTGAATGACAGCAGCAGGTGCCACTAGGTGTTCGTTCAATCAATTACATCGCATTAATAGTAGACTGCCTCTCATTTATGTGCTGAACCTCATTTTGGTGTGATGCAGCCAACTCCCCTCATTGTCTGATAACGCTACCATTGTGCATTATCCGCTTATCTAAAATAAATTTTAACCATATTTGGCCCTTGCAGTGTTTCAATCAGCTCGGCTGAGGTTTTAGATTTTGTCAGCCTAATTGCTAAATGGCTAGTTTTTATTTGTACATTTACTAGTGGAGAGTATAGGACATGCGTTATGACTTGAGATGTTTGGGAGTGCAATGCGAAAATGTTTTTCTTTATATTAGGGGTTCAAATTTGGCAATGGGTGTTCTTGGCAAGAGGCATTACTTAATATTAATGGATTGATATTTGAATTGTGGATTAGCATACTAATAACCAAATGCGGATTTTAAAGCTTCAGATGATAATCGCACATGTGGACAGTGGTATAACAGTACTAAATAGTAGATAGCTCAGAACTTGATTCTCAAAATTTTGTCAGTGGTGATCTATTAGAACGATTTTGATAAATATAATAGTGATTGCGGTGAAAGTCATCCCGCTCTTCTCGTTGGAATCGCTAAAATTCTATTTGAGTTGCCCATGATTTTTGTTTTATGATGAGCATTGAATTATTTTTGCTAGCTAGTACATCATGTCTTGGGAAGCATACGTCGATAACCTTTGTGGAAATGATGCAATCACAAAAGCTACTTTGATAGGACTGAATGGAGCCATATGGACTCCCAAGGTAGGCTCTTCTCCACACAGTTGATATTTCCAGTAATGCTTTTTGTTAGTGATAAATTTTATTTTTATTCTGTGATCTTATTGGGAACTTCCATGTGTATCCATTTGGCAGTACGCGTTTTGTTTTAGACAAAGGATGCTGTTTTGGAGGTTACTGCGCCCGAGGCCATGTTTATTGGTTCAACTATGACTTCAAGGAATGTGCTACCCTTTCAGGTAAGGTAGCAATTTAAGAGGCAGCTTTATCGTTGCTGATGTACCATAACTTACTTTTTCTAACTGCCAGTTCGAGGCTAAAGTGAATTGATGTACCATAAATCATTGTGTATACGCCGCACGTGTAGATCTGAAATTGTTCTAAAGTTGGAATCCTGGCTTATGCTCTTAGTCTAAAAATTCTACTTATAAACTTCTCACTACATTCGGGGTAAGACAATTTTTGGAATGCTCACATGCTAAATATAATTTATTCCACGACAAGACGCTAGAACATACCCAGCACTTGCACTCTTGTAATAAGGCCGTTAGTTGTGGTCGCCGTCATCCACCATCATCAACACTTGATTCCGTTCTTCAGGTTCCTTTTTGTTGATGGCAAAAACTGCAGCAAAGCTGTTTCTAAATCTCTTCACGACTTTCAATTTAAACGCGACATCGTAGATTGGCGTTCTCTATGACACGGGTTACAAAATGTGCTTATTGATTTGGTACTTGTTAACTGGTTTGCTGAATGCGTAACACTGTCTCTGCAAAGGCGAGAAAATTCATTGGTCGATTGCCACCGCATCAACCAACACGAGCAGGTGATCGGAGACATAGACTCTGGCGGATAACTCATGTAGCAAATGTGATATAAGTGTATTAAATGAATGGCGGTGGTTTATACACGAGGATTATTGTATGTAGCAGGAAAAAGTGCGCTGCGAGATATTCGATATACCTTTATATGTAAGCCTGATTTTCATATAGGACAAGATGAGAACTATTAGATGAGACAATTATAATGGTGACATGTACAATAGCTAACTTGTTAGTTATTAGATTTGGAATTTTGTTCATGATCTCATCCGTGAGATGTCAATCGAGGAATATGTTTTTTTGCTAACACAAACGATTAGTATTAATAACTTATTAGGTTGTTCATGAGCGAATCTTTGAAATATGAGGTAGTCTAGACATTTATTGGACAAACAATTTTGTTTCCAAACAATATAAATTGGTTATGTATTGGTGTCATCGGATATGGTCAACTGCCATCACAAGATAAGTTACTGCTTGAAAAGGGCTTTCTAATTTATTAGTAGTTAATTGGTCCTTGTAATCAGCTTAAAATGATGTAAAATAATTTTTTAAGGTTTTTATTTTTGTATCAGTTTTAGTCCTTCAATATCCTTGAATGAGCTTCCTATCCGTGCTTGTCAGCTCTTTTTTACAGCAGGCATATCTTGCATCATGCGCTCAGTTGTGTAATTGTTTCATCTGTATGCTTTTGTGGTCATGTAATGGCCACCAACCCTTGTCAAAAGTTTCTATGAAGGTCAAAAGGTTATATAAAGGCAGCTTATGAAAGTTGTGGCAGTATTAAAAAAGGAGTGATGCTTTTCATCAAACATCTTTCTGTTAGTTTTTATAAAAGTCTGAGAACATCTCGTAGTTCATGTGAAGAAATAAAGTGATAGTGTCATGAAGAAACAAAAAACCGTGTGACATGGTTAATTGCAGAGGTTGGTTCTGATAATTTGAGGATAAAATTTCAATGTTTATCACCACATCTACCTATACACCCCACCCTTCTGTATAACGAAATTTACATCTCCATTTGTAGGTTTTGAAATGAAACGATGCACTGATATTTTATACTGAAAGTATCGTGAAATTAAATTTTTGTTGTACTTTGTTTTTATTTAGATTGATTAGAAGGATTTTTGTACCATATGACGGCTTTGTATGTTGAGACACGACTTTGGTTCACCCGCACAGAGTGTGTGCAAATTTTGCTCAATATTGTCAGTAAATGCTGCAGGAAGATTCATGTGTTAGACCCTTTGTTGGCAAGTTTTACACTCTACTGGCCCTGAAGTACCGATTCGTCATGTTCTGTAGACATCGGGCATAACCATCGGTGGCGTCAAATACATGTTCCTTAAGGATATCGATGGAGATGGAAAAGTGATCACCGGAAAGGCTCGTAGCGTTGGCAACATTATTCTCTATAGTACTACATCTGGTGAGTGTGTCATTCGCTGCCATACTGAAGATGTTGAGACTAACATTGTTGATGGTGGTTATCTCTCATTGGGCTCTGCGCGCTTGCTGTCGGTCTTTTAAATACAAGTGGTGAAAACCTCAGTATTAAAAAAATCACAAACCCCATCCGTCCTTTTGAGTCTACTGCGCATGGGTCTAGGCAATTCACACTACTTCCTTGGCTTTTAATCATAAGTATAAACTTTTAACAGCCACATTGAATCTTAATTTTTGTTTACTTTTCGTTTAGCTTCGGCTTGAGCGTGTAAACAAATACTAGGCTACCGTAGAGTGTATCACAGTGAATTTTACATATTTTAGCCTATTCCTAGTATTTACTTTATTTACATTTTTCTTTTTATTTAGCAATTTCATGTAACACGCTTGTACCATGTGACCGTAAGGTCTTTTTTATAATGTTCAAACTATGGCACCCAACACCCGGTAGCATATGTGCATAAATGGCAGATATTAGCCTAACACCCAGTACTGTAAGTACATGAAAACAGTGTTATGGCAAGCATAGATATGTAACATCTATACATTCGTTGGTAATCCATTAGTTTTACAAAATACTTTCATCTTGAACCATATTTTTGGTTATTGCTAGCATGTTGTCATAACTCTGAGCCATTTTTAATATTTTCGCTACTGTAAGCCGTTGTATTGGCTTTCGCGGTTATAAAAGTATGAACTGTAAGTCGATGTATCGGCTCGTCAATAGGGTTTCACTTTTCTTTTTATTACGGAGCCCACACATTAGCTAGAGTGCTAGACCAATCAAATCTTGTCTCCAACGGAACAACTTTGTTGCCAATCACATGCAATCAATCCATCATTTTTTGACATCATCAAACCGTTAGCACATGCACTCGTTGACAAAAGCCGCCATATTTGTTGAAAACAGTCGTTATTCTTTTAGTTAATAGTACTTTTTGGTGTTGTTTTGATACTATGATGAAAAAGTTGCAAACAAAAGCATCGTCTTCAAAAATTCATTGCAATAGCTTTGTGTTTTTAACGATAAAATTGTCTATAAAGATGGCCGACAACGATAAAATGATGTCACGGAGGATAGAAAATCTTTTGGCTGAACAATTCCATTTCTAATTATTTTTCAAAACGGAACAAGCAGATTGTTACCGTCATGGCAAAAAGACATGGCCACCGCGTTCAACGCAAAGAAAGTGTCAGACTTTATGAAAGTGGAATTCATTAAACAATTTTATACTTATTTTGTTCTAAATATGATGCATTTTAAAGTAAAACCATATGTTTCGATTCTCGAGACATTGATTAAATATTATCGGTTTTTTGAAAATCCATTAAAATTAGTTCGAGCAGAATAATCATTCGGTCAGAATTAAATGCGGTAGTGAAAGAGTTGAGCGAGCCTTGTATCAAGTCATTGTTGAGTTAAATCTTATCAAGTGTAGGTTACTTGTAGATTATTGGCACTCAAGTGATGACTTTGTTAGAAGTATCATCTTAAACCCTCATTGTATGCTGGTTTTCTTAGTTTCTGTGACATTGGAGGAGACTAGTCTCTTGATAAAATGCTGTGTCATCATTGCTGATCGTTTTGTAGCCGTTATTATAGCTTTCATCCCCGAAGAGAAAGCAGATGCCGCGAGAAGTGCAACAACAGCAGTTGAAAAGATCGGCAAGTATTTGGAAGAATCCGGCTACTAGACTTTCCATATTCGTGTGTACATCTACAATAGACTTGCAACGGCTAGCTCAGCTGGACAAAACTTTTGGCATCATTTGTTACTTTTATATACCGCATTCTATTGTCTGCTGCAAGCCTGCCTAGTATGTGAGCGTAGCAACAATGCACTCGGGAGGTGAGCATTATTGCTCTGGTCGTCCAGACGCATCACTGCGCAGTTCGACTTACTGCACTACTGCTTAACCACCAGTGCATCCATACGAAAAAATTTTGTTATGAATTCCAGTCTTTACACTGTCACTAGAAATCGGTAGATAATTTTCTTTTCCATGTATTTGGGTCAGCAGTCTGGGAGCCAACCTGGATGTAGTTGGTGATATCATTATCGGATGAACTGTCAATAGCCAAATATATGCTTCCTTTCACCATCATTTCTGGCTTGTCTTGTCCTCCCAGTTGCCAGAGTTCGTCGTGTTATGCATTCGCCATTCAGCTGGAGTGTCATATTCTCGGTTTTATACCAGTTTATCACTGCATCCAGCTAACCAACCTTGTTGGCTGTAACGGGCGATAGCACTTTATAGGAGGTACTACCAGATACCCTAGTTTATAAAAACTGCTTACAGCATAAAGTTGTCATGTGATAGGCTTGTTCGACAAAGGAAGCTGTGCTCCCAATTAATCAAATAGGTCTGTGCATGACTAACAGTAAAACCACAAATAAAAAATTCCAAGTTAACGTATAGGCTTTCCACATAACGTTCAGTGTTCAAATATGTCTTTCCTCCACTAAATGCAACATCCGCATTCCTTTCTATCTCTACATCTGTTTATTCAATTTATAAATCCAGTGCTGTCAGACAGCTCAGTAGAGCAATGGGATTACAACTTTCAACAGAAAAGTACATGTAGTGGAAGTGTCTGAATTGTGAGAAGACAATCCGTTTATTTCAAGGTAGCCACTTATCTTTACAACCCAGGAAAGGGGTATCCAATGTTTGTCAAATTTTATTTTTCAGATTTTGATGTGTTTTGATCTCACATGTGATTCTATGATGGTTTTGACAATTTATGCGTCTAATCTGTTTTCACATACTACTAGTCACTTTAGATTGCAAGGTAGCCTATAAACTAGTCTGCGGCTAATCGATTCCTTTCAATTTAATGATCGATTGCAAGGCTATGGACAATTTTATAATATATCATCATACATCTATTCCAAATTCGAAGAGTTAGCAATTTTCATGTAAATGTTTTCATTATTGAGGGTGAGATGTTGTCAGTGAGGTTATGTACCTTGTCTATAACAACACCACCAGTGAATATCAAAGTACTACTAAACTTTTTCCGCTGTGTTTAATATATATAATAGTATGTAATATATACATTATTATACTTATAATATAAATATCATAGTATATAATATATTATATGTATAATATTTTAGTATTATATATAATGTTAATATATAGTAGATAATATATTGTGTATAATAATATGTTAATTATTATATAATATATATATACACTATATTATATAATATTTTATATACTATATTAATATTTGATAATGTATAGTATATATTATATACATTGTAATAGATTAATATTATATATAAGATGTATTATTATATATAATTATAATATATTAATAGTATATGATAGTATGTGTCGTGATACTGGCAAATAAGCCCAGGTTTTATTTCAAGAATCTGGTTCTGAAAAGTCAGACGGATTTTTGAAGCCAAATATTTTAGTCCCCTGACAGAAACCACTGAACATATCTGTATAAAGATGAAATCGTCCAAAAAGTGTAGGATACATGTTTACATGGACTAAAAAATACAAAATGACAGATTGCAATTTATTCATTTCTCTAACATGTCAACAACCATGTTGGAGTTATCTACTCTTATTTCCAGTTGACTTTACAAGCTGTTGGTTGTTTAGCTGTGTGGGTGAGCAAATCTTGTCTTGACTATAAGTGTAAGCAGCTTTAGGTTACCTTTTAAAATCAGCTTCGTTTGATTCTGTAGACTTGCTGTGATTTTCAATATTTATTGAGTTGTGACACATTTTTTACACACAATATCAACCAGCATCCTCTTCTGTTTTTCTGAGAGTAACTAGTAAAGTGGAAAGTTTTCTCCAATGGCCTCTCCAACCATAAGATGCATGTTGACCAAGAGCTGACAATGTCAACCAATATCTGTTGCCTTAAGTTGCAAGGCCAATGTTTCCATCAATCATCTTTTTTAAAACAATGGTTGCAATACCTGTAGACATGTCACCACTGAAAGAGGTGTTTTGGCTATTTCCTTCGTCGTGTCAAGGCCGAGCATCATTTTTACAGTGAATTTACATTCTGGCAGTATTAATGTTTCTGCCACTAAATGGGACTTTTTAGGTTTAGCTATGATTTTGGTGAATTATTTTTCTCAATAAATTTGTCTGTTTCTCATTGTACATGTATGTAAGAGTACAATAGGTCTGTCAGCCTGCTTTGAATCGAACTTTGTTTGGAGAGGGTGTACAAGCTTGTTTGATATCATGGCGCTATTAGACAGCTTATCAGCAAGCACTGTGTAGTCAGTGCCATTGTGTCTTTGGTGAGAGTGAACCTAATCAAGAGATAGCTTATGCTGTATTAGCTTGAGCTCACCGTCTTCTCTCTTTTTTTTGGCCTTTTCTTTAGAAGCCAGGCTGTGTCATATATATTATATTACTTTTACTGACAATAATTTCAGTTCAAAAGAATATCTTTTAATATTAAACCATCATTTTTTCTATGGCCCGTTTGTCATTTGCATTTTCATCTTTCTTCGTCACAGCGTCTGTCTAACAAAGTCTAGCGTCTGAGTGAATCCAAAACAGCCCTCCATAGATAAGTTCCATTGTCATCACGTTAGCAACTAGGCTAGACACGAACAGAAAAAGTCGCAAGACTGCTATGGTTAAATTTTGTAAAGGTACAAATATGCTTAATGGTGTTGAAAAACATTAACTGATAATATTCTACGATATGTCCCGTCCGATCTGTCAAGGCACACTGTTTGAAAATCACTGAGACAGTAATTGATTGCATCAGGTGCCAATTTAGGCAATGCATGTATTACTCTGATACAATGTAATCAATACGAGTGAATAGGAGTGATTATTTGCTAAAAGAATTAACCTGCAACAGCCTAGCCATACTAAAAGCAACACCAGTTTTAGTACTTCGACCTGCGGCTAACTAGGTTTGACTACTAGTGAAGCTTAGACAAACATTGGCATCACTTAGCTGAGTTACTGGATGTCAATATTGATAGCAGCCCACAAACTGACCTGTTCTCATAGGATGTTCTCCTATTTACCCAAGCAAGTAAATTGACAAATATTCAACCATTCCTTTGTGCCTGATGCTCTGTAGCCTGGGCAAGGCTCTCTTTCTCCCCCCTCCCGCCCCCAAGCTAGAGAAGTACAAGTAGTACTTGTACATAATGCCCAGGCTAGATGCACTGCATTTTGATTGCAATGACTAGAGCTCACATATGTGAAGTGTAAAAGTATCAAAAACTAATGCAATACAAATACTAATGCAACACAAATGCTAATGCAATACAAATACTAATGCAATGCTAATGCAATACGAATGCTAATGCAATACAAATGTAACAGCTAGTTATTGCCATCAACATTCTCCTTAGCCAGTGTTACTTGTTGTGACTCGGTCCTGAATATATACGACTCATCTTCTTTCTATATTCGTATTCCTGCTAACTTTTTATGCTCACTTTTATTTTTCTATCGCTAGAAATCTTAACCAGTCTGTTGTCTAACTTTCGAAAAATTCATCAGCCTCTTGTTTTCATTAGGAAACTTACTGGGAGGCAAAAATTATATATAGATACCGTAAAACCTCTATTTGAATGCCATGGTGTTATGTTTTTCAACCTTTTTCCTATAGTGGTGTTCTATTAGAGGTGCCATACCAATAAAGGTTTTACGGTATATAATATATGTACATACCGGTATACATAATTTATAATACAAATTTAACTTAGCTGCGAGTCAAACACCACCAACTTGTCTTAAGCAGATATAGATCTACTCTCTTCAGGTGATAACTTCATATGTACATGTATATAATATATAGGTCAAAGGTATACATAAAGATACTAAGATAATATATAAAGATACATTTAGATATTATCTAAATGTATACTAAGTGAATGCCTGACATTGCACGGGTAATAAAATAATTACAAAACGAATTTGAATAACCTAAACTAGCAACTTAAGCTAGTCTAAATTTTGACTACAATAAAAAGCTTTGTGCTTATAATCGCTACGGGCCAAGATCTCTCACATAACCATGATCTTCAAGCGCACTAGCCGACAGTATTATTCTTTAGTATGGTCAGTTGAAGGTGTAGTGTAATGGATAGTACGCCTGTCTGCAAAACTGGAGGTTCAAAGTATAATTTTAGAGTGAAGCGGGCTTTTTGTTCCTAAAACTTGATCGCTATAGCTGTATAAATGACCAAAGACATTCACATTTGGTATTCATAGAGTAATTAACTTGAAACATAGTGTGTACTCAGCTCCTAGATACACTCAATTTCAAGGGACGAGTATAACTGGAGTAGCTCAGAACCTGGTCACGTGACGGAGGAATTTTCTGTTTTTGTCTAATATTTAATATCTCATGCCAAATCTTACCAATTTTTTCGAGATTTATATTTTTTTATACATTTCTCTATTTTTCTATACATTTTCCAAATACCTCTCTGTGTACAATAATCTTATGCAAGATTCTGCAACTATTTATGCACATTTTTGCATAATATCTTATCTTATATTTCGTAATAGTATTGGGTTATTAGTAGTAGGTTATTGCAATATTGCTGTGATAGAATATAGCATTGTGGCTAGTGTCTAATATTAATCATGATACATGATTAAATGCAACTGGGCATGTGCAAGACATGTGACAAAAACAGAAAATTCCCCCGTCAAGTGACCAGGTTCTGAGCCACTCCAGTTATACTTGTCCAGTTTCAAGCTCGTAGTCTTATCGCAGTTTTATCCTCTTCTCAGGCTTTCTCTAGCCGGAGAAGAAGATAGACTGAACAAGTGTTGTCACTGCACTATCTTCCATATGATAGCTCATAAGCAATTGTAAAATTAGCCTGGTGGGATTTTGTTTTGGTAAATTACGGTAGTTGACGTAATAAAAGCATTATTGCGCTAATGCAATAACACGGCAACCAGTAAGGTGCTAGCTTCATTAGAATCTGAAAAGTTTTTTAAACATATATATATATTACTGTTTGCTTATAATATACAAGCCAGTGCTAAGGTGAAACAGTTGTTCGATAGATCCACATGAGCAAGGGAAGATAACTGCTAAGGAAACGTAACTTTTACAATAGAGATAAAGTGAATGTGTGATGAATTTATAAGACAATCTAAATGTCTTCTTCACTGTGATGTCACATGTCAACCAATAATTTTCATTTGTTTTTTATAAACCAGATATGACAAATAGATACCTGTGTCAGCCATTATTGAATTATATTGTTTATAGTGTCAGCTATTGTATAGGTTAACCATAAATGTACATGCCGCTGCGAGTGTGTCACCTACCATACCAATGCAAGAGGATGGCTTTGGAATAGTTAACCAAGCGAGAGGTTTAGTACAAAAGCTATTGAATGGAATCATTAGTCTTAGCCACTTTTCTTAGACCTAGTAAGCACTCTAATAACAATATAGTACGCCTCAACTATGCATGCCTTGTTCGTTTTATGCAAGTTCATCTATTCTTTCAAGCCAATGGTTATCCTCTCTCTACTCTTTATTAATAGGCCTACATAAACTGTTCAAATTTAAAAGATATTAGTATTAATGAGAAGGTAATTGCTAAGTGACAATCATTGCTTATAATTATTTAATCAGTAATGGAATAAAACCTTTTCGACTCAGCACTGCGCTCTACATGAAAAAACACCAGCTCAGTGATTCCAAGTTCGCAATGCACAGCACCGTGTCTCCAAAACACTATGATAGCTCATAGGCAATTGTAAAATTAACCTGATGGGACCTTGTTTTGGTAAATTACGGTAGTTGACATAATAAAGCATTATAGAACCAATGCAACAGCACGGCAACCAATAAGGTGCTAGCTTTATTAGAATCTGAAGTTTTTTAAACATATATATATATATATTACTGTTTGCTTATAATGTTAGCCATTAGGCCAACAGCCATAATCAAATAAGCACACACGTTTTGTATAGCATCAACAATTTATAAATTTATTTATATAATTATGTTTTAAAATGGTGTCAGGTGTGTTGGTCCATGTATGCACATACAGTTCATATGAAAAATGAATCAGGTTGTCACTGCTTCATAGCATTCATTACCCCCTATTGACGATGGAGTACTATAAAAAAAATTCAAACAGTGCCAACACAACAGTAGTGCACAGGGAATCAGAAATTCCTTGAAAAGCCACAATCACATCCAAAATACTGAAAAAAGGACAAATGAGCATTAATAATATTTGCTCCATACATGCACTAGAATTGAAACACCAGTAGTAAAATTTGACAATAGTGAGTCACCAGAGAACAACAGACTCGATATATCTATCAAGGAGCAATGTTGATTACAACAAAATAATATTAAAATATTAAAGCTGGTTGGTTTTAGACAAACAGTCCAACTATTTAAAATCTTATGCATGCAATAACGAGCAGCTAATTTTGATTGGAACATAAACATGTCTTAAAAAGATTGGAAAAAGTATTGGAAAAATTAAGCACCCGAACTTAATATTCACCATAGAAAAAATATAGATAGTTTTAGTCGAATATCTGCCATAAGTTTCACATTCTCTCAATGTCTGAAGTTTACTTAAAATGGTCCCGTCTAGTAGCTTTCTATTTCTGCGTCATATCTTATCCTCGTTTTTAATGATATGCCGCATATATCCCCGCGTAGCACATTTCTGGATTTTTTTTCAGTTTCGCAAGTCGAAGTGAGCCATAAATTATGCTCTCTATAATATTTTACTGTATAGATAACGGTGAATTAGTGAGTCAATTAGGAAAACAACAAAAGGTACACACGATGATTGTACTTAGAGATATGAAGTATTTGTATCCTTATAAAATTATTCACCCACAACTATGATGATAGCTGCACAAGAGACCACGCAGAAGTCTGGCGTCTGCTACTACCTCGGCTCTGAGTAGCACATTTCTGGATTCATTTTCTGAGTCGGAGGTCTCAAGCTCAACTTGAGTCTGAAATGACTCATCCACAACTGTTATGGTAGCTTCAAACAAGGCCACACAGAAATAGCGCGTCTGCTACTAACTCGGCTTTGAGTAGCACATTGCCAGACTGCTGTTATACTCCGTGAATGTCTTAAAGTTTGCTTTGCTGTGATTACTAGCCGAGTAAAATAGTCTTAATTTAATTTTTCCATCATATTTTACTCCGTAGATCGGCTAATGATGAATCAGTGACCAAGGCTGTACCAAACCAAAGGTTCACACATCGAGGTTGTTTAGAGCTATGAACTCTCTTTAAATATGACTCATACACAGCTATTATGGGAGCTTCAAATGAGGCCACACAACAGTAGCGTGCCTGCTACTAATTCAAAGGAATAGCAACCAAACTGCTGTAGGTGAAGGAGGTAGATGAAGAAACAGGTCTACCCCAGACTGCAGTGAATCGAGAAAACGAACCAACAGAGCTGAAATTTCATACGGTATTCCCTGATAAGAAGTATGAGTTCATGGTAAAGAAGGACAACTATGATAATACAGGTGTAACCATAGTCGCATAGTGGAAATAAAAAGATATCAAGTCACCACTATGCAAGACGGGATACAGGAAAAAAACAGAAGATAATGTTGAGCTCAACACCTCCTGATACAGTATCGGCTCTACTAAGAGTGAAGAAACCTCATTGACTGGATACGACGGATACCTCGAGATAGAGTTTCATCTTTACTCAAAATAATGCAACTCTATTGATCAGAAACAATTAAAAGATTAACTCTTATAGGCTCCATAACTCTACTGACTGCCTCATCTCTACTCAAAATGAAAAAACTATCGACCAGATACATAGGAAAAAGTTGTGGCATTTGCTGGGCTCCTTCCGTATCTCTAACAGGGGCTTTATCTTAAGGATATTGATGAAAAGTATGACAACTGTAATGGAAAGGCTGGCGTGATCAATTCTGTTACGCAGTCACCAAGGTGACGCTTCGGTCGAAACTCCGTCAAGAAGTGTTAGCTTGTGAAGCCAGACGTCGATAGTGATTAATTCATATGCTTTCTTCTGCAGATGAGTTGCATCTCTGCAGCATGTGCCGCTATTTCTTGCCAGCACATCTTGGTTCATATGTCCAAGTTGAAGGTCTAAAACATACGATCAAATTTAAAGAATTAAAAATTAAAGAATGATTACAAACATACAGGCTGGTTGGCAAAAGAACCTTCTAGAACATGTCACCTTCTAGTAATTATTGCTGTACAGCCCATACCTCTACATACCAGTACCCCAACACGATAAACTTGAGATACAAGCTGACTTTCTAGCCAGTTTTTTCATTGAGATATGAGTAATATTTGAGACAGTTTTCGATGGCCACTATAGTGTACAGCCATCGAGGCCGCTTTCGAGAACAGCGTCAATCGGTATTTTTTCTCCTCGAACTTGAGAAATGTTTTTAACAGATTGACTAAATTTATAGTGAACTCGAGGCAAAGACTCATAACTGGAAACAGATACAAAGAAAATAAGTTTACTAAAATTAAAACTTAGCTTTAGATGTGTTTAATAAGCTAAATTCATTGAAGTTTAAGGTTGACATGCAACAATATTCACATTACAGTTATTTGGTATAAAAGGATTCACCATGCTTTACTATGTTGTGTTGTAGGTTCAAAATATGTGGAAATGTGATTACAAGCTCTTTAAAAGCGAACAGTTAAACAAAAACAGCTGCATGTTGAAATCTCTTATTTGGATGAGGTATTCAATTCAACGTGGTTGTTTTGACACGGGCTGTTATCACGTAAAATTAAAGGCCAATAAAAGGCTCAATATAAAACATTATTACCATGAACCATGTATAGTTTCTATTACACAGAGTCGCAAAAGTTTAGTGTACCGGAGTCGTTGCTCTCAAGTCTCTCTCAGATTACCGCTGTCTGGAATGTAATTACTCCATTCAATAATGTACACATTGATGTTACATTTTTTAATTGCAGATCACAACAACTAAATGGGGATTTGCTACTTTGTTTGTGTAGGTATTGAATTGTAACAACTAACAACCCTTTTTCCGATGTAATACCATCTTTAAAGGTTGACTTGCAACAAAATTCACATTAGTTATTTGGTATCAAATGATTTACCATGGCTTACTCTGTTGTGTTGTCAGTACTAAATATGTGGAAATGTGAGTACAAGCTCTTAAAAGCTCCAAAATAAACAGAAAATTGCAGCCACACGAGACCAATTAGGAAACAAGCTCAGTCTCGGAAGAAGCTTGTTTGACTGTATTATAAATGACTTACTGAACTGCTATTCTTGACATTTAACAATATTCTAGGCATATCTCAGCAATTATTTTGCCGCACGGCACACCTATAACAGCAACTGTGTTCCAAATAACTCTCAAGAGACATAAAAATCACTTGACTGTTAAAAATGTATCTGTATATGACAAACTAAATGACTGACAAAATTATTGTCATTGGTTTCTTACTGTTCATTTATTTATTTATTTATCAAGTAAAACTATAAATGCACACAAAAATAGATATACAGTGGGTGCTCTTATAACGTACACCTTTCATAACGTAAATTCTAGATGATGTAAATAAGTTATCTGTGAAGTTTTTACTTCGTACTACGTAACGAATTCAATATAACGTAAAGTGTCAAGTCGGGGGAGTTTTCAAATGTGTCGACAAAACAGAGAATAGGGTAGCTGTGCAATTGTTCATAATTACTTAAAAGGAAGCAATTGATGCAGGTGTTACAGCATCGGTCTACCAATCTGAATGTCAGCAAATGGCTTGAACCGAATTTGCTAGCTCTGACAAGAGTCAACAGGTGAAGAAAAGCGACATGCAGTAATTATGGCAATACAGTACATCAAGCAAAACAATTTTTGCTGAATAACCTGTTCGAAGATATCCTCTTAGCAATGTTCAAGTATGGGCATGGTCAGTTACAAACCACTAGAATGAACTGACCAGTTTACAACAATTCATTCCACTTAAGTAAAACTGAGATTCGCCCATAAGGCTATCAGCTACTATCACCATGCTATGCAATATTAGATCAAACGAACATGTAGCGTTTTTGTTTAATTCAGAAACACGTCTTAGTGTAACACGTTTGATAGATGAGCTGCCTAAAATATCACAACGCAGATGCTCACATTGAGACTACTTTTATTAGTTCACAGGCGTCTGTTCCATGTTCAGCTTTACGCAGTCGTCGTAAACTTGCTTTAAATCACTTGTGTCGCATTAGTTATAGATTTAGTGGGAATTTAGTGGAGGGTTTTAGTGGGAAAATTTATTATTTGATCATTCAATTTAGGCGATAGCCTGTTTTATGATTATAGTGAAATATGGTGCATAATACAGAATAGACTGTTGGTTTTTTATTTTAAGTGTTTCGAAAGCAATGTTAACGTGATTGCAATACCACACAACAAATTAACAGGACAAACTAAGTTTGCAGCGTTGCCATGACCTAAAAAAGTAAACAATTAATCGTTCCTTACGTTTGCATTATCATCATCGTACTCTCGTTAATCTTCGTGGAAATCCACGTCAAACTTCGAACAAGCTGAAGTGATCTGAAATGACAACCATGACGCGCGGCTTCCTATCCTCAAAAGAACTACAGCAGGTCGCAGTAACGCTTTGTCGCACTAAGCTACGTATGCGATCATATGAGTCGCTCAAGATGTCGGAAAGCTTGCTAAATGCGGCATGTAAATTCATGGATCTTAGACTGAGTATCACCGAGCATATTTTGTCCATTTAGATAGACATTTAATTTTGTCCGTTTGACAGAATGGTTGAAAATCCCCTCAGTTCGTAAAACCACCCACAATTGTCATCGTTCAATTGTTAGAATTATGTTAGTATTTAGGAAATACGCTGCGTTTTCAAACTTTGATAGGGCATTAGCCTATGTAATATAATAGGCAGAAGCATTTACGAGTGATCATTTACTGATGTGACTTGCCGCTCGCAGCCTTGTTACGAAAAGATTTTGTAGTCATTACTTGGTGCTGCATTTAAAGCTGTAAAAATTAAAATAACGCAGGTAAGAGATATAGATAGATATCATACGCACGGATGGGTGCATTAACATGTTGCATATGAAATCCAGTCATGTCTAGAATTTTGAAAGATGTGAGAGATAGATGTGGATGAGCAATCCTGAACTGTCTATTTAGTTATCCCGCTTTATTGGAGAGAATATTCTAAAATTACAACATATTCTCAATAAAAAGCTTTTATTTGCAGGCAAGATAATTTAAACAACATGTGCATAGAGCTAAGTACCATCTCCTGTGGCCCTCAACAGCACCAGCATCGCAGACAAAACTGGGACAGCATGTTCAGGCACTTATCGTTAATGTCATCTATCTTTGCATACCCATGCAAGTGCAAAAACCCGATACTATACTTGAGCTGTGGAAACGTTTATTTGTACTTTCACTATAACATTCATTCATTGAATGAATGTTATATGAAAGTATTCAACTGTCTAGTAAATTACTGTCAGCCATTTGTTGCATCAACACTCAAGTTTTGGGTTTTACCCAGGAAGGTAGTTCCTGTAAAAGGAGAAAGTTGCTGAAGCATGCCTGTCTAGCCCTGCGAGCCCCTCCCCATCAATCAGAATGCCCCAAACCCGATACCACCGATGCCGCCAACCAGTGATGCCTGTGACCCAGCCACCATATGCGGACCATTAAAAAATTTTCAAGTTGTATAATAATATTGTCCAAAAATAGATGAATAAAAAATAAATGTCATGTAACAGTAAGTAAGCATTAAATGTATTACTGTCAACGCACTCTAAATGAAATTATCTTAATAGTGTAAAGGCCTGACTCCGGTAGCTGAGTCAGCTTTACCACACTAACTATCTGGGCCTGCCTGACACGTCCAACGGGTAAGGCCAGTCCTCCACAAGTACCCAGCAGTCAGGCTTACTCCGAAACCAACTTCTGTGTCTCTATAAGTGACTAGTCTAGGTCTACTAGCAGCTCGCTGGTATAGGCAATGCATCTCACATTCTTTGGGACTGAAGGTAACACTTATTTTAATAATCTTTATCTCTGACAAGCCCTAGATGTTATTTTCTCGGCGTGCAAGTCCCGGGCTAAATTGTTTGAAATTTAAACTCCTAAGTAACAAAAGCTCTCGACAATTTTAATAGGTTCAGTATGGAGAGAATGGCCTGTGATTTGATCAACCAATGAGTCATTAATTTTGACATGGCATTTTTAGCATTGAAGGACATCATCCATGTGAGAGCCCATCCTTTCAATTTAGTGAAATCTTGCTGGAGCACCATCAGTAGAGCACCATCGCTGATTCGGTGATTCCAACTGGACAAAACTTCAGAATGTCAAGATGTCATTGATGTAGATGAGAAACAGTGAAAGGTCCGAAACAGAGCCATGAAGAATGCTCGAGCAAACAGGCAGAAAGCCTGAAGTAATACTGTGAAGAATTTGCCTCTGATAGATCGGTGAAGTTGTTTTGAGGGGTGCGCTGATTGTCATTTACTCCACTAACATTCAAAAGCAAACCCTAGTTCTATTGCATAATGTCTGGATTTTAACAACCGACAACCCGAACTCAAGACATGCAGTTATGATTTGATGCATCGACATAATTGCATGAAGGTTCATGGACCTTGTGAATTTGCCCCCAAAACACAACTTGCGGGGTAATCTACTAGCTCAACAATTAAACCCTTTCAGCAAAGTTCACAATGCTCTATTTTTAATAAAGACAGAATTTGTCAAAGAACAACCAGTCACAAAATATGTAATCATACTATGTCATAATATGTAAAATATTATTCAAGTAGTTGGAACAAATGAATCAAGTAAAAATCATTAAAACAGGAGAAAAAGTTAATAGATTAAATATTATCCAAGATTTAAGTACATAGGTAAAATAAGTCTATAACTCCCAAATTGTAGGACTCAGCGACTGCCTTAAATTATACTATAAAATAGCTCAACTTGTATTGCTCTGTGTAGATCCAGTGACTGAATGCTAAACTTAGAAAAATGCTGCGATACTTATTCCGTTTCTACTATTTGTAGGAGGTAAAAATAAGTCAGGGCATCATTGGCTAAAAGAATTGTGACGTGCGAAAAATTGCATCATGTTGTGAAAGATCCTGCGAAAAATTATGAATATTAAAATTGCAAAAATAGTTACTTTTGCGACTGTGTCTGGTATCAAATTGTCATTTCTTGCTTCAGTCTGGTCTTGGTTCGGACGTTTAGTGGAGGTAGTCCCTGAGCACCGTCTCAGTTGTGTATTTCGCTGACTATCTTTTATTTACTGGATTTGGTCTCTCCTAACCCTTGCCCTGGTAGCTCAGGTGTTTGGAGGGACGGGTCTTGTAACCGCATATGAAATAGTGGAATTGCAGGTTATGGTAGTATTGGCTCTCACGAAGTTGCAGCGTTTATAATTTCCTAGCCATGAGAATGATCCTTTAGGTGTTGGATAATTAGGTTTTCATAAGTCGAAACTTCTCCGGTTAGTGATTAATTGCAGCTTGTTGTTTCGGAGGTGTACTGCTTTTTTTTTAAAAACCTATGTTCAAATGTCAGCATTCTTCAAAGCCGACGAGATTGGCAGTAAATGCTCTCTTTTCCAAAAATATGCTTATAATACCAATCACTAATATTAATCACCACTCTCTGATACCTATTTGTCAAATTTTTTTTAGTTTTTTTGATTATAGATGTATCAATTTCCGTCTTGAATAACTTCTGGATTCGAAAAGAATGAGCAACCTTATCAAATGCCTTAGAGAAGCCCAACACAGCAGCACAGAATGCCCTTCATCAACCATTTCCATATTCATTAATTGTTGTTATTAGCTGAGTGCTGCAGGAGAAGTTCCTCCTGAATGATGCTGTTTTGTTACGAATAATTTCTCAAGGTTTTTACTAATGTTACTCAAAACAACATGTTTTAGGAGTTTATTACATGTAGGTATACTTTTAAGAGACACATGCCTATAAGTGCCACTAGTCGATCGATTTCCCTTAAAAATTGACACTTTATTTGCGATTTTCCTATTAGATGGTAATTTGCCTGTATTAAAAGAGTGCTGATGAGTATGGCTCAAAATTGCTCCAGTCAGCTCCAAAATAAAAGTTTCTTTCCTAAAACTATCTGGTCCAGCTGATTTGCCCGGTTTAAGGAAAGTTGTTATTTTCCAGATCCCCTCCACTGAAACTCTGATTAGATAAAAAGTTTAGTCATACTCTAGAAAGCTGGAATCGACTTTAGAAAAAAAGCTTTGAAAAAATTAATTAAAATTATCAGCTTTCAGTTCACTCTGAACGATGCTATCACCAGTGGCTATTAGCTTACCACCACACAGTTGCTTGACACAAAAACAAAAAGATTTCGATTGTCCTTTACATAAAGGCCTGCTAAATGTGTCTGTTGTAGTGAGCTTTTTCCTATTTTCTAAAATTTTTGAAAGATGGACTATGAAAGATGGTCTTGCGATCTCGATTTTTTATATATTGTACCACTCTGCTTTTTGTCTGTTTTTTTTTCGGGGCTATTGTATCGAACCAACCAGGTTCATTGGTTTTTCCTGTCTTAAAATGCAGTGCAGAACATGGCAGTCAGCTATTTCCCTAAGATCCTTTTCAAGGATGTTTAAAATGAAATTGATGCTTCCAAGATGATTAATGACATCTACCACATAGCGATGGGAAATGCCATTGATCTTTGTATGATTAATAGCATTAATTTGCTTTTGGCATCACATGGCTTTTGCCCATACGAAAAAGATCAACCCTTTTATGACTTTCTCCAACTCACTTCGAAAAGAGATCTACCCTTTTATGACTGTCTCCAACTCACTACGAAAAGAGATCTATCTTTTTATGACTGTCTCCAACTCAGCAACATTGATACGTGACACTTCACTCATTTCTCAACGACTCTGTATCCTCAATCCTTAAGCCTTCAACTTCAATATATGGCACAGTTGCAAAACTGCTTGTATGTGCTCTATTTATGACATTAAAAATAGCTGGTTTACTAGTCACCTTGGTTCTGTTCCACCGACATAAAGACAATGAATTGACCCCAATGAATACTATTCAATGTGCAGTGGTATGACATCACATCTTAAAGATGGGTATAAGGTACTTTGAGGTAGTGTAGCTACAGTCGTAACAGTTTTTATGCCGGATTGCTCATGGTGGCCGTATTATGATATTTGTCAGTGTCATGTGTAATAATGTTTTGTCCTGTCACAAAACCATGTTTTTTCGTGAAGCTGGTTATTCTACTGTACTGATCTGAATGCTATCACTATGTTTCCATGACGCGCATGTTGCTCAAGTTTGAGCTAATCCGCAAGTTATCTCCCTCACGGAAGCGGCATAAATATGCAAGCTAAGCCAGTTTTACTGCTCACATCTCTTTATCGAATCCATCATGCTTGCGAATGATGGAAACCGCACTTGCATGGATGGTATTAAAATATTGCGCAGGCTATTCAATTTTAAACATTTTCATACTTCAGTCATTTTTATTTCAATGTGAGCAATACCATTTATGTATTATCTATTCACATAAATAATACATAAACTGTTCAAATAAATTCATTTACAGTTGATCCCATGTAGTATTTGTATCTCCAGGAGTACATACATGTGGGTTCTCAAGTGAGAAGAGAAAACAATTTAAGACTTGCAGTGTACATGTGATGAGTTTATTTCCAAAGCCAGTTATTTCCGATTTTGACATTTTTAAAAAACAATAAAATCTTGTATACTCGATAGTGTTTAATATAATTGGCATATATTTTAGTTAATTCTCAAGACAAGTGACAAATCAAGCTTATAATTTCCTTTTGTTCAACAGTTTTGTCAAGAAGTATGGTAAACAGCCAACAGATTGCTGCATTTTTTCCAAAGACGGTTTCTTCCGAAATGACTGCTTTCGGCTTGAAAGAATCGGCAACCATTGATTTAAACAACAAATCCTAGATAATCGCCTGACTTTAACCACAGCTTTAGGTGAACTAATAATTAAAGTGGAATAGTTACAAGCGGTAAACCGACATGTTTAGTTTATTAGTCTAATAAAGCACCAAACAATAAATGCAAGAGAACATACACGAGTATATAGAACAGGATACTATACTTTGATAGCAAATTAATAAAGTAAGAGAAAGTTTAGATGTCTATGACATAATGCTCAACATAAAGTCTCTAACAGTCATCACTATCGGCGTCCTCATCTCCTGCAGTTTGGCAGAGGATTCTACTATAAAACTCACACACATCTACTGGAGCACCCATTTCAATTAGCAGCTTTCATACATCATCAGCTTTTGCTGCCTTAACACAGGATCTAGTAGCTAGAACTGACGGCCAAAAGTGAATCCACTGTTTTCTTTGCTTGAGAACAGTATCCTCTGCCATCATACTACTATAAGCTTCTTTCATAGCCAGCTTGCCGTCTTTCAGCTGAATAACTTTGGCATCTGATATTCTGAAGCTTCTATTGAACTTTACAAAGCTTTTGACTTCCTTTTTGAAGTCATAAGATATCCAATCGTCTTGAAACTTTAAAACAGTGCCATGGTTTTCCAAGATTTTATCATACTCAGATGGCAACATTTATTGCATCATTTTTTCTTTTATTCTTTGTTCAATCCTTCTAAAAACACGGTCAGCTGGAAGATAGTTGTGGCCTCTCACAGATAAGGTGTAGTCTATTGTGAGAGGTGAAGAGGTTGATCCGGACTTGGCCAGTGCCAGCAACATAAACATCATGCACATGTTTTTGTTTTGACCAAAGCATGAATCACTAAAAGTTCGTAGTTGGTTTGGACTGTTCAAGTGATTTTTGAATGGTTCTGTAAGGGTGTGCTTCACAGCTGAGGACATTATGTTAGAATCTTTTGAAGCTTGATCTTCTCTTTAGGTAAAAAGCTGCACATTCTCCAGAGACTGTCGAGCTTGTTTTCCCAGATGTAGCACAACAGCAAAAACATACTGGTAGAGCTGCCTGCTATAGTAGGCTTGACCAACAGGTGTCTTTAGTAAAACAAGGTTTTTCATTTCATCAAAGACAATAGTGATGCTATCATCAGTGGTGGCATTCAGCTTGTCATAAAATACTTTCGCCTTACGCCTGTGAACAATCAAGGAAGCAAGATTAACAGCTTTATCCTCTGATGACAAGCAGTTTTTGATTTTTAATTTTTGCTGAGTGCAAGTTGCACATACATCAGTAGATGGAGAGCCAAAAGCAAGGTTGAAGCTATAGGAAAACACTCCCCAAAAGTAAGTATACTTTACTAGGCTGTTCCGGTCAGGATTCTCTGCCACAAAGATGCTGTAGAGCTGGCGAATGTTGTAATAAGAACCGAGGTACGTTCGTTCAGGTGCACCTAAAAGTAGAACAGCGAAATGTATAATCCACTTCCAGTAAATTCTATACCAGAGGTTTTTTACAAAGCAAAAAATTTTGAAACATAGAAGGCAAAATTATAACCTATTTTAATTTTACTAACCTTTTCTTCCATACTGGGTGACCTGTCAGCTTAGATAAGAAGTCTACACTAAGGATAAATGGTGAATACTGATATGCTAATATCGTATCTTTGGGAGTTGTCTTCTTGATATATCGATCTACCGATAACTCCCGGATATTGGTGATGTAATCAACTACCTACCGAAATAAAATTACTATCGACGTATCGGTCAAATAAAACATTGAGTTGACAGAAAAGAATTTAAAAAATCTCAATAATTATCAAGGGAACAAGGATTGTCATGGCCTAAGATCTACTGAAATGATAAGGTTGTGTGTGTGCAAAAATAGTTTTCAAAAGATTCAGTTGGGTGCTTAGGCTTCAGACAGTATTTATTAGGATAAAGAAAATACCTTTGATTCAGCAACAAAATCACAGCCATAACAATCGTGGTATCGTGATCCATGAATAAAAAGGAAGAAGTGCAAAAAAAAAACAATCTGCAGCAAAAAAGAATTGACAAACAATATATTGATGTGTGAACTATCGATGAGATGAGAAAAAGAAACTACCGGTAAGACTGATAACACGATAGGGCAGTTTCACTTTGACTTATATGATCGAGAAGACAACTACCGAATATCGTTATCTTTTATCATTGTCTTGTCCATCCCTAGTCTACACACCATTGCTTCTGCTCTGCATATTTATGCTCTTGACAAGCACCTCCTCTTAACTTTGGTCTGCTGTGTCCATGTTCGGAGTAATACTTTGCAAGGTTAGTCACTCTATCTTTCTTCACAGCTAAAAGTACAATACAATCGCTACATGCTGGGTTTCGTTGTATGTAGTCTATGCATCAACAATGTTACAATCAACAATCAACCTCTATGCATACAAAAGCAAGATAAGGAAATTGTAGATTATAGAAAGAAGGGTTATTATTTCAGGATTTGAACATACCTAGTACAGAAATAAAATCATTTTTGCATACAGGTACTTTTCTATTTCCATCTTTCCTCAACAGGTTGAACCTTGTAGACACTTCTCTGTTTCTTTTACGTTCATTCTCTGGAGTACAAGAATGTCTCTGCGTTTCGGCTATGGTAAGCAACAATGTTATGTGGTTATCTACTTGGACATTAAACTTGTACAGAAGATTAAAGTGATGCTCTATATCTACGACAGTCAGCTTGTAGCATGGCATACTCCTGTTGCTTTTGTCTTATGGGCACAAGACAAAGTGGCTACTTTGTCACCAGCTGAATGCAAAAGTCGTTTTTGTTTTAGAGTGTTCTAATGGTTCAAGTGTTGTAGAGTGTTATAATAGCAAAATATTTAAACACAAAATCATATCCAGTTGAAAGGAAGAGGTTGATGTTAATTGTCTGGATCATGATATTGGTTTTCTGTCAAATTTGTATCTCCCAGAGCCTGTAGGTATATGGTAAATTGATCCAACCTTCACTGCATGGCAGCCATATCTATATAAACATATATTTCTTGTATTACATGTGGTTTATATACAGACGAGTGTTCCTCATACTGATAACCTGGAAGAAATCAATGACAAGCCTCTATCAACCTAATAAAGTCAGTCTAAAGGTTAAACTGCTGCCTTTCTCGTTGAAAGTCATCTAACATTACACTATTACTATGTTTCCATGACAAACATGATGCGCAATTTTGAGCCAATCTGCAAGTTGACCGCATCATGGAAATGGCCCTAATCCGCAAGATAAGCGAGTTTTGCAATTCGTAAATTTTTATCGACTCCATCATGCTTGTGAATGATGGAAACGACATATGCGAATCATGTGCATTAAGATATCGCGCAGGCTATTCCATTCTAAACATTTTCACGCTTTAGTCATTTCGAATTCAGCAGTCTCACTGCGCCAATGTTCTGAACGAATGCTGCTAAGCTAAACATGACAAGACTGCGTAGCTATTTATAAGGCCATTAATTAGGTAATACTTGACCTTGGAGCTTAATCCAAGAGCTTAATCAGCGCTTGGAGTCAAGCGCTGATGATAAATGTAAGTAGAATGATAAAAGTAATTCTACTTACACACAGCTTCAAATGCGCGTCATGGAAACATTGTGATTGTCGAACTGTAGCTTTTTTTTTGAGAAAAAACAGGAATGACTAATGGTGATGGTCTGTCTTCATCTAGCTCTTCCCTATCTTTTTAGTTCTCAGTCTTTGGCTGGTTCTCTTTGACGCCCATGCTAACTTCTCAACCCTGATTGAATGACTGACGAATTAGGTCTTAGTTTACAAACGAACCTTCTTTATTTGTATAGCAGTTGTGAAAACTACAAATGAATATGAATAGTATGATGCAACTTAACTAAAAGCATAATATACTAAATTGATATGCGTATAACTTGTCATAGCATAAAAAGCAGTGCAATAACAAACATTTTTTAGTTGCCAATAGTAATAAAGCATTGGTAGTCATCCCACGACCACACGAGCGGAGCGGAAGTGTGGGAGTTTTTATGATAAATGCATGTGCACACAACTTACGAAAATTATTCATCAACAACGAGACGAACCCTCATCAAGAAATTTCATCAACAATTTTAAGCATCGGAATTTAAAGTCGTTAAAGTATAATAACGATACGAAACACATTTAAACCTATTTAAATATGTTACCAAGTCTTTGTAAACCTACGATAATATCTTAAAACTTACCCATCTGATCGGATTATACACAAATAGACAGATTAATTTGAACGAAAATTGCCACAAAAAGCTTGAAAAGCTCGGTTTAATAAAAGTTAAGACCGACAATTGAAACGCCAATAAAGCCGTGCGACCGATTGTAGAACTATTTAGTAGTGCGTATTTCACGAGAAAACCGTGCTCATTTCATGTCTATGGCATTTTTTACTTGTAATCGAATTTATTCGAAGGTTTCTGTAATAAACGTAGACCGTTTGAGGCATAGACTGATTTACAGGTACGAAATTGTGGTACACAGTTTATCAGCCTGTGTTTTTTGTCCAATCACCGAAGGTTTCATTATTTGAAACGTTAGCCGAAATTCTTTACAACTTATGTACAAGCTAGGGCCGAACTTCAACGCCCCTTCATGATGAGAACATTTTTTATTTTGCTACAGTTTTAGACGCGTGAATGCTCCTACTGGCTTTCCGTTAAAGATCTCTTATCAAAACCATTCTACATTCAACGCAACCAACTTTCAAACTGTGTATAGTACACAGTAGCTTGCCATTTTACTTCTAATTTTGCATTTCAGAGTTATAATAAACGTATTTCTTTATTGTTGTTGAATTACATACATTACAGTAAATTAGGCCTACGGCTTTATAACACTTTTATAACAGCTTTTATTTTGCTGCAGTTTGCAGAAATCTTCGAGACGCGTGAACGCTCATAGGTTTTCTATTATTGCTGTATTACTATATTAAAAACATTAGTTATTTTAATAATATCAGTGCATTTTACTTATAATATTGGCCAACATTGCATTTCTCCTATTGCAAGGGAGAGATATAAACGTGTAATATTTTCCTTTCATTGTTGTTGTTTGTCATGACCAAACACTTTTTAAATATATTTTCTAAAAATCTGTATAAATACCACAACTTCTCGATATTGCTACTTATGACGTTTTGAAATGTAAACAAAATTGTGTATTGGTTTTCTATTATTACTAAATTAATAACATTGACTATTCTAAGAATATCAGTGCATTTTACTTATAATATTGGCCAATATTGCATTTCTCCTATTGCAGGGGGAAAATATAAACATCTTTTCCATTCATTATTACTGTTTGTTGTATATAATAACACCCACACCCAGTACATTACAGCTACCATTGCAGTTATCCTATTGCACTGCAGGGTCATTTGACTGCTAATATTGCATTTCTCAACCATCAGTACCCTTTATTTTTTTGCCAATATCTCTAGCCATCTCTTTGGTCGTGGGCTGTATGACAGTGGAATTTCTAGTATAAAGTAAAAATTACAATTAAATGTAGAAAATGTAAATTCATACCTTGTTTGACCTTCAGGGTTGAAGTTAAAGTCCTTTGAAATAGTTTTTGGAAAAAGCTGCTTTTTTAACTTAGAATATTAACTTTTTTAACTTAAAATAATTTTAACTTAAAGAAATCAGAAATGGCTGCCGACCATATAACAATGTCAGTAAGCGGAATAATATATGAAATAGATATACACATGTTAAGTAGTCAGAATGAAACTGACAGCGTAGTCAAGAACTCTCTATATGGTTTTCTGTAAGTAGCATGTAGAAAACTGTTGGAGGACAAAGAAAATTCTGGTTTATATCCTAATAATTTCATGTCTCAAAAACAATATGTTGTGCAAAGCTATGGTAATATTGTGACAGTGAAATCATACTGCAAGCCATAAAGGGTTGCAGTATTGCCATTTACACCAGTATTGCCATTCTGGTGTAAAGTTTGAATATAATGACTTGATTCATCACTGTTGACTGTTGTTGACACCAAGGCCGGACTGCACCAACAAAAGTCAAATGAGAGTAGAAAATTTCACAACCAGTTTGTTACAGCCTCTCGCTGGTTTTTCTTGTCTTCACCACCTTTTTTTGGTTTTTTTTACTTGTTTTTACTGCTTCACTTGCCTTTTTTAGCCTATTGTACTTGCTCAAGCTGAGTAGATTTCTTAAGTCGTGCTTTTAGACCTTGTCGGACCTATTTCGACGTATGTCATATGCACATTGCTTACATTTTCTCTATATGTTCCCTTAGCGATTTTCATGTCAGCTTTTATCATTCAGCGAACTAGAAACTGTGCCTCTTCTCAATTTTTTCGCTGTAAACCAGATTTTAATCAGCGTAATACTAATATAATAGTAATATTACTAATCAGCTAATCCTAATCAGCTAATTGCTTTTGAGCAATCAAATTGTGACATTTAGGAGGTCATCTTATTAGCGGTATCTGTGGCTTCCGTGGGAAAATTTTTGACATAACAATTCACAGATAATCCATATCAACGATTATGTTAGGTTTTGGGCATGGCCAGCTCTCACTGTTTAATCTATCGATAAGGATGTAGACATTCATTTTGTTATGTTGTTTCGATATTTTAAAAGTGCAGTCACTTGGTGGTCTTGGCTGTGGTTCCATTTATTTTATCGGACTGTTGGTAGCACGGACCACTCTCGGAGTTTCTAGAGCTTAGTGAACTCAGCAAGCCCTTTTGAAATATATTAGAGTCTGTTAAAACCATACATATATCTCCTTCGAAACAGTGATTGCATTAACCGTTTTTTGTCATTTCAAGCCCTTGTACCTGAAAACAAAATAAAGCCAAATGAGTAGTTTGTCGCCGTTGCATCAAGTTTGTCTGTTTGTCTGCTTGCTCAAACAGTTTATCTCAACTTTTGTCGAAGCTTTCATCGATACATTATTTTTAATTAATATATAATATAATCGGTACATTGTAGTTACGAAAATGCTTTATTTTTGCTCTATTCCACTGATATAAAGACAATGAATTCACACCGATGAATACTATTCAATGTACAGTGGTATGACATTACTTCTTAAAAAGGGATAAAAGGTAATTTGAGGTGGCATAGCTACAGCTGTAACAGTTCTCATGCTGCATTGCTCATGATTGCAATATTGTGATACGTGTCAGTGTCATGTGTAATAACGGCCTGTCATGTCACAGAGTCATTTTTTCTGATCTTTGATCTATATTACATAAGCTTGTATCAACTTGTCTGCATCATCTGAAAGTGATAGCTAGCAAGATGTGAGTTCTGCTATTCTTAGAGTTGCTTTCGCCTTAAGATTCGCAACATGCAATTTATTTAGCATCTCAGATTATGCCTATGTGGGAGCAACGATCATTCTGTGCTCATTTATTCATTCATGAACAATTCACCTATATGATTTTAACAGGAAAAAAAATCAGCATTTTCTTCATGTTTAATTGATGCTATCAGATGTTAAAACTTTTTCATTTTGATAGGTTTTTTCACCTCCACAGGTGATTAGAGGTATTGACAAATTTCTATTTTGATAGCCCTCCACAGGCGATAATGACATGTAGGTTTTGAAAATTTTTTCCGAATATCTAAGATAGCGAAATTTTGTTGTTTTCCTAGAAATTTACTCTTAAGGAATTTTGGTCCTACATGTCAGTCATCAACTGCTCTTCTCCACAAAATTAAATCACCCGAGCTTCTTCAGAGCATCAGCTAAATGTTTGAATACCTTTATTAAAAATTACTGCTAAATCCTGGTAGTCTGTTTCAATAGTGACTTCTCCGGTGTAATCGCTTGTACATAGCGTAATTGTGCAAACCATATTTTGTTTACTATCCCAGCTACTATAACTTCATTAATTTTTCAAGTTTTTTCGTAAAATATGGCGGGTGCGCACAACACAAAGGCAAACAAAACAAGTAACGCATTCCAAAACGTACATTCATCAAAAAATTTCATAACAGTCATAAGTCAACAGTCAAAAGTCAAACAGCATTTTAACATGGGCATGTTAACTACCAAAGTAATTGATTCTGAAAATTTTAAAGTTTCGTAAAGAATGTCTTTACTAGCATCACGCCTAAACTTAGGATCAGTAAATATCAGAGTATCAGAAATGTATATTTGCTTTACTTACTATATGTAGGCACATGTAAACAGAAGTAGGCACAAATGAGCCCTTTTGTTCTGCTTGTCTTGGCTGGCCTTAAAGAAATGTCCGTAAGTACCTCTTATGAGTTGGTGGCGCGGTTATAGGATTGGCTGGCTTCCACCATGTACTCTCACATTAGAAGGGTTATTCTCCGAATTAAACTCCGATGGGAGAGCCCAGGCCATACGTTGCCGGGCTCCACATTTTGGCCTCCAGATCATTTCTCTCAGCAGTGGTCGCTCAATACATTGAGGAGCCCTTATCTTCTGGGTAACTCTGCCAGAATTTTCCCAGTACTCGGCATCCTTGGTCAGCTGCCTAGCTTGTCTGCTTCTCTTTTCGACCAGGTGGCCTGCCTTTTTTTGCTGGCCTACATTCCATCAATTCGACTAGCATCCTGGACACTGGCTGGTTTCTGGGGATGGCACGGCTGGTGGGACTTTGAGAGGGCGATCTGCTTTCTGCAGGTTGTTTGACTTTGGGGTGGGCTGTACGACTTGCTGATTGGGTTTGCTTCTTGGGCAGCATGGAGTCATTTTAGTCTGGGGATCTCATTCTCTATCGGCCAAGAACTGACTCCACTCTGGCGAATGGGGAGTGGGCGTCCTAATGTCACAGTACTTGGCCTCTTGAAGCATTTTTACAGGAGCATAGACACACAGAGGTCGCAAAACGTTGCAACTAGTTAGTTGTGACTAGTAGTAAACTGACAGATTCCGCAATGACCTTTTTGCTCTTGCAGGGCCTACGTTATGCCTTCTAGTGTTTCGGAGGACAAGCATTTGACTGTTCCTACTTTTGGTTTCTTCTGATTATCTAGAGGGTTAGGTAGTCTGGCTGTGTGTAGTTTGGGTGCCTTTACCAGTGGAGCTCACCCCGGTGATAGTGGTTCTGCTCTTTTCTTGACTGGCACAGTCTGCAGTAGTTTTGTGTGGTATGCCTCGGCTAAAGCGTCTGCCACTTTCAAGGCAGGCAGCTGGGCTTGCTCTTCCTCAAGCTAATCGATTATCGTGTGACTCACATGGAGTTGTTTCTTCAAAAATGCTAGTTTATTTGGCTAGTTCATTTTCCGAATGTTCATCCTTTAAATTCCACGATTTTAGCTGATTGATAGTAAGCCGGTGCAACTGCCACTTTTAAGGCAACCTCAGCTTGCTCTGATGTTCCTTTTTCTGACCACTCGGTTGATAGGGAAAACTTTCCGCAAGAGTGTTTAATTGATTTAGAAGTTCTTGTAATGACTTCTCTGAGGCATCTTAGTATTCGGCAAGTTTTGTATGGCGGATTGTAAGTCTGTGTGAAGAGCTGAGTTCATGCCTTTCTTCCTTCGCACTGGCTTGTAACAATTTACTCCCCCTTAAGTTTTTATTTTTAACCTTGATAACCAGAAATATTCATACTTTAGCGGTTCTGAGTCTGCTGTTTTCCTCAGGTTCTCAGCTCAGCAAATTTTTTAGCAGTTTGGAAACAGTGCATTATAAAGGTTGTTAGAGCTCTGTACTTTGGTGCCTGGCACCATACTAGTTCTGTTACTATTTTAGTCTCCTCTCAGATATGACTACCTCAAATTCAGATATTCATTTCTTTACTTACTTTCATAGCATTATGTAGTTACTTTACTACGTTCGTCTATGCGTTCACTACTCGTAGTTGCCTAAATTGCCTTTTGGGTATACCGGTAATGAGAACATGTTGGCTACATGAGAAGACAGTTGGGCATCATGTAATCAATTATCATAATTTTCAATATCAAAATATTTTTCTTCTGATGTACAGAAATGAACTACTCCTCATGTTAGGGTCAAGAGATCATTTACTAATGTTAGTTTAAACTATGAATGTTGATTCACACAGTAACTACTATGACAGAGATACTAGCCTCATTTCAACAGCTGATAATCAGTTCAACTGATGGTTGTAGAAGTGATCGGGTACAGTTTTTTTCTTGTTTCATTTTCAAATACGGTGAGAGAAACGATGATAGGTGACAGAAAGGTTGCTTTATCGGCCTAGTTAATGTTACATCTATTGCACTTTTCATCAACTTTTACTGCTACTCTTGTAAGTAAGTGTGTGTTAATCAGTAGATTTAGTAGATCTTCAACTTGCTTGTGAACATTTTTTTTTGTTCTTTACGGTGCTATTAATTTTATTATCACACAAAATGAGAGTCTTATATCGGTTAATAATATTGTTTAGTCATAATGGTTGAAGATATTTAACTAAGTTTAGATGCAACAACTAAAGTTAACACAGTGTCAATTATATGCTTATGATTTTTGTGTTGCTCTTATTTGGACTTGTGTCAACTGGAGACACTGCAACCGTTGTGGGCTCGAACCAGACAAATTTACCTGCATCACTGTGTCAGCAACTGAGCTCAGACTACGCCCAGAGTCAGTATTGGAATATTACATGACGTAACTGAATTTGGCATTTTGTTTGTGTATTTTGTTTTCCCTTTGTTTTATGTATTTTCAGCCGAGCTAACCTTGTCAGGCTTTTAGGGAGTGCTTTTAAACTCACCTTCTGCAGGCTTGTGGAATAGTGCCACTTTCTGGTCTAATGACGACCTCAGATCCTCATGCCTTAACCCTTTCATGCACAAATTATTTTTAAATTTTCTGATTCTTTTCAATATTGTTTTACGAAAGTTTGGTAAATAAGTGCCAAAATGTGTTTTTAAATTTTTCTAGTCGACATTGAATCTACCTTTTTGATGACGTACACATTTTTGTATGCTAAGCAATATTCAAAACGTTTGCAGTGTACACACATGTAGACAAATTGTCACTACTGTGCATATAAAGTGTAATAATCCACTTTTAGCAAAAAAAATGTTTTTGCAAAAATATGTTTACTTGTGTTTGAAGTTTGGCAATAAAAGTTTGCTATATATTATTTTTTACTTTGATATATTTGACAGATAAAACCAGGTAAAGAAAACTTGAAGAAGCATGCATTGCCGATCATCATTGTAAAATAAAGCTTGAAAAACAGAGCTTATTGGTATAAAACAAAACCACGAGTCGTTCTTTTTTCAGTTGTTTTAAACATCTTTAGATGTGATCCTGTTTGAAGCATTCTGGGCATAAGTAAACTTTGCAGACAAGACATGGGTATCCTGTTCCCTTATTGTAAGCTGCAGGCTTCTGGTGTGAAGCGTTGTTTTATTCCCTTTTTCATTAAAGTTGCTTAGGGTCAAGGTCGAGTTTGTACAAACAGCAGGCTTAATCCTGGGTACTTTAGCTCCTCTCAACTCCGGAGTAGAAAGGCATGGCCCGTCCACAGTTTCGCTATGCACTCATCTGCAATCGACAAGTTATCAGTGTTGTGGGAATACTCGTTCTAAATGCTAGCAAGTCAGTTTTGGTGGTGAGATTTAGCCATTTTGGAATGATCCAATTGTTCGTTATTGGCAAGGTGTGTAAAGCGAAAGAATATTTTCTTGCACCACTTTTTCTGTTTCAAGTATAGTATGGTATGGCAGTAGCAAAAGACTAAAAAGTCTGCGATATCTACTCAACCTACCTCTACATTTTGAAACATCTACTTTCGATTTGTGTTTCTTATCCTAGTGAGCAACAATTCTAATTGGATCCAATCTTACAAACGTGCTAGCTGTATGGATAAAGCTGTTGTTATTTTATTTGGTCACAGTTATACCACAGTCGATGGTTACATAACTAGCACTTCTACTCCTCATCAGCTGCCAGGACTTTACCAGCACCAAGCAGCATGTTTTTTCCACGGTGCCAATAGATAGAAGCTGTTTATCTCTAAGAGACTTTAGCAGATCTATTGTGGTGAAAAGATTGGTCAAGAAAACATCGTGATACTTTCAATCAAGTTGTGGACAGCCTTGTTACCACATCAGTACATAGGCCGAGTGCTGCTTCTCGATGTCCCCCATTTGCTCCTTGGTTCACTTCAAAATCATAAATATAAGCAGAAAAACCTGATATTTTCCAAACTTTATACCACCATGGCTTTAGCTTACTTCTACTATAGTGCTTTTTTATTTTTTTATTACATTATTGATTGTGATTGTTAACAATCATGACAAAAAAGCATGTTTTTCAAGACGTACCACACACTAATCTAGATATGAAGCTAAAATATAATATGAAGGATAGAAAATTAGCAATTGAATGTGAAAAATATATTGGTCAGTTTCCGTGACTAGTAACAAAAAAACGAACATAAAACAAATACAATATTTGATGTGCATTTACAATCAGTTACAGTATTAGCAAGTATTGTAGTAATATCATATGATTTGTCCAAAAGGACATGGTATTGGGGTTGTTGTTGGATGGCATACAAAGAGTTAGGGTTATGCAAATTGACAAAGAAGGTGAAGTTTAAGGTTAGTTTTAAAAGAGTTAAGGGTCAGGGTTCGTAGTTTTCTGGGAAGAGAGTTGAAATTTCTCAAAATGTTTAGGTTTAATTGGTTGTGATGTGAGAAACTGGGAAGCTTATGCCGATTTCTGGTTGTATGTGGATTTATTAAGTGTTCAAAAGCACCAGAAAGGTAAGTGGGGCAAAGGTTGTTCTTTATTAGAAAACCAGAGAGGCAGGTAAAGTAGATTGAGAGGGCTGGCAGAGGTAGTATGGCTGTCTTGTTTATCATTAAACGTGTTGATAGAGTTTTAGATTTCACTTGCCGGTTGGGTTTGAGACAGATGAGTCGGAGAGCTCCCTTTTGGAGTAGATGTAGTTGGTTAGTGTAGAGAGTTGGGCTTTGTGAGTAATATAGGTGGATTCCATATATGAAGTAAGGGTGGATGAAATTGAAGTAATACTGCTTTGAGGTGGTGACGTCTAAGAGGTGCCTTAGATTATAAAACAATTAAAGATTGGAAGAAACCTTGCTGGAGATGTGTGATATGTGGCTTTGCCACTTGAGAGAATCGTTGATTACGAAGCCTAACAACTTAGATTGGCTTTTTTTCTCCAAGAGATGGCCACCGCTACTAATGTTGATAAGGTTGGTTTTGGGGGCATTGATAAGTAGGTAGTGAGACTGGGAGAAATTTAGTTCCATTTTGTTCATGACACACCATTGCTGAATGAGTAGCATGTCTTGGTTTAGTTGCTGCAGAAAGAGTTGTGGGAAGAAATAAAGAAAGTGGTGTCATCTGCATAGGCGTGGACTTTGCAATAGTGGGGCAAGGATAATAAGTCATTGATGTATATTTGAAAGAGGGTAGGCGCTAAAATTGATCCCTGAGGGACACCAGATGTGGTTGGCAGCATGTTTGATAGAACGTCTCTGATTTTCACGCATTGGCGACGATTAGATAACAAAGATTGAAGGGTTTTCAGAAAGTTACCAGCTATTCCTACGTGTTCCAGTTTGCTCAGTGATATCTGATGATTGACTACGTCAAAAGCTTTGCGGAAGTCTAAAAACAAAAGTAAGAGAAGTTTGTCACATTTGACCTCATCAAGCCAAGTGAAGTAGAGATGGTGCATAGCTGTGGTGCAGGAATGCAATCTTCTGAATCCTGATTGGGCTACGTTAATGATTTTGTTAGCACTCAGATGAGATTGAAGGGCAGACAAAATGTGCTTTTCATATATTTTAGAGAGGACGGGTAGCACTGAAATAGGTTGATAGTTTGACAAAGCATTAGGATCTCCACCCTTGTGCAGTGGTGTTACAATAGCTACTTTCCATTGAGAAGGATAGATGCCTTCTGTAATGCATTTGTTGAGGATGTCGGTGATTAAGTGAAAAATGCAGGGAAATGCTAACTGGAGGATGCGAACTGACAACTTGTCAAAACTGGTGGCTTTTCTATGGCCAATTGCTTTGAAGAATAGAATTACTTCTGAAGCGTAAATGTTAGGTATTGTGTGTATTAGGGGAGGTGATGGTACAACTGATGTCAATGGTATTGTCACGTTTTTTGAGGAGTCTATTTTTGTTGATTGAGCTATATTAACCAAGTGATGATTAAACGAGTTCGCTACTTTTGTGAGTGACGAGGTGCAAGGATTGGTCAGAGGCTGTGGTATGTTCGGAATACTTGAGGATAGCTGAGTGTTGCGGAGAACATTCCATAGATGTTTGGTTTGTTTGGTGTCAGATTGAGATACAAGATTGGCAGCATATTGTTTTTTTTGTTTCTGTTTAAGGTTGGTGGTGAAATTTCTCTGATGTTTATATTTAGCCCAGCGTTGAGCTTTTTTTAGAAAGTCCCGACGTTGGATGCTTTGTTGGAATTCATTATCCAACCAAACTGGCAGTACTTTTGATTTAACGTATCTTGTCTTTAGTTTAAGATGACTGTCAACTATTGACCGTAATTTCGTATTGGATTTATCTAGCATAAGCTCTGAAGAGTTGGCTTCATACACTTCCCTCCAGGAAGCAATATTAATGTCTCTTTGGAATGATTGGGTTGAGAAGTTTTTCCAGCCATAGTATGTGATTTTGGTGCGGCGTTTTGTGGTTTGTGACGCGACCCCTAATTTGCGTCCTGGGTACACCATGTTATGATCACTTAAACCAATATCGATGATACCATGTTGGTGGATGTTACTTGGATTGGTCACATAACTGTGATCAATTAGTGACTTTGAGTGGACTTGAATTCTAGTAGGGGATTGGATAAGTTGTAGAAGACCAATTTGATTAATTATGTTTGTCCATTTTTTATTTGATGTGTTTAGATCAATGTTGAAGTCTCGTAGAACAATAATTTTGTCACAGATTTCTTTACATTTTGTAAAGTATAAGGCGAATTGGTCTAACCAACTGGCTGGGGAATTAGGTCTGTAGATAACTGAGATGATAAAAGGTTTGGCTGAAAGTTGGGATATTTGTATGGTTAATGATTCAGGAAGAATATCGTCAAGATTAGTTAAGACTGTATGATTAAGAGTTGAATGAATATAGGTCAAAACACCGCCACCATATTTTACAGCTCTGTCTCTATGAATAGTACTAAAGTTTGGAATATATAGCAAGTTTGAGCTCAAGTTAGGTTTAAAAAATGTTTCGGAAATATGTATAATTTTCAAACTATGTTTGACTACATGGTGTTTAAGTTTATCAACTTTTCTAACCAGGCCTCTGATATTTAGATGCGCAATAGGCATTCCAATAGCTTTTTCAGACATTGTTAACAGTATTGGTAGTATACGGAGGCTCGACTCTGAAGATCATGTTACAGGAGTCAATAGTGATGCCATCTTTTACGGCTGCAGCTAACTTATCTTGGTCTGTAAATATTATTTTGATTGTACGTAGTTTTTGGCCATCTTTAGAGAGCCGAGTAGTTTTGGATCCAGTGTATGCTGACTCAGTAGCTTGTAGAATGACATCAGAGACATCTAGTGGCACACCATTCATCATGCCTATGGTTGTGTTGTTATTAGGCTTAATTGTATGTCTGGCAGCAGAGCCACCGAATGATTCTAAGTTCCAGTTAGAAACAACCCTCTCTGGCTCTTCAGTGTTAGATAATTGTACCAAGTATTTGGGATTTTCGGATTTAACTTTGTAGCGAGAGATGTTGTCAATCATTATTGGGCCATAGTTTGAACTGAGAGTGTGCCTGATAGAATCATGGTTGAGAGATCTTATGTTTTCAGCAGACGTGCCACTAATCACTACGCATTTCTCAGGTTCGAATTTGATATGAGATTTAACAGCCTTGTTTACATTTGATGAGCTGTCTTGATTTTTCTTATCAGAATGGCGAGAATTGTGAGCTGTTGAGGAAGCTCTATTGGGTTGTGTTGTCAGTGGTGGAGATAATGTGGCATCTCTGTAGGACTGCTTCAAAGAGTGTTCAACCTTTTGATATGCGGTTTGAGAGGGTAGACAAGCTCGCATCAAAAGAGCTAGTTTGGTTGTCCTTCTTGTTTATATTGTCAAGTTTGGACTCAAGTTTATCTATGCGTGATGTTAGTTCTTGAATAATCACTGATAGGTTTGTACGGTTATTACACTTGTTTGCACTAGATGGTTGATTACAAGTGTTGATCGATGTCTTGTTAGCAGGGGTGGAGCAAATATAAACAACTGGTGGTGGACTCTAGTCCTAGAAGGTCAGAATCATTCAACGAGATGGAATTATTAGGAGAGCTTGATCAAGACTGGGATTCTTTATTAGGTTATGTTACAATGTACTTTGGCTTAGTGATGCCGACAGATAGCATAAATTTCTCAGCAGCTCGCTCACTGTTAAAGCCTTTGTATACGGCTCCACTGAATCTTACCACCTGCTGCTCAGCTAATGCCCAGTTGTCAAATATACTTATCCGTCTGCCCTTGTTGACTGCGTAAAGCTTGAAGTGGTCAGTGCCCGGAGGCATGACTCAAAATCTAAAATCACAACACAAATATGTCAGAGTGGTTAATATAATAGCTAATAAAAACACAAGATACACGTGTAATAACCAAAAACAATTAACAGGTAAACCACCAGTGTAAAAAATGTCTCGCCATTACCGGAACCGGATATCGAAAAAAGACAGAAAGCTGTTGAGAGAGCTGCTACCAGTAAATGGTAAAATAATTTCATCTACACCGTGACTCTTTTTAGGGTCCACTTCTTGAAATCCTTGTTCAATGTATCAAGTACTGGCCGGGCTTTCCGTAATATATCATCATTGCTTTCATTCTTTGTGTTGTCAGCAAAATGAAGATTTCTGCAAATCTTTTTAAACCTATTTAGTGACACCGCGTCAGCAAAAAGACTACAAATCAATCCAGCATTTGAAGACCAGTACATGCGCACGCATGAGTAGTGAATATATGTCATAATTATGTCGTTTCCTAAAAAATCATCAACTCTTCTTTTGTGAGATTTACTGGGTTTTATAAATTAGTTTAAAAAACTATCTCATCAAGTCTGACTGTTAAGGCTCAGTAGTTGGAATATTCAAGTTTACTTTGTGATCGCCTAAAAATAACGGTATGTTATTGGAATGAATTTTATCAAATTCTACATCTGGCTTTTATTTTTCAGACTGCTTACCATTTTTTGCGATCTTCGCTTATAGGTGTGGATGTAGCAATAGATTCTAACGCTCTAGATGTCAAAGGTTGGTTATCCAATACTGTCTGGGGTAGGAATCTGGGTGATGCTAATTCTACAGCTAATCCATTTTTTTATTATTTATTCATTTCTTTCGCATACTAAATTGATATCCGTATAACATATCATAGCATAAAAATCAGGACAATACCAAACATTCTTTAATTGCCATTAGTAATAAAGCATTAGTTTACATTAGTTTTTATTAGTAGTCATATAAAGTAAAAATTACAATTAGATGTATAAAACGTAAATTCATACCTTGTTTGACCTTCAGGGTTGAAGCTAATGTTCTTTGAAATACTCTTTGGAAAAAGCTGCTTTTTTAACTTTTAACTATAACTTTTTTAATGGCTGCCGACCATATAACAATGTCAGTAAGCGGAATAATATATGAAATAGATATACACATGTTAAGTAGTCAGAATGAAACTGACTGCCCTATATTTTGATAGTGAAAGATAGAACAAGATTTCCTCTCTTTCACTATTGTCTCGAGCAGTGATACGTTGATGTAATGCCTCTTCATCATCCCAGACTGAATCACTATCGCTGTCATAATTATCATCCGCCCGTCCATCTTCACTTTCATCACCAAATATTGCAAACACGTCATCCTGGCCAAGGTGACGCTCCAATTTAGTTCATTCAGCCATTGTTACAATTGTCTGGTTAGATATAGCCTGGCTTTGCAAACAACAAATATGTGTAGAATAGAAACAAGTAATAATATTTTGGTAATAACTCTTTATGTAACTAAAATTAGAGAGGATTGGTTTTAGTGTTTCAACTTGTGCAATTAAAAATTTAAACTGTGACGTTTTATGCCTGCCAATGCATAGTATACACAGATGTGGGCAGCCTATTGCTAGTATCGATACTCAATGTACACATGTGTACAAACAGTTTAATATCACATTTTTTATATAAAAACATTTTTAAATATATATATACTGTAAAACCACTATTCGAATGCAATGGCACTCTAATTTTCAACTCTTTCCCTATAATGGTGTTTAATTAAAGGTGGTGTTCAAATAGAGGGAGGCAGTGCATTTTTTGACTAGCTCATCACATTTTTGGAACGATAAATTTACCCCTTTTACAGGCGAAGCGATACTAACATTGTCTATATTTTACATTCTCCTTTGGGTGAATCGACATTAATGCCGTCAATCTTAGCATTTTTTCTAAAACGCTATTTATATATGTCAAAGTAGCTGGCTGAGTTAAACAAGGAGCTACTTTGATTATAAAGTTATAAAAAGCATTATCGATCATGATAATATCAAGTATTTTGATAGCATCGCTTTCAAAGTTAAAGAGAAAAAATTGGAAAGCTTTGGATTTAGAAAATGGACAAGACTGGTAACGAATAGTTTGATAACTAACTGAATGTCTGGCGTTGCACGAGTAATAAAATAATTACTCACTCAACAGTTTGGTAATGCAGCATCTTATTTTCTGCAATATGCTTTTTTGTTTGCGGATATTGTTCCTGATTTGATATTGATCTTATGATCATATTGAACTGATATTTGATCCTTCAATGGCCAGTCTGAAGAAATTTAGAATGTCTCTTACATTCCTGAGATATATTATTTATGTATATGCTAACCTGTGAATGGTTTTTTTAATAGTTGAATGAAACTTTGAAAAGATCCTTTATGTATGAATGAAGAGTCATCTTCTCTTTGGTGTTCTATATATTGAATATTACTGTTAGGATGATTGTTGTGTTGAGAATTGTTCAGGCAGTTTGTGGTTGCAGGGCCACATATATTAACAGCATATTCAATTTTCTTGAGAAGGAGCTTGCTTTTTTATTGTTCCGTTGTCGTTTTATGTTTTTGGGTCACGATAACTCCTAGGATCTTTGGCTCTGATGCGAGTTTTATATTTTCATGCGTGTTCTGCATTTGAGTAGGTTGTCCTTTGATGTAGAGTCCCTCTTTGAGAAATTTGCTTTAGATGAACTTAGCTTTTCTTTCAAAACCGTAACCACCCAGAGAATCAACATCCATGGCTGAGAACTTTTGGCTCCATCCACTCTTATCTTAAATATTTCGCTGATGCATACTTACTATACATACTTACTATACATACTTACTATACATATTTACTATACATACTTACTATACATATGTACTTACGATACATACGTACTTACTATACATACTGCTAGCAGTGCCAACACCTGGTACTGCTGTCATATCCTTTCATAGTATCAAATATTCATTCCGAGTATTACACTATGATTGTATTATCCTATTCAACTGCTAGTGGATACAGTAAAGCTACAGCTTATAGTGCGGCGTTAAGGATGAACGTACACAAAATTTTAGTGTATTTTATCAGAAAGTATCAGTATTTTTCTATCATTTGCGATTGTTTTTTATGTTTGAGGTGATCTGATGGCCAGGATGCTTCTAGATTAAAGATGTGTTTAGCTTATGATATGGGATTGTGGATTTTGATTTTTTCTATTTTTCAGGAAAGTTTTATAAAGTTGTTATTGAATCCTAGTTGTGGTAACCTACATATATAGTGCCAGATTCTATCACGTACTTTTGGTAGATCTATGACAATGCCTGCTGCTGTGGCATAGTTACGGGCGCGATTGTATTGAATGACCTATTTTTAAACACTTTTTGTCAAACTATTTATTCGATTTTAGTGGCTAAATGTTGCCCGTTTTTTCTTTTTTTTTGTTGAATAAAGGGCAAAAATAATAAAAATAATAAATTATCAAAATAATAATTTCTCAAATTTTGAACATTTCTATTTAAAATGAAATTGAAGTTATATATATATCATCTGGGCAAGATATGCGCCAGTTGATTTCATTTTTCACAGCCCATGTTAGTTCTTGCCAACCAGTTTTTTTTTGCAATCTTTTCAGTTCGCATTCTATATATTTCCATCAAGTAGTTTACCTACCACTGAGCTCAGTGTTGTGGCTCTGTAGTTTACACGTCCCCTGTAATTTTTCCTTCCTAATTCCTTGAGAAATATCACAAAATTATTATATGTGAAAGAATATCCGGTTAATGATAGAATATTTTTGAATAAAATAAGAATTTTTATATGGAATTATTGTATAATATTGTATGTTATTATATTATATATTATTTTATATGGAGTTTTTGGTTTTAGCATTATTTGATGAATTTTATCATCATTAGCTCTTATCCATTTATCTTCTCAGACTAACATTATTTCTATAAAGTGGTTGTGAGGGTTTGCATTTTGATTATTTTACGCCTCTTGAAACCATTGCTTTCCAAGCATTTGCCTTCCAAGAACGGTTCAAAAAAGATATTTGCTTTTTAGTTTTCTTTGTAGACCTACCTTTATTTGATGTACCAATAAAAGACTCGGCACACACGTGAAAAGTTTTCCTGAAAGTTTTCCTCTGTCTTCAGCATTGAGGTTTGTAGATTTAAGTTCTATGAACGTATTTTGAGAGCTTCTAATTGAGCTTTTTTGAAGTTTTCTTTAAAACAAAAATTAGATTTTAATTTTAAAAATTTTAAATTTAAATTGTAAAATTGCTATTATTTTAAGTTAATATTAAGTTTTTTTTAGAGTTTTAGAGAAGATTGTCATCTGTAAATGTTCACCTGTGTTTGAAGGTTGACCGAACCTTGTGCCCGTCACTATACAGATTTGCTAACTCTTGCTTCCTACGGTGTACTATCTTGAAAAGTTGAAACTTAGACACAAACCTTCTCAGAGGTTAATGGTGCTTTTTGCCATATTATTTCTGGTTTGTAGCTCCAGTTTGGATGCTGCAGTAAGATTCTCAAGGGATTGTGAAGACCTTGCAAACATGCTTTGCTCAACTTGAAATGATTTTTGCTTTAAGAGTCAACCCTTTTAGAGTTGTCAACCCTTTTAGAGTTGTCAACCCTTTTAGAGTTGTCAACCCTTTTAGAGTTGTCAACCCTTTTAAAGTTGTCAACCCTTTTAAAGTTGTCAACCCTTTGAGATAGCGCTCCAGACTGGCATGTGTCCTCCAGTAAACAATTGGACTGAATCACCAGCATACAGGTTTGTTATGAATTTAATATGATGGTCTGTGATGAATGTGTTCATGGATATAATAAACCTTATTATATCTATGACTGTGTCAATTAACTGTTTTCCTGATTCACATAAAAATGTGTTATTATTGTGGAAGGGTCAGGTATGAAGGCTATCGTTTACACAATACTGACAGTTTCTTGGCTTGCTTACATGTATTATGGTCTTTTTTTAAAAATCTCAAAAAACAGCGCCTGTGTTTTGGATTGCATCAGTTATTTCATCTTCAGGAACATCAAAATGCCGTATTGTTTGCACTAAGATATTTTCACTTGTGGCATATCCGAAAATCATTAGTATAAATTGGAATTGTTTACAAAACATTTAAAATAATTCTTTTTCGGTAATTAAATAGTATGTTTAAGTCCTTTTTTGCTATAGTTCAATTTAGGTCTAGAAATTTAAATATCTTTGTACTTACTCTAGCCGAATGTCCGACGTTACACGGGTATTAAAAACAGCTTATAAGCAGTGACAGATAGTGTCGTTGGCTGCCACTTGTCATTAACCTGGCACATTGCCAATGATTAATTTGAGTATGCTCCTATCCGTTTTGCTAAATTTACTAATAAAAGCCGTGAGATCAAGCTTAGAGCGTTGCATAATTCAGAATGCTATGAGTATTTTTAGCCGACGTAACAACTCATATCGCCTAATGAATCATTGCATCTTTTGTAGCTCAATTGGTAAGGATATTGCGTGGTATTGTGAGGTTCCAAGATCAAATCCAGCATGAACCCATTCTTTCATTCTTAGTTTTTAATAGCTATATATGGACACACCGAATGACAGGCTTTGAGATTTACAAGTATGTACATAGATTGTACATATATGTATGTATTGTACATATATGACTCATCGCCGTCTTTTTACAGCAAAATATAGCAATGCAAATAGCTGCGTAAGCACTATTGCAATCAAGCATTGTTAATGACTTACCGGTATGTTGTATTATAACTATTTTGATGATATTTCAATAATGGAACAAGTAAATCCAGCAAGGATATCACGACCTTCATACGGCCGACACCAAATTCTTATTGGTCAATCTATTTTTCAACACGATGCATTGCTTAAGTAGTGTCGATGTGTGTAGCCGCAGCTAATATCTACGCTCTGCATCGGCATGTGTATAGACTGACCTTCAGGTAATGACCAAATATGTTTCCAGTAATGTGTGCAAGAAGAGTTCAGGTTTAGTAATATTCATGTGTTATACAGTTTATATAGGGAATATTGTATGTATACCTGACAAGATGATATGATTCGATAGATTTAAACATTCATGGATTCGCGGGCAGACAATTACGCGAATGGTTAAAATAGAATACTAGAATGCTAGTTGCCTAGTATACCTAGAATACTAGTAGCCAGGCGTAGTCAAAAAATATAGCTGAATTCCAAATTCTTTTGTGATCATTGGGGGGGTGGGTGGGGGATGGTTAGAGTTGGGCTCATTGCCATCACAAATTGCCAAATTATTCAAGGTTGTCACAATTTCTTCAGAATATGGCATGCTGTTATCATCTCAAAAGTCTCTCTTGCAGTTTTTATCTGTAAAATTATCTCCAACAACTTCTAATACTGAAGTTGATAACATTGACAATAATGATTCTGATTCAGACATCATCGAATGTATATGATGTGATATAAAGATCTGTTTACATGTAAAATAGATGGGTCATACATAAGGTTAAACACGCGCTATACGCATGTGAAGGTTGAACTCTATTGTAGATGAGTCATACATAGGGTTAAACACGTGCTATACGCATGTGAAGGTTGAACTCTATTATAGATGAGTCATACATAAGGTTAAACACGCGCTATACGCATGTGAAGGTTGCACTCTATTATACATGTAGATGAGTCATACATAAGGTTAAAGGTTGACTTGCAACAAAATTCACATTACAGTTATTTGGTATCAAAAGATTCACCATGTCCTACTCTGTTGTGTTATTAGTGCCAAATACGGGGAATTGTGATTACAAGCTCTTAAAAGCCCAAAAACGAAAAGCCGCCCTAGATTGGAATCTATTTATTTATCTGACGTAGTCATTACAGTTTGGTTATCGTCTTGTCACGTGATGTTCTCACGTGAATTGAAAGGCCAATAAAAAGCTCAATATAAAACTTGTCGTATCACTAGTTTATGACAAACACTTCGGGTTTAACCGAAGATCCCGTATCAAATATAGATGCTCTCTACTTTACAGTTTTGTTTTGGCATTATTCAATCGTCAAGTCGTATTCTGATCACGTGACCCAATACTTCGCAAATAATTTCTGCAGCGCTTTTCAATTATCATAGGTATCCAACAGGCTCGTCATGGTTATCAGACAATGATATGTACTCCTTCGAGCTAAGGTTAATACTTATAACGATTTTTTATGGTAAGTTATAAAATATCAGTGGTAAAAGCAACAGCATTACAATGACGATAAAATAGACGCATAAGAACAATAGACATGGTTTTATTGAATGCTTGAAGTATATTTGTGAAAATATTTCAACGAATGAGGTTGCATGAAAGTGTAAACAGAAACCATCCTGTAACAGCTATGTCCCATTTAAGCCATTTTGGAAAGCGAATCCAAACTACGGCGGTCTCGTGTGGCTGCGATTAACTGTTCGTTTTTTTAGCTTTTAAGAGCTTGTAATCACATTCCCATATATTTTGCACTTACAACACAACAGAGTAAGACATGGTGAATCTTATGATACCAAATAACAGTAATGTGAATTTTGTTGCAAGTCAACCTTTAAACACGCACTATACGCATGTGAAGGTTGCACTCTACTATAGATGAGTCATACATAAGGTTAAACACGCACTATACGCATGTGAAGGTTGCACTCTACTATTATAGATGAGTCATACATAAGGTTAAACACATGCTATATGCATGTGAAGGTTGCACTCTACTATAGATGAGTCATACATAAGGTTAAACACGTGCTGTACGCATGTCAAGGTTGCATGTGAAGGTTGCCCCATGTGTGGGGGCTGTATATCATTGGAGTAACTGATTGCATTAACTCACTTACTTAACACTGTCTATTCAGTGTCTTTGCAAGTCATGTAAGTATTGAATTGCTTTAAATAATAAGCATATATTAGAGTAATAAACTATAATCATCATCTCTTTAATATGAGCAATAATTACTGTGCAAATTAATGATCATTCTCATGGCTGATGTTATTGTTCTGTCAATCACTATGAGAGACTAGCACAAAAAATGGGCGTGGCCTAAACGCTCCTTGATGGCACCGGAAACGCTAGGGTAGTTATTACTCTAGGGGGAGATAACTCTATGGTTGCACTCTACTATACTGCCCTTTGCTGCTAAAACCACTTATCTCCCTTGAAATGGTTTTTCTCCATATACCATTTTACACAATATTTCATATACCTATTGCTTTATATAGTATTCTAAATATAAAATTGTGCAGAATAATTATTTTATTAACACAAATATTCAGCAACAGATCTCAACAGATGTTTAGATCTTAAGAGAGAGATAATATTTGTTTAATAAGCTTTGAAATTTTGTCTGTTGCCTTTATTAAATTTCATAAATAGTTTCAGCAGCAGACATTGCATGAATCAGATTCCCTCAACTGCGCATAAAACTACTTAACAGCTGATAAGTAGTTTTATCTGCAGAATTCTCAAAATCTGTTTAAGGGAACTGCGGATAGAACTACTCATAACAGATTAACACAGGAATTAATAATTTTTTACTGATGAACTTAAATTACATAATAGATGAAGGAATTATGTAATAGAATTTTGCTCAAACTAATTAATCAGAGCAAAATTGACCAGCAGCACAGCGAAAAACCACTTTAAGGGAGATAAGTGGTTTTAGCAGCAGAGAGCAGTATAGATGAGTCATACATAAGGTTAAACACTTGCTATACGCATGTGAAGGTTGCACACTACTATAGATGAGTCATACATAAAGTTAAACACGCGCTATACGCGTGTGAAGGTTGCACTCTACTATGGATGAATCATACATAAGGTTAAACACGCGCTATACGCATGTGAAGGTTGCACCCTACTATAGATGAGTCATACATAAAGTTAAATAAGCGCTATACGCATGTGAAGGTTGCACCCTACTATAGATGAGTCATACATAAGGTTAAACACTTGCTATACGCATGTGAAGGTTGCACACTACTATAGATGAGTCATACATAAAGTTAAACACGCGCTATACGCGTGTGAAGGTTGCACTCTACTATGGATGAATCATACATAAGGTTAAACACGCGCTATACGCGTTTGAAGGTTGCGCTCTATTATAGATGAGTCATACATAGGGTTAAATACGTGCTATACGCATGTGAAGGTTGCACTCTACTATAGAACTTATGTATGTAGCTTATTTAGCGGGTATGTTTGGGCATTCCTGATTTGTACCTGGAGTTGTCCTCACCATGCAAATTTCAGCAATACATGGCTTATCCAGTAATTAGTTGGAGCAGAAGGAGACCAGTTAACAAATCCTCTATCATTCTAGCATTCACTAAACTAACTTATTATAGGCTGCACAATCGGTTATCATAACCATATCGTTGCATATCATTGCTTATCATAAGCTTATTCTTATGATAAGCCTACAAACATACAGCATCGCTCAAAATCCCGGGCCATGTTTTTCAATAATAGCTTGTGGAGGCCTATGCACACCCACCATCAACGAGACCTCTACAGTATTCTCACCTACTACAGTGTATTATAAAAACTACCAAAATTCTTATATAATTGTCCAGGGTCTGCAACTGAAGTTCAACCACACCCAGACTTTAGCATAAACTTAAACCCATAGATAATTTTACAATTATTGTTAATGCTTATATATGAGCAGAAATGAGGCTTCTTTCAAACTTATACAACTAGCTTCACATCATACTGTAGGATGATAGACCTGTACTCCTTGCCAGCCAGTCATATGAATCTAGTAGGAGCTCAACTAGAAGATATAATTATTGCTAATGCCTGGAAACTATGGGGTTTACCAAAAGTCCGTTGTAGCAGTAGACTGGAATTTCCATGATGAAAAGCAACTGATAGATAGGGAAATCTACAATACTAGTTGTGGCATCACGTGACTTCCACAAACCTGCAGCTTCCAGTCAGTATTATTTGAGAGGTGTATAGAGAAGGTAGATTAGACAAATCACTAAAGAGAGACGGAGGGCAAGCAATAGCAGAGGCATTATTATTTGAAGTGATACAAGTAAACAGCCATGAACCAGCACTGCTGTGTATAGGATCAGCAAACCATAGACTAGAGGATTAGAACTAAAAAGACATTCTAAAGTGATTGAGAGTAGTAAGGGAGACAAGACGTGAGTTTGATGATGTTCTACTGAGCTGTTGATTCCTCTGACTCATGACCTGATACTAACTCTATAGCATTTTAATTATTCTATGTATTCTCATGATATTGGTGCAGCCTTCATTTAACCTAGTAAGGACTGGCCTGGCACTGCGGTCATTTTGATTACGAAATCTATTGCGCAATCCCTGCACCCATCCTACTTCGTCTTGATACTGATTCTTATTGGTCAGTTCATAAGTGCCTAATCTTTGTCTCTGTTTCTTAGTAACGATGCAGCGGAATAGAGTTCAGCTACAATTAACAGACAGGTTATTGTTCTACTGAGCTGTTGATTCCTCTGACTCATGACCTGATACTAACTCTATAGCATTTTAATTATTCTATGTATTCTCATGATATTGGTGCAGCCTTCATTTAACCTAGTAAGGACTGGCCTGGCACTGCGGTCATTTTGATTACGAAATCTATTGCGCAATCCCTACACCCATCCCTACTTCGTCTCAGTACCGATTCTTATTGGCCAGTTCATAAGCGCCTCGTCTTTGTCTCGTTTCTTAGTAATGATGCAGCAGAATAGAGTTTAGCTACAATCAACAGACAGGTTATTGTTCTACTGAGCTGCTCATTCCTCTGACTCATGACCTGACACTAACTCTATAGCATTTTAATTATTCTATGTATTCTCATGATATTGGTGCAGCCTTTATTTAACCTAGTAAGGACTGGCCTGGCACAGTCATTACGTGATTAAATTACAAAATCTATTGCGCAATTCCTACTTCGTTTCGGTACTGATACTTATTGGCCAGTTCATAAGCACCACCTCTTTGTCTCTGTTTCTTAGTAACGATGCAGCAGAATAGAGTTCAGCTACAATCAACAGACAGGTTATTGTTCTACTGAGCTGTTGATTCCTCTGACTCATGACCTGACACTCACTCTAGCATTTTAACTATTCTATGTATTCTCATGATATTGGTACAGCCTTTATTTATGAGTTTATTAATCACCAGGAATGATTTTAACTGAACCATATTATGCTATTTAGGCTAGATAGGGGCAGAATAACTTAGCAAAAACTGGATTGGCTGAAGCAATGTTATTTCGATTAGGAAATCCATTGCTTATTAAAAATTACGAAAACTTGATTTCGCCTCTTATTAGCCCATTCATAAGCGCCTTACGTTTGTCTCTGTTTTTTTAGCAAGATGATGCATCTCAATAGCCCATGGATAATTTCCTACGCCCCCTTAAGTACATATCGATATTGCGCGACCAATGAATGCATATATGTGAGCTCGCTAGTTTCCAAACAAACTGTCCACGCCCGCTATTTTTATATAAGCTATAATGGAGAGGCCACAACATTGACAAACAAAAGCAAATACTATGTGCAGTTGATCTAAAGTTGAATATCTTATTTATTATTTAAAAGAGGACATAATTCCCTAAAAGATTATAACATTAGTTTTATAAAAGAAGGTAACGGTTTTAAAGCTTAAATCAAAGCACAAGTCTTACCTAATTGAGCATTTACATGTATATGTACTGTAGAACCTCTAATTGAATGTCACCTCCATTTGACCACCGCTATAGGAAAAAGGTTAAAAAATAGAACGCCGCCTTCTAGTTGAACGCCATATTTAATTGGTTGCCACTTTGACAATCTTTCATCTTTATGAACCCATAATAGCAAGTGATCAGTAGAAAAGTGTCTACCAAATCGTACTAATAAGGACTTACATCAACAATTAATTCTTTCATTGTTTCTGTTTGTATCAAAGTCTGTTGTTTAACTCCAAAGCGTCAAAATTTTTAATGCAGTGCTATAGAAATATTTAAAAACTGTATCAGGCTAATAGTAGCTCCTTTTTTAACGCAGTCTTGATACTTCGACGTATGTGAAAAACGGTTTCATATTACAAACCCGTGATTGCGATCCTAGCGGTGTATCGACTACTGCAGGTAGTCGATATACCGCTAAGGTATACCGCTATCAGGCAAAGATCTGTAATATAATGTTCCATTATAGTAGAGACTAGCTGTGCCTCCTAGCATTGCCCGGGTATTAAAAATCAGTTTATAAGCAATGAGAAGTGATGAGAGAGTTGCCACCCACCTGCTATTAGCCTGTCACATTGCCAATGGAAAATTCCAGTAAGCTAGTTATTAAGCGCTAGGCTCCTAATGACGGTACGCCATGACGTTACATCAGCGATGTTGTTTAGCTACAGATATTCTAATAATAGCTATAGCCGGAGGGACACACATACGGACATATTTTGAGAAATATATATGTAAATGCATAAACCATAATGGAGAGACATAACACATGAAGAATTTTGATAAAAGCAACACATTCTGCGAAAACTGAAAGTTTTTTCAAGGTTTAGATGATAGTAGGCCATGAATGTAAATGTATAATACAGCATCAGTAAAAGATGGAATAACCTACTGCAACAACTAAACGGAAATTAAAAACAGTTGCAATAGAGGATATCAAAATAATGCACACAATGAAATGCAGGAAGTAGTGTAATCAGATAATTAAACCTATACATACACTACAGTTACAGAAACTGCTTAAACAGCTACAGATGAATATTACAGTGATATCATTGTTACTGGCTTTCTTAAGTGCTGCTTTAGTATTCTTATCCAGCAAAGAAGCATCTTGCTGTTTGAATATACGGCTTTTAGCAATAGTAGAACTAACTAGTAGTAATACTAACTAGTAGTAGCACAATTAATAGTAGTGGTAGATTTTAGCTCTAGCAATAGAACTAGTACTAGAAGTGACTCACTTGTGAAATGTTATACGGTACCCTTGTCTTTTGAAAGTGTATTCCTGCGGTTTTTGCAGTTGATGGAATAGCACTGTGCACCTACTGTACATCCTTCTGTCTCTCGCATAGATTATTAGTCGTAACCTTAGTAGTCTGTCTCTTCAATTTAGTGGTGTATACGTGATCTCCCAAGGCTGTTAAATGAAAAACTAGATCTCTTTTCTCAGATCGAACAAAATGAAATTTACCTGTACGCTTAACTCAACATGGCGCCGGCAGATTTCCGTACTCGCAAATGACTTTTGCCATTCCAGGGGTTTTGAGTTCAATGTTTATGATTCATAGCTTCTACTATATACTGTAGATAGTATAAAGTATGAGCTATAAATGGTAGCAGCTATGAGTCATAAGAGCCTTCGTGTGCATACACCCTTTTCCGATTTCACACACTGAATAACGTATTATTCGAAACTCTCTTAACTCTATGAAGCACGATGCTTTTTCATCCACGCCGAACTAGGGTTAACTTGTTTTCCGAAAAACGATATCAACAATAGTTTCTCTTGAAATTCAAACTTGTCGGTTGTATCACAGTTCAGCGCCATCCGTTATAGGAAAAACCGGTTGGAAAAGAGATGTGATAAAACTTTGATTAAAAGTTTATGAAAATGCATACTAAAAGATCAAGTCTGTTTTTAGTAAACTAAATTCATATGAGTTAGATTCAGCGTTTATGTTACACGTCTGTCTTGAAGTTGAGAACTCTGCATGTAGTACATTGAAATGTTACATTTTCTTGCTGATCATAACCACAAAATACACGAAAGTTATTGTAGGTAACCATAGTTACTAAGGCTAATATATTGTTTTGTTACTATTTTTTAATGATGATGTTTCATGATGATTTTTAACAGGCAGTGATTGCATTAGCTAAGTACTATGGGTTTCTATACCATTCTATACGTCTTCAATATTGACATCTACAGCATTGACATCTACAGCATTGACATCTCATGTAGTAATGGCTGTAAATTGTTGTCAGATTGTTACTTAAGCTGTGTGCTTGAATAACCAGACCAGAGAAGTTGAAATGCTCTAAATACTAGCTGATATAGAAGTGTCTTGATGATTTATGATAATTATTGTACATAACAAACATGAAAGTACATTATATCTATCTTATTGCAGATTTCACAAAAAAGGCATAATAGCACACACTATTTCTTAAAGACCAAGGCTACTACTAAAGTTTGATGCTCAGATCGCAGCAAAGTTATACCAAGATGCCGCACTCCTCTTCAGGTTTGCTGATACATTTACAAAGTTAACATTCTATAGGCCATCACATAGAAGTACAAACTCTGTACACTAGTCAGTAGTTATGAGTACAAGCTCTGTACACTAGTCAGTAGTTAGGAGTACTAGCTCTGTATACTAGTCAGTAGTTAGGAGTACAAGCTCTGTACACTAGTCAGTAGTACATACTCTGTGCACTAGTCAGTAGTTAGGAGTACAAGCTCTGTACACTAGTCAGTAGTTAGGAGTACAAGCTTTGTATACTAGTCAGTAGTTAGTAGTACAAGCTCTGTATACTAGTCAGTAGTTAGGAGTACAAGCTCTGTACACTAGTCAGTAGTTAGGAGTACTAGCTCTGTATACTAGTCAGTAGTTAGGAGTACTAGCTCTGTATACTAGTCAGTAGTTAGGAGGACAAGCTCTGTACACTAGTCAGTAGTTAGGAGTACAAGCTCTGTACACTAGTCAGTAGTTATGAGTACAAGCTCTGTACACTAGTCAGTAGTTAGGAGTACTAGCTCTGTATACTAGTCAGTAGTTAGGAGTACAAGCTCTGTACACTAGTCAGTAGTTATGAGTACAAGCTCTGTACACTAGTCAGTAGTTAGGAGTACTAGCTCTGTATACTAGTCAGTAGTTAGGAGTACAAGCTCTGTACACTAGTCAGTAGTACATACTCTGTACACTAGTCAGTAGTTAGGAGTACAAGCTCTGTACACTATTCAGTAGTTAGGAGTACAAGCTTTGTATACTAGTCAGTAGTTAGTAGTACAAACTCTGTACACTAGTCAGTAATTATGAGTACAAGCTCTGTATACTAGTCAGTAGTTAGGAGTACAAGCTCTGTACACTAGTCAGTAGTACATACTCTGTACACTAGTCAGTAGTTAGGAGTACAAGCTCTGTACACTAGTCAGTAGTTAGGAGTACAAGCTCTGTATACTAGTCAGTAGTTAGTAGTACAAGCTCTGTATACTAGTCAGTAGTTAGGAGTACAAGCTCTGTACACTAGTCAGTAGTTAGGAATACAAGCTCTGTACACTAGTCAGTAGTTAGGAGTACAAGCTTTGTATACTAGTCAGTAGTTAGTAGTACAAACTCTGTACACTAGTCAGTAATTATGAGTACAAGCTCTGTATACTAGTCAGTAGTTAGGAGTACAAGCTCTGTACACTAGTCAGTAGTACATACTCTGTACACTAGTCAGTAGTTAGGAGTACAAGCTCTGTACACTAGTCAGTAGTTAGGAGTACAAGCTCTGTATACTAGTCAGTAGTTAGTAGTACAAGCTCTGTATACTAGTCAGTAGTTAGGAGTACAAGCTCTGTACACTAGTCAGTAGTTAGGAATACAAGCTCTGTACACTAGTCAGTAGTTAGGAGTACAAGCTTTGTATACTAGTCAGTAGTTAGTAGTACAAGCTCTGTATACTAGTCAGTAGTTAGGAGTACAAGCTCTGTACACTAGTCAGTAGTTAGGAGTACTAGCTCTGTATACTAGTCAGTAGTTAGGAGTACAAGCTCTGTACACTAGTCAGTAGTTAGGAGTACAAGCTCTGTACACTAGTCAGTAGTTAGGAGTACAAGCTTTGTACACTAGTCAGTAGTTAGGAGTACAAGCTCTATACACTAGTCAGTAGTTAGTAGTACAAGCTCTGTATACTAGTCAGTAGTTAGGAGTACTAGCTCTGTATACTAGTCAGTAGTTAGGAGTACAAGCTCTGTATACTAGTCAGTAGTTAGGAGTACAAGCTCTGTACACTAGTCAGTAGTTAGGAGTACTAGCTCTATACACTAGTCAGTAGTTAGGAGTACAAGCTCTGTACACTAGTCAGTAGTTAGGAATACAAGCTCTGTATACTAGTCAGTAGTTAGTATTACAAGCTCTGTACACTAATCAGCACAACGTACTAAAACATGTAATTTTAGACTTATCAGCAAAGAACTCCAACAAACATGGAGGCCAGCAATTTGCATCGAAGATGTTATCAAGTCACCCTTATGAAGCAACTGTATCTACAATACTGTCAAACAGTTCAAGTCGTGTCACTCAGCCTATTTTCAAGCCAAACATCTTCAAAACCAACAGGGAACGGTTGCGGACTTATAACAACTACAGAGGGAAAATACCCGCTACAAGTTGTGCCGATGCAGGATTTGTGAACACTTGTGCTAGCGAATTAATATGCCCCTGGTGTGAGCTAAAGATAGACATTGGGACTTCTCAATCGTGTGCAGATATACTAGCTTTTCATCGATCAAAAAGTTTGAACTGCACATTTTTAAAAAATATTCCATTTCTGACAACTGAATCCAGGCCTCTTCTGTCACAAGGTTAGTTACATACTTGCTATTTTTTCAACCATTGAAAAATGGGCTTGTCATAATCACCCTAATTTATTGCTATTACTCATCCGGATATAAGGTTTTTATCTCTTGTTGAGAATACTTTATTCCTACCTGTTGTCATGATACAATATGATGCCTTTCACCATCTTATCATGATGTTAAGAACATGAATATGTGGAAGTCTATGCCTAGCTTCTAGATGTTTCAGTAAACACATCAAATTCCTATCACTAGACTTGATGACACAATCGATTTTGGAATTTAGCATTTTTGGTTTTAATGTAATATAATGGTCTTATAATCCATTAATGTAATATATTTGTGTATTATAATGCAATAAAGCTAATTGAAAAGCAAAAACTCTAAAAGTTCGCTTAATAAAATTTTTATTTAAATTAAATATTTGACATGAGAATTATTTGTCATCGAGTCAAAGGAACGTACTTTCATCATAAAATGCAAAATTTTTTCAGAAAAACTGGACAAGACAACCAAATTTTCTTATATATGCAACAGATGCATTTGATCAAGTAGTTAGTAATGCTGGTGTAACCTGCAGACTCTGATTGCAACTTAACATCTTGTTAAAAATACGTAAAAAATTAAAATGTTATAATATGTACCTCATTTACTTGCAGCTTTCATGTTAAGCTAAAACAAAAGTTTGACTTTTGTTTTGGCAAAAATTTATTAAAATTTTACTTATGCATTGAATGCATTACTTGTCTACCAAATACAAAATTGGTTTATTTTTCTCTTTGCTTATTTGTGGCATTTGAAGTTAACTTTTATTATTGAGACGAATTGTAATTGGCTACTTCTACATACGAATGATTTATAATCTATATATATTGCTATATTGACAGAAGGGTTGCCTTTTATACTAATCCAAATAGAAAACTATTGCCTTGTGTTTTGCTATCTGTGTGGTTTATTAGATGTTAAGCCTAAACAAAAGTCTTGAAAAACCCTATGTAGTAATTCGCCATTAAATGCACAATTATTTTTTTTTGCTTATTTGAAGCATTTGAGTTAGGGTTTTTATTCAATGCTAATTTAGCAACCTTTTTAAAGGCTAATTCTGATTGGCCACCTGTTCAACATGTGAATACATTTGAACCCTGGGATACAGCATTAATCCTATCTGTGGTTGGAATCGTAAGGTGAAACGTCGTATGGCAGGGCCTCTTACCGCGTATGCTTTCTAACACTTCTGTTTTGGAGAAATACCTAAGCAAAGAAACCTTTTTCTGGCCATCTTTCAAAATATTTATCAAACGATCCATGCACCTGTTATTAACACTGCTCATAAAACGACATGTTGGTATTTATTTCTGTGTGTTTTCTCTGCAATAAATTTAGCAAGGTTTTCAAGCTAACTGACAGCTTTTCTTATTTTTGGCGAGGAAGTTTGTTCTGTCACCCCTTCCTTCAAATTTCTTTATTATTTCCAGCTCTATTTCCATGGTAATTATCTTTCTGTTTCTCCCTTTGCCATCACTAGCAACTTTTGAACTTAAGGCTAACAAATTTTAGTTCGATATAGTCACTAAAAAGCATGCACAGCGTAAAAACCATATCGATATGAAAACACTCGCAGGAAGTTAACATGTTGCAACAAGGCGTGCTTACCTAAGGCTAATTTACGGCTAACTAAGGGAAGACATTGGCACGTTGTTCCTTAGTTACCGATAACCAATGAATAACGGCTCAGACTTTTTAACAAATTAACTTTTCGCTACACGAAAATTGTATTTCACATCGTACCCTAAAAACTGCATCCTAGAACTGTCATACACCAGTGTTCTAACTAGTGTAGAATCTATTGTTACTATACTAATTATAAATTAATACTAACACAAATTTCAGAGCTGTAAATTGTGGTTGGCCAGTTCCATATATAAATAATTTATAATCTATTTTTGTGTTGACAGAAAAGTGTTGCCTTTTATACTAATCCCAATAGAAAACTACTGCTAGCTCATACAATGTGTCTATAAATAGGAAAATCAGTATGGATTGAGTAGACAACACTGGACAGGTAGAAGTGGTATCTGTTTGGATGTGGTTCAAAACAGCCTCACTGTTATAATACTGTTAACAACTGTACAATTTTTTTCACTTTTTAAAATTTATAGAAATATTTCAAACATTCCAATTTTAAAAATTCTGGCACTGTGGGAAAATGATGAGCATCGATGGATCAATGCTTTGTGCTGACTCTGTTATTTATCAGGTTTATCAGATGTTGGAAGAGAGAAAAATTTAGAAGTCAGACCATCAGCGAGCGGAACATCAGTCGTGACAGTCCAAACTGATGCTGCCACACCCAATGCTAGTACAGCTGGTGGTTCACAGCAACTTGACCTCTACAACAAATTCAAAAATAAGTTGTAAGTTGTATAGTTTAGTGTTGTCTATCAGTGACTTGCAGCTAGTTATATATTGAATAACAAGCAACAACAGGTCATTGCTATTATTGGTGGGCTCTAACAGGCCTTAGCTATTGTTGACAGATGCCAACAGGTCATTGCTAGTGTTGACAGGTGCCAACAGGTTACAGCTAGTGTTGACAGGCGCCAACAGGTCATACATAGCTAGTAGTGACAGGCACCAACAGTCCAGTCATAAGATTTTTTTCTTTTTACCAGTTCAAGACTAGCCATTCAGGAAGTAGAGTCTCATGGCGAACCATCTTCCACACAACGTTACCACCGGTGGCAGTACCAGAAAAATCGACAAAAAACCTTTGAAAAATTAATAACTAAGTCAAACTTTCCTCAGTGGAAAGTTTTCGCAGCTGACGGGTTCTACGTAAAGCTCGGTAAGTTTACACTGCTGATAGGTCTAGTAACTAACACAAAATTCAACTCTGCTAATTGTAGTCAAGTTGATTATGAAAGACTGAGCATATTTGTGAATGATAATGGCTAATTCTTCTTAGAAAACATCAACAAGCAAAAAAGCATTTCACATTTTTTCAATTTTTCATTTTGGTCAACATTGGTTGTATGCAATATTGCTAACAAGAATACTGCCTCTTGTTTATTAAAAATGATTGAAAATGCAGCAACTTTTCCAAATTTGCTCAGTCAAGATCAAGTTGCGCTCAGCACCGTTCTGGCTTTAGTGCGATCTTGAACCTATGGTAACCAATGGTAACAGCTACATCTAACTTATTAAGTAGGGCTTGCTAAGGGTGTTTTCAGATTCTAAATTATCGAAGAATATCTAAGAATATCAGCATATTTATTGTTGAATAACTTTATAACAATCATTAAGCCCTACTCATCTCTATAAATGTGGAGTTACTCTTTACAAGCCACTTGCAATAAAATCTGGCTGACATGGTGATTACTTTGTAAATTAGAGCATGATCTGTAGTCAAATCCACTAAAACCATTTTTAGCATTCACCAAATGTGTCAGTTACATGGCAAACTTTCAGTTAGTGTAACTTATGGAATCAAAAGCTTCCTAACACATTCTATGTTGATGAGTTAAAGCCCAAACATGCTAGTCGATTTCATCGCGTGCTTCAAGAGGACGGCGGAGATATCGCTGGCGTGTGCCTAAACACACTTAAGCGATTCACCAGCAAACGATAACATGGGCACGCTCACCAACCGCCAATAAAGTTCCATAGCATTAGCTTCTTCAGAGTTGTTAATAAGTTTGGGTAAGTCAATATGGCGTCGTCTAGGCAACGACGTAGACAACTTCCGCTTTTGTTATTAGGCATATCTCACTTTCACGGATTGTGAAAGTGAGATAAAGCCTACACTACAAGAAAACATAAGAAAAGATGATTCTTTTATTTTTAACAGTAATATTTTACGATTTTTATATATAGTTTACTTTATAGTAGTTTTTATATTTAATATATTATGTATTTTCCGTTCTCAAGATGGTCAACCTGCGCAGCCATGAACTCCAAATGTTGGTTTTCTATTAGTTTTTTTGTAATTTTTGTGTGTTATGTCTTACAGTATCGGGACCACTTTTATTAAATTTATGAATTATTTAGTGTTTGTTCCGATGATGTTTCAATTGTAACAAAATAGCAAAATGTTGCTGCTGTACGTTGTTGAACATCGATAAGAAATAATAATCTGCCATAAAATTGCATTCTGGTAAAAACCAACCAATCAAAATGCGTCTCACTAGCGATAAAGTTGTAATAGAGCATGTCTAGTGTTATCGCTCTGCATGAGCTCGCCTAGTGACTTCTAGCGCAGATTAGCGCCACACAGTGCGATATTGCACTAAATATCGCCAAGTGTGTTTGCATCTAAACACTTTTTATAATTCTAGCACACACACTTTATGTTGATGACTAACACACTTCATGTTGATGACTAACATACTTTATGTTGATGACTAACATGCTTTATGTTGATGACTAACACATTTTATGTTGATGACTAACCACTTTATGTTGATGACTAACACACTTTATGTTGATGACTAACACATTTTATGTTGATGACTAACCACTTTATGTTGATGACTAACACACTTTATGTTGATGACTAACATACTTTATGTTGATGACTAACATGCTTTATGTTGATGACTAACACATTTTATGTTGATGACTAACACACTTTATGTTGATGACTAACACACTTTATGTTGATGACTAACATACTTTATGTTGATGACTAACACACTTTATGTTGCTGACTAACATGCTTTTTGTTGATGACTAACATGCTTTATGTTGCTGACTAACACACTTTATGTTGATGACTAACACGCTTTATGTTGATGACTAACACGCTTTATGTTGATGACTAACACGCTTCATGTTGATGACTAACCACTTTATGTTGATGACTAACACACTTTATGTTGATGACTAACATACTTTATGTTGATGACTAACCACTTTATGTTGATGACTAACACACTTTATGTTGATGACTAACATACTTTATGTTGATGACTAACATGCTTTATGTTGATGACTAACACGCTTCATGTTGATGACTAACACATTTTATGATGATGACTAACACACTTTATGTTTATGACTAACACGCTTTATAAGGCTGCTTACCCTTTACCTATGACACATACATACATGAATTCAAGTTTAAAGAGTTAGAGCCTAAATCTGAACTTTGAACTTACCATTTGTAATAAAGCCATTAATTGATAGCAATAATTGCTAAAGTTCAGTAATAGAAAGACCTTCCATAGTACCTGGCAGCTTTTATGGCAACAGAAATGGTTAACACTGGAACAGCATTTTACCCGGGTTTCTTTTGAAATGTTGAACATGACATTCTATGAACATGACATTCTATGAGAATAGCATTCTATGAACATGACGTTTTATGAATATGACATTCTATGAGAATAACATTTTATGAACATGACATTTTATCAATATTATATTCTATGAACATGACATTCTATGAGTATGACATTCTATGAACATGCCATTCTGTGAACATGACATTCTATGAATATTACATTCTATGAACATAACACTCTATGAATACGAAATTCTATGAATTTGACATTCTATGAGTATGACTTTCTATCTATAAGTTTCCAGGCAGTAAATTAAATCCATACTAGCGAGTGACCAACTTGCAGATAACCTGACTCCTGTATAAGGGCTGAATGTAATGCTGATCAGTGATAATTATTGTTTTAGATAATGGTGGACTAATAATTATGGAGTGCATCTTCTGCCAGTTGGGCTGCAAATTCACTCTTGAGGAAGCTGGTGACACTGAGTTCAAATCAAAGGTCAAGACAAACCATGAACAAGGTGGTTGCTGGTTTATTCTAGGTGCGTACAGTATTTACTCTGTTCACCTTATTATTTATATTAAACTTAGAGAGTGGCTGTTTACTGAGATAGTCATCGACTAGTGTAGCTATTTTACCCATTGTCACCTTCCATGGTGTGTTTTAATTCCAGCTGAGGTTAGCATGTGTGTATGCCAACTTCGATCGACTTCTAAACCAACTGGATATTGTTTGAGTCATTTCTTGTTTCAATGTTATGTGATTCTAGTTGTTCTATACATTACTGCTGAATTAACCAGGTGTGAGGGGAGGTTTGGTTGTGATTGGTTGAGCAAAATTAAGCAAGACATATCCTTGCTTGAACTGCTTCTGGCAATTTCAAATACTTCGCTTAAGCTTAGATAGTTAACTTATCTTTGACCTATAAGACATAGTAAGATATGGTGAATTTTTTGACATCAAATAACTGTAATGTGAATTTTGTTGCGAGTCAACCTTTAAGCTGCTTTGGTTTGACACTAAACCAGCATCTGGTAATCTCGATTATTTTGCTTAAGCTACCATGTGGCCAGCCGATAGTTAACTTATCTTTTACCTTTAAGTAGCACATGTTGGCTAGCAATTCACTGATAAACAGAAATATCACTGACGTTAGCCTGTTCAAACATTCTTAAACAAAGTTTAAAGTAACCAGGAAATATTTGGGATAAGGTGACAAACCACTTGCTCTTGAAGGAAAAGCAATATTATTTATTTATGATTGTAGACATAATCCATATTTTGTCACGTAAAATTATATTCAATGTTTAATCGTCGCCTTATAAATAGTCTGCTAGTAGGGCATTTTCAGAGTTTCCACCCTGTAGGGTTACGATTGACATCTTGTCAGAAAGTATTTATCATGGGAAACACTCATTTTGTTTTAGATGTATTCAGGCATTAGATTTTACTTGCTGCTTTCAGTGACATGTGACAAAAACAGTCATAACTAGTGAAAATCTGTGAACAAATTCATTCCAGTACAACATTTAAGAGTACAACAAACACATTTGCTATAAAGCAAGTGTTTAGTAGTCACAGCCTCAAAACATTACTATATGTGAAAACCTTAGGGCACGGCTCTTTCCGGTGCATCGCCACGCAAGTGCTAATCTAATGCCAACAGACACCCATTTATACTACCTGTGCTTTGAAATCTGAATGCACTTTAACAGCTGTCTGTGAAGTGAGAGATTGTTGCAGGGCAGGTGCTGCAGAGTATTTGGTTGACAATTAGAGTTCTTATCCAGTAAGTTCAACTGTGGAGAAGGTTTATTTAGTGAACTTGAATTTTCTCACTGCTCTGCCATAGGTGAGAAAAAAAACCAGCCTCATAGAAATATACCAGACATATTTGAGGACGCAGCATGGACTGAGGAAGGCATAGCGGACAGTAGCAATGCTACCGTTGAAAACAGCAAGAGGCGTATTGGAACAAACTTCAGCCAAGCTGTGCATCCGGATATGGATGTACCGGATAGGAGGAAGGCAACATTTTTGACCCTCCCCAATGAGCTAGTGAAACATTACCCGGATGAGCTTTGTGAGAGCGGATTTTTTTATCCAGGTATAGATCAGCTCTTTGATGTTGAAGGTAGTAATAACTTCTTTCCCTGATTGATGATTTTTCATCTTATGTCTCCCCACAGATAGAGAATCTTAACTTATTATAGTCGTCAGCCCATGTGAACAAAATAAAAATGATTTTGTTTAGAAAGAAAACTAAGAGTAATATATTATTTTTAATACTGTAATCTGTATGAAGCTGAATTAAAAAAAGAAATTGTGTTGTAAAAGCTGATGCATACTAAAAAGAAAATAAAAGGCATTGCATCAGCACACATTTGATGAAGCACACTGAGGACAACAGACACGCAAATCTTTGGTCCTTGAAATTTATAGAAATAAATTTTTTATTACAATGCTGGCGATATACATTATATGTATTTCTAGTAATTATGTTTATAATTTTGGACAATAGTTTTTTATTCACAATGACATTATATTATTTCAGAGTCACTTAGTTTGTATTATAAGTTGAACGAAGTCTTTTGATGTTTCCTTCGTTCTGCTTCAAAACATTTTCTCTAATGATTAGCCAGCTAGCAAAGCAGCAAGTGAAAGCTATTCTTATAGACACATGAGTTTGCTAAGGCCAACTTTAGTGTCACCAACAGCTAATTCACTCGATATCCCCTTTATGTTTGAGTCTTTAGGGTCATCCATCTGATATTACTGCCTTGTACCTTAGGTCATCATCTCTTATCATCTTATTATCATGCAGGAGGAAAGTCAGTGATATGTTTCTCTTGTGGTACAAAGCTCTCCAACTTTGATCATAGAGAGGATGTGTGGACAAGACATGCTCGATGCTCTCCAAACTGTGCTTTTTTAAAGGAGTGCAAAGGACATGACTTTATCACCCAAATGCTTAAAAGGCATGGAGCATATGTTGAACCCCGTACTGAGCATGAAATAACTGTGAGTTGATTACAAATGCAACAGATCTATTGTTACAAGAAATGCTTGTTTCTGGTTCACACGAGGACAAAATTCCGATGATACCTTAGGCGAAATAAAACATATTTTCGTCACATCACCAAAATTTCAGCCAATGATAACATAGCTATATTTTGCACCTGAACATCATTACTTTTCAGTCACCAATTAAAAATGGCATAAGCTTCATCCAATAGAGAGGTGAAAAAACTATAACTACCCAATCATATTGATTGTCTCGTCTAATGGTTTTTTGAAATCAAATATTGCTTGGTCACCAGTAACCTTAACTCATTGCTTACCATAAGCTGGTCTCTGCAAGGCTGATGCTTGTACTAGTAGTTCTCAATGTTTTTTATTTTGCCCCTGATGAGCTTCAAACTTAATAATTGTGAGAATTTGCGCACAGCCTGTAGCTGTGAAACATACAAATGTATATATAGTGCTACGCCTACTGTAATGTTTTTTGAATAACGCCCAAAGTATAAGACACTGTCCGAAAAAATCATCATCTGGGTAAAGTATTATCTGGATAAAGTACTATCTGGATAAAGTATTATCTGGATAAAATACTATCTGAATAAAGTATTATCTGGATGAAATATTATCTAGATAAAGCATTATATAGATAAAGTATTATCCGCATAAAGCATTATCTGGAAAAAACATTATTTGAATTTTTGAAATGATTGATTTTTGCTTAGCATATGTTGATCAACCGATACTAGAGCATCTTCGCCGCACCACATCGTTCTAAATTTATTTATCTGATATCCTAATAGCAAAATGTTTATATAAATCGTTCAGTCTAAATAAATAAATCTCTTTGAGTTTAGTTAATATTTGTAAAATTCTGTTTGCAAAAGCTTCTTTGCTTACATACTACAGTCATGAAGGGTGTATAAAATAAACTAACCTTGAACTTGACTGCAAAGTAAACAGGTGTGAAAGCCTGAGAACCCATACAGCAGGCAAATAGATGATGTATGTCGGTATTTTATGAAGTGCAAGTGAACCGTACTAGTTCTATTAATCCATTTCCTTGCTACTTGACCTGCATGTGAGTTTACAGATTCTTATCATGTGACAGCACATGTTGGAGGGTGTCACTGTAACAAGTCTTAAACTGCGTTCGCACCAGCCAATTTGCAAAGCGAATTTCGGTGGCTGATCTCTAAACGATTTTATGGGAGCTATCCGGCAGATTTTTTGTGTTCACACTAAGCCGAGCTTGAACCAAGATTGGGCAATTTTACCAGTTGTTAATTGCTGGGTCAGATAAATTTAGCTGATATATTTTTAGCGAGTCATGCTTGGCATTTTGGTGACTTTCTCCTACAATGTTTTTCGTAGACATTTTTAGCAAGTTTACTGATTATTTTGCACTAATAAGGGATATACATAGAAAAATCTCCTGCTAACATAATATGCTTGAACTATTAGCAAGGGCATAATAATTGAAGCAGATGCTTTACAGATCAATTATCATGCTTTTGCTAAAATAATTGAACCTCAGTAATAATTCTGTTGATAGCACCTTTCAGGGGTGCTATATATATGCGACAAATATGCCGTTCAAATATACTTTGAGAACGACGATACTGATACTGGTACAAATGTAAAAACGAAATATCGTACTGTCTTTGTCTGGTACTTTGTCTGACCGAACAGAGAGAAAATGTGGAGACTATTCCTACTTGAGATAATAC